>NC_138787.1:39132350-39744850 GCF_965178545.1 Coloeus monedula
CAACTACTCCCAAAAAACTACACAATGGGGAAACAGCTCAAGAGCCTCTTCTAAGGAAAAGAAGTGAAATGCATTTAAAATGTTCTTACCAGTGACATCCAGTAAATATCTGTTGGAGCAAAGGCTCTCCAGTCTTCCCTCCTGAGCAGCACTGGGTGAGAGCGAGTGGGTTCAGCAGCTCCCGATGACGTGTGTGGCCCACACGGCCAATGTGGCCCCAGCCCGCTCGAGTTTCATCCCTAAATATACTCGGTGACCCCGGAGGAGGCCACCTGTTCTCAGCAACATCAGGGAAAGGGAGCTGGGCACCTCTGTGCTCCTCAGGAAACCCAGAACACACCAGAGCTTGGCTGGACCTCACCAGGGCTTGGCTGAGATGGAGCCCCAGGCAAACCCAAGGGAGAGCTCCAATGGAAAAAATATTATCAGAGTTGATAATAACATTGAATTTCAATTGATGGAGGTAATTCCATTCCTATAATGTCCCTGAATAACCACCATCCAAATTCAAGAATCTCTGAACTTGAGGACTCCACACTGCAGACTAAATTTTTAGTATAAAGATGTCTTTAATTTCACCCATAAGTACACCTGAAGTGCTTTTTCACCTTGATGCAAAGCAGGTGTCAGTATTTTTGTCACTTTTAAAATGTTTGGTAGCAGAACACGCAGACCCAGGAACATGTGAAAAGTGACGGTTTGCAAGGAGGGAACCCAACAAAGAGCCAACATGCCTGGTGAAGGGAGTCTAAGAAGAGTTGGTAAACAGATTAAGGGACAGGGGAGCAATCCTGGTATTTTGGAAGGTCAAGAACGCCGTGATGTATGGAGTAGAACCAGGGTGATGATAACAGATGTGACTTCTGAGGTGATCACTCAACTGACAGAGTTGACTTTGGTTCTTCAGGGAGGTGCATTCAAAAGCCAGTATCAACACTGATCCCTTTTCACATGCTAGATCACATAATTCAATAAATTATTGTCAGGAGTCCTTGAGAGGCACCTTTTTCCTTAACTCTTTCCAGAAGTTCATATTTATATCCAGATGAAATATCATATCTCATTCACTACTGCCAAGTATTTTATACTCTGCCCAGAGCTGCAGACCCCTCCCTTTCTTCTTTGGGCAAGCCACTTTCAATTACTCTACATTTTGCTTTACTAGGCAGTCCTTCCCCTTTTAATCTGATTTCTGTTTGTTTCAGTTTCTTAACATCTTTTGAAATTGTCCAGAAATTAACACAGCGTGTTGGTGGAGTCTCTCGAGAGCAACCTCAGCGTAACCTGCTGCTCTCTGATCCAGATCCTCTGTGTGTGCATTCCAGAAATAACTCACAGGCTCATTTTCCTCCCAAGTGCTGCTTCTCAGTAGATTAGATGCAAAACATAACATCTTCATTATCAATAACAAACCTTAATGGAGTCAAGGGCCAACTTTCCTTATTGAACTTGTAATTCATTATTGTCATTTCCAGCTCGATCTTGGAAGTTCCTGCAAACAATTTCTCCCTCAGTGATACTCTGCAAGTCCTGCATTACTAGAACATCATCTTCAGACCATTTTACATTGCTGTTCGATATATCTTATTTAGAAAGACACTAAACAAAGTTAAAATTACACACAGGACACCAGCACCGCTTTTTCTGGTGCTGAAATGCAGCTGTCTTTGGTGTGAAACATGGCACATCTTCAGCAGCACAGGTCAGGGCTGGAAAAAGCGTGGAATAACCCATGGAGATTACAGAAGGGGCCTAAGAGCCAAAAGGATTATTGATGAAATGAGAAGTTAGGCTGAACATAAGATTTTTGTTCTGGCATCAGAGTACAAAAAGGGGAGGAGGGTGCTCTTGGGTCACTTGAGAAAATATTTCAATTCCTGAATTTTGCTGCTTTGCTCCTTCAGCTCCAAATCTCAAGGAACAGCTCTGACAAAACTATTGCCATTGCATGGGCAAGGAGAATCCCGGGATCCCTGAGGCTGGAAAAGCCCTCCCAGCCCATCAAGTCCAAGCTGTGCCCGATGCCCACCTTGTCACCAGCCCAGAGCACTGAGGGCCATGTCCAGGCCTCCCTTGGACACCTCCAGGAATGGGGATTCCAAACCTCCCTGTTCCAAACATGTATGAGGTAAAGGGAATGCCAGTGGTTAATATTAATTCTTTTTTTTTATTGCTTTGTTGTGGAAATTTATGTCTGACTCTGATTTCTGAGGGAATATTCATAAAACCATGGCATCATTAAGGCTGTAAAAGACCTCCAAGATCATCAAGCCCAGCTTTTGACTTTGTTGTGAGAATATGAACTTGACTTTCTGGGGGACAAATATTTCAAAAGCATTAACTGTGCCCTAGGTGGAGCCTGGCAGCTCTGACCCAGGTTAACACACCAGGCCAGATTTATCCACGGCACATAAACGAGCACATGGTCAGCAGCTCTGAACGAAAGCCAGAACACTGCAGAAGTACTTGGGCAGAAAAAGATGTTGTTTTGCATTTCAGCCACAAAAATTCAAAGCTTAAAATATTTTCTTGTGCTTATTTAAATATTGAGTTCCATCAGTCCTGCTCATCCAACAGGAGCCACTCAGGGCATGATGGATAAATGTCCTGACACCCCAGGTGCTATATTTAACCTCCTGATGTAACCAATAGAGCACCTGGCCTTAACAAGCATTGTATCATTGGAAAAGGACATTTAAATACATATTTGTGCCACATTTGTGTCTATTTTTAAACTACCACCAGTGAGTTCCTTCTCATTCTTCATTCACCATTCCCCACTGTGAGGCTTCTCTGCCCAGCACCTTTTGGTTTAATGTATGGAAATACTGTAGAGGGCATTTTTACAAAAAAAATATGAAATGAAGGGCTTGGTTAGACAAATGCAAAGGATTGTCTTCAAGTTAAATATACAATTATTCCTCTGATCCCTCCCTTTTTACAGCTTTTTTCTTTTGCATGAAACCAGGCTGGGAGCACAGGCCTTGTCAGGGATCTGGTTTTGGCTTACAAACAACAAGTTTTTAGGAAAGGATACATGCTCTAACAAGAATTCCACTTTTACTTCAGTGCCACTCATCCTCTTTCTCAAAGTATTAATAGAAAGTATTAGATCATAACAAATAATATACTTGGAGGCAGTGAATCAAAGTGCTGTGAGTAGATCACCTGCAGTGTCTTACTTTCAGGTTTATTTTTTGATGCTGATGGGCTGATATGGGGTGAGTAGCAGCACAAGGTAGTGGCTGTGTGGTGTGTAAACCAACCACTCACTGTGCTGCTGTGACTCAAAAAGACTTTGCTGGAAGAGGAGGAATAAAGGAATATTGGTATGAAACCAAAATTCACTTCATGCTTCTCAATGTTCCTGGACAGAGGAGGAACTGTGGCATCACTGATCAAATTGTTTGGGTATAAGGTGCAAAGTTTTTAGTATTGAAAGTGTCCCACCAGAACGTTTCAAACACTGAATCAAAAGAAGATTCAAAGGGGCCAAAATATTCCAAACAAACCCAAACTGAAAAGAAGAACAACAATTTGTGAATCTTTTTCATGACGAGATTTGAGAAAGCAAAGAGAAATCACGTGAACAAATGCACCTTCAGCGGGTTATGGAAACAAAAAAATTAGGTTAATATTTAACCCCCCCAACAGTGAAGATATAAAATCAGGGTGTAAAAGATCCTGTATATCGACACAAGATATTCACTGGGGCCACTGGCACAAGGAGAGTTCTCCTCACATGACAGCATCTGTCACAGCCTCCCCTGTTCTTTACTTAGGGCCTTTGAGAATCCTAAAAGAAAATATTTATCAACAAGATGATGTCAAACAGCCTAATTTATCTCCCCTACTAATGTTCCCAAGACAGCCACAAGGTCTTAGACACGGGTGCTCAGCAGAAAGAAGATACAGCAAAGGCAAATCTTCTCAAGAATTCAAAGCCAGCTCTGATTGTATTGATCAGATTTCCGAATGGGAGCTGATGGAGGAAGCTGAGATACAGCACCCAACTCAACATACTCAGATTTTGGAACAATAATATAAGTTACTATAAACTAGGAAAGGAAGGTGAGGCTCTCCTCAAATCTTTTCTTCTTCTTGCTATTTATAAGACAAATAAACTTTTATATTTTTAGAACAGAGGTACAAGTATGAGCTGTAAATGCCAATGAAAAGCCCTGATGGGCAGCCAGAGTTTCAGCTCTTACCCGACAGTCTCCCACACTTGTCCCTTCAGACAAGCCTCTGCTTCACTACTCTGCAGTAAAATAACACAGGTTTTTTATCTTTTAGAGACAAACTTTTTCATTATTAGCCCCATTTTGCAAATCGTTACAGCAACTACAGCGAGAGATGTTACTGTATAGGCAGATTGATCTATTTAGGATTGTCCCATCCATGGGAGTGCCAAGGCCAGCTTGGACGGGGCTGGGAGCAGCCTGGTTTATTGCACTGCACTGATGGTGCTCTCCCCTTCCCAGGGTGGGTTATTGTTGAGGAAATACAATTCCTTCTTGGTGCTCCCTCTCAGGTGCCTGCACACGGCTGTCCCACCCCAGCACCCAAAGTGCTGCTGCCATGAGGGCACATTCCAGTTTTCTCACAACGTGCCAGTTTAATTTTGCCTTGGATTTTTCAAACCTGCTGGTTTCCATATCCTGCATCCTTACCCTGGCTTCTCACTGAACTCCTTGCAGGGAATTTAGAGCAGAGTTGTTGTTTCTTATGGAACTGAGCTGAAACAATTTATTGAGAATCCATAACCCAGGCCAGGTTCATTTCTATCCCAGAGCACACTCAGATCATTTCATAGGTCTTCACATTTCTAACAAAGCTTGGCAGCAGGAAGGTTTCACGTGGCATTGTACAGCCCTGCCAACTTTCCACATCACCCCAACAGCCACCAACAAAGGGATGGATTAGCACAGCTACAACACAGAGGCATTCCCTGCTGTAAATCCTCTGGGATGAAAGGACAGGGCTGAACACTCCCCTTGAAACCGTGATCAGAGCATCACCTTCATTCTGCAATCGCCTCTGCTGCCTTTTCCAGTTCAACCATTGCCCTGATACTGCTGAAAGATGTTTGTGCCCTGTGTGAGAAAAGGGAAGAAATCCAATATTTACTCCCTAGGCCTCCATGCCTTTTTTTCACCAAGGACATGCTTTCTTCCCAAGAGGGAGCAAACTCTGAATACAAAGGTGTGATTGAGGTAAAAATGTGATTGAGTCCTTTGCACCTTTTTTCTCCTTGGGCAAAAGAAGGAAAGTTACTATCAGTCTTCCCCATTCCAAGGATTTTCCAATTAGTGCAGGGTTCATTTGTGGAGCTTCCAGCGAAATGGCATCATGATCCTCACTATCTCTCGATCCCTCTCCCTCCCCTACACTGCACCCTGTTTCCCACAGTCAATGGAAAATCAAATGTGCAATTCATGGGCTGTGACAAGAATTGCCCATAGATCACAGAAGCTGCTGTAGAAGGTCGAGATTTAGATCAAAGCTCAAGAAATCTACTAAAAAAATTCCAGAATAACCAAATCTTCCCCCTGATAGACAATCCATGCACCTTCAGTCTCCTCACCCTGAAGGATGCTGACCAAGCAATGGACCAGAGTCACATGTCCAATGTCACAGCCTTTAGCAAACTGAAACCTGTGTCTGAGACTTGTTTTTTCTTTCAATTTCTCTTTCCCTTTTCTCATTTAAAAGGAACATATTTATATGAAAGGTTAGAACACCTCTGACTATAGAATGAGAGGAGAAAAGGCAACGTGCTTCACATTCCTGACTGGCATTGCTGGAGTGGTATCTCATATCCTGAAATACAACCTGCAGCAGTCCATAAAATATTAAGACTGCTCGCTGGCCATGGCCAGGAATACTCTGCAGCAGCAGTTCCCAGGGGCAGAATGCTCTGTGAAAGGTCACTAACACAGCACTTAGGTCACCAGCACAACAGCCACCAGGAGTAATTCTTCTCTGCGCTATTATTAACAGCCCTGAGCAGCCACAAGGAATCTGCTGGGCTCCCACTGCTCTGCAGCAGCTTCAGACAATAAAACCTGCTTCATTACTGCATCAATAAAGGGGCATTTAATCACAATAAGGAATGATAACATCACAAATTACCTCCCCTAACTCACTTAGCACTGGGCCATGCTCTCCTAGGAGGCATCCTCAGTGGGGTAACCTGCAGGAGCTCCTGAGCCAGCAGAAACTCCTGCAAACTGAACGGATCCCACTGATGCTCCACCAGTGATATGAATGGGGATCTTACCTGAATAACTCACACCAGGGAAAGCTGGAGCTGGGCTGGGAGAGCTGGGGGTGTCCAGCCTGGAGAAGAGAAGCTGCAGGGAGAGCTCCGAGTCCCTTGCAGGGCCTAAAGGGGCTCCAGGAGAGCTGGAGAGGGACTGGGGACAAGGCATGGAGGGACAGGACACAGGGAATGGCTTCCCACTGCCAGAGGGCAGGGATAGATGGGATATTGGGAAGGAATTCCTGGCTGGGAGGATGGGCAGGCCCTGGCACAGGGTGCCCAGAGCAGCTGTGGCTGCCCCTGGATCCCTGGAAGTGTCCAAGGCGAAGCTGGATGGGGCTTAGAGCAGCCTGATTATCTTTAGGGCCCTTCCAACCCAAACCATTCTGGGATTCCACAAGTCTGTGCTTATCTCTAGACCTTTGCTAAGGAAAGCCATGGTCCTGCCCTCACCTTCACACCAGAAAGGCTGGAGGTGCCCCCCAGTCCCTCCTCAGTCCCACACACCTCTGTGCACAGCCTCACCCAGTCCCACACACAGATCTTTCCACCTTTGTCTCCTTCATCTGTCCACAAGAATCCAGGCTTCTTAATGTACTTTTTCTCTGCAATAAGGGATCAAGAGGGAAGAAAACTTTCTTCATTAAACAGTATTAATTTCCAAGAGCCTGGCAGACTTTCAGCTCATTTCTTTGAGAACCATTCCACAGGAGGCTGAACTCCTGATGACTTCATGGGGCTTTTTATAAAGCAAGATAATGATGGTGGAGGGACAGAAGCAGCTGCACAGTTCCTCTGGCTGTGGCAGAGATGCCCTGAGCACTGCAGCCTTCAGCAAGTCCATCACCCCACGGATGCCAGGAGTGAGATGCTCATGGACACACTGGTTTCCAGGGAAGGAGACAACTCACCTTCCATGTGGCAGCATCTTGTGACAGATCTCGAGCACATCCTCGGTGTCTGCTCATCAGGGCTGCTGAAGGATGGGAGGGTTTAATGCAATAATTCCCTTCACAACCTGAAAATTCAGTGTTGATCTAACACAGGTTACACCACATTGAACCTTTTCAGTGCTGGAGAAGAATACCTTGGCTGAAAAGCACAGTAAAGATTAAAAACCCCATCTAACCCTTGCAGAAGTGTTGTTAATCCACAGATTTCTGAGCAACAAACATGGGACAAATATTTTTGTGTATTTAATTTTTTTGGCTATGACACTGCAAATCAAGTAAATCATTTTCAGGTTTGAATGGAGTTGTTCCTACAATGACACCATTTCCCTGCTGTTGAATGCCAGCAAAACCTTCTGTGTAAAAACAACCCATCCCTCCACTGTGGAGAAATACCAGAAAACACAGCAACGACAAAGTTACTGAAGGAGGAATTTTTAAAAAGCAGAAACAGGACAGAGTAAGGCAAGACTAAAGATAGACTGTCCTAGGCATGGCAGGAGCCCAGTGAAACAGCATGGAATTGCTGTGCCTGTGATAAAAGCTAACAACTAACTTTAGGGGGTTACTGGTCTGTGAAACAGATCATTAAATTACTCCATCACGTTTATTCGGGCTCAGAGGTGAGTGAGGTTTAGCAGCACACTCAGCTGATGGTTTAGAGGAAGGATGATGGTCTGCAAAAACACAACTGCCACAGGAGAGATGGACAGGGAAAACCCCACAGCAGGGGAGGAACAAGATGAGAAAACAGCCTCAAGCTGTGCCAGGGGAGGGTCAGGCTGGATATTGGGGAAAATTTCATGATGGAAAGGGCTGTCCAGCCCAGGCAGTGGTGGAGTCCCTGGCCCCAGAAGGCTTTAAAAGCCCTGTGGATGTGGCAGGTGGGCACATGGGTCAGTGGTGGCCTTGGCAGTGCTGGGGAACAGTTGGACTCAATGATCTTAGAGGGTTTTTCCAACCCTAATGATTCTGTGATTCCTTGCTCCACATACAGAGTTTTCTCTTGTTTACCTTGTTAACCAGCAGTTCTATGACAACTACTTCCCCAAGCCCCACACAAGTGATTGTGGTACTACAGCAAAGGAGGGGGGCAGGGGATTTCTTTTGGTGGCTACACAGGCTGAAAGAATTTCATTCCCTTGGATATAGCAAAACTCCCTTAAATAAAACTTTTTCATTTGAAGTATTTGCTAATAAAAAGGAGGATCCTGCCCCCATCTGGCCTCCCTGGAAGGGAGCAGCCTGAGGGGGAACTGGAGCAAGAAATCACAGATTCATAGAGCTTCAAATCCTCCTTTGGAAGGGACTGACAGGGATCACCAAATCCAACTCCTGGCCCTGCACAGGATACTTCAAGAATCCTTCCCAGCATCTTTGGGAAGTGCTGGCAGGATGGGAACACCGAGTCTGCAGCCACTCTCTGTGCCCAGAAACAGAGCTTTGGATCCAGGTTGGACTGGCAGGGAAGTGGAGGTAATTATAACCTTCCTGGAGCAGCTCCAGTCTTACCACCGCTTGTTTGGGATGCAGATGGGTCCGACTGTGCCGTATCCCAGGAATATCGGCCCTGCCATCTGCCATGGTGTGGGAAGGGACCACAGTGCCCTCGGCAAAGCTGTGCCCAGCACCAGGAAATAAAGCAACAATACACTTTGCCTCCCTAAATCGCTGCCACATCACAGATTCCATGTCACTGCCAGGCAGAGACACCTTCTGGCAAAGTGACTCGGCCTCAGAGTTGGGCTCTCTCTTCCACAGGGCTGTGAGGAGGAAAGGGGAGGAAAACCCCAATGGTCAAAATCCTGAGGGGCCTCTTGCTTTCCAAAAAGCAGAAATAAGGTTTCATTGTAAATCTCAAATTAGCTGAAGCCCAGATACCCTCCAACACCTTCCCCCTCTCCCTGCTCCAGCCACCCTGTCATTCCTTCACTGGGCTCAGCATGGAACTGTGGTTGCTGCTACTCCTGGCAGGAAAATCCTGCAAGAATGGGATTTTCCCACCTCACCTCAGTTAAAAGAGACCTAACTTATCAATATGCACAATTTCTGCATTATCCCAACGTTCTCTTAAAAACACCAGGAATTAATGGTCTCAGCACGTGGTGGAAAAATTGTTGTGCCTGGATTCAGGCTGCCCTTGTCCACAGGATGACAAAGAGGGGCCTGTTCCTCCCTAAGGAATAGCCCACACTGATGGAGAACTCTGTCAGCACTCCAGGATTTTATCCTGGAGAAAAGGAAGCTCAGGGGGGATCTTATTCTTATCTACAGCTTACCTGAAAGGAGTTTGGAGCCAGGTGGGGCTCAGGATCTGCTCCCAGAGAACAAGGGAGAGTGTGGGAGGAAACAGCCCCAAGCTGTGCCAGGGGAGGGTTAAATCAGATATTAGGGAAAATTTCTTCATGGACAGGGTGGTCCAGCCCCGGCCCAGCTGCCCAGGGCAGTGGTGGAGTCCCCATCCCTGCAGGACAATTCAGACATTGGGATTTCTCAGGAAGATTTGCACATCAAGCAAAGTTCAGGACTTTCCTCCATTCACCAGTTCACTGCAGCACCTTTGGCATCCCAGGCACGCTGGCTCTCCAAGAAATTCCCTGGCCAGGCCAACTCCATACAGACAGTTTGGTTTATTTGTTGCTTACACAGCTCTGATTTCCACCCCATAACTCAGGTTTTAAAGCCAAACACACAGGTAAGAACACAACATCTGAGGATCCCGCAGCACAAGGCTCTTCCTCAGAACTCTTCAACATTTACACTAAATCTTTATTTCTGTACAAAAATTTAGACAATTTTCATTGTTCCTAAAGAAATCTGCATCTCTTTACATGACCCCACGAATTGCCTACATAGATATATACACACAAATATATATTTGAAGAAGAAAAAAGCCTTCCAGTTCTGAAGAATGAAGGCAAAAACCAAGTCAGAACTGAAAAATTATTGACAAGAATTAACTCTGTTTATTGTCAATATTGTTGACTATTCTGTAGCTTTGCACCTATTTCATCCCCATATGATAATAAAAACATATTCAGAATAACTCAATGCAGACTGTGCAACAAGAGAGTAGTGACACAACCTGTAATTTAACAAGTGGTAATAGCATCAAGGAAGTATTAATTATTTAATTAATTTAAAATGTATTAATTAAAAAAAAACAACGATGAAGGAGAACTCAGCAGTCTTAACTTTTATACGCTCAAGAAAAAGAGCCCAAAAAGTAACATTTTCTGTTAAAAAGCTTATTTACAGTTCCAGACACCAGGTGTAAAGGCCTAAGGAATGCACAGCTCAGAGGAACCCTGGGCTAAATAATAATGTGTGATAATGGTGGCTTCTTTTTTTAATCACCTTATATTTAACTGGATTCCAAGGAAAACTAAAAGCAGTTTTCAGCAGTTATATCAAAGTCAAGGAATAATTGAGTTAAGAGGAAAAGGTAGGAAAAGACCTGGCTTTAAGGCAGCTCAGCATTCCTTCACCTGCCACAAATACATCCCAGGAGAATCACGGAATCCCAGACTGGTCTGGGTTGGAAGGAACCTTAAAGATTATTTAATTCCAACCCCCTGCCATGGACAGGGACACTTTTCACTGTCCCAGGCTGCTCCAAGCCCTGTCCAGCCTGGCCTGGGACACTTCCAGGGATCCAGGGGCAGCCACAGCAGCAACACCAGGGAGCAACTGGAGCCAAAGCCCACCCTGCTGGGGAAAGCGTATCCCAAAGGAAACAGCTCCAGCCAGCACAGCTAAAAGGGGAGGTGGAAGGATAAGGAATGTGGAAAGGCATTTTGGCATCTGCTACACCATCCTAACAGGGGGTTTGCTGCAATTCCTTATTCCTCAGAACTCTGAGAACTCCATCCGCCTGTGCGTTACTTCACAGGGAGGTTATTCCATGGGATCACCCCACAGATACAGCTACTGCAGCTGGAAGGGACCCAAGGAGCCCCAGATTCCCGCCCAGGCCCAGGGCTGGTGGGGCTGCAGAGCTGAGCAGAACAGCCCTTTACACAACCCTGGGATCACCCAGGTTGGAAAAGCCCTCCAAGGTCACAGAGCCCAACCTGCGCCTTACCCCCCTTTGGGTAAGACCAGAGCACTGAATGCCACGTCCAGTCCATGAATACAAAACTGGGAATTTCATCTCCTAACCCAGCTTTGGCTCCATCTCTTTTGCTTTATAAGAAGTTTCCTGTAGCCCCCCAGCACTCCCAGGTACCTGTGTGTGATACGTGGGTATGGAAGAGGGGCACGTCCCTGGAGATCAGCATTTCCTACAGGAAAAGAACATTTCACTGTCATTTGAATTCCCATTCTTGACACCAACCAGTGCAGACTTATCACCAAACTTGCCCCACCCAAACCTCCCCAAGCAAACCCCCATCACAGGCTGGGCAGAACAGCACATTTCACCCCCAAAACACCTAAACAGCCCCAAAAACCAGGTCAGAAATCACGTATTTGCTAGAAACCTTTCACTGCAACTCAGACACAAAGTTTAATGCAAACAGGCACATCTTGACAAGTGCTTTCAACTAAAAATCATAAATACTGGTAGGTTTTAAAGAATTATCAATTCTGACACAATCTATAAATGCATAAATATGATACAGAGCTCCCCAGCTCCATTCCAGCTCAAATTTGTGTTCGTTCCACTTCAACAAGAATTAAGAGAACGGAATGAGTTCCCTTCAGCTGCATGAAAACCAGAGTTTAAAAGACAGAAAGTAGCAAAGGGGAAACAATTCAAGGAATGCTCTGATCCAATTTGAGGAAAAAAAAGTTGCCCAATAGAGGTTTTCCTATCTTATAATAAATAGCTCTATAAAATGTTTTGGCTAAATGACTTTAATACCCATGCCCGAGTGCAGACACAGGAGTGCTCCAGCTGGGAGCTGCCAGCCCTCCCAAGGCTTGGCATTAATTGGAAGCCATAATTTTATACACTCTGGAATGAAATTTTATTGCAGCCTCAGCATTAGCCACGTCCTGGCTGCATTTCTTTGAAAGGAAGATGACAAAGTCTGTAGAGAGAGAAGTACAAAGTCCAAGCGATCAGAGGAAACCGGACCCCGCTCCAGGGATTGCTGCGGACGCACGCGGATGTTCCTCCCCTTTGTAAACAACAGACAGGCAACGCTACAGCCTCGGCAGAGCCATCTCAGTTTATACCCAAGGAATTGCAGGTGGTGCTGGAGGCTGGAATGGACAGCCAGGCCTTGGCAGGCTCTGAGGCCAGCGCGGTCGATGCCGCGGCAGCTCCTGAGAGCCGAGCCCGGCTCAGAGCGGCTCCTCCAGGCCGAGCGCTGCGGCCGCTCCGGGAGCGGAGGGCGCTGAAACATCCCCGGACACAGCGACACTGGGGCTGCTCCCGTTCCGCTGTCACACACTCCAGCCCCGCACCTCGCTACCCACACAGGCGCTCGGCCCCCACCCCAGGCTGAGCTGGTTTTGTTAATTTTTAACCTCTCCACAGAATCCAGCTTTTCTTGGTCCCTCCCCGGTGTTCCCTGCAGGAAGTATTTAGACAAGGAGAACACTGAGCTCAACATGTCCAAGGGAGGATTCCCAGCCTTCCAGGTAAAGCAGCATTTTCTGGCTTCATCCAGTCTCAGCCGAATTTTGTACATTTACAAACAGGAAAAGCTTAAAAACCCCACCCGGCTCTGTCCTTACTCACCCAAAATCTGGCTTAAAAGGTTCAGGGAGGTAAAGTGACTCCACTGTGGATAAAGCTACAATATAAAAATTCACTGGTAAGGCCCTCTTAAGGCAAGGAGAGAATTCCTGCTCATGATTCTCACATATGAAGTGAAGAGATACAGCATCATCCCCCTATAATGCATCATTTTGGGCCATTTAATGTATTCACTGCAACATTAAAGTCAAGCCACATCTGGATTTATAACCAGGTCACATCTGGACTTACCACACACGTGCAAAGACGTTTTCCTTCCTCGGTGCCACTCTTGGTGCCACTGATCATTCCTGCCCAGGGATGCAGCACTCCAAGGCTGCTCAGCACATTCATCTCAATTAGCTGAAAACAACTTTTCAGACCCAATTAGTCTGACAGTGACAAACTTCATGTTCCACCAGCCAGTGAGGAAGGAACAGCTGCCACCAGGAGCTTTCCAAGGCCAAGGATTCCTGAACTGAGTTATTTAAACACAGCCCCTTGACAGGAATCCCAGCCAACCACCCTGACACAAGGACAAATTCAGTATTTCCTGTCCCAAAGCAACCTGGGTGGTGCCTGATAAATGGAAAAGTGCTTGAAATGGCAGGGGTAGGAGAACTGTAACAAATTTATCACAAATCCTGTTAAAACCTGGGTGTAGGGAGGGGAAACCCCACTCATTTCCACGTACTGAGAGGCTTTTACAGACATCTATCTCTATTTTAAGGGAATGGGAATTGTAGCATGGGAAATAAAGCTGATTATGGAATGAGTTTTAGGCACTTGAGCTGCAGAGATGTGGAAGGTGCCTGTCAGGTGCATTTACCATTCACACCTACACCACACTCAGCAGCACAGCCACTCAGCCTCCCTAAAAGAAAAAAAATATTAAAAAATGAAGCTGTTCATATTCTCCAAGTTTATTTCCCACCTCTCCTCACAATTAAAGACCTGTATCATTCCCAGATGCCAGAGGCAGCATATTCCAGAGATGAACTACCAAACTGATGATCTGCTAAACCAAAAGAAACATTTGAGGTATCAGATTATTGATATATGACCTTTTTTTTTGCTACTAAAATGCCATTTTGCAGCATAACTTCAATAACCATTTTGAAGGTCCCTCCCTTTTCCTAAGAATGAATTTCATGGAGAACAAAGGCAAAGCTTGAGCTTCAGCTGGAAGCCAAGGCAGCAGAACCCCGAGGCTGAAACAACAGCATCACATACCAAGGTCATGGCTCAGGGTAAAACAATCCCTGCCCAACAATCCCCGAGTGGAAGCAGCACTGATGCAAAGTTCCTTGGCTTTTCTATCGACAGAGCTGGGAGAAAAATGGGAATTGCCCTACCGGGAAAAGAAAAAAAGCTGTCAACAAGGAGCACTTCCACAAAACACAAAGGGGTCGAGAGATCAAAAGTTTGGCTGCTCTTCTCAGTGACTAAATTTAAAACATTTCTAAGTTCACACACGTGCACTTCAAAGCACCATCACAGCAACCATGACCAGGTGAGAGTCTGGAACTGATCACAGCAACCATGACCAGGTGAGAGTCTGGAACTGATCACAGCAACCATGACCAGGTGAGAGTCTGGAACTGATCACAGCAACCATGACCAGGTGAGAGTCTGGAATCCATCAGAGTCTGAAATCAATCACAGCAACTATTCCAGGTGAGTCTGGAATTGTCACCTCTGATGACAAACCCCACCATCCCCACAGACTCAAAAATCAGCATTTAAAACCCAAAAACCCTGGACAACACCACAACGTGTCAGGAAACATCAGCCACCACTGAATTCTGGTTACACTTGCCCTCAAAACCATAAAATACACAGAAAGCTCACAGTCACCCACGACATGTTTGCAGTCAGGCTAACACTGGGTTGTTCACTGACCAACACATAAAAAACAATTGAATTTTTGCATTCTAAACCCCTCAGGGTACAGAAAATCCTGTTTGACAGCCAGTCCTGAGGTGTGCAGTCACTCCCAGGCCCTGCTGGGCCCTGTGGCCACTGGGGAAACCAAGACAAGGTGAACCTCAGAGGCCACGGTAAGGGGAAGTGGCATGGGGAGGGAAAGAGTAAAACCAACTTAACTCATGTGTAAACACAGAGTATCTGCTTGCAACACAGCCCACACGTGCAGCAGCCACCACACCTGCATCATCTGACAGAGAACTCCTACAAATGTATGGCCAAGCAGCAGAAATCCCAGCACTGCTCCACCATGAACAGCAACAATTCCTTTTCTTACCAACCAAGCCCCAGCTCACCCAGCCTGTGTGGATTCAGCCCAGGGAAGACATAAGACTCAAAAACCAAACACTTGGGTTTAGAAGCAAGTCTGCTTTTTCTTTTTTTGTTTTTTTAGACTAGAAAATGTACAATTCCATTTCATATGCAAGTGTGCACAGAGCTCGTTGCTTGTAGATACTGTCAGAGAAACTGAGAGAGTCTTTGCATTAAATTGTTAATTCTTCAAACATTGATACATTTTGCAATACACCAGTTAAATACCAAGATCTATGTGCATGCACTAGAGATAAATGCATGTACACCTTAATGTTTAACAAAGACAGCAGATCCCCCAGCCAGGGAGCATTGGAGATACCAAAAATAGATTAAAAAGTTAAATTCTTTACCTGCCTTTGTTAAATACAGACTTTGAGACTGCCTCCCCTCCTTTCCCCGGGATTCTTGTCCTCCCAGGGAGGCAGGCGGGTGGGAAGGCAGGAGCTGACCAGATTATCCCAGAACCAAAGAGAAGCACCTTAGGAAGTTCAAACTAAGCTTTAAAATGTCTTTAAAATGCTTTTTCCATCCTTACCAGACACAGGGACTGAGAAAGGGAAGAACATTCTCAGCAGTTTTGTTTGATTTTGCTGAACTCCCAATGCATCTCCCACAGAAGAGCCTGACACTTCCAACCATCCCACTGCCATCCCAACTGCCTGGATCCTCTGAAGTGGGAATTCTCATCCCCTTCTGCCTGGGACAGCCATCCCAGCAGGTGCTGCAGCAGGGAAAGGTGATCCTAGTGTTCTCACACTGCTTGGGGACCATGCAAGGGAGTTCTGCTTTCAAGAAGTTCTGCCCTGGAACTCGTGTGGGTCACTTGGAGCTTTTCAAGTAGTGTCATCTGGTTTGTCCTCATCCAGCCCCCTCCACTGCATATTGATATATCTGCACATTTTAATATCTACACATTTTATGAAGCAAAGGGAGTTTTTCCTCTGAAAAATGCTTCATTAGAGTCTGACTTGTCCGATTCCAGTGGGACTTTCATACTTTTGTGCCTCTTTTTTGGTTAAGAAAAAAAAAGATACTTTTCCCTTTTTGACAGCTAAAGGTACTTCTGCCAGACTTGAATCAACCAGCACAGCAGAGAAGGAGAGCAGAGGGCAGGACCTGCAGCATCACCCAACTCAATGATGACCACAATAAAAAGAGGAAAATCCATTGCATTTGAAACTGTTTGGCAAATTTGTAACATTTGCCAACACTGGAATTCCAAGCTCAATCCGTGCACCCCAATCCATTCCAGCCTCCTCCCTAATGAAAAAATCATGTGGAAAAACAAGCAATGGGCTGAAGAGAAGAGTTTGTTTATCAGGTGTTGGAGACCCAATGTGTGATTGACGTTACAGCTGTATGGACACAGAGGGACAGGACTGGTGACACGGGGACGTGGCCGTGTCACAGAGCAGTACTACTGCCAACATACTGATGCAGCTTTACACTGGTCTGAGCAGATTGCAATTAACCTAGGACTGAGGTATAAATATACACAAATATGTACAGTACACATACAGGAAAAGAGTTTTGCATTTGTAACATCAGCAACCTTGAAAATACTGGAGAGTCGATACCTACGCCGGTGATTCGCTCGCTGGAATAATGAAGCCAACAACTTCCACTAGAGAGGGCTACAACGGGATAATAAAATTCTGAATTAAAAGCTCCTTCCTCGTGCTTCATCCTCCCCACGCCCAAGGCCGGACTGTTCCGAGGGGCAGCTTGAAAAGAAGATTGGTCACAGCTTTGAACGCATCCTCCGAGGAACCCGAACCAAACCGGAGCCCAAAGTGCACCTTTGCTCTCATGCCTGCTCCCAGTTCCTGTCCGTGTGTGTGTGTGTGTGTGTGTGTGCAGCTATGTAGAAAATACAGTTGCAATCAGTTCAGTATAAATACATCCACCCCACCGTTCTGCCACTGGTACAGCTCTGCTGAAGCAATGTCTCTGCAAAGAGGTCATTAAAAATCATCTGATCTTCAGCCGGGACATCATCCACTCCAGGCCTTGGCACAGTCTGGGAACACAAGAGAGAATGTTTAGGGAATGCAGGCACTTCTCAGGGTAACTCCAAAGGTAACTTCACAGCATCGATTGAAATTCTTCCCAAGAACTCTAAATCGTTTCTGGAAACTCTTCACTCCCTGCAGGGCACTTCCTAGCTCATCTGTGGTGAGAGAATTCAATCCCAGCTCTTCAACACATGAAGTTCTCTCTAATTAGGATTATTCTTAATAAACCAGAACAGGTTTCAGTTTGCCCCCACTCCACCCTCATTAAGCCTAAATCATACCAAGTTTCATCTCTGTGAGGTGACCCTGTGGATTTGACATAAAAGTTGGGTTTCAGATCATGCTGATCCTAAATCAGTGTGTTCTGAGGCCAAAGATCTTGTAAGTGTCAAGATGTTTAAGTGGCGAGGCCCTGGCACAGGGTGCCCAGAGCAGCTGTGGCTGCCCCTGGATCCCTGGAAGTGTCCAAGGCCAGGCTGGACAGGGCTTGGAACAACCTGGGATAGTGGGAGGTGTCCCTGCCATGGGACACGGATGGGATGATTTTAAGGTCTTTTCCAACCCAAACCCTTCTGGGATTCCGTCACTATTATGAACAGGGGAAGAATGTGTGTTAAACCCAAATATCACAATAAATCCCCCAGAGTAATTCCAGATTCCCCTCCTGTGGACACAAGTCCCTCTTACCCTTCTCCAGTGAGAGCACAGCAGGCCTGAATGTGCCACTGGTGATCCTTAATCGAAGTCAGCTTCAGGAACTGGGAGATTTCAGCTACTGTCATGCACTCCTTCACATCCTGCTTGTTAGCAAAGATCAGCAATCCTGCTTTTTTCAAGTCCTAGGGAGAAAGAAGAGCAGATAATGTCAAAGCATCCCCTGGAGGCAAACGATGGGATACCAAAGCAGAGAACCCAGAGCCCCAGCCAACAATCCTCCAGAACAAAGCGCTGCAGGCTGTCAGGAACTGCGGGAAATCCTCTGATCCAGCACACTAAACGGCCAATTTTTGCCATGGATGAGAAGTTAAAAACCCAGGGCCATGTTTTGCTGTGCTCCACGAGGATCAGAGCCCTGTGTACCCATGTACCTGAGCAGCACTGACAATTTGGGAACAGTGACTCCAGGGAGAAGTTTATTTTACCTCAAATTGCTTGGAATTACATCGGGGCAGGGGTGTATTATTGAAAACCTTTCCCTTAGAAAGCAAAAAGGTGTTTCCGGGGAGCCAAGCCAGCTCAGGCACTGAACTGCCTGATCAGGCACATTCGTATTTACAAGCAGCAAAATTAATTCCCAAATAATCGACTGCTCCAGAAAATAGCTGGAACTGAGCTGGACAACTCAATTTTGCCTTAACAGAAACTCAATGGAACCGGTTAGGAGAAAGAAAAGACTTTTAAGGAGCAAAGAAAAGCTATTTTAAATCAATATTTGACTTTCATTGCTGCTCTCTCCCAACGTCACAGCCAGGTCTGGAGAGGGAGCCTGGGAACATCCTGCCGGCCAACAATGGGCACATTCACTGCAAGGGGCTCCCAAATCGGCTCCGTTCTGCCTGCAATTCCAGACCTTCCCTGTGGCAAAATCAGCTCGTTAACACCTTCGTCTTCCTTTAGAGATTCCAAAACAGAAGATGCAGGTTTCGTTCAGTGGCTGCAACAGCCTGAAGAGTCCAGCTCTGAAATCCTAATCCTGGACAGCAGCACCAGTCCCCCCGTGCCACATTTAACACTCCACAGCCTGACCTGCTCTTTAAGAATTTACTTTATTAAACACAATTTAAGTTAAACATTAAAAAAACCAAACAAATAAACAAAAAAACAAACCAACCAACCAAACAAACAAAAAAAAACACCCACGAAAAAGAATTAAAACTTGAAAGATCCTATGCAAAGCCCTTGGTTTTCCTCAAAGGAAATCCATAGGCAGGCTCTGCCCATCCTACAGTCTCCCAAACTGTGGCTATAGGTTAAATATAGCTGTAATATTTTGGGCTATAATGCCATCGTTTTTATGCACATTTTTTTATTCAGATACTTAAATTTGGAAGCTCAGTGTCAGCTCACACACCCTGATCCAGTTTGCATTCAGGTCATGCCACAGGTGCTGCCTGGCTTTTACATCAGCCCAGCTCAGGTTTAGACCTGACCCAGGGCTCAGGTTTAAAGGGGGCCTTTACAATTTAGCCATTTCAACTCTGGAATTCCAAATACCCACAGAGCAGTGGCTGCTCCAGCCATGGGCTGAAGTTCCTTCAGTTTTAGAGCTGGGTGCTCCAACACACATTATTGAGGTTGTAAAACACAAAACCTCAGGCAACCATAAAGGTATCAAAAATAATTACTGAGCTATTGCAGGAAACCACGGGGTTTTAAAGGCTCTAATTCAGATATTAACATGGATTGAAGCACAAAACCCACAGATGTCATTGACAGGTCCCAACTGCTGTTTCACTGGAGCACTCTGATAAGCTACTTCTGTAATTTAGTATTAATTAACAGCTTTACTGGGAGTTTCACAGAAGACAGTGCAGCAGGGACAAGGTAGTTCAGGGTGTAAATCTGCCTCCCTTAGCATGTATCAGCCAGATAATTAAAACAAATATTCAATAAATATTAAAGACACAGGGTGCACTCACCTCATGTGCTAACATTTTATACAGCTCTTCTTTAGTCACAGAAATTCTCTCTCTGTCTGTGCTGTCCACCACAATTATCACAAACTGCAAAAAGGGAGAGTTATTAGGCAGAGAAACTCCTGCTGGTCCCACTCCCACCCCATTATCCAGCTGGATTATCAAACACCATCCCTGCTCCCAAACCCTCCCCCCAGCCCCAGTGTGACATCCCATAGGCCTGGGGTTATTCGCAGCTTGTGCTGTGGTTTGGGTACAAAGGCAGCTCTGACTCAACTCTTGACTTTCTGTTCTCCATTTTTCAGGGAAAAATTCACATTGAAAGCAAGGAAATTCTCTGTAATCCCAGATCTGGTTTTGTTCTTTGCTTGGTATAACTGAGGCACCACACAGATTCCTCAAATAATTTGTTGCAGCCCTAAAAACAAAGTGCAAAGTGTCTTTGTCTAGTTCAAGAAATAACATGCAAATAGGTATTTGCAAGGGATTAAAAAAGCCCTGAAGCTCCAAACTCCAAGAACACACTCCCAGCTTCATTTAGGCTGGAGAAGACCTTTAAGGGATCCCAGCACCTCGCAGGGGTGAACTGAAGAGCAAAGGTAATTACTGCACAAATTGTATTTAACCATAAAGAACATAAATACAATTTATATAATATAAATAATTGCATTTAAACTGTATTTGATAAGACACAGGAAACCTTGATTTAAAGCATTATTTTTATCAAGCTGTTGCTTGATAAAATTTACATTTTTTTTTATATACATATGTCTGTGTGTGTGCTGCAACTTCACCTCTAAAGAGTTCTGAAAACTCTTGGGGGTGTTTAAGTTGGTGATGACTGGAGCTTGTCAAACAGAGCTGCCAAAGTTTTGGATGAAAACTTTGGGGCTGTCCTTACTCCTGAGGGGTCAGACAGGTCTTGGAGGACCCACTGTGGAGAGAGCGACCACGGAGACAACAAGGGGGGATCTGCAATTCCCAGATGAGCAGAGTCACAAAGCCCAGCCCCAAATCCCTGCCCAGCAGTTTTCCAAGGCACCTCACCTCGGTGTTGGTGTAGTAGGTGTTCCAGGAGGAGCGCAGGGACTCCTGGCCCCCGATGTCCCACATCAGGAAGCGCGTGTTGTTCACCACGATCTCCTCCACATTGCTCCCGATAGTGGGAGAGGTGTGAACCACCTCGTTCATGGAGCTGCACAGGGAACAGGGACAGGAACAGTCACCCACAATGACCCATGAGACTACACCTGGTGGGTATTCCCAGTGGGAGAGCCTCAGCGAACGCTCCCTGTGCGGCAGAGACAAGGTTTGATGGTGGAAGGTGCAGAAATGTAAATAAAAACAGCAATAAGAAGGACTCAGTGAACTATATCATAATCAAATTATGGAGCTAAGAGAGCACTCGTGAACAAACTGTGTTATAATTAATTAAATCATGAAGCTGAGAGAATTCTCACTTCAGAAGCTGTTGGGAGCACTCAGCTCTTCTCTCTCCAGGCCCATTTTGGCTCACATGGGACAGAGCTGCTGTTTTGCATCAAGAATGTGGTTAAGCCACAAGATTTCCGAAGTTTCAGGAAAACAACTCATCCTCCAGCTCCACTAGAAACACTTCACCCACTCCACCCTGCTGTTCTCCTTCCAGGGCAGGCCACTAAAACCAGATTTTCTTCACAATGCCTTATGTCCAACTTCCTCCTCCCCTCAGCACAGACCAATACACAACTTTTTGCAGACAAATGCAGCCATTAAGTATTTCAAACAGATTGTTTACAGATACTGAGTGTGACTTTGTCTCTAAGACTACCAGTTTCACATCAAACAACCAGATGTGTGCTCTGGATTCTCCTGAAGTTCAGACTATTTAAACTCTGCTGTAACAGGCAAAAAAATTAACAGTAGCTCCAAGGCAAACCAACTGTGTTCAAAAGAACTTAATTATTTTTTCTTCTGATCACCTTGATACAGTTTTTCATTTTGTATGAACTTTTTTGAAGTTCCAGCAGAGCTTTTAGTTACAGTGACAGCAATTTGAGACTCGTAATGGTGCTGGAATATTTCCTGAAGAGGACACAGAGAGGAGATAAAAGGATGGTGCAGTGTTCTGAAAAGCAATCCCAGGCCAGTGCAGGGAGAGCCGAGTATGAGAATGGGAGAAAAGGAAGTGCCTGGAAGAGGAAAAATGGGATATGCAAAGATGGGGTAAGGTCGAGGAGGAGTCAAGCAGGAGAACAAGAAGAGAGCTGGGAAAGTCCTGTGGAGTTAAACTGGGTACAAAGAAAAAGGAGACATACAGAGATCTGTATGAGAGTGAAAATGAAACACTGAAACGGCAGAAATAAGGGGAAGAACTGCGAGACATTCGTGGAGGAAGTGGATTAAAAAGCACCAAGGACAGCCCTTGCCTGCAGCAGTTCCCAGTTAAGAAATACCCTTCGTTCTGTTTGTGCTTTTAACATCTCTCACTCCCTCTAAAAATCACCATCAGCTTCATCCTTTCACTCTCCCCGCAGCAAGGCAGGGCACGAGCAGCTGGAAATGTTTTGGAAAGGCAAAGCAGGCTGGAATGTGACAAACCCCAACCACTTCCAGACAGCCAATTTTAAATGTGGGATTGGAGCAGCATGGCCACAGCATTTAACAGGAATTATTTCTGACTCAGGAACACTCCTCAGTGCCACGGCACTGCACGTGGGAAAAGGCCAATCTGTCCCAAACACAAACAGACCTTGAGCTGCCTGTGCCACCCAACAGCTTCTGAGCCTGTGGACAGATTGGTACCCTCTTATCAAACTGCAGCTGAAGAACTGAGATATGAAGCTCACCCAAGCTCCATGTAAACCAGGAGCAAGGTTAACGCAAGGCAAACACAAATCAATGCTGCTTTTGAAGGCAGGAGGTGCAGGATGGCATGGAGATGCTGGCCTGGGTTCGTGCTGGGACCAGCCTCCCTCCTTCATCCCGTTTCACAAATGACACCAAATTACTCTCAGCACTGGGGACACAAGGCATGGCAGGCAGAGGTGCTTTGCCACTCACAGAATGATTTGTCTGCTGTTTAAATCTGTGGCGTGGATCAGTTTTGCAATGGTGTCCCGTGGCCAACACTCACTACAATCATATTTTATGGGGCTGGCAACGAGCCGAGGCCGTGACACCAAGGGAGGCTGGGAGTGCGTGGTAACAGCAGGTGATGTGATCCAAAACCCGCTGAACAAAACCTCATTTATCCACCAGGCACAGCACAGCCCTTTCCAAACTCCAGCCACCTGCTGCCACCTGGAACGCTCTGAGTAAAACCACCCAGGGACACGTAACACACCTGGGAATGCCCCGAACGTCCCCGCAGGTCCTACTTACAATTGGTACAGAATGGTCGTTTTCCCTGCATTGTCCAGGCCCACAATGATCACTTTGTGCTCTGCAATGAAAACAGCACTGGTAAGTCACAGCTCACTCCGCTGTCGTGACAGCAGCTGGGTCTGGATCAAGCTTAGTGCCACGTCTGCCGCTGGTTTCCTGAGCCAACAGTGCCCAGCGCCAGGTGCCATGGCCACGTCTGCTCGTGGGCCAGCCCGGAAAGTTTGGGTGGGCAGGTGCTGCTCTGAGCAGGGGAGGGACTGGCAATTTATCCCCCTCCACAGGAACCGTTCCTGAGAGATTTCAGGAGGATGTTTTCCATCTCTCACTGCCAATGTCATGCTGGGATCCTCTCCCAAGCTCCTGCAGGGTTTTGCAGCCTGTATCAAACTCCATCCCCTCAACCACAACAGCTCTCAACTCCACAAGGTAAATGTTCACTTTCCCCTTACCCAGGCAAGACCTCGATGTCTTTGCAAAGAGCAGTTAAAACCCCAACCAGGCTGGTTTGCAGTGTGATCCCTGTGCCCCCAGTGCCCTCCTTTCCCCCTGGGGAACAGAGGTACTCTCCAACATTTCACAGGACACATTCACCCAGTTTGGTCTTGGACAAATCACCAGGTGCTCCACAACCCTCCTCTGACATTTTGGAGCTCAATGCCCCAAACAATTCTTGTTTCCCTTCAGCACCTCCTCTCCTGTGCATCACAAAAGCAACTGGGAACTCTACGGCTGGTGGTGTCAAGCACATCCAAATTTATGATTTCCAGTTGGGGTTGAGCACAGCCAGCTCTCAGCTCTGTTACACAACTTCCACTTGCACAACCAAGCAGGATCAGTCAAGCAAAAGCTTGGTGAGAAGGGGTTTTCTCCCCTCCTTCCTTGTGTTCCTCAAGGGCAAAAAAACCCATTATAAACATGCCCAACCTTCAGACACTGAGATCAATTCCTGCCAGCAAAGTTCATCTATCCCAGAGGAGAGGGCAGGGACAGGGGTCAGGTAAGGGGGGGGTTTCTTGGGTTTGATTTTATCAATATTGTGTGGTTTTGCAGAGTTGTCTTTCATGCCATCCAATACAAATTCCAGCTTTAATAACTTTGCATAACTGCACAATATTGTAAAAGTGTCTGCTTACCTGACCCCACATAACTAGGAACTTTTGTTTCAGGTGGGATGCTGCCAGCATAGTGCATGTTAGGAAATCAGTTGGAACAGAAGGTCTGAGGTGGGGCTGGATGCTACAAGACAAAAATATTTTGTTGTATTTGCACTAAGCATTAACGGGGACAGAACTGGGACATTCAATGAGCAAGTGTGAGAGTACTGAGGTTCACTCAAAATCAAATCCCAAGGACTTTAAAAACATGGAAAGAGCATCAGCAGGTGTTTTGTAGTTAAAGTTACAACTCTCATGAACACCTTGCTGTAAAGAGACAGGTGTTAAAAATCCCAGAATCCTGGAATGGTTTGGGTTGCAAAGGAAATTAAGGATCATCCAGTGCCACCCCCCTGCCATGGGCAGGAACACCTTCCACAGTCCCAGGCTGCTCCAAGCCCCGTCCAACCTGGCCTGGGACACTTCCAGGGATCCAGGGGCAGCCACAACTGAAGCTATAAATAACATTTACTCCATGAACGAGCCAGATATCGAGGTTTGACACTTAAATCCACACTCTACGAACCGCAAGACGAACCCACCCGCCACGCCGCGCCACGGCCGCGTTCTTGTGGCACACGTTAATAATTTAACAGGCGGCTGTCAGGAAATGAGCATTCCAATAACTGAGAGAAGGGGGGAAAAAAAAGGTTAAAGCCCCGATTTCCAGGAGCCCTTGCGGCCGCCCCGAAGCGGGTCTGAGTCCCTCCCGGATCGCCCCCCGGGCCTCACCCTGGTGGTTGAAAAGCCTCCATATCCTGGTGAAGAGGATCCCCATCCTCGGCCGGGCGCTCCGGGCCTCGCCGGCCGCGGCTCTGCGGGGCCGCGGGCGCTCAGGGCCCGGCGCAGCGCCCCGAGTGCCGGCTGGGGCCGCGCCGGGGCCGCTGCCGCTCGGACATCGCCGCGGGGTCGGGATGGGGCTCGGAATGGGGGTCAGGAGCGGCACCGGGGCGGCAGCGCCGGCGGCAGCAGCGGCGGGAGCGGCGGCGGGAGCGGCGGCGGGAGCGGGAGCGGCGCCCGCGGCCGCCTCACGGACGGGCCGGGCCGGGCCGGGCCGGGCGCGCTGCGCTGACGCGCGGGGGCGGCACCGCGGCCGCCATTACACGGCACCGCCTCAGCGCGCCCGGGCCCCGCAGAGCCCGGAGGCACCGCGGGCTCCGGGTATGAGGGAGCCTAAAGCCCATCCCCGCCCACCCCCGTGCTACCGGCACCTTCCGCTTCGCAGCTTCTCCCGGCAGCCGTGCCAGGGCCTCTCAGCTCGGGATTTCTCTCCAATACTGTCTCTAAATCACCCCCTCCCTTCAGATTACAACTGTTCGACCTTGTCCTGTTCCTTCATCCCTTGTTCAAGTCCCTCTCCAGCTCTCCTGGAGCCGCTTTAGGTCCTGGAAGGGGCTCTAAGTCTCCCCAGCGCCTTCTCCAGGTGAACATCCCCTGCTCTCCCAGCCTGGCTCCAGTTTATGAAGAAACTCTGTTCACTTTGCCCTACTAAAACTTGGTGCTCTGGGGAAAACTCGGGAATAACGTGGGTGAAGCTGTTCCCCAGTAGCTGAGTATGAGTTTGCATAAGGGCACTTTTTGCACTAGAATGGGCTCTAAGGTCTTCCCAGAGCCGTCTCTGTTCCAAGACAAATTTCTCTGTCCAAACCCACCACTGAGTTTAAATCTCAGGGATTTGAAAATCCCAGGCAATAATTAGGTTGTGCATAGTTACATTACTGCCTGAGACAAGACATGGGGTATTTACCCTCACTCATCCTGTCCCTGACCAAAATACAGTTTTATTTAACAGAAA
Organism: Coloeus monedula; assembly: GCF_965178545.1. Classification (NCBI taxonomy): domain Eukaryota; kingdom Metazoa; phylum Chordata; class Aves; order Passeriformes; family Corvidae; genus Coloeus; species Coloeus monedula. The sequence goes on from NC_138787.1 coordinate 39,158,519, forward strand.
AACGCCCAGTGTTTCCTTTTCCTTACCTGCAAAGCTGCCTTGGTCAGTGCCCAGCACCACTTGCCAGCCTTGCAGCTGTGGGACAAATACTTTTTTTTTACATGGGTTGGCCATGTTCTTTCAGTGAATCCAGAAATTTCTGAGAATTTTTGTACTTCCAGCACTAGGATTTGTAACTCACGAGTTAATTTTCTCTGGGGAGCCACAGGTGTGTCACCAGGTGTTGGATGTACCCTCATTTAAACACCATGGGAGGGACTTGTAAGGAAAACCCACAGGTGCTTCCCTGAACAAGTGAATTTAACTTTGGAGAGACACAGTGAAGCTGTGAAAGTTTTTAAGTTCATGTTCAGAGATGAAAGGCTTTGCTTTTCACCACAGAATCCGATGGCAGCTGGGCCAGCTCGGAGTTGAGCTCTGTCCTCTCTTGGGGTGGGATGGATTACTTGGGATGGAAAAGATCATCCCATGGGCAGGGACACCTTCCACTATCCCAGGTTGTCCAAGTCCCATCCACTGGGACACTTCCAGGGATGGGACATGAAATCTCCTTTCTTATTCCAGAAGTTTTTCATCTTTCCTTCAAGCAGCTTTTATTCCCACAGCAGCTTCTTGCATTTAATTTTCCCTGCTGGTCTGGAACCAAAGCAGCAAGGCCAGAGTAATCTCCAGGTTTCTGTGTCCAGAGACTTTTGTGTTTCCTGTTGCTCTGGAGGGGAATTTATGGCCCTGAACAGTTTAAGGAGAGAAATATCCTGATAACTCACTGTCCCAGTCCATCCCGAGTCAGAGCTGTGGGCACTGGGACTGCGTGCAACCCACAGGGAGATGAAGCAGCTCCTCTGGTGTTAAACATGCCTCAAGTTGAGCATCCAGCCTGCAATGGCATTAATTATTCATCAGCTGTCAATTATCCCCCTTTCTGCTGGTCCTCAGCTTGGAATTTCAGCCGCACTCGGTTCTTGTCTGTTCTCAGCTCTCCTGGACTCGGGGCAGGGTTCAGTGGCTGCACAGTTGTGGGAGAGCTACCAAGGTTTAATTAAACCATTTATTCTGATTATTTAAATAAAAACCTCTGAGGTTTCCCCCCATGTCATTTGTTTGGGTTTTTTCCCTATGGCAGCCTGGTTTAACCTGGCCGATGCTGCTTTTTTATGGGCTAAGCCGGGCTTCCAGTGCTGCTGGAAGCTTTCTAGGAAAGCATTCCAATGGGCAGGGCTGGGTACAGCCTCGAAATTCCCTCCTGGAAATCTGGGAGGGCTTGTTCGGGTCGTGTACGTTTTGTTCCAGGCAGCTGTAACACAGACAGGGTCATGGGAGCGTCTGTGCCGGGGAAGTGCTTCGAATGCCTGCGGAAGGATTTCACCATGGAGATGCCTCTGTACAGAAAAAACCCAGACAGGGAGAGTATGGAATGGCTTCGGTTGGAAAAAGCCTCCAAGATATTCGAGTCCAACCATTCCCCCAGCACTGCCCCATGTCCCCAAGTGCCACATCCACACGGGGACTCCACCTGAGCACCCTTTCCATGAAGGAATTTCCCCAAAATCCACCCTGTCCCTCCCCTGGCCCAGCCTGAGGCCGTTCCCTCTCCTCCTGTCCCTGTTCCCTGCGAGCAGAGCCCGACCCCCCCGGCTGCCCCCTCCTGTCAGGGACTTGTGCAGAGCCACAAGGTCCCCCCTGAGCTCCTTTGCTCCAGCCTGAGCCCCTTTCCCAGCTCCCTCAGGAATTCTCCAGCCCCTTTCCCAGCTCCCTCAGCTGCTCCTGGGGCTCCAGCTCTTTCCCCAGGACACAGACAAGTTAAGCAGCTTAAGAAATTTTAACCCCTAGGATCATATGAAAGCAGACAAAAAGCATTTTTTTGTTCTATTTATTTGGAAACGCTTCTGCTTTTCATTAACAGCTTAGATGCAAACTCACATGCTGAGATCTGGTTTTGAACAAACAGCCAAGAAAGTTCAATTAAACAGAATTTTAAAAGCATCAGCTCTACCTGAGGTGTGTAAATGCAACGTGCAGCTCACCTGGCCAATGTGCTCCTGTCCCTCCAAGGCAGGGCTTGGGTGGTCACAGCATCTCCGTCAGGCTGCTGGTTCCTGTTACTCATTTTTGGGAAGAGGAGGCTGGAACTCTCTGCTAGAGGCAGCATCTTCCAGTGCTTTCAGTTTTCCAAGATACCATAAATGGCTGGAGGTGGCACTCGGGGCTCTGGGCTGGTGACAGGGTGGGATCGGTCACAGGTTGGACTCGATGGCCTCGGAGGTCTTTTCCAACCTTAACCATTCTGTGATAAACTTAATTAGCTTCTAATTATCCAGTCCTTAATAGCTCCCATCATTGTGCCCCCTTGTTCCTGCCTAGGAACCAATTCTAACCGAGTGGGAGATCCCACAAAGGACCAGCTCCAAACCTCTGAACATTCCCGAGAATCCTTCAAAGGAGCAGTTGGCTGCAAGTATCTCATTCCCTGCTGGATCAGCAGGAATTATCTGTATTTTTGTACTTCTGGGTCGCAGCTATTTAAGAGCAGATCGTTATAAAAATAAACATCATTTATTTCGCAGACCAGATGCAACTCCTTCTTCAGAACCTCATTAAATTTTCCTAGAAATGTAACACGTGAGGCTGCTGCCAAAAACTGTTGGCAAACAACAAAAATGCCACAGGGCTCTGGGTTTCTCCTGACTCTCCCAAGAATTTTCCCAATCTTAGTGCAGGACACAAAGAGACTGGACAGACTTTTAAACGCTTTGTAGTTTTGTTCATTTATTGTAGAAAAGTTATTGTAATGCAGTTCATCTTTGTACATCTAAATTCCATAAAACAAATCCATAGAAATGAGGATAACTATGGGCATGCAGTCTGCATGATCCTGGTCACAAAAATAACACCACTTTATTTTTTTTTTCCTTTTTCTTTTTTTTTTTTTTTTTTTTTTTAGTTTTTGTAGTTTTCTTTGAAAGCCACTAAAAGCAGAGGGAGAGCAGAGCATGCACCACTGTACACATTGCATAGTATATGGTACCCACATGCCTGGTCGGGTGCTACACACACAGGGCCTATAGGGCAAAACAAAGGGAAAATCAGCAGAAAACACAATTTTGGGGTGGCTCTGTCCCAGTAAAGGCAGTAATGTCTTCACCAGTGTGGCTCTGAACTGGCTCCCAGTGAGGCAGCACTGCCAGGCTCTCACTGGGAACCAGTTTGGCTGAGAAACAGAGATTTTCCAGGATGTGAGAAGCCCAAGGTCCGGAGTTTGCAGTTGGAATGGCTGATCCCAACATTCTCCCCGCTCTGGTTCCACACAATCTGCATTATTCTTGCCTGACTCTCCCTGTCTGCACCAGAAGGGAATCGATCAGGTGTGTCCCAATCCTAAACACACCTGGGCCCACGCACACATTCCTTAACCTCACCTCCCATCAGGTTTGCAATTCTCGGGAATTTTGGGTGCTGTGATGCTCTCCCCTCCCCCACCTCCAAGCTCTGTGTCCCCACGAACATCTACTGGGAGTGCTTCATTCCCGACCTTGGGCTACTGGTGGGTTCACCAGTCACATCCCAAATCCACACATTGGCCAAAATTAAAGTTATTCACATGATTTCAGCTTCCAGGAGGAAATGAGCAGAAATGAATGCAGTGGGCTTTGTGATTTTAAAAGGTTCTTTTTGTTTGTCATTAATTAATTAATATGGAAGGGAAACAAGTTATTGAGAAATCAATCCCATGTGCAAAATGCCAAAATCAACTGCTGAAGTATCAGGCAGCGAGTAAACAGATCAAAAATGCAATAAATCCACTGATGCTGGATCAGAAATCTCCCCCTTGGTTCCAAAAACACGATGCCAGATGCAGGAGTGGAATTGCTGTAAATTTGTGCTATTACAGATGTGCTTCTTTCCCCTTGCTCTGTTTTTACACCGTTGGCAAAAGAGAGAACTTTGAGCTCTGTGGATTCTCTGCTGCGCCTGCAGAGCAGATCCAACACGGGGATCTTACAGGTAATTACAGTTTGTTTTCCAGGCAATATTGATAAGGCAGGGGATCACCATTCCTGGGCACAGCTTGCTCTTGGACAAGACAGGAGTTGGTGTCCATAGGATGTCCGGACAGGAACTCACTGCCAAGGAATTTGGTTTCCCAAATTCCCGAGGCAGGTCCATAAACCATCCTGAGGCCAAGCCAAGGCTGCTCCCAGTTTCAAAGGAATAAAGGAATGACACTTACTCACATCTGAAATGATTTCTACCTCCTCCCCAAATTCTCTGGATGGATTTAATCACAATATTTCTCCTGACTTCTTGAGTGGATTCCACACACAGTGAAAGAAATCTGAAATTTCACTCCTAAGTAGCATTTTCACCTTTTTCTTTGAGTTAATGCCGTACATACATTTTACAACTTTATTAAAATTTCCCTTTCTTTTTAAAGACACGCCTTTATTTTTCTATATAAAATAAACAGGGTGTGGTAACCACCTCACCAAGGTTATTCAAACGACACCACATTCTCTTTTAGGATCATTTTAACTCCATTTCCCCAGAGTTAAGCTTGGCTGCATTACAGGGTCCTGCAGCCTTTGTGGGACTCATGTTTGAGGGAATGAGAGGCAACTCCAACAAAATACATGGCAGCAGAATCCCAGGGACCCAAACCTGGATTGGCACCAACAGGGGTAATAGAACTGGATTTTAAAATGTACATTTTTAGGAGTAAACCCAGGTTTGGATAAATGGCATTTTATAAAATATGCATCTGATTTTTTCATTTGTAGTCTCCAATTATTTTGCCTTAAAAAAAATCAGGAGTGTGGGATCAAGGACAAGTTTCAGAAGTACTGAATTTGTGAAAGAAAATACTACAGAGGACATATTTAATGTATTATTAAAGAAAAAAGAGCGTCAGAACCTCTGACTTACCCAAATCAGTGTGCTGTGAACAACAGGAATAAAAATATTATTTTGGAATGGTGAAGTCAGTAAAGACAGGAGATTCTGGATGCTCCAGGGAATTCTGTGGTGCTGAGACCAAACTGAATTCAGAAGATCTGGCATCAAACTGAAGTTAAAAATATCAGCAGCTGTGAGTTGCACGTCCCATGGGAGAAATGTTTGGCATCAGGAAAAGAATCTGTACATGTTAAATACAACTCCAGGGAGAAAGTATTTGAAATTCTAAGGTTAACAATTAAATAATTGATTTGCAAACATAAGAACGTGCTGAATTTTCTCTTTAAAGATTGTTATCACCTTGATTGGTTAAATCCTTGTTAATCCCAAAGTGTCTGAATGAGAAACTCAGACAGCAACAAAACTTTAAAAAAAAAAAAAATCCCTGTTTTATAAACATTTCTAAACCCTCTGTCTGTGCCAGAGCTTAGAACAGAGTTCTGGTTTTTAGCATCATTTTAATAACAAGAAATGATGTGAGGACTGGAGAATGAGGCTGGATTGATTCAGTCAGGAGCACATGAACTCCACAATTTCAACTGAATCACAACAGAGCAGCTCAGCAGTGCTGGAATCCCACCAGGAACACGGAGTTACCAATGCTGATCCCCAGCACAGCTTGTGCTCCTTACTGCGTCCTAAACAGAAATTCCTTTTTCAAACCAAGACTGCCCATAGTACCTGCAATAAATGCTGAGTCTCCCAGCATGGTTGGTGTATTTGTACTTAAAGAATATCTCTTTTCAAAGAACTAAACACCCCAGCAAGGAATGAGACCTGCAGGGCCCCTGGTTCCTTGTGTTACAATGGAATGGGCTCTGGGAGAAACTCAGGACACCCAGGAGTCAAGGCAGCTTAACCCCATGGAATAAATTACCTCAGGCCCACCCCTGACTTCCCTCACAAGTTTGTTTTTGTCAAACCCGAGTCATTTTGGCACTTGAGATGTTCAGGTGATGGGATTGTGCGGGTGTGTGGTGGGTGGGGATCCTTCCCTCACCTGGTGTGACATGGAAGACTTAAAACAAGGCTCCGAAAGGCTCTAGGAAATCTATGTCGGTGCTTTGCAGCAAATATGCAAATATGCAAATCTCCTCAAGCAGCTAATGAGCTGATCCCTAATCTACTGCAGAATAAAGAGGAGCAGCTGCTGCCCAGGGTTCTACAGCTCCCCTGCAATCAGGACTTCAATGCACGAACAAGGGACTGGGGAAAGCTCAGAGAAGAATGGGTCGCCTAACGCCTCCTTTCTCATGCAGGTCTGGGTGCTGTACATGGAAAATGGTCTGGAAAACTTCCTGGAGGATGCTCCACTGTGCTGCAGCACAAAATCCTGGCGGAGGCAGCTGCAGCTGCCAGTCCCAGGCCGGGTCCTGCTGTGTTCCCTCAGCCTCAAGAGCTCCTCTGGCATCTGCAGCCGGAGGGAATCGGCTAGGATCAGGTCTGGCAGATCCATCCAGAACTCTGGGACTCCAGTGGATGCAGAGATTTCCATATTTTCCTTGGTAACTGGTCCATTGGGATCACCCAGTGGTACTGGAGCTGCCTGTTAGGCAGTGGGGTCATTAAAATGATTGATTAATTAATCAGGTGTCTGCCACCTTTTAATGCTGCTGGAGATGGGCGTGGGTGTCCCACAAAGGACATGGATTATTTTTCCCAGTAACTTCAAGAGGATAATCAGACTCCAGGATGCTGGAAGCACCAGCAGTCTTTGCCAGCTGGTCCAGGAAGTGGAAGAAACCGGAATATTCCAGAAATTCCTTTAGTGCTACATGCTGTCAAAGCCTGGTGTCAGCAGGCTTTGGGAGGAAAACAAGCAAATAAAAAGGTTAATGATCCTTATTTTTGGGAAAAAAAAATAGTTGTGACATGAACCTGCATAAACAAATGCATGTTCAGCATAACTGTGTCAATGCCAGGGAATGTGTGCGCTGGGGAGTTTCGGGAGGCTCTGCCTGAAGATGTCAGTGGTTGTACAAAACGGGCAACGGGGGTCAGTTTTCAATCCCATGGGATCTAAGGCTTCACTGATGGTGTAAAACACAAGGTCCAACCACAGGAATTCATCTCTTGGAAGGAACTCAAGACTCAGGAGGTGAAAGAAATGATTGTTAGGAAGTAAGGCAGCAATATCTCCAAGGATTTATCATAGCTCTTGGAATCCAAAGCTTGGAATCAGCTCCACAACTTCCCTGTGAGCAGATTTTTGTCTGATATTCCCTTTTTATTGCAATTCTGACCAAGATGTTGTTTGAAATGTTCATCACTGATGACTGCTTAACCCCAGTCCCTCCCCTCGCATTTCATGGCTGCAATGGATGTTCTGGAGAGTTCTTGTGCGCCACTGGAATTGTCGGACATTCAGAGGTGGATTTGGGAAGATGGAACATGTAGGCAGGTACTCGGGGTACTGGAATGTAGGTACTCTACACACTGGGTCACAGGAAGGGATTGATTCCATTTAAAAAGCAGGATAAAAATGGGAGAAAAATCTGACGTCTCTATACTCCTGTTCCATTTTGGGACTTCTAGCTGTATTCAGGTAAAAAGAGTGGGAAAAAAAAGACTATTCCCAACCTCCAAGCACACAAACGATGGAGTTTGTTCCTTTTCCTGTCCCTGTTTCCCGTCTCCTGTCGCAGTTCCTCCCTGCTGGTCCCGACTGTCAGGACTGGCTGAACTCAAGAATCATTTGGCTGCAACATTCATGCCAGGTCTAAAAATAATTTCAAACTGGAAAGTGTTTTGTAACTGCTGCAATAATTTGGGATATTTGGCACTCTCGAGAGTTTACATTTGGTTTGTCTGAAAAAGTCATTCTGGAAAGAAATCGTTAGAATAAATCCTTTTATTCTAACCTGAAATGGAAATTGAGCTCCCAGCAAACAAATACTGGAGCTGACTTTCTGACTTCCAGTGGTTTGTAATTTTCAGATTTTTCTTTGTATTTTTTTTTTCCCCAACATGCTCACGTCGACTTTCCAGTCAATTCACCCAAATTCCAACAGGAATTGGTTTATAAATTGGTTCCAACTGGAACTGGTCATTTGGAATTTCCAGCACAGGAAATTATTTTATAAGTGCCTCGATAAGTACCCGAAATTACAAACGGATGTGTCTAATACCGAACGACAAGAAAAAAAAATGGCTATAAATGCAAATGCTGTATTAAACCCAAAAATAATCCCAAAAACAAACCTCTATGATCGGGCAGAAACGGAAGGGCCGGGCTGGGTTTTGCTGCCCCCTAATTAAACATCAATGACAGCAGAGTGCAACTGCAGTGTCGCTGTCACACCTGCCAAATTAACTTGATCTAATTGTTATTCCTAGCTACGTTATGGCAAGGTATCAACGGATGAATCCTGTTTTTCCCCAGGTCCCCGCACTCAGAGCCGGTGCCGTGAGTCGTGGCTGTATCCGCCGGGGGAGCCGCGGTTCCGGTGGGGTTTATACGAGTCCTGGTAGGGGTCAGAGTATTCCTCTTCCACGAGGGGATAGTGGTCTCGGCTGTGCTGGGAACTGGAAGACAAGCGGTTCCTGCTCTTCCGAGCCCTCTCGTTGTGGTAATTCTCGTCGGAGGTCATGAGGCTGCGCCGCTCGATGGGCGAGTTCTCCGTGGAGTGGCTGCCGTGCCTCCCGCGCTGGCTCTGCGGGGGCCAAACAACGCCAGCGTTAATTCCCGCACCCTCAGCTCCTGCCGAGCCCCATCCGAGGCCTCCTGGCAGCAGCCACGGCCCGTGGGGCTCGTGGGGCTCGTGGGGCCCGTGGGGCTCGTGTCCCAGCACAGCCTGGCTGCTGCTGCTGCTGCTGCTGCGGGGCCGGGAGCGGCCGGCGCCGGCTCCTGCCGCGGGGAGCGGGCTCGCCCTGCTGAGTATCATCACAGAGAGCATGAAAAGTGAGCTGATGTAGTCAGCATTTATCACTTTTCTCTGATCAGGAACAGAACATTCACGCTGCTACTCTGCTTAGGGAATGTCTAAGCGTCCATTTCTGTAGTTTTGGAAAACATCTGAAGATGCTCGTTGGGGTTGTTTTTAGAGGTGCAGCTCTGAGCCTTATTTAAACCCTTCCTATGACCAAACCAAGATGGGCTACTCAGCAGGCAGCCAAGGGGAGACTAAAATGATTAGATAATAACAAATTCCTTCAACTAAAACATAGTATTTAAAATATGTTGACAGAAAATCCCTTCCTAAGGTCATTTGTTAATTAGAAGCCCTTGCTCTCCTCACATTCCCATAATGACAATGCCCATCATTTGTCACATGAACAAAATGAGTTCAATTTTTTTTGCCAGTTAATGGCACAATGAAGAAGCAGCCTAAAATAAGTCTTTTGTTTGCTTTCAACATACATTAAACCTCTCAGGACAAACTCCGTGCTGAAACTCCAGCCCCTGCTCTCAGGGATATAAAACCTTCCTCCTGCTGCTACAGGCCCTGCCTGGCGACTGTTTTCCTGAATAATTTATATCCAAGGCGGGTGTGGAGGGGCAGGGATGGAGCAGGGGGTGTGTGGTTACAGCTCCGGGGCGGTGCCGCCAGGGAGGCTCCTGGAGAGGGGCCCTGAACAAGGGGTTCCCTCTGCAACCTCACCCCCACTACTGGGGAGAACTCCAGCCACGGGATCCCCAAGTTCTCCTCAGAGCACCAAGCTCTAGTGGGGATTATGGCAAAGTGCTTCAGGAATTAAAGACAGGCTGGGAGAGCTGGGGGTGTTCACCTGGAGAAGGCTCCAGGGAGAGCTCCGAGCCCCTTGCAGGGCCTAAAGGGGCTCCAGGAGAGCTGGAGAGGGACTGGGGACAAGGGATGGAGGGACAGGACACAGGGAATGGCTTCCCAGTGCCAGAGGGCAGGGCTGGATGGGAGATTGGGAATTGGGAATTCCTGGCTGGCCCTGGCACAGGGTGCCCAGAGCAGCTGGGGCTGCCCCTGGATCCCTGGCAGTGCCCAAGGCCAGGCTGGACGTTGGGGCTGGGAGCAGCCTGGGATAGTGGGAGGTGTCCCTGCCCATGGAAGGGGGGGATAGGATGGGCTTTGAGGTCCCTCCCAACCCAAACCAGTCTGGGATTCCATGATGAATTACCCTTGTGTTTGTCTGACACAAATGCAGTTTGGATGTATAATCCCCTCATCAACTGCAGCTTTATGTCTGTGCTCATCTGTGTCTTCCCTGTGGTGATTCACCTCTCGGGCTGCATCCTGCTGCTTTCCTGAAACCTTCCTGCTTCCCTGGGCTGTGTGCTCATCCCAGTGCTGCTGCTGAGCTCCTGGGGTGTCATCATGGGACACACCTGGGGTGGTTACACATTGGTCTGATGTCCCAAACAACTTTTGATCCTGCTGTGTCATTGGAATGACAACCTGCAGGAATGGACTTGAAACTCCAATCCCCTGGAGCCTGAGGAACACATCTCCCCAAAACTTGAGCTACAGGATTTGAGTCCATGCACTGAAATTAGGCTAGACTGCATTTAGAGCTAACCAGTCACAGAGGGAAATGACTGGTTAGAGAGTTAGAGAATCCCAGGATGGTTTGGGTTGAAGTGAAATTAAGGATCACCCAGTCCCACCCCTGCCATGGGTAGGAACACCTTCTACTATCCCAGGTTGCTCCAAGCCCCGTCCAGCCTGGCCTGGGACACTTCAGGGATTCAGGCACAGCCGCAACTTCTCAGAGCAATAAATATTTTTTCTAGGAAATGTTGGCAAAGATCAAATTTACTCTTCCCCCTCAGCTCAGCATCGAGCTCTTCCTGTAAGGAAGGCGATTCCAAGGATTAGGTATGACAGACCCAGCAGTGCCACCTGTGCCCTCTCTGACTGCTCTGGATCTGTGCCACAGAACATCACCCTCATGACCTCCATGAGTCAGGAGTTCAGTTCTCAATAAACCAAAGTCCAGGCCACAGCCAGGTAAAAAAGGGAGCTTCCCAAATCTGGCTTTGGCAAAGCAGGGACAGCCTGTCCCAGCACACCTGTATCAGGCTCACTGCTACGTGAGGCTTTGGGCTTTTCCTTTTCAGTCCCCCACGTACCAAGGGCATAAGGAATATAAAATCTTCCTGTATCACAAGCACCTTTGCTAGCTTAATTAGCCTGAGTGCTTTCTAATTACCACACCCATCATCACAGTGAAAGCTGATGCAAATCCTTCCACAGGTTTGGATGAGTATAAAACCTCCAACATGGGTAACAGGGATGGTGGAAGTCCTTACTGTGAGATAACCATGGCAAACACCAGGGCCTGAACCCTCCTGGCACAGAAAACCTGCAGCCTCTGGTTGGGCATCGATCACTCCAGGAGAAATTTACCCCTCTGCAGAGCACCAGCACCATTGATCCCACCGAAACCCTTTGGAATTCGGGTGAAGTGGGGATTAAGTGATGCATACCTTCAGCCAGCCCACTGCACAGGGGTGATTTTCATCTTCAGTGTGAGTTTTCCCTAAGTAAATGGAGCAACATTTCACAGTTATTGCTGGTGTCCATTGATCAGAGAGAAATAAATGCCTGAAAAAAATTCTGTGGATACACCCAGTTCTCAAAATGAAACTGAAGAGGTGAAAAGTTCTGCAGATGGTATTTTATTGGCATGAAGGGATGGAAAACTGAAATTTTAAGGCAAGTGGGAAATGGAAACAACAGTTTACATGTGCATGTTATTAGTAACAGAACAGTGCTTGTGCATTCAGCCACTCAGGAGACAGTGACTTGCTGGTCCCAATAAAACCAAGCACGGCTTTAGAAAGGTGAGTGCAGGAATTAAGCACCTTCAGGGAAGTGCAGCTCACTCACAGCAAAACCAGCTGGATGTTAACTGAAAACACCAAACAACAGTCATTTCCTCCAAAACTGTTACCTGCTTCCAGACACTCCACAAGCAGAGCAGACGTTACATTTGTCAGGTGAATTATTCATTAAATGTCATTTGTTCAGTTCTATTTCTGACGTACATTAGCAAGTGACACTCCTGGAGTCCCCCACACACTGAAACTTGCAGGATTTAAAGCTCCCTGCAATCCTGAGCCCCTCAAGCATCCCCAGTTATTAACCCCACACATTTCTGGTTTCAAACTTAATAAAGCACGTACTTCTCATTAAGGACTATTTACATGCCACGATTGAAGTGTCAAAGTTCAGCCGAGTCTGAGCTATCCCTGTGGAAAAAAAGGGTCACAATTTTTTTCAATGGGTAAAGAAATAATGTCTTTTATTCACACTCAAAGAACAAGCTTTTCCACCCAAAAGTGAATGTTTGGTGAAGTTATGAGGGTAGAATAAAAGGGATCATTACAGAGCCGATTCCTGGCTAGGAAATTGATGGCTGTTTAACTTCCCACTAAAGGCAGAGCATTCCCAGTCTTCAGCACTGGGCTGAGGAGCTGCTTCCTCCCTGCTTACACCCCTGAGCTGGTCTTGGCAGAGGCCAAACGGGGAGTGGTGCCTCCCAGAGCAGCGTCAGCGATGCTGCACAGACCGTGTCACACTACAGCCCCTGGCAGACTGAACGAACCCACCTGCTCTGCACTGCCTGGCGCTCCGAGGGCTGTTCCTACCTGCAGGCCGGAGATTGCGGCGGGATACGGGGACAGGGCGGTGGATCCCAGGTTCCTGCCCAGCAGGGGGGTCATGGGCGTGGCACTGGACGTGTGGGTGGCTCTCCAGTAGGCCTCCAGGTACTCGGCCAGGTGCTCGCAGGCGTCCTCCAGCTGGTTCTCGTCCAGGATTACATCGAACATGTCCTGGGCACAGGGACACAGGGCAGTCACGGCCGTGTGACACGGGGAACACAGAGCTGGCAAACGCTTCTTGTCACACTGGGCCTTGGAATTGTTCAATGAACAGGAATCAGAGCATGGGAGAGAGGGAGGGAGCTGCAAACATGGAGAGGGGCTTACAACAGCATGGAGTGACAAGGGGGATGGATTCACACTGAAACACGGCAGGGTTAGATGGGATATTGGGAAGGAATTCCTGTTTGGGAGGGTGGGCAGGCCCTGGCACAGGGTGCCCAGAGCAGCTGGGGCTGCCCCTGGATCCCTGGCAGTGCCCAAGGCCAGGTTGGACGGGGCTTGGAGCAGCCTGGGACAGTGGAAGGTGTCCCTGCCCATGGCAGGGGTGGACTGGGATGGCCTTTAAGGTCCCTTCCAACCCAAACCATTCTGGGATTCTGTGGCTGGAAAAGAAAATGGTACAGGTGGGTTTAGAAGGTGACCAAGAGCCAAAGGCCTCAGGAGTCGCTGGACACTGTCCCCAGGTGTTGTGTGAGCCCTGCCACGCTGCAAGGCACAAAAGCCCTTAATGAATTCATTTCTTTCCAGCACTGATGCCCCTAAAACCATTCCCACAGCAGTGAAGGCATGAGGCAGTCCTGACAGCAGCAGCATTCCTGCTTCAGGAATTCTTTAGACACCACCTCCATCCCTGCCTGTCCTCCAACTTGCCAAAACCAGCAGAGCCCCTTGAGAGAAACACAACCCTGTTTTCAGCAGTTCCACTTCCTATCTCATCTCTAGTCTTAACTTTGCAAAATGCTGTGAGAATAGCACAGGAAATGGAAAGTAACTGCAGGTGCTGTGGGTGTAAACACCAACCACAGGCTGTTCTCTTCCACTTGTTTTTACAGCTCTTAGAATAAGATTTAAAATAATAAAGCCATTTTATATTTTTTTTATATTTATTCTCTCTTCTCAGCATGGCAGAGAAAGGTTTCCTCCTCTGCCAGCAAGGAGGAGTTTTCTTCTAATCAGAATATTCCTAACACTGCATCCCTTGGTCCAGTTCAGCGTTTATTGCTCTCCTTTTGCTCCTCTCTTTATTTACTGCTTTTACTCCTTTGCTATTCACCCACATGTTGATGCACCACACATTCCAGCCTACCACTCACTTGTGGAAGAAGTCAGTAATTAAAACACAGTTAAATTAGAAAATAAAAGAGCGTGGTTTGCTTACATATACTTTGCTTTGGAAGAGACTGAAATGAAACACTTGGAGTGTAACACGTTTTCTCAAGCAAGGAATTAAGTTGGATTTAGGACTCTTAACAACTGTCACCCTTTTAATATTTCACTGCACAGGAACACTGTCCTGGGAGCCTCTCAGGCTGTCCCTGGAGGTCACACGGAGGAGCTGCAGCCCTGGCAGGATCCCGACTCCAGTGTCTGACAGGGAGAACAAATGACAGGGGAAACACTCAGGTTTTCTCTTGCATTTAACAGTTCTGCTCATCCCTCAGCTGGGTTTGTTCTGTTTCCATGTATTTGGCAGGAAATCATCTTGTGGGGCAGTCCCTGTTCATGAGGGTCATGGAGTAAAGCAATTCCTCTGCAAAATTTTCTTCCAGCATGCATAAAGCAGTTACCACAGGAGCATTCCCAGCTCCTGGTGACTCTCTAGTGATACACAGTGGCCTTTCCTGAAGAGAAAATCAGTGGCCACTGTCACCTCCTGTTTTGCTGTAGAATCACTGTGTACCTGAGAGGAGGAGGAATCTCAACTTGTAGATCTATCCCAATTATATTTTAATTAACCAATGCAATTTAATTCTGCTGCAGTATAATTTCAGGTATTTTTAGGTTGTGTCAAATAGACCAGAGGGGTTTGTACCCTCTCTTAGCATGGGCATGAATTCAGAAGTTTTAAAAAATAACAACCATAATGAACTGTTTATGAGCAGTGTATTTAGACATGTACAGTTTGTGTTTCCTTGAGCCCTGTAATGTTCCTGCAGTGGAGTTCCTGGAGTCCTGCAATATTCCTGGTGCCCTGCAGTGCCCAACGCCGGCTCGAGCAGCGTCAGGGGGAGATTAGCAAGGAATTAATAATGAAAGCAGTTCCTGAGCTCAAATATGCCCAAAGAGACAGCTATTTTTAACATGTCTAGACATGCAGCACCACCTCATTCCTTATGGCTGGCTCTTAGCAAAGGAACAAAGTGAGGATTGCATCCTTTGCAAGGACCTTCCCTTTAAACAAACTCCAAATCCTCCTCTTGCAGGAACTGGAGCTGCAAAAGGCATGAAGCAGGAGAGAGGGAGCAGTGCCTTTGCTCTTAGCAATGTACCTTTACTTAATTAAGTCATGGACCAACTTTAATTTCGAGCCAAGCCAGACTGTCATCTCCCTGAGAGAGCTCTCAGTCAGCAACCACTTCCTTTCCATCACCAGTGCAAAGTGCTGAGCTGGTTTGTGAGCAGCTCCTGGGCACGGCAGGGCGGAAGCAGCCTCGGAGCAGGGCTGGGGTCATGGCTGAAACCTGGTACTCTGACACTGGGAAAGGCTCTTCTGCTCCAGGTGGGGCCTCCCTTGGTTGCCTTCAGCACTGGAATGCAATTCCAGGACTGGGTGTTGAGGCAGAGTTTAGCAGATGCAGGGATGGACAATCCAAGTGCCACCATGCACCCAGCAAGCTGCAGCAGAACAAGGATCGTTTTATGGAATCTGGGAATTGTACAAGTGTGGGTTGGAAGGGACCTAAAAAACCATCTCATCACACCTTCCACTATCCCAGGCTGCTCCAAGCCCTGTCCAGTCTGGCCTGGGACACTTTCAGAGATCCAGGGGCAGCCACAGCTTCTCTGGTAACTTCTCTCATTTCCGCTGATGTGAGCAAAGTGAAGCTGAGTAAGAGGAAACCACTGCATAAAGAACAAAAAAAAGGCTGTGAAACTGCCCAGGGTTGTGTGTGCAGGTGCCAGAGGAACCACCTTTCACACAGGACAATGTGCAGAGGGGTGTTCTGTGTGTAAGCTCAGGGTAAACACCACAAACCATTCAAACAGGGGCAGCTGCAGTTCCTCAGCTCACATCCATTAGGGAATGGATGTGTTTTAGAGGGATCAGTTTGTTCTCCAGGACAGTTACAATTCTGGTTGGGTTAGTGGGACCTGGATGGCTCACAGGAATAACCCATCAGCATTTTAAGTTGTGACAACACAACTCAGTAAAAAATTCCCTGTGGGAAATGTAACACAGCTGAGCTCTCCAGAACAGGCTGCCCAGAGAAGCTGTGGCTGCCCCATATCACTGCCCTGGTACCCAGGGGGGTCTCTACACTCCCATCCCAATATCCCCCATGGATCCTACACAAAGCCACATCCAAGTCCATTTCCACTGCCTCTGTCCCAGAAACCAGGTGTGGTTTTCAGAACCAACAGCAAGTTTGAGCTGCCCTGTCCAAACCCCTGCGCAGCCTCGCCCACAGCCCTGCCCAGGAGCCCTGGCAGGCCTCTGCTCCACCAGCAGCAGGGAATGCCAGGAGAGGGGCAGGATCTTTGATCAGGAGGTGGGAGAGCAGTGCCTGTGCTCTGGTGAGGTGACTGGGATGGCCTTTGGGATCAGGATCAGGGCTCACATGCCTGCACACACCCCTTTCCCTCCCAGTGGGCCTGGACTCCCTGTGCAGTGAGGGAAGGCCTCTGCAGCCTCCTCTCCCAACTCAGACTTTGTCCCTCTACGACCTGGTGCTCCCCCAATGATGTAATTTGCTAATGAACTGATCTGTTGTCCCCTCCACATCATTCCTGCCCTGTCACCCTGCAAAAGACCAAAACAAACCCAGGGCAGGAGATAACCAGGATGAAAGTCTGCAGTGCTTGGTGTCTCATGAGTGCAGGGCTGTGTGAGCACGAGGGAGTGATAATGGATGGACCCAGCTCAGCACAGGGATCAGCACAGCAGGGATCATCAGAATTCCACAAAGCAGGAGTTCTTCAGCCTCTCCTCTGTACTTACTGGTGGGCATTGTGCAAGTTTATCAGCTGCCACCAACTGGACATTCAAGTGTTTGCTTTGTGACTTCCCTCTGGACTTGATCAATCGCTGCAAAACCTGAAAGGAGGAAAGGGCAAAAGGTGAATTTAAGGATCATTTATCTCCCTAAAGCTCAGCCTGACATCCCCCTGAGGGATTACCAAGGGCAGAAGCTCTCCATAAAATACTGTCCTTGAATATCCCAAACCTTTCTGATAACCCCTCTGAGAGCTGGGCATGTTTCTCTCTGGATCACGTTTGATCCCTTGAAAAATTTCAAATGCGTTTTTGCTTTATCCTACTTTAACTACTAAGTTATTTTTGACAATAGAGGAGCATGAAAATTATACAGCATTATCTGGGTTGCTCGATGGACTGTGGCAGCAGCAGCAGCACATTATGTCACTTTTTCCCCTTTTCAGGTGCAGATTCCACACTGCCCATTCCCACCCTGCCCTCCAGGTCCCTCCTGGACTGTAAGGTGAGAGGCATTACCTTCGGAGAGGACACCTTCACATGGACAATAATTGGTGCTAGAGATGTCTTGATAAGCTGTGCAGGGTGATTTATAGTGTCTGCATCCAGGACAACCAGCTGTAAGGACCTGGCCAGCTCGAAGATTCTTTCAATCTCACTCTGCACTTCAGCTGCAAAGGAAAACAAAGCAGGTGAAAGCACTGAAACCCCCCGGAGCACTGGGATGAAAATATCATCACCCACTTACTGTCACAGACCCCACATGTGAGTTTATGGCATTTCCATAAAATAACCTGTTCCCTGTACCTCCAGTGCCAGCAGTCACTCGGGATGTCAGAGATTTGGAATTTCGGGCTCTTTTTTTTACCAAACCCAACTCCTCCTACCTCCTGGGATGGTGTCCCAGAGAGCAGGATATTGGGATGCACGTGCTACACACAGATTTCCACCCTTTTTCAAGACAGAACCACACCATCACAGAATCATGAAGGCTGGAAAAGACCTCCAAGATAATGGAATCCAAATAAAAATTCCTCAGGCCACTGCTACCCACCAGTCATGACACTGAGGAGAGGGGCAGGACCCCAAGTCTCACAGCTGGACAGCAAAATTCAGCTGGAGCTGTTCAACATTAAACTCAAAACTGGTCCCAGGGTCAGGAATGACATTTCCTTGGCTGGACAAGTGAAAACTCTTTGGCCCCTTGTGAAGTGGAATTAAAAGCACAGGGCTGGGAAGAAGGAGGAGCTGTGAGGCCAACTCAGGATTATGCAGTAAAATGCTGTAGACACATTTGAATCTGCAGAACTGCTGTTACCTTAGGAATGGCTGGAGCTGAGCCAGGGGAGGGTTAGGCTGGAGAGCAGGTTCTGCCCCCAGAGGGTGCTGGGCACTGCCCAGGCTCCCCAGGGAATGGGCACGGCCCCGAGGCTGCCAGAGCTCCAGGAGCGTTTGGACAGCGCTGCCAGGGATGCCCGGGGTGGGAATTTGGGGTGTCTGTGCAGGGATGGGAGCTGGATCAGTGATCCTGTGGGTCCCTCTCGGCTCAGATTCTGTGGTCTGGAAGGCTGGAATCGTGTCCCTTCCCTCCTGTGTTTAACCACACCCTGAATTGCACCTGTGGAGTGCCTTACCTAGGCTGGACCTGGTGTTGGAGCGCTCGATTATCGCCCTCTTGCTGGGGTTATTGAGCACAGACCTTTTGGCAAGGGAGATGTCAGCTGTCACTCTGGTTATGGATATCCTGGGAGGAGAGCACAGCACACACAAACACAGGAGTGGGATTTCCAGGCACAGCCCATTCCAAAGGGCAAACACAATAAAACACACTCAGACACGTTTCCAGCTGAGTTATGGCATCATTAAAGAACAACTGAAGAGAAGTGCTGCGTAACTGGGAGGTATTTCCTACTCCCTGAGCTCTGGGATGGAGTTCCTGCTATTCTCCTCAGTGCATTCATCAACTTTTCTCCTCCCAACTCACTCATCTCCTGCGTGAATTTACACAGTGCCATAAATGCTGTGAGTTATGTGAGGCTTGGGGCGCTCAGAACAAGGGAGCTGCAGTGGGACAGCACTTCCTCCTCCCTCAGAGTTACACCAGGAGTAAACCTGGCCCAGCTGACAGTGAGCTGTGCCAGGGGCTGGGAGGAGCAGGAGAAAAGGAACTGGAGCTCTCTGGGCTGCTTTAACCCAAGTTTAACTTCACTGCACCTCTTCAACTTAAGGCAGGTGATTTATTTACTTCATCTGTCAGCGAGCTGACAAGAGGCAAAATGTTATAGAGCAGAGAGCACACAATCCCTTCATGTAAAATCCATTTAGGAGGCCTGGGATGATCCAAGGAGCCAGGAAAAATGGAAAGCAAGCAAGCTGGGAATGACCAGCAGCTTTTCCACAGAACCTAGGATTTCTGCAGCTCTAAGTGAAATTATCAGCTGGAGGGTTAAAAACAAGTGCAGGTATTTTTCTGTATAATACATAAATAAATGCATTGCCAGAAAACACAGTAGAGGTCAAAAGTAAAAGTGAGTTTAAAATAGAAATTCATGGACTGTGGGTCTTTGGCTCACTGGCCAGCAGAGGAGGTTGCAGTTGCAGAGGAAGGAGCTGGCAAAGCCAAGGGAATTCAGAGGCAGGCAAGGAGACAGGTCTCACTGATGCCCTTGGAAAGGCTCTTCCTTGGACACTCAGCTCCTTTCTCAGTAACGTGGACCTCTCACAAAACTGCAGAAGAGATGGAAAGGAAGGAAAAGGGAGAGAGGAGAAAGACCATGAAGCTGTAAAAGTTGGCAGGAGGACCAAGAAGCAGCTTTTTCCTTGAGTTACTCAGAGCAAAAATCAATGGTCTCAGGCTGCTGGTGGCACTGAGCTCTCCACTGCTGAAATTTCATACTCCCACCTGATCCAGCTGCCAATACTGCTGATGGAATTAGGATTTCCAGAAAATCACTTGAGCTGAGCAACTCAGAACAGGGCAGAGAGGAGATACTTTGCACAGAAGCTGATCATTAAATGTTCTCTCTGAGCTGTTTATGGATCACTTCAGCACTGCCACCTCCTCACTCCTAAAATCCGTAAATCCTGCTCCAGCTCTTCTACACAACATCATTGTCCTTGCCCCAGTGCCCATGGTTTGGGTGTTTCAAACCTGACTTAGTGTTATGCACTACCAGAACAGCTCCTTCTCCCAGCTGGAATATCCTGAATATCCTGAACTGACTGGGAAGGGCAGAATACCCCAAAGATGCAGCAGACACCTACAAGGACTGAGGAGCTCCAAGGAAAGGAGGTGATGCCATGGACCAAGCCAGTGCTCCTAGCAAGGAAATCCAAATTATCCTCCCACAGCTCACCAAGAAATGCTCCAGCTGAAGGAGGAACCCTCCTTACAATTCTTTTCCTGTATTTTATTTCAGCATTTCCTCAGCATTTCCTTCTTCAAACCACCTTTTTTTCAGTATTTTTGCCTGCAGTCAAAATATAATCTTATATAGAGAATATTTAAGAGCTGATTGTTCTTAGGTGTTGGGAAGACACGGAGACAGAATTCTTATGTTGAGCTAAGAAATCCTAGCCCAGCCATGGCAGAAATGCAGATGTGTGCACCCCTAGTAACACAGGAGCTGTGTCCCACTCTTCACAAAGCCAGAAAATCAGCTTTGATCATGCAGCAAACCCTCTGGCATTAAACAAATGAAATAATTCACTGAAATGTTAGTAACACATGGGCAAAGCAGCATGAGAAGGACAGAGTTTCTCACCTCCCATCAAACCTGTGCTTCAGGAAGTCAAAGAGAGCTTTCTGCATCATGTCTGTCACCTTGGCAGAGGGGAGAAGATTGAGCAGGGGGACGGACAGGGAGAGAAAGAAGCCAAAAGGAAGGAAAGAGGTGAGTAGAAGGCAGGGATACAGCCAACAATCAACACCCTTGATGGGCAGCAACCATTCCAGTGCCATGCTCCTGGCACAGCACTCGGCAGTAAGTCCATGGAAGTTTCCTGCCTCACTGCTCCAGTGCAGAGCTGTCACTCTGTGTGCTCCTACCCTGACCTGCACTGAGCATTCCTCACCCCCTTCCACATCCAGCACCATCCCAAAGCTTCAGAGCATGGCACAACCACGTGGGATGTTTGTTGGACACACCACTTGGGCCTTTCCTACAGCAACATTGTTCCAGTGGGCTTCAGACTTGAGGCGTGAGATTTGTCATTCTGGGGTACTGTTCTCAGAGAGGGATACCAGCAAAAAAATGGGATGTTCCCACTCCTGGACATAGGAACACATCTGAGATGCTCAGCCCCAAGAGCTGTCATCTCTGCCATCTGATTTACTGAGCAGCTCCTTGTCCTTTCCAGGACAACTCAGGCTGACAATTATTATCTGCCAGGCCAGGCAGGAGCTTCATCAAAGCCCCCAAGCCTCTCTGCCAATTTACTTCTCTCTTCCAAACTGGTTCCTTCAGCATTTAGACAGAAAAGAACAGTCAAAACAATTTCCGCCAAGCACGATCAAGCATTTTTGTTATTGAAATTAGTATTCTGTGTTACCATTTACACACATTTGTATGTTCAAGGTGTTGTGTTTAGTGTTGTTTTCTTTAAAAAAGAGACAGGGTGGCAGATTTGAAGAGGCTTTTGTTAACAAACAGCCTCTCTCCCCTCCAACTTCGAGAGGTAAATTGATCTGTGGTGCAGCACAGAGGGAATTTACTCCTGTCAAAAAACTTCCCCATCAAATTAAAAGGCAGAGAGCAGAACATGAAGTACCTGCTCTGCTGAGCTGCACCTTCAGTCACTCTTACATAAAAACAATGCCAGAACACTGCATTATGCCAAGGCTGTAACCTCCCAAAAAGAACCACTCCAATATGTTTAATAATATCCTATAAATTACTGACAACATTAATTAAGCTTAATGAAGTGTATGTTTGATTTTATGTTCATTTAGTTCCTGGTTCAGCACTTCCCAGATGGTTGAGCTCCCTAAACTGCCCTGCTAGAAGTCTCTGCTCATTTAGCACGTGGTAAATGCTCACTTGAATCTGCAGCAGCCTAAAAAAAGGCTGTCCTGGTTATCTGGGCACGTTATCCTGCCCACTTCCACCTGGGGAACCTTTTAGGAGGGTTAAAGGTTTCTGTACAAATGTATTGGAATTTATTAATACAGTGAAAAAAGGGGAACAACAAGGAAGCTCCTTCAAATGTTTTGCTAATTAAGTTCAAAGCATGGGCTGGTTTGATGAACATTTTTCATGTGTACAGTCCAGCTCCTTAATTTGGCTGCTTGTAGCAGACACAAATTCTTTTTTACTTGATTTAATTAGGAATGAGTGCACTGGAAAGAATGGATTTGCACTGTGCTTTAAAATAGTACAAGGTAGAAGTAACTCTTAGCTCTTACGGAACATTTTTGGTAATTATTTAAGCTAAATCACCTGAAATTATCATGAACCAGTTGCACTGAGCCACACACTGAATTACTGAGGATGACTGCAGATAATAAAAGTTGAATTAATTGCAAACAGCTGAGTTCATACCTCGTAGCCTTTGAGTGATGGGCCCACCAACACCACAGGTCTCATGGATGGCACTACATCATAGGGGGGAATATGTTCTGTCTAGAGGGGAAAAAACAACCCTTCAGATCATCAACCACACAACATCCATAGGGAAACCCTGGGAATTATGAATTAAAATGAAATAAAACGGAAACAAAAGCATTACTTACCACTTTTTGCTTCTGTTTTGCTGGAAGACCAAATGAGAACTTGGTTAAAACACATCCATGCAACCAGAAATCCCTTTGCCAAAGCACTTTGATTTCTCTCTGCACCTCCCTCTGCTCAGCCCTGACTAAACTGGGCAACCTGTGCATTAAACTGGGCATTCTGGGGCAGCTGCCACTGTTCCCAAGGCTCTTTCCCAGCCCTTAGCAACTCCTGCATGGCTAGAAATAGATGTCCTCCTCCCCTGTGCATGCAAGCATTTTGCTGTAAAACATCTCAATAACTCAGCAAAGGGGGAAACCTGCATTTTTCATGTGTGGGTTTTTAAACAGAATTATTAGCAACACGAGGGTTTCCTTAAATAAATCCTGTTGTACCTGTGGCTGTAGGTGTGGCTCGAAATGTGCCAGAAACCATCTCTCCAAGGCTTGAAGAAGAATTCCCACTAGATTTCCTACAGCAGCAAAAAGAGCCCCGTTAACACCAGGTACCCCAAAATGTGGGAGGTTTTGGGAAGGAATTGCCCCATAAGGAATCTCAAGGTTATACAGATATAAATGACTAACTAACAAAGCTGCTCAAAAATGAACTTTTTATCATTATAATTTGGAATTTTATCATGTAAATCCAGGAGCATCTCACTGAGCTCAGTAATTTCTCTGTATATTGAGACCCACTGGCTTCCTCTGAAGTTGTGTCAAAAATTATAAAAGAAATTTGGATGCTGTTCAGCCATTCTGAAAGCATTTCCCCAGGTTTATCTCTCAGACCTTTTTCCAGGGATTTGCAATCTCCAGGTCTGGCAGGGTGGAGACTCAGAAACCTCAGGCTGGAAGATGAAGAATAAAGGATGGCAAAGCTGATCTTACAAAGTTTGACAAGTCTGGTTTGGGCCAAAATGGAGAGAAAAGGAAACAAAAAAAAAGGAAGAAAAAAGCCACAACTATAAGAAAAGCTGGGAAAAAATCTCGGAGACTTTGAGCACCAAGTTGACTTAAGGCCATGGGGACACAAAACCCTCAGAAATTCCTGTCATTATCCCTCACTGCTCTTTCCTAAATTCAAACACGTTTTTTGTTTCTCATCACCAACATCTCCCACGCCCGCTCTCCGCAAATCCGTATTTCCACTGGGAATCCCAAATCCAACACTGCAAATGCCCTGCAATAAACCAGCAGCGGGTGACCTTTGGAAATATTGCCCGATGTGAGGAGGGATTTGAAACGATTTGCAAAGGTCAGGGCACTCTCACCCTCCGTGGAAGCGGCCCCTCTTCTGCTCCTGCTGGATGCGGATGTTCTCCAGGCGCAGCGGGCTCGGGATGAAGCCGATCTCGCAGCCCTCCTTCACCAGCCTCCCTATCCACCAGTCATTGTTGTATTTCTGCAACACAGGCAGCACTGGCATCACCTCTCCAGCTCCCAGATTCTCTCTGTTATCCACACTCCTGAACTCCACACTGGATAACGAACCTGATGCCATGATGATTTTTGGCTTTTCTTTTATACCCCTGTTACACCTTTTTACAACTTCTGTACTCTCAGTGCTTTTTGCCTACATTCTTGGCCTTGTTTGTTCAGCTGGGAGACTCAACATCTCAGAAGCTTTGTAGTTAGGGGTGCTTTCAGGTGCATTCAACCTGGACGTGTGCACCTAAGGATCCTTAAAATAAATACCAAGGTAAAATCCCTTTTTCCCTTCTAACCGTGTTTGACTCTTGATTTTAAGACCAGGAAAAGGCATCAAGCCAGGCTCACACCGATGTGGGAGACCAGAGCACTGAGGCTGTCTCCCCTCGTCCTGTCCCTTGCTGATTTAATTTCAAGGTTGATTTAATGAGCAGAACCCATTTCTTTGAGCTGAGGCCACCAAACAACCTCCCAGCAGCCACATGAAGCAGGCAAACATAAAAATAACACCTTCAGCTTCCCATCAAATATTGGCTGTCGTATTTAATGGTCTAGACAAAAGATCACCACTTTCCCTTCCTCCTTTCCAGGTATTTGTATGGACGTTATTAACAGGCTATGACAGATTAAGAAAAATTCACCTTTAGGAAGAAACTTTAATATATAACTAAAGTATAGCATTTTATCACTGACCTTCAGTAACATATATTTTTCTGCTTTATTGAAAGTCTGGTCTATCCCTAATGATGGAAAGATGAAAAGCAGTATCCTGGTGGATATTGGAGTGGAAAAGGATTTGTTGTAGCTGCTGCCAGCAGAGCTTTTGAAGGAAAGTATCTGAAAAGCCTCTCCTCTGTTCTGCTTCATTAGGCAGCTCAGTGTTCAAAAGAAACATTGCTTTCCACAACTGACTTTGGAGTCATTAGGAGCAGCACGAGTGAATGGGTTTTGTTTGCCTGCCTCGAGGAAAAAGCTATCACAAAGATCTCATCTTCAAGATCATCACTGCTCCTGGCTCCACATTTGCAAGCACTTCAGCTCTTGCAAGAACACAGAAACACCATGTCCCTGCTGTCAAAGGTACAGCAGTGCCTGGTGATGACTCTGAAACACAGAGCCTCAGCACTGAAAAATAAATGGGTTTTTATCAACCCATACATTTGAACATTAACCCAATCATAAACACAAACATTAACATATAATAAACTAAGGGAATGCAGTCCTCATACCCTGAAAAACCTCTTTATCCTCTTTTATATATTTAGGCAAGAGGTTCCATTATTTTATCATTCCAGCTAAGTATTTATTCCTCCTGCTGTTCTGACCTTGGTTCAGACAGTGGCAGTGAGCAAAGCTTAACCTGAAGTATGTTAAATTACAGAACTGCTTCCAGTCTGTGAACCAGACAAAGCCTTCAGGATCCTGCATTCTGCTGTTGGAAATCAGTGAACTGAGAGGTTGTGGAGTCCCCATCCCTGGCAGTGCCCAAGGCCAGGTTGGACATTGGGGCTTGGAGCAGCCTGGGACAGTGGGAGGTGTCCCTGCCCATGGCAGGGGTGGCACTGGATGGGCTTTGAGGTCCCATCCAACCCAAACCACTCTGACTCTACAAAATGAACCCCCATAGAACCTGAGTTCCATGGGCACTGCCTGCTCCAGTTTGGCTCTAAAGGTACAGCTTGACCATGGGAATTTTTCTTCATGGACCTCTGAGTGATGTATCTAGACATGGGATCAGAACCAGCCCCTCTGGAGAGGGATTCTGGATAAGGGCTGGAGGGACAGGACACAGGGAATGGCTTCCCACTGCCAGAGGGCAGGGATGGGTGGGATATTGGGGAGAAACTGTTCCCTGTGAGGGTGGGCAGGCCCTGGCACAGGGTGCCCAGAGCAGCTGTGGCTGCCCCTGGATCCCTGACAGTGTCCACTTCCCAGGTTGGGCTTGGAGCAGCCTGGGATAATGGAAGTGTCCCTGCCCATTTTAAGGTCCTTTCCATCCCAAAGCAGTCCAGGGTTATGCTGAGAGCATCTGAACACACAAATGCCAAGGATGCAGTGAGGAACATAGGATTTATCTGCATTAGGTCATTCCCTCCCCTCTGTTCCTCAGTGTGTGGGAGGAGCACGTTCCCTCCCCGTGGTTGCCATGCCCATGATTCCTTCTGCTCTGTCAGGAATTGTTGCCATTTCATCCTTTAAGCAAGCACAGAATGTATAGTTTGGAGGAGACAGATGAGACATACAAGACACGTCCTCAGAATAGCAACTCCTTGCTCACTGCCTCTGTTCCATCCTGCCTGAGGGTGCCCCGACTTTGTACCCAGCTTAGCATCATTCCCAAATCTGGAACCATTGTTCTGGTCCGAGCAGGCCCTGCCAGATCACTGCAAAACAAATCCTGCAAAGCCTTTTTGCAGCATGGGGAACCATTCCCCAAATCCTACTGAGATAGAGCTCCGGGCAGGCCGAGCTGACAAACACCAGTAAGCAGATGGTTTACAGCTTAGTGGCAGTGTGATCCCAGGTTTTTAGACCTTGGAAGACAACTCATGGAATGCCAAGACATGGATTTGGGACACTTGTCTGGAAAAAAGTATAGGGCAGCATGACAAGAGCTTAGAGTGTGCAACTCAATCAGTGCCCTGACAATAAAGGTGGCCACATTTAAGAAAAACCAAGATGAACTGGAAAAAGGGAATTTACTGGCTCTCCCTCTCAGAGAGAGGGGATGTAAAGCAATTCCCTGTTCCAGCACCAGAGGAGGGGCAGAAGCAGGTGTTTTCCTCCTGAATGTGCTCTGTCTAAGGGAGATCAGTGCTCTGGAGTGATGATGAACACGTGTTCAAAGAAAGACACAGATGAGTACTGAACACCCCAAAATAAACCCAAAATGCAGAGATGAAAAAGTGCTTTTGCAAGCTGCAAGCCTCTGTACCAATCTACAGCACAACGGGGGGTTATGCAAATGTGGAGGACTCACTTCAGATAAAAAATTGCAGAAAATATGCTCAGCATGCAATAAAATGCAATTTTCTCTACCAAAGCCATACTCAGGGCTCATTTATTCCCATTTTTCCCCTTATTTTTGCATCTGTCCTCTTCAGGATTTTCTTTTCTTGCTGTATTATTCTAAGTGTTACTTCCTCCCTGGAAGGGAGCCTATCTGGTGCTTTCTGAAGATGTGCTGTGACCTGGTGTGACCTGGTGCTGCTCCACTTCCTGCTCAGTGAAATCCCTTTTCACTACACCATCTCTGATCCATCACAAACTTGCTCTGACGAAAAGAATCTCAATGCACCAGGTTGAAGGGTATTATTTCCTTCCTGTGTGATCAAATTCCAACAAATTGGTAACACCAAGTGTTCCAAAAGGGCAGGATAACCAGCCCAGGGTGCAGGAGCTCCACGAGGGCTGAAGAACCACCTCACCATGCCCTCCTGCCTCCTCTCAGCTCTCGTGGATATGGCTCAGCTGTTCAAATCAAAGCCTTTGGCCTGTAAAAAGATTCCCTTTCCCATCCCCTTTTCCTTGGTTTTACCTCTTTAATGTGGAGGAAGTCCTTGGCATCAAAGGAGATGGCAGTGCTTGGGACAGGAACATCTTCATCCAGAGCTCCACAGTAACTCACGTTGGTCTTGACAGCAAATGCTACTGGTTTGGACTACAAACAAAAAAACACATCACAAGCACTGGAAACTCTTCATCCATAAAAATTCAGCCCTAATAATTTCACCCAGGCCAGCAGAGCTCAGCTTCCTGGAGAATATGCCCATTTAGAGGACAGTATTTACACTTTTACTGCCCAGACATCTCTGTGGTTTATCTGACTCAACTGCCAAACTATTTCAAAAGAGAGTGTGAGTTTTAACAGCAGGCAGAAGGTGAATGGCACATGATGGAGTGAAAAAGAACACACCTTGGCCCTCTCAAGCTGGATGGCTGCTTGCTGCTCCCTTTCCTGGCGGATTGCTTCCCTGTCCTCTTCCAAAGAGACATCAGAGTCTGAGGGTCTGCTCGTGTACGAATCTGCTGAGCCCTGAAAGGCAATTCAGGTCACTAAGAAAACACAGGTAAGGGAACAGAAACACCCACCCCAGTCAAATTTTAAAAGTACTTTTAAAATAATTTGTTTCTTCATTTTTTGAGTGGGTTTTACAAAGACAAAAATCCTGAGAAAACCTCTCTCCTTCACTTTCTTACTGACACAAGGAAATCCAGCTCAGCTGTGGGCACTGTCCAAAAGTCTTTATAATACTCCTATCCTGTTTGACAACCTCCGACTCAGGATTGTCAAGGGTTAGGTCACATCAAATATAATTAAGGAATTAAAAAGCTTGGTTTGAATCATCCCTCCCCATGAATACGCTCCATTGTGTAAGGGCTTTGTTCCCACTCACACAGAGCTTTGTTCTGGGCTTCCAGGGGGAAAAAGTGGCAAAAATTACATTATTAAAGCTGCTCAACAGGCCAACACCACAGCTCTGTATCAATACAACACGAAACCAGCACATCCAGACAGCAGCAGAGAGCATCAGCCTGTGAGGGTGGAAAGAAGGTGCTGCCACAGCTGGATTTTTTTGCCATTTTTTGGACATTTTTCAGGATACCTGGCACCCCCTGAAGTGTGGAGTGGCTCCTCTCTTTGTAGAGACCAGCCTGACTCCAGCATCCCACAGCCCTGATCTTTATGCGTGTGTGGAGCCACTGGAGACAGGGCTTTAACCCTGCAAAACAGGGAATGTTTATTCCTGATGAATCTGTGGCTCTGTGTGTTCCAACAGAGCCACTCTACAGCATTATATCCTTAATTTTTTTTTCCTTCCATTGATTTATATCCTGCAGCACAGGGACACATTTGCTGCAGAAGTCAATATTCTTACTGCCCATGTAAACTCACATATTGTTAAACAGTGCTGTGAATACACAGCCATTGCTGTGGATCCCTGTCCATCCCTGTGGATCCACATCCATCAGAAGACTTCTGGCTAAGAACCACTGAGGAGCCTGTGCTCTCTCCTTGTTCCATACCCATAACTTGGCCTGTCACTGGGAAAGGCAGATTTCCTCCTGGGCAAGAACAGGATTTGCCAACAGGAGCTTTACCCACAGCTGTGATTTTAAACACACCAGAAAATTCCTTCCAGGACATCCCACACCCAGGGAGAGCTGGGAAGACACATGAGTTCAGGGTCCTGAGCTGGAACAAGTTGAGCATCCCCAGGCTGAACACTGGCATTAGGAGCTGGCAGCAGCTCAGCTTTTCCCAGCTGGGAAGCCACACATCCTGCTCTTCCTTCTGCTTCCTTCGGGATGTAGCAGAGACCAGGGAACTAAGATGCCACAGCACTTGGCCAGGCCCCACCACAGGCACATCTCAAGGCCTGAGCACCCTTTCCATGGGGAAATTCCTGCTGCTGTCCACCCTGAGCCTGCCCTGGCCCAGCCTGAGGCCGTTCCCTCTCCTCCTGTCCCTGTTCCCTGCCAGCAGAGCCCGACCCCCCCGGCTGCCCCCTCCTGTCAGGGACTTGTGCAGAGCCACAAGGTCCCCCCTGAGCTCCTTTGCTCCAGCCTGAGCCCCTTCCCAGCTCCCTCAGGAACTCTCCAGCCCCTTTCCAGCTCCCTCAGGAATTCTCCAGCCCCTTTCCCAGCTCTCTCAGGAATTCTCCAGCCCCTTTCCCAGCTCCCTCAGGAATTCTCCAGCCCCTTCCCAGCTCTCTCAGGAATTCTCCAGCCCCTTCCCAGCTCCCTCAGGAACTCTCCAGCCCCTTCCCAGCTCCCTCAGGAATTCTCCAGCCCCTTCCCAGCTCCCTCAGGAATTCTCCAGCCCCTTCCCAGCTCCGTTCCCTTCCCTGGACTCCTCCAGCCCCTCAGGGTCCCCCTTGTCCCAGAGCTGTCCCCAGCACTGGAGGTGCCCCAGCAGCGCCAGCACAGGGACAGGCACTGCCCTGGGGCTGTGTCACTCCAGGGCTGGCACAGCCCAGGGGCCACTGGCCTCTTGCCCACCTGGGCACCCCTGGGGCACTGCTGGCTGTTTATTTATTCAGGTCTGATGTGATCCAGCATAGCTCAGTGAGGGAATTTAACAGGACCAGACCACAGTGCCCATACTGGTTTTTACTGGTGTGTGTTTGAACAGTGACTTATTTACTGCTGTCAGAACAAAACAGCCTCAACCAGAGCAGCTGATGCTGCCAGGCCACCCCCGGCTGCTCTGCCAGGCTGAGCAGTGCCTGTGTGCCAAGTGATAGGGATTGGTACAATCACATCCGCATGATCCCGGCTCTCCCAAGTTGTTCCAAACAGCAAGTGGCTTATCTGGAAGATGCAGCCCCAGGACTGTGACTCACATGATGCTGAGCTGCAGCCTCACACTGAAAATAAGGCACCATTCTGCAAATAGCAGCAAGAGGGGCAGAAAAGGAGCCAAACTTGTACTGAATTTTTGGTTCTGTTTGAAATGTTTGATTGAAGATCAGAATTATTGCCAGAAATATTGTGGAATATTGACAGAATATTGTCCAACAATCCAACACAAACACTGCTGTCTGCTCAGCACCAAGTGCAGTGAGTTCTGCTCTGACAGCTCCTACTTGCTGAAACTGCAACAGGGAAGTGAGAGGAAAAGGAGGAAAGCCATTTCCCATCTTTTTTTTTTGTACATCAAAATGTTCCCAAAGGAAGAATTTCTTCATGGAAAGGGTGGTCAGACACTGGAAGGGGCTGCCTAGGGAATGGTGGAGTCTCCATCCCTGGAGGTGTCCAAGAAAGGACTGGATGTGGCACTCAGTGCTCTGGGCTGGTGACAAGGTGGGGGTTTGGGCACAGCTTGATCTTGGAGGGCTTTTCCAAACTTGCTGATTCTGGGATTCTGTAAAAAGATGCTTTGACTTCTTTATTTTCACTTTGCTTAGAGCAGCAGGCCAATCATCTGGGGATAACACCCATGTCCACAGTTTCACACACAGTATTCAAGGACCAATTATCAATCCTACCCCTATCTCACAGCCCTCTGGGAGACAGAGGAACTTTGGCAAGTGGGGCTTCAGTGAGCTCAAGTGACACCAGATTTGGCGATTTGAAAGAAAAAGGCTTTTCTAGATAATTACATTATTCAAGGCAATGAAAGACTTGTTCTTACTTTATACTTTGGGCTCCTGTGAATTCATTTTTTGTGCCATTTATTACTTATTTTCTCCCTCTCTCATCAATTAGTGTAATTCAGCTTTGCTAAAAATGCGGAGGTCTGAAGCAACCCCAAAAACACCAGGGAGAAGGGTAAAGCAGAAAGAACAGGGGGTCTGTTTGTTTGCATTCTCCTCACTGACTGGTCTTACACTTGAGGCTGCTGGAAGATGTGTGCCGTGGTGGAAAGGGTGACACAATATTCCTGGTGAATGGGGATGCCCCAGCATTTCAGGGAGGAAGAGGTGACATGAATCCTTCTCCTGGACATTACAACATCCAGCCAGGTCCAGCCTTTGTGTTCACTGAAGGAAGAGTCAACCTTTAGCTGTTATAGCTAGAAAATAAAGACTTACTGAGCTTGCAAATAATTTTCCCCAAGTGCCATAAATCCACAGCTCCGGACTGCTCTCCCTCCATCCATAAGCAATGCTCTGTCACACTGCTCGTGCAATTAAAGCAGCGATCCATTAGCAGCTCCAATCAGCCAGATGACAGGCAGCCTCTCCTGAAAAGATTGAAGGTGCTGCGGGGTCCATCCCAACGCGGAGAGCCTCTGGGAAAACATCCCTGCTCACCAAGAGCTCCTGCCTTCGGCATTAGGCCAGACAGTGCCTTCTTGCAGCATCCCTCTCCCCAGACAGCCCAGCCACGGGCACTGGGATGCACCCCTGCATCCTGGATCGGGCACACAGGGAAGCAGCCGTGCCAGGGGGAGGACAAGCCCCGGGCTCTGTGCTCAGACACACGCGTTGTGTTCAGCTGAGAACACGAGGGATGTCAGAGCAGGAGCGCAGGGTTCACTCTGAACCCACAGCGCTGGCAGATCACAAAGGAGCAGAAGTGGCAGCGCTCCTCCAGGCAGCCAATTATTGGGAATGGTTTGCTGGAGTTGGAATGGTATCTGAGCTGGGGACAGCATGGAATGCTTCACGGGAAAAATGAGCCCTCCTGTCACATCCTCTCCTCCTGTGCTCCTCTTCCTTCCTCCCCAACACCAATCCCACCTGGTGCCTCCCAGCTTCCTGGAAGGTTTTTGGATGCTCAAGGCAGTCTCATCCTGCAAGACATAGGAAGCCAAATTCCCAAAGATCCCAAAGGTCCTGTCCTGATGCCGAATGAGATTATCCAGCAGACCCAAGAGCTGAACCAGAGGTTGCTCCAATGCTTTTAAACTGGTCAGGAGCTCAACTAAACATTTTTCAGCAGACATGGAATCCCAGACTGGTTTGGGTTGGGAGGGACCTCAAAGCTCATCTCATTCCAGGGCAGGGACATCTCCCACTGTCCCAGGCTGCTCCAAGCCCCAATGTCCAGCCTGGCCTTGGGCACTGCCAGGGATCCAGGGGCAGCCACAGCTTCTATGGGCACCCTGTGCCAGGGCCTGCCCACCCTCCCAGGGAACAATTCCTTCCCAATCTCCCATCCATCCCTGCCCTCTGGCACTGGGAAGCCATTCCCTGTGTCCTGTCCCTCCATGCCTTGTCCCCAGTCCCTCTCCAGCTCTCCTGGAGCCCCTTTAGGCCCTGCAAGGGGCTCTGAGGTCTCTCCAGAGCCTTCTCTTCTCCAGGTGAGCACCCCCAGCTCTCCCTGCCCTTGCACTGGCAGGAAGCTTCCATCGGCCCATCCTCCCTTTCACCCAAAACAAATTCATCACAAACTGGAGCCTCAACTTGAAAAAAGCCCAAGTGTCCTCAGTCCTCTGCAAGTTCCCGGGAGAATCGAGGCCACATCCTTCCCTCACGAGTTCCCAGAGACCTGACAAAGCTCCTGATGCAGCACAAGGAGAACAAACAGGCACAGGGATGGCTGCAGGGCCATATGCTGCCATATGCCACTGGTGTTCCAGAAATGATCTAAAAAACCTCACAAAACTCACAGGAGAGTTATTCCTTGGGGATGGCAGCTCACTCCAAGCCCCAACATGAAGATCTCCCTGGTCGAAGTGCACAACAGCAGGTTTAACTCATGGGTTACTACTAGAAGTATGTCATGGAGATGAGGGTTACAGAAAATTAGTATTAACTCATTTTTACATGAAAACAAGAACCAGAAGTTGAGGATTCAAGAAAACACCATGTTTTCAATACCAGTGGCCACCACAGTTGGTGCTCATCTCATCCCAGCACTCAGGGTGGGCAGCTAAATTTAATTACTGGGCGGGTGATGTAATTAATTAAAAGGCAAATTGAAAACAGTGGGGATCTCTTCCTTTGGCGTGAAAACCTTGCTGTGCTGCAACGGAAACCGGGGCCAGGAAAATCTGCGTGTGCCCAGTAAAATACTGCAGAGTCCTGTCCCAGACTGGAGGGAGCATTCCATGGGAGCTGCAGGCAGGAGCAGCAACCCTGTGCAGCAGGGAAACCAAAGGAGTTATTCCCATGTGGAAAGGGGTGTAGGGATTACGCTGGCAGCACAGCCCCTATTTTGCTTTTAATATCCTTTAGAATTATTAATATCCCCCTCGAATTACAAAATCCTTTCCAGCTACTGCAATGTTAAATAGGGAGGTCCAGCAGCAGAGAGATTCAGTGGGACTTTTCCACAAATTCCCATGTGAATGTGGCACTGGAAGTCCAACCAGGACAAGGTTCAGTTCCCAAGCAAATGATTCTCTTGCTGAATCCCCAACACACCCAAGGCAGCTGCACAACCGCCTGGCATTGAGTTGTGATTTCAGAATCAAATGCTCAGCAATTATTTCCTTCTATATGTTTGGTAAATTTATTTAAGACAACTCATTAGGTGTCTCAGCAATTTGGAAATTACTAGGTAGTCAGAACATGTTTTTTTTCTTTGGGAATACTAATTATTAGAAAATAGGGCAATTCTTCCAACATCTCCTGATCTCTTTTTTTACCCTGGATTTCAAATCTTGCAGTCTATCTCCTTTCTCCAGCTGCCTTCAGTTCAGCACAGATTGTGTTGCTACATTTAAGAAACAGAGTTTAAAAAAAATACTAGTAATATATATCTATATTTACTGCCAAAATACTCCCATCTTTTTTGGTAATGTTCAAATGAACATGCAAGGCACAAGATTTTGCTTAGCAGGCACTGCAGGTACACACGAAGCCTGAGCTAGTGGTTAGAGAATAGATGAGCTGCTCTGAACTTTTCACAGCTTAAAAATTCAGCTCTTCCTACTCAAAGGAGCACCCAAAGCACTTTTCCCACAGTCTCTGGGCAAAGGGAAAGGTGAGGATCACAGCCAGAGGGATGGCTACAGGCTCAGGTGGTTTTCACCCAACAAAGTGTTCAAAATTTGAACACACAAACCTTTCAAATTCCATGTTTTTGTTCAGCCATAAAGCAGCAAAGATCTGCCTGGGAATGCTCAGATCTGTGCTTTATTCCAAATGCTCCATGTGAGACCTGGGATTGAATCAACACCTGAGCACCTCCAGTCTGAATTCTGCTTCAACCTCTGCAGCTGGTCCCTCTTTTTTAGGAAAGCTATTCAGCAGTCCCAGGAGAGAAAAAAGGTGTTATCTTTCGCTCATAAAAGGCACCAAACTAAAGCTGCAACGGCACAGAGACACTGCTTTATTTTTTCTAATTACTTCAGCTCTTGAAAGCATTGAATGATCTTCCCAAGGCTCTGGGGAAGCTGCTGCTGTTGGGTTTGATGAAACCTGGTAATAAAAGTGCACCTGGTATCCTAAATGAGCTCTCCTGTAAGGAGGCTGCTCTGTGTCTGTCCCACACAACACGCTGGGAAGTCAAGAATGTTCCATAAGTCTTGGGGAAAAAAAACAACTACAAATACTGCCCCCAAACTAAACTTAATCATCCTCCCAACTACACAGGCATCTGTGGCTGCCATATGTGGTCTGCCACAGCATTCCCTCAGACATGCAGTGGCAAGGCTTCAGCCAGGAAGTGCTGGAATAACGTGGTGTATTCCTAAATCACCCTCCCATCACCCTGCTATGCTGGCTGGGATGGAGAGCTCCTGCTGACAGGGGTGGATCACTTTTTTAAAAACAAAAATCACACCTCCATCTAGTTACTGCAACAGGGACATTTAACTTGGGATCTGCAAGAGGATGAGCTCCCATTTCTCCTCTTACTTAACTCTGTTCCAGTTTGTCTCTACCTCCCTTCTGTTTTCACGTAGCTTAGCTTGGTTTGCTCTCCCTGGGGCACTCCTGTCACCAGGTCACCTTTGGGAAATCCAGGCTGACCTGTGCCAAGCTGGGCCTGCTCATATCCTGTCCTGGGACTGCTCTCAGACATCACAGAATCCCAGAATCCCAGACTGGTCTGGGTTGGAAGGGAGCTTAAACCTCATCCAGTGCCACCCTGCCATGGCAGGGACACCTCCCACTGTCCCAGGCTGCTCCAAGCCCCAATGTCCAGCCTGGCCTTGGGCACTGCCAGGGATCCAGGGGCAGCCACAGCTGCTCTGGGCACCCTGTGCCAGGGCCTGCCCACCCTCCCAGTGAACAATTCCTTCCCAATCTCCCATCCAGCCCTGCCCACTGGCAGTGGGAAGTCATTCCCCAAAGTGCCTCTCCCTCATTTTTATAATCCCCCTTGGGGTACTGGAAGGCCACAGTGAGGTGTCCCCAAAGCCTTTTCTTCTCCAGGCTGAACAAAGGAAAAATTCCAGTTTATTTTCCTGGAGAAATAGTCAGCAGCACCCATTCATTGGCTAAAATGATTTTTCAACTTCCCAACAAATAAAACCAATCCATGTGTCCTTGGGTTTCAAACACACATGGAATATTTCAGTCCCCAAAGTGGGGATGTGCAGTACAATAATCTTTGGGGTATTCTACATGTGAGGAATGAAGTGGAATTTTCCTCAGTGTTGAGAAGATCCTTCCCACCTGTCTGCTTTCACTGCATGCTCCTCCTAATTCCAACAGCTAATTTAAAGAATATACATCTTTTTTAAGGATTCTGATGATTACAGTGTCCTGATTTCCTTCTAGCATGGTGTCACCACTTCCCACACCATCAGGCTTTACACAACCAAAATAACCCTGAATATTTATTTTACTTTTTTCAACAGAAGTGGTTGAGAATGTCACAGAATCACAGAACCAGACTGCCATCTTCAATAGAATTATAGGAAAATTACTTTGTTTAAAATGTTCATGCTGGGTAGTGAATGGGAAGGAATTGTGGCATGCTGGGAGGGCATTGTTGAAATGAATTTCACGCTGCTTAATTTAAGCCAAGCAACTGATGGAGTTTGGGCTTAGGCTGGCTATGTTGTGTTATGTTATGGTTTTAATTAGCTCCTTCCTTCCAAAAGCTTCCAAACCAGGAGGTTTAGAAGCTGCTTTAAACACTGATAAATGAGGCTTACAAACAGAGTATTTTTATTTTTTGGTTTTTTTTCACATTTTCTACCTTTTTATTTTTCTTTTTTTCCAAGGAGCTGCCATGATCTCTGATTACTTTTCTTGCAGCAAATCCTGAAATCACCCAACTGCTGAACCTACAACAAGCTCTTATGGACTGCTAGGAACATCTTAGGAGGAAAAAGCCCTAATTTTCCAAGT
Source organism: Coloeus monedula (assembly GCF_965178545.1). Lineage (NCBI taxonomy): Eukaryota > Metazoa > Chordata > Aves > Passeriformes > Corvidae > Coloeus > Coloeus monedula. Next base: position 39,195,040 of record NC_138787.1, read on the forward strand.
GCTGTGCAGGCTGCAAATAGCAACTCCTTCCCCTGAGCCCTTGCAATTGAAAAACTCGACGTGCTGAGAGCAAAATACAAGAGAAAGGACATTTTGCTGTCACCTGCTGAGGTAATATTTGAGCGACACTTTATGGGCCTTAATTGCTGTAATCAACCAGGGAGCCCAAGGACTTTCTAGGACTTTGCTGCCCACTGGGAATTCACATGGACAGGGCTGGGAATTCAGTGGGCCCAATTACAGCAGCTCTGCCCCAAGCCTGCAGCTCTGAGGGCACTCAGAGCTCACCTACTCCCCCAAAACTGGTTGGTTTTTATCATTACTACATAAAATGGGAGAAAATATCCCCCACTGACAATTTTGTTGCTTCCACGTCTTTTCCTGCTTGGACATTGATCCACACACTGAAAACACAGTGGTGTTTTGAGAGGGACTTGTTGTTATCAGGTATTCCCAGGTGGTTTGTGAGGACCAACAAAACACAGGACAAACAACCAACCAACAGTTATTTTGGGAAATGAGAAGCAGGAGCAAATAAATACCCAAGAGTTTTAAAAAATCTGGGGATGCCACTGGCTAAATAGTCTCTCCATGTATTTCCTATTGGGATAAATGGGAAGGCATTAAGTTGTCATAGGCAGATATGCAAACCCAGGAGGAGGGAACAGCCAGAACTCTGTGCTGCATCTCAACTGCAGACATAATAAATCTTTTTTTTTTTTTTTAATACACAGGTTGGTGTGAACGTATTTTCCCAAATTCTTATAACTACCTGGTCATAAGAGCCCTCAAATCCAACCCATTCTGGGATTTGATGATTGGCAGTAATTTAGAGAGTTAAAGATTAAAAATTCAAAGACAAAATTTTTCCTTTTTTAATAACTGCCTCCAGTATTATCTCAAAATGGATTCTTAATTAAATATCTTAGGAGAAACAACAGTTTAATATTCCTTCTTGCTAGCAACCAACAAGCATTCCAATCAAGAAAAAATCCTTTAGGAATCACTATCTTACTCAGAACCCTTTTGATTTGGCACAAGCAATAACTGAGAAAGACCCTGATGGTCTCATTCTGTGCAAAAAGCTCCTTCTCCATCAAAATTCTTATATGCACCAGTAAGCAGAAGCAAGCAGGACAACTTTAAACACCTGGATATTGCTTTTTGCTGAAAGAAGGAAAAAGAAAAGCCTTGTCAGGAGTGGAATCTGTCAAGATCTTGACAAGATTTAAAACCTTTATTTTGGTCTAAAAGCTTCACCTTTATTTTGGGATATTGTAGCAGAGGTACATCTGCTCCAAAAGAAAATGTCAAAGGTTCTGCTGGTGCCCTATAAATCTGCACTGAAATGCAATCAAAAAAGCAGGGAATGGGGATGATGAGTGAAGTCAGAGTCAGGTCAAAGGTACAGAAAAACATCCAGCAGGAGGAAGGAAAACATTCCAAGATGAGCAGCCAGAATAAAAAAGTCACAAGTAAGGAACTCATCCCGAAGTTGGAAGGTGGTGGCTGACATTACCCCAAGTGAGTTCCCCCTGGATATGGAAGTGTCTCACTGACATCGGAGGCAGAGCCATTCCTTCCACTTCCAAAGAAAGAGAAGGATGAAGGGAAGGACGTAAATCAAAAAACCGGGCTGAACTTCAGGAAGTTCCTAAATTCCCTTTCTGCCCCGGGCTGAACACAGCAAAGCCCCCAGTACCAAACTGCTGGTGCTGGCCAGAGAGCCCTCCCCTTGCACTGCAGCTGCTGGAGCAGAGAATTCCAATGTGACAAAGGGACATTGATCCAAGCACACGAACAGCCCCCACATTCACCCCATCACAGCAGGCATTTGGGATGAACACGGGCACAGGTTATGTGAGTGTCAGTGCATCCCTGGCACTCCTTGCAGGAGACAGATCGCCAGCAGAGCTCTGTGCTCCAGAACAATTCCCTGCAAGCGCCGGTGCCCTGAGCCGCCGGCAGGAAGGAAAGGCTTCTGTTAAACTCCCGTTTCTCTAGTGCATCTTAGCATTAACTGTTTGTTATTTCCTGCTTGCCGTGAGTTTCCCGTGCCAGGAGCTCTCTCCCTGGAAGCTGTAGTGTTGATGGCTCCTGTGGGATCAGGGCTGTGTTCAGCCGCAGTGGCTGCCGTGCATATCCCACTTCCCACAGCACAGACCCGCAGGATGATCCAATTCCTACAGCGCTGCCCCTGCTCCTGCTCTGGAACTCCTCCAGCGTGAGGAGGGCACAGCTCCGTGTGCTCCACTGCCAACCCAGCTCCCTCCTGTGCCCAGCATCGCTCTCCCTGTGCACAGCAGGTGGGAATGCTGCGGACACCGCAGGCAGCAGGGGGAGGAGTGCAGGGGAGGAGGAGGTGCCACACCAGCTCCAGCAGCACCTTCCATCCCGCAGGGATGATGATCCCCAGGGAGCACGGCCAGCGCTGCCACCAAGGGATGAGCCACAGCTTCTCCCGTGCCCCAGTTCTCCCTTGGGCAGAGCCAAACCTTCCTGAGAGAGGGCAAGGGAGGGGACAGTGCACCTGCTCTGTTCCCAGCATGGGCTGTACTTCCATGGATGTACGGACAGTGAGAGGTATGGGCACCCACACTCACCTTCCATCCCCAAAGGAGGATTTTTCCCCAGCTCTACCAATGACACACAGCAGACTGAAAGTACAAAATCCCAGTCTCCCCTCTCCTTGGAGGCACAGCTCATCTACCTCCTCTCCAGGAAGACTGCCCAGAGAAGCTGTGGCTGCCCCATCTCTGGAAGTGTGGCAAGGCCAGGTTTGATAGAGCTTGGAGTGGAAAGTGTCCCTGCCCACGGCAGGGGGTGGACAGAGAAAAGCTTTGAGGTCCCTTCCAACCCAGGCCATTCTATGATTCCTGCATTCCTAGTAAGTTCTTGCCCTCTGTACATCTCCTCCAGCAGGGAAGTGCAGAGTGAGCACAGAGGATCACAGGCACAACCAGGATTCGAGCTGGCTCCTGTTGACATTTGTGTCTGTACCTCTCCTGAGCTGCCAGGGTGCTGCCCTGACACAGCCCCTTCCCCACCTCCATCCTGCAGCTCACCCCAAAACGTGCAAAGAGCTGTGCAAGGCACACTGCTGATGTCCCCAAATTAGTTAAGGGACACGAATAAATGAGAGGAAAAACGTGCTGAGCCTGAGGGAGGAAGGGCTGCTCCTCCTCCCCACGTGCAGTGCTGCCCGTGCAGCCTGGCCAGCTCCCTTGGATTTGCCGGGAGGAAAACTGGAGAGGAGCAGGATGTGGCTCATTCCTCCCCTCTGACAGCACCTCTCAGCCAGGCTCTGAGGCAGCAGCACCATTACAATTCCGGGCACAGGCAGAGAGGGACTTGCTCTAAGAGACAGGAGCGAAATAAAATGAACACACAACCCCCCCAGTCCCCCAGCTCTCCAGAGACTGCAGCACACACCCAGGCAGGCAGCAGCCACTTGGGGAAACCACTTTGCTGACTGCCTTCCTGAAATGCTGTGATGGGAGAAAGCTGCTTAAGCTTCCAGCTGCTGGGAAGTGGCTTTTTCCCTTTTTTTATTTTTGCAAGTAATGCAGCAACTGCACTTGGGTGAAAAGGCAAAGGGAGGAATTATTTAACAGCTGAAAGAAACGTGCAGCAATCAGGATTTTTGGGCTGCCCTCCACTGAAATACATCAGTGTAGCTCCTCTGAAACCTACGTTTGGTTTCATCGCTCTGTTCAGTGCTGGCCCCAAATTTCAGATTCAAAGGCACATGTATTTCTGTTTTAGACTGGTTTGAAAATGTTCAGCAAAACCAGCCTGAAAAGCTGTGATGCCTTTGGAGAGATCTCTTCACTGATCAGTTCTCAGCAAAACAACACTGCAGTGTTTGTATTTATTTACACTGTTGTGGCTGTTACTCTGAGGATACAACTGGGATTTCTTTACCTGTAAGAGATCAGACCATCCAGAAGAAAGGCAGACAAGCTTTATGAATAATTACATGTTGTTGAAGAATGTAAAACATTCAGTTGTGATACCAAACAGATCTCATACATCTTTTATAAATTAAATTCTTGCTTGTGAAGGAAGACACAAAATATCTGTGCAAAGTTACATCCCTTTGAAGGCATCTTCCCCCTCAGCAGGTACCACTTGCACGCAGAGAACCTGAGTAAGAAATCACACGACAGAAGCTTCCTCCTGCAGACAACACGGAGTCTATGGAAACCTGATGGGTTTGTGTGTTATATCCAACCATCAGAGGCTGCTGAGAGAAATAGTGGCTGTCCTATCTCTGGAAGCGTCCAAGGCCAGGCTGGATGGAGCTTGGAGCAACCTGGGATAGTGGAAGGTGTCCCTGCCCATGGAACTGGATGGGCTTTAAGGTCCCTTCCAACCCAAACCAATCCGGGTTTCTAAGAAAGCCAACAAAAAGGGAGGATTCCTGTGTGATATAATCAGAACAGAGTAGTTAAGCTAAACATTTAACAAGGTTCTTAAATTTCTAACAGGCAAAACATCTTCAGCATCAGCACTAAAAGGACATCCAATGGCAAGTCTGAAGGCCTAAGCCAACTTCTCAATTCCACTCAGCAAAGCAAGTTCTATGTATCCACCATCAGTGTATGAATTTTGAATGTGTAATGGGAAATATTCCAGTGTGTGACTCCTTTCCTCCCAGACTCCCACTCAGGCTGTATGCTTACATTGATCTATTAAAGGGAAATATCGCTTAATGCACTCCTGAAATGAATCCACTCCAGGCAGAACACAGGAGCTAGTCAGCAATGTACTCCTGCACTTACTACCACTCTACTCCTTGGGGCAGCAAGTAAAAATCAACAGACAGCTGTAATTAGCATGGAAAAATGGAGGGAGGCAAAGTACAACTCGTTTGTCTGTTTTTCCATCTGTCAATACCCCATTCATTTTCCAATAAGAGATCGATAACAAGTGCAGAGCTCCAACATTCCTGGTTTATGGTGTGCAAAAACATCTTGAGAACATTTTATCCAGAACAAGCACCACAGTGGAGATAAAGCTACTTCTCTTACTTGTCAGAAACTTTGGAAAGCATACTTTGGAGTAGTTCTGCCCGCTCTTCTTGTTCCAACAGACACTTCAGTGGTACACTTTAGTTCAAGTAATGTTGCTTCAAGAACATGAGCTGGCAGCTTGGCTGTGTCCCACACTGGACACACCTTCCCTGAATCCAGCTGGAGCTTTATGGGCAGGTGAGTACAGCCACAGCCTGCAGAACCCCGGCCACCTCTTTTCCTAGCATGGTATCCCTTGGATACTGATTTCTGTGGGATCTGTCACCCCTGGAGTGTGGCAGGTTTGTTCCTGAGCTTTATCACACAGTTCAGGATGGAGCCCTCGGAGCCAGGAGCTGCTGTGAGGTCTCTCCCAGCTGCCAGAGGCAGGGCCAGCTGCCACAGGCTTTTTTTCCTTGGTGAGATTTCCCAGTTATTGGTCATAATTGAAACATCCCTGCCCAAATGCGATGCTGGGGCTTGTTTTGTCAGAACCTGATGAGCTCACTACTAATTGTTCTGGAACATAAAATTTTATCATGGTATCTCATGACCTATATATCACAGATTAACTGATGATTTGTCAGAACATATCCTTTTCCCAGGCAAGAGAGAGGCATTCTTCAGGGAATATACCAACCACAGTGGGAATGGGGGTTAAAAATATTGCCAAGAAATCGTGCATGGAAAGGAGAAGTTTATAAAGCAGCAGCACAGGGGAGTAACCATCAGAAACATGATTTTATTCTCATTCTAAGAGGTTAAAGGCTGTGATAAAGCTGAACTGGTAGGCCAGAGGTATTCAGGTTGTACCTGGCTCTGTGAACAGGAAAAGGGACAGGGAGGATGCCTTGGCCACCTCACCCTAGAGCTTGTCCCATGGGGGCAGAGGGCTTGTTTCTGGCCATAATGGACATTGCTACTAAAAGCTAAATCCTCCAGCCTCCTCCACACCGAGAGCACCCAGCACAGCACCTAGAGCCATGCATTTCCCAAGGAAACAGGACATTTATGCCAATGCCACCACTGACTGTGATGCCACTCTGCCAAGGACACACAGCCCCCGGGAGGAAGCAGAAAGCTCAAATGAGCTGAGCAGAGTCCATTTGCAGGGAAATGTCCCAGCACGGGAAAAAACCAAGGGAGCACTCACAGGGAAAATAGATTTGGTATAAGCAGAATTCTCTCAAAATAGAAAGGCTTGTGAAGTTTTATATGAAGCATTAGCAGCTCGTTTGAACACACACTTCACCACTCCAGTACTCAGCATGATGATAGGGAGTGTTTTTTCCTCATGATTTCTCCCCTGTTGCTGTAATAAATCAAATCCCTGCCAGGCTGCATTCCCCATGCTGGTGAAGCAGCACAACCAAACAGCTCCATTTCTGTAACTTAGGGAGCCTTTGTCCTATGTGACTTTTTAGGGAAAAAAACCCAAACAAACCAAATCAGAAGAACAGTCCCTTGTCCTCCTCTCCAGGGGTTTTCTTGGTTTTCTCTGCCCTTGTGAAAATTAAAACCCTCCTGAGGAGCAGAGCAGAGCCTGTAGCCACCACTGCCCTTTCTGAGTCCTTTCCTCAAGACACTTCAAGCCCCTTCTGACAAGGCTTTAGACAGAAACCGAAAAAGCAGATTTACATCTTGCGTTGTACATTCACAAATTCAGGCACTGCTGGATTCCTCCAGCTTTCCACGTTGGTGGAAGCGCTTGGCTGACTCTGGACATTGGAATATCCTCCAAATCAAAAATCCAGTTTACTTGGTCAGCACCGTGGGGCAGACAAAACTGCTCACTGTGCTCCACATATTGCACCTGAGTGGATATTTATGTTGAGATGTGAAAAGAAGGAAGGGACACGGCAAAATAAGACACTCCAGAACTGAAACCAGTTCACAGTTGGCATGAAAACCAGTGACAAAGCACTGTGGAAAAATACAAACCAGGAGCTGAGGGGAGGCTGCAAGCAAATCCTGACACCACCTGCGATCCCCACGGAACTCAGCACTCCGCCAGCTAAATGACATTTTGGAATTAATTACTGGATTCCAAATGACCAGGAACAGTTGTCCTGTTGGTAAAGCAATATGCATTTGGGTGAAGTGCTGATTTGGAAAATCAGGCTCTCCTATCTCTACAAATGCATGCTCCAAGGGAAAACATCCAACAGCTCAGGGTCTCCCAAGCAGAGCATGTTTTTGGGAGATAGGGAAGCAAGCCATGGCATCAACAAATCCTAGGTTAAGCTTCTCCCCTTGTTATTTATTATTTCTATGATGTGCTCCTTCAGCACCAAGAGCCACACTCCTCCCTCCAATGCCCTTGAGCCCAGGGAGAGCTGCTTACACTTCCCAGCAGCAGCATTTCCTTAAGCGCTGGGCAATTTGGAGAGCAATCTGCAATCCAGGAGCAGCACAGTGGTGAGGAGGCCCTGTGGTTTTGGCTGCACTCCACAGTCAGTCAGGAGTTCAGCAGAAGGAATCCAAAAGCAGGATAAAGCCTCAGTTAATCCCACACCTTAGTGCTCCATATGAGCTCACAGTTTTACCAACCACACCCTGTCCCATCAGCTGAGCTCTGACCTGCCGCTGGAACTGAAAACACAGAATTGCCTATTTCTGTTATCTATTCCTCATTATGTCTCTTGTTTAGATGACTTGAATCTTTTTGCTTTTTTTTTTTCCCCATTTCAATGTAGTGCTGATATAAAAAAAGCACCTCTATGGAAACAGCAAGCAGCAATTTATAAAAATGACTTATGATTCCTACTGAGTGTTTTATTTGACTACTATACTATCAAATCACAATGTGGCATTTAACGAACAGAAGATGTGAGTCAGACAGAAAACCATCTTCACCAGAGCACAAAACAAGGCAAGCACAGCTAATGCTGTAGTAGTAGAACTTTAGATATTTTTGTAGGCAAATCTAAGCAAAAACACCCCAGCAAACCCCCAAACAAACCCCCTTCCAGCCCTCTCAGGCAGCCCTTTCTACACAAGATAAATATCAGGCAGCTGATGATTCATTAGTCAAGGCAGTCTATTAAGGGCTAATAGAAATGAAAACAGATTTGAAACTGTCAAAAACACACAAAAGCTTTGACCATGTAAAAGCCAAATTTCAGTGAGAATTCAGGAGACATAATGGGCAGAGGATAATCTCTTTTTGTCAGAAAATATTGATTATTGTCCCAATCAAGGCAGAGGTTAGCACACATTTGAAACTAAAAATCCTACATAAACAAGCAGCAAGTAGATAAGTAGTTAGGCAAAAGATCCTGCATGCCTAGGTCCTGACATCACTCATCTTTTTTGGATTAAACATTAGAAACTGGACTAATTGAAATCGGGAAATTAAGAACAATTATACTCAAAGAGAAGCTGGGTGTCTCCAGCAAACCAATGGCACTGCAAACACTTCTCCCAGTTCACATTCCCATCCATGGTAAAAATCCTTCCCTGTGAGGGTGGGGAGGCCCTGGCACAGTTTGCTCAGAGAAGCTGTGGCTGCCGCATCCCTAGAAATGTTCAAAGCCAGGCTGGATGGGGCTTGGAGCAGCCTGGGGTAGAGGAAGGTGTCCCTGCCTGTAAAATCCATCAAGACATGTAAAATGACCATCAGATCTCAACGACCAACCTTCAACCTTCAGCCTGACAATCTCAGAAGTGCCCTGTGGACATGATGTACCCAGTAACCACTGAAACCTTTCTAACCCCACTGGAAGTCCCAGATTTTATTTGGCAGCTGGATAAAGCTTCTGCTTGGTCTTGGCTGCCCATTGCACGAAGATTTCTACAGAAGGAACTGGGTGTTGCAAAACCCAGTAGATGATCACTGAAGAGACAGGATGAAAAACACTTCTAAATATACATTTTGATTGTTACTCAACCCACAACAACTGAGACTACAGAGCAAGCAAAGCCCACCTTTCCTCCTCTTTAGCGACCAGAGAGGCACCAGACACAAATCCAATGAATATTTGGATATGAACTTCCCTACCAAAGCTTTTTTTCCTGTAATCACGTTTTCTACTTGGGCAGCACATGGAAATCTTCTCGTCTCAGGTGCCATGAGAGCAGAAGGAATGACAGGTTTGAGGAGTAATGTCACTGAAAAGGCAGTGGAGTATAGCATCCTCAAAACACTGGTGCTGACCATTCACGTGGTGAATAGAATGTGTTTTCCCACTATTCCCATCACCTTTTTCCTAAAAATTCTCAGCAATGCCCTCTCGAGAATTGTATGGAGTAACTGGAGACAAACCCTAGAATGCAGCACCACACACAGTCCTGCTCATGGCCCTTTTTATGGCAAACTGGGACCATTAGTTACCAGGGTCAGTCTCACTGGTGTTTAGTCCCTATAAACATCAAAGGACTTTCAGAATCTAAAATACTTTTGTGGGCATGAATACCACCACAAGTGTTTGTCTAACTATTGGTGACAGAGTCTGGACTTGCACAGAAGGGCATCACCCTGGCTTACACCGCAGTACAGGAAAGTCCTGCTTCCCTGATGAACAGAGAGCCTGCTCTGGCAGTGGCAGCAGGAAGGAGGCTGGGGATGTGGGGATGGGAATTGCCAAAGGAAGCCAGGCAGGGTTAGATGCAGGTCAAACAGCTAAAAGAAGTCTAGGAAAGAAGGTGCATCTATGGCTCAGGAGAGGAGGATATGCTGGGGAAAGAGCAAATAGGTAAAAGCAGTTACTAAAAAAATCTGCAACAGGGCAAGCAAAGCCACCTTTCCCTCTCCTTTATGGGTCAGAGGCACCACATGGAAATCGACTCAATATCTAAATACGAACTAGGTACCGCAGCTGGAAGACGAAAGCGTAAGTGAAATGCTTTTTTAAATGGCTGCGACAGGAGGAGGCAGAGCTGCCCCGCCTGGGAAGCACGGGATGACCGAGGGGAAAGGCACGCGGAGCGCGCCGGGGCTGGCACCGCCTCCTGGGGCTGGGGCTGGGGCTGGCACCGGCACCGGCACCGGCTCCGCGCCGCGCCGACCCAGCGCCGGCCCCTCGCTGCCCCCGTGCCAGCCCCTCGCTGACCCCACACTGCCCCTCGCTGCCCCCACACTGCCCCTCGCTGACCCCGTGCCAGCCTCTCGCTGACCCCGTGCCAGCCTCTCGCTGACCCCACACTGCCCCTCGCTGCCCCCGTGCCAGCCTCTCGCTGACCCCACACTGCCCCTCGCTGCCCCCGTGCCAGCCTCTCGCTGCCCCCACACTGCCCCTCGCTGACCCCGTGCCAGCCTCTCGCTGCCCCCGTGCCAGCCCCTCGCTGACCCCACACTGCCCCTCGCTGACCCCACACTGCCTCTCGCTGACCCCGTGCCAGCCACCCCTTGCTCGCTCCCTGCCTGATGCAGATCCCAGCTCTTCCCAGCCGCCCCGATAAGCCACTGAAGTACCCCAGATAAAGCCTCTCCCGTGCTGACAAGCCTTAAACTGACACCCCGAGAGGTGCGGAAAGGCGTTTCACTGGCTCAGGTGTTGCTCTGAAGGGAAAAATAGAAGCAGACAATCTAAAAGGGGCTGTTCTGACAGCTCTGCAGGTGCAAACCACTGATCTGAGTCAGGTTTTATTCATGGCGCTGGGATGGACTCTGCATCGCAGGGTACTTGTTGCTAACTCCTGTAGATAATTTTTTAATAAAATGCGGCCTTTAATGGAAATGTAATTTTACAGAAGAACAAAGTGATTTCTTATGGGAAGGGTTAACTGAAGTTTGCTTCTGAAAAAGGTGGAGTCTTGCCCAAAATCAAAGAGAAACTCTGGATTGGCCCATGGAGTAGCATTCCAATCTCTCCCCACCACAGACACACAACAATGAGGTCACAACTTCGAAGGTAAAACAAGATTCATTTATTATTTGCTTACCCAGTAGATCGCACTGTCTTAAGCCCCTGAGCTAATGGGCTTTTATAATCGTCTTGTGATCGAGAATGTGAAATAGCTCCCTACAAGGCAAACAAGCTTTGATTCCCAAAAGGGTGATCCTGTTTAAAAGAGGTCTAAAAATCAAAAAATCACAGGGCAGGACAACAAACAAGGAAAATTCTTCACTGGGAAGATGTTTCTCCCTCTGGTGATGCACTCTCCATCTTCCTGTGCTCCCAACAAGGACACTTGTCCCTGCAGAACTCGTTCACTTCCATATCCCTGCACCTCTTTTCCAAAAGTGGAAACGACTTTTTGTCTACAATCACTGGGAGTTTTCCTCAGCTTCAGCAGTGTAATTTTCCTCCTCCAAAAAGCCTCACACCAGCTACTGCATCATCTACTTCACATTAATCATCACAGCTGGTAATGGACGGTAATACCATGCACACACTCATTTCTTTATATATCCAGCCATAAAAATGGTATTTTTGCACGTTTTATCTGTATGTAGACACACAAACACATTACAAGAAGACTTGCTGTTACAAAAATCATGGAAATATCTGTTCACTGTTAAAAAGTATGTTTGTTCCTGGTTTTAACAGGAAAATTTCACCTGCACGCTTCTCCTGGTGCTCTCTGAGCAGTTAATCTGTCTATTATCTACCAGGAGAAACCAGGCAGAAATGTTATGGTACCATTCCAAAACTGAGCGTGTTTACTGGGTGTAAGTGCCACGCCACTGCCCTATCACTTCTGCCTTTAATGCAAATTCAAGCTGCGTTATGCACTCGCCTGGAGGGGTTTTATGAGGGCAAATGCCCACTTCAGGCAGACATTCCTGTGCTAATGACTCATGTGGCTGTGGTTTATTCCATGCTGGAAGCACTGCAATTAGCACAAGCCCTCCCTCACAGCTCCTGCTGCTTCAGGGGAGGAAGGAGGATCCAAGCCCGTGGCTGCTCCAGCTCTCCAGCTGCAGGATAAGCCTTCCAGGTCCTAAACCAGAACAATGGAGAAGCCCTGCTTTCATCTCTGCACGCTCACAGTTATTTGCTCTTCACCGCAGGGAACCAGAATTCCACCACAATTTGTTCTCCACTGTCTTAATTCTCTCACTTGCTTCTCCCTGGCCAGAAAGTGGCACTCATGTGACCCATCCCCACTACCTGTTTGCCAGGATATTGTCTCAGCAGGCATTCCCAGTCCCTGAGTCAGGAGCTAAAATAATAAGTTTTAATGTTTAAAGCAAGTGGTTCAGGAGCATGAAGCAAACAGACACTCGGGCAATTTTAACTGCTTTGTGCCTGAGCCTTTGGGGTTTACGGCCTCCAGTTTTCCCATACAACTGTGAGATCCAGATTGTTTTTAGGGTTTGGGGTGTTTTTTTATTAAGGAGAGGGAGGTTCTCACATATTCCTATGATGCTGGAGATTAGGTCTATCAAAAGCATTCTCAATTACAGAGAGGCTGTAAAATTTAAAAAGCTGTACAAACAGTGTTATCATAAACTGCTTAAGAGAGTATTAAGGAATCTGGAAATGGGTCTTCATCCCAATTCTTCCAAGTGGACAGCTAAAGCCAAAGCTCCTCTGTTCCATTAACACAATTCTTCCAGCACAAATCCTAACCCAGATTTTTGTGTAACAGGTCTCTGCTGCCATTAAAGCTGCCTTTCCCAAATAATTTTTCTGGAAGAGATCACCCGGATTTACTGAAATATGAACTAAACCACAAGAAATTCCACCTCAACATGAGAAAGAACTTCTTTCCATGGAGGGTGGCCAAGCACTGGAACTCTGTCCAGGGAGGGTGTGGAGTCTCCCTTTCCAGAGACGTTCCAAACCCACCTGGATGCACTCCTCTGTCACCAGCTCCAGGTGACCCTGACTTGGCAGGGGGTTGGACTGGGTGATCTCCAGAGGTCCCTTCCAATCCCCTGGGATTCTGGGAATACATGGAGTTGAGCATCTCAGAAGCACCTTTAAATACACCACACATTTACCTGCATTCTCTGATGAACTTTTATAAGTAATACATTTCTTCTACACCAACCATTATCCAACAATCCCATTTTCTCAGCCCTAATACTGTACTTTTAAGTTGTCTTCTTAAGACCATAATTATACTTTGCTGAAAGACATTAAACCAGCACAAGACAGACTCAGGATGGAGAACAGCTCTCAAGAATTCACGCTTTGTCTGGTTTACAGAAACATCCAGCTGGATCCCTAAACACATTTCTAAAGGAACCAACACACTCATCTGCACTTGGCCTGGCAGCTTGTGAGCAGCAGCAGCAGCAAGAGAAAACCCAAAGGAAAAGTTAACACACACACATACCAAAAGGGCAGGAATTTCTAAACTGACCCAAAGCGTTTCTTCATCCCTGGAAGTGTCCAAACCCAGGCTGGATGGGGCTTGCAGTAACCTGGTCTAGTGGAAGGTGTCCCTGCCCATGAGACGAGCTTTAAACCCTTCCAACTCCAAGCATTCCAGGCTTCTAAGCAATAATTCAAACACCCAGTTCAGAAAGATTCCAATACACAGTATTTCATCTCAACATGGTGCACTGCATTAACGTCAATTTTGCACAGTTGTTGTTCCTCTCTCCCTGAAATAAAGGGATGCTAAAACAAGTTGTGAGGCAACACGTAAGAGGGATTGCACTTCCAGACCGACTCCGACACAGGCAGGAAAAAAATTCCTCATCCGAAGCCCTACAGGACCCATCCATTCTCCTGAGGACACCACATCATACCATACATACGTCTGCATTGACGTACACTCTATATTATGTTGTTATCTGTGTATTTTACGAGCTGTCCACAACGCCTTATGTAACGGATCCCTGTTTAATATGGAACAGCGCGTCCATCGCCGCGGCAATCCCGGCCGTTCTCCTGGATGGCGAAAAACACCCACTCGGACACCGCTGGGGAACGCTCCTAATTCGAGGCGTCTGACCACGGCACCGGGGGCTCTGTGCTGCCAGAGAACCATTTTGATAGGGATGCTGGGGAAGGATCATCCCCTAGGGAACCACAGCAGCCTGTCCCAGCATCTTTGGGGCAGCACAGGGTCACCCCCCGGTGCCTCACCCGCAGCACAGACACCCAGCCCGCCCGTGCGTGTCTGCGCGCCCCCCGCCCCGCTCCCGCAGCACTCACCGCCTCCGAGTCTTCAAACCCATGCAGGTACAAGTTGTCGTACATGGAGAGCCGGTGCGGGGGCCGGTACGGGGCCGGAGGGCCGGGGAGCGCGGCGGCGGAGCGCGGTGAGGCGGCGGGGCCGAGCTCCCTTAGCGCTGCGGCGGCGCCGCCTCCCGCCGGAGCCCCCCCCGCCCGCCCCGCTCCTTCCCGCCCGCCGCACCGCCGTCCCCCATTGGCTGAGCCGCGCGGCCGCCGCCCTGCCATTGGCTGGGACGCGCCGCCGCCGCCGCGCCATTGGCTGGGACGCGCCGCCCGCGAGCAGCGCTGCGCGCCGGCGCCGCCTCACGGGCTGATGGTGGCGGCCCCCTGAGCGCCCGGCGGCGGCCAACGCGGCGGCGGTCCCGTGCTTATTTATAATAAAACATTATCTGCTTTACAATAATACTGCACAGTCTAGAGGAGACTGAGGTGAGATCTCATTCATGTATATAAATATCTCCAAGGCGGGTCAGAGGATGGTGTCAGGCTCCGTTCAGCGGTGCCAGTGACAGGTTGAGGAGCAACGGCCATAAAATACAACACAAGTTCCAGCTCAACATAAAGGAAAACATCTTTCCATGAGGGTGGCAGAGCACTGGAACTGCTGCCCAGGGAGGTGTGGAGTCTCCCTCTCCAGAGTCATTCCACCCGGACACATTCCTGTGTCACCTGCTCCAGGTGACCCTGCTTGGACTGGATGGTTTCCAGAGGTCCCTTCCAGCCCAGTTCTGTGGTTTATTTACAATAAAATACAGCCTTTCTTCTTCAAGATTCCAGAGATCAGCGGGTGGTTTCCAAGCAAAACTATCCGTCCACCCCCCAACAATATCTGGAAACAATTAAGAATTAAACCCAAAAGACACTAAGACGAAACACTAAGAATTTACAGAACACACACGCACCTGGTGTCTGGAAACAAGAAAACCAAACCCTAAACACCAAGAATTAGAAGAACAGAAATTTGAACCTGATTTACAACTAAATTAAGAAACAAAATCTTTAAACTGGTTCCTCCTGGAGCTCTACAAATGAAACTTCTGGTGTAACATTACGTGATTAAAAAGTCAATAAATAATTAAACACTAATGACAGAACTAATTTACAATTTACTTCCTATTCTTATTAAAACAATTATTTAAAATCTCGTCTTCAGTGCAATCTGATCCAACACCGCTGTTTCACAAACGCTTCCTATTTGTGTTTGCCATTTGCTTCATCTACTTTTCCTTCCAAAAGCTTCCTTTACTTCTGCAAAGTTACCTCTAATCCCGTGGGAAGTGTCCAACAGACACCTGAAGCAAAGCCAAAAGTGTTATTCTTGCCATATTCACAACTTCTTATAAATTCCATTGAAGGTTTCCCAAAATTATGCTAAATCTTATTCCCAATTTACTAATTCTTACAGAGGAGGATCTCAGCTTCTAAGATGGTCTTTAAAATGTTCATTGAACTCCCTATCCAGGAGTTAGTTTTTACAGCTTGTTCTACAGGGTTCTGGAAGATCTGTGATGTTACAGATTGAAAGAATCAGCTATGAGAATCACTGGTCAGCTCAAAATTAGCAAAAATACTGGCTGTGAAAACACAAGATGAAGGGAAAAAAGTGAACTTCACATGGATTTGTAATAAAACAACTTAATTCAGAAGTCAGGGGAATCATTATTTGATTTCCAGTCCTTACATTTCACACTGTCCTTTTAAGACACAGAGGTTATTAAAAATATATATTTAATGACTCAACTGAAAAGGCTCCTAAAAGATGCTATAAAAACACAAATCCCTGTAATACGGAGGAATTCTAAATCAAAGGCTCTTTTGAATATTATGAGGTAATTTATCCAAGAAACATACACCGAGGTGAGGGAGGAAGACACCCAGCTCTTCTAAGCTGACTGGAAAGTAATATAAATATAATAAATATGCTGAGGGACCGGGGGGCTGGATGGAACTCGGAAATAGGGAGCAAGGGGAGGGTGGAGAAATAGGCTCAGGAAAATAGCTCCAAATTTCTATCAGTGACAAATCATCGCTACTCCAGTGATATTTGTTGTGACACTGGATGTAGGGGTCATCATCTCTGTTGGCTTCCAGGAAGTGAAATCCCTTTGATTCCAACTCCCAGGAGAGCTCAGCGCAGGCAAAATGGGAAGAGCACAATAGGCTGACACTTCAATGCTCCGTGTTTCTGAGGTGAGCTCCCCAGGGAGTGGCTCAAAGGAACAAATAAAAAGCCCACAGTTGTAAAAGATGAGGGTCTGAGAGATCAAAATCATCCCTGGCCTGTTTCCAAAAGAGAATTCAGATGTCTGGTATTTTCAGGCAGGGAATTCCACTGCCTCAGCCACAGTGAGCCTCTGTTACGTGTCCTCCTCGCTCTGCTTTTGGCCAACACTAAAGGAATGACCTGCTGAAAACATGGAATGGGTAAAGAGCTGAAAGGAGCTTTGCTAAAGTCTAACCTTTAAAAAATGTCATTTTTCTAATGGCTCCAGTTGCTGCATTATTCAATTCTTTAATAGCATTCACTGATGATGTTAATCAGAGTCCACAACTCCACATTTCCAAGGGCACAGGAGATTTTGAAAGAGGTGTAAACAGAGACCACAAGTCATTCAAAACTTTTAATACCCAACAAGTCACTGAGGATATAACCCAGACTAGAATGTTTTCAGGTTGGAGGTGGGGGAAAGAGAAAGGCTCGGAAGTCAGAATACTTTGAGCATCCACAGTCCTCCAAAATGCTTGGCTTCCTCCAAATACTCTGCTGCCATTAGAGATTATTCATATCCTCTTTATTTTTAATTAGAGTACAAAGGAAATCTCTCTGAGACGTGTATCCATCTATCCCAAAATACCAATTATTTAGTCAGTCCTGAGCTACCCAAATGTGGGAACACTGAGGGTTTTTTTCCGAGGGCGTGAATACCAAACCAGAGAAAATTTTATTTCCAGCCCGATCTAATGATTCCTCAATCAAATGACAGCACTTGTGTGGTTCTTTCAGGAGCTGGAGCAATGAACTATTTGCATAAACACACTGAAGTGCTGCTGGAATAAATAAATGCGCAGGATCCAGATTGCCAAGTCAAGGGAACGCCTCGGCACCGCACTGCGCCAAGCCGGGATGGGAGTCAGCAACTTCTCCCTTCTCCCTACTTCAACAAATTCCACTTCCACCTGGGATTTCGCTGGGAGCTGAGTGGAGGAGCAGCACTGCCTCTTTTCCTGCTGCTGTGGGAGAGAGAAGGAGCTACAGCAATGTTAACCCTGAAGCAGCAAAACCCCAACACCAACACAGAGAAGTTCTTTACGGCCTCTCCCCGCTCTCACATCAGGTCATGGTCCTGGATTCCGAACATTACTTAGGGACAACGAGGCAGAACCCCCCCCAGAAGGCAAGGGCACATTAACAAAGAGCATTAGTGGTTACATTAAGAGCAGGCTTGGATATGGATCCACTCCTTCCAGCACACAGAGGACTCTAAAACCTAGAGTCTCCATCAGCATCCTCCCCATGAGACACAAACTTCGGGTTTCATCTTCCCCTGCCTGGATTCCTGGGCCTGTTGAAGAAAACTGCTCTCTCCCATGGAAAGCTGCTCTTGTTGACATCAGCAGAAGAGCTGGGATGGATTTCATTATTGGAAAGGACCGTCAGCATTCTCCAGCAATCCTCCTAAGGCACAGATTGCTTCCATCAGTGGGAAGGAGGCCAGTTCCTCACTCTCCTAAGTGATTTGGCATAGCCCCACTCCTTGCCCCTTCTCCTTCTAAAGCAATTTCTCTGCCTCTCTCCCTCCTCTTCTGTTTTATAATAGAGATTAGGTAAGAATCTGGTGCAGCTTCTGCCTTGGGTGGAGGCACGGCCAGGAGAACCTCCTGAGATCCCCTCTAACCCTGTTTTCCAGCAGAATGGGATGGCATTTGTGGGACTTGGAGTCCTCGAAGCCACCAGAGGAATAGGGATGTGTTTCTGTTTCAAAAGAAAGGAGGATTGTGCTGTTTGGGATATATCCTGGCACAGAGGATTCGGTGAATTCTAAGGTTTTATTCAAACAGACTGGTGGACGGCGTGCTTTAATCCTTGGAATTTCAAGTAATAAATTAGTCTGGTCTAATTTGACAGATCTTCTGGAGGAAGCAAGATGCCACCTATTCTAAAACACATTTATCTGACACTGTTATGTAAAGGCTGCTATAATTAAAGAGTGTGAAGACTTGGTTGTCACTTCCTCTTGGTTGGAAGCACCTACAGTGAGAGGTAACTGGGCTACATTTGTAGGTACCCTCTATATTTAACGAGTTGTGAAATGCCTCTTTCCCACAGGCACTGTGGAGACCTGCAGGAAGCCGAGCTGCAGGGAGCAGAGGCCCTTCCAGAGGGTTTTAGGGTTTAACAACTCCAGCCAACTCCAACTGTGGCTTCCACAGGATTGAGCAGAGCAAACCCCAAATTACCTGTGCAAGACACAGCCCCGTGTGAGCACAGGGATCCCTTTGGAAGGTGTGGAGCTTGGAATGAAGGATCCACACGGATCCTCGGGCAGCGGGGCAGTCACGGAGATATCCATGGACACTGACCACGGAGATCTCCCTCCAGCAGCTCCCAGTGTCCATCAGGCTGCTGAGAAGGTCCCAAGGACCCAGTCACACCCCAGGCATCACCCTGAAAAGCCAGAGTGGACTTGTGGCTGGAATTGTGTCACATTTCCTTGCTGGAAGGGAGATGAGGGGTTCTGTTCTTAGGGAAGATCCACATTTTTATCTGCCGTGCCAAAAACCATCTGGGCCAAAGGATTAAGCACTTGTTTTATCCCTTATTTTAAGCTCTTCTGCTTTCCTTATGAATATTAATCCATCTCCTTAGCTGCCATAAGTGCTGATGCTGAGTTTCTGCACAACACTTTCGGCTGCAACTGTTGGAATGATGGGAAAGGATCGCTAAAAGCCAATTACAAACTTTATGGGAAGCTGCTGCTATTTTATCCAAGCAGGAAAAGGCACCACTGCATTCTGGAAATCCCATCCATATTGGAACACACCCACCAGGGCTGCAATCATCCTCCTGGGGCTGGGAACAGCAAAGCTGCATGGAGAAAGAGCACTGGATTTGTACTGGGAATCCAGGTACATCCTATTACTAAAGATCCAACCACTACAGAGCAATGAACAGAAAGATTTTCCAGTCTCAGAAAAGACAAACAGCCCAGAAAGCTCCTGGTCAGTGTTAATTTCCCAGATGCATTTAAGTATTTGCAGTTTTATCAGTGAACACTCATAAAAAAGTTGCTTGAAATGTATTTTTGATAAATTACAATTATCATGTAATAGTTCTTTAGAGAAAACAAAGCCTTGAGTTTGCAAAAAGACAGCCCTGCAAGCTAAAATGAAATTCCAGCTTCTGTAAAATACATGATCTCATGGAGATTTTTCTTTTTCTTTAGCTAAACTAGTAAAACTACACATTTTATTTTGTATGTAGGTTCAAGGAGTAGGGTAAAGGGTGTCTTAGAAAGAGTCAGACACAGAGCTTTGAAGTCCCAGTGCTAAGAAGAATTTGCTGTTCTTGTTAAAAGGTTAATGGAATCAATCAATCAATCAATCAATCAAACTAGGCAAACACAGCTCAACTTCATCTCCAGTTTGCTGCTTCTCCTTGGGATTTTACAGGGATGCCTCGATTTGGCTGCTGATCTTACTGCATTTCCCTTTGCTTTATAATCCAATTACCACAGGCTGCAACACAGCACTTGGAATTTCATGGCAGGGGACAACAAGAAACTCCTCAGTTCCCTGCAGTAGATTTCCATGATTCCCATCCAAGTGGAGAAACTGATCCAGAAACAACAGATCAATAAAGGAGGAACCACTTGTCCAACCTGATTTCTTTAAATATTTAGCCAGAGTACTTGGGAGCTGAGTTGAGAAGAACAAATATTCATGGCTTTAGCTCTGCATATTTAAGTGCGTTGTGTTCCTTCCTGTAAAGTCTCCGGGAGACCTCTCCTTATGTACCTGACGAAACGATGACTCTGTGATGTTCTCACCATCCAGGAGCAGAGCACACAATCTGTGGGAAAAATCCTGAAAATGATGACTCCTCATCTTCCTTATGGGACAGCCCTGGAACATGTAAAAACCCCATTTCTGTATTTCTCATGTTTCTCCATCAGAGAGGTCCATTCCCTTCCATTGGCTATTCTGGAAGGCAGCAAATGGGAGCATTCCCCGGAGAAGGACTAAGGGTCTTGCCAGCGAGGTGGGATGGCTCAAAGCAGACACCCAAATGCCAAAACATCCCCCCTGTTCTTCCCTCTGCTCTCCCTGCAGGGACACCTCGAGCCAGGTCTGCTGCAGCAGCTCCAGGGACAGCAGTACCTCTGGATGGGACAGGAGTTCAGGGATCCCTGGCCCTGCCATCCTCCCACCGAGCCAGGTGGGAATCTGGGATGAACGGAGTCATCTGTGCTCTGCCTAGGGTGAGAAACACCTGCAATTCTCACTTAATTCATTCAGCACCTCCAAATACTCCACGTGCCAGCAGCACCGTGTGAGACCGTTTACAAATCCCAGGCAGTTAGAAAGGACTAAAAATACCTTCTGCCTTTTCCTTCAAAAGAAAAATCATCATTCCAAAACTCCCTGCAGCAGCCGAGCCCATTCTTGTGCTACAGGTCTGCAAAGCCCCACGTGGAGTTCATAAAAATCCCAAAATCCCAGAATCCCAGGATGGTTTGGGTTGGAAGGGACCTTAAAGCTCATCTCATTCCACTCCTGCCACAGGTAGGGACATCTTCCACAGACCAGGCTGCTCCCAGCCCCAGAAATTTGATTAAATCAGGTAATTTCTGATTCTCTGAACACTTAGAAAATGCTAATGTTTTTCCCTTGGACTCTTCCATGCAGGTTCAGACCTGGATTTTCCCTTTCAAACCCTGCATTAAAAAAAGAACAGAATCATTAGTGTATTCCAGTCTTTTACAAGATCCCTACAGAGACTACTTAAAAACCCACAAACTCTAACTAAACTGCTGAAAGTTCTGTCCTAGATCTGAAACTGCCTATGAGACAGGAAGCAAAACTTAGGAATATATAGGGGAGGATCAATAATCAGTGTCTGATATTTTCTGTGCTCCCCAAAAAAGTTGGGGGAATTTTATTTCTGTTATATTTCAAGTGAGAATTGGAGTCCCTTGAGAGCAAAAAAAATGGAAAAATTCAGCTTGAGCAGCTCAGCCTGACAGGGTTACAAGCAGAAAACAGAATATTCTAATTGGGAGTGTGGAGAATAATAACTAATGGCAGCTCTGCCATCCCTGCCTATAATCATGATGAGCAATAGAGGAGCAGATCAGAACCTCATGTTCTCAGCATTTAATTCAGTGTCCAGATGAGGGAGCACGGACTTAAAAGGTAATAAAACTCAAAATTCATAAAAGGATGTATTTATCCCAAATGGAGAAAAAGCCCAGGCTCTGTTAAAATGATGAACTTGTAGCTTATCCTTTAAAAAAAGGTTGGATGTGAATTGGAATACTATACCTGCTGTAGCTCTACACGTTGTGCTCAGCAAAATTTAGGGATAAAGTCAAAGCTTTGACTTCAGCCTTGATCCCTTAGCAGGAACAGCTTGAGGAAGGGACCTAAAGTGGGCATTTTTTTCTATATGTGTTTTCCACTGCATTTTATTCTCCAAAAATATCTGCTATGATGGGCAGAACATACTAAACACATAATACTTCACTGAATTCTGGTAGTTACTACTTTGTCCAACTCCCAAAGAAAACCCAAGCTTTTTGGGCTAGACCAGAAATTTAGAAGCAGAATTTTCAGATACATTGATGTAGTGATGAAAAATTTGGTTTGTTCCAGTTCAGGCTAGGAATAAAATGGCTTCAGCCCTCATTACTGCGATTAAACATTATATCACTGTAAAATGCCTTAGTAGGGAATATTGCTGCCACCTCTTGGTTCAGCAGGATGAAAATAGCAGGGTGAGACGAAGCAGAGAGCTGCAGGTGGAGCTTTCCCAGATGTTTTCTCTGGTCAGAAATTTGGCTCTTGGAAACCTGTGGCTTTAGGATGGCTTTCCAAACCCAGCGGGGAATGGGATACTCTGAAATCACTTCTGTTGATCCTGACTAAAGGAAAATTGGCTGAACGTGGAAGGAAGTTGGAGGGAAAAAAGCCATAATTTGACTTTACTGTTCAAATTCTCCTTGGAGCTGCATCAGTGGACACAACAAAGGTTCCTGAAGGTCAAATTGCCAACAAATGGAAATCTGCCCAAGCACCAGCAGTGTCCCTTTCTCCCCATCCATGTCCCACTGGGACTGTTTTTAACCTGGCTGTCAGGGGACCAGGATGTGAACAGGCTCCATGGCTCCACGTGGCCTGGCAGAGTCAGATCCCTGCCTCAGGAATACCCCACCCAAAAGCTTCCCTGACTTGCACCCAGCAAAACCCACTGGTCTTTCTCACTCATTTCAGACCGAGTTTCTTGGAAAACTGTTCCAGTGGAAGATTCGGAGCCTTTGGTTCTGACTCCTCTCCACCAGCTGCTGTCAGATTTTGTGCATCACATGTGACAGGGGACAGGACCCCACTCCCACCCCACTGCTTCACCCCCTTCCCAAAGATCCAGCCCCTCTCCCCAACAGCAGCTGAGCTCCTTTTGCTTCCCGCTCAGCCTGGATCACATCCCAGCCAAGGGATCCAGCCTGGATCCGGGTGGGATGGAAGGAGGGCACCGCAGGAGTAACGGGGCAGAGGGGAGACACAGGGAAGGCTGCAGCTCTTATCCCAACCCCAAACACACAGGAATCACGAAAAACTTGCAGAGTAATTAAACTTCAACAGCCACACGTGGAATGTGCTACACAGAAGGAAGTGGGGAAAGTCCACCGTGACAAATCCATAAATAGCCCTGATCCTGCCTAATGGGAAGGTGTGGAAGGGCCCAGTGGTCTTAATCAGAGGTGAAGTGATTCCCATAAAGGCTGGATGGTCCTTCAAGCTGGACTTACACACTCCTAGAGCCAGGGGATTTAAACCAAGTTCAGCACAGCAGCTTTACAGACTTAGTCACGGGGAAAAAATAAAAATAAAAGGCTTTTTATTAACCATCTTCAATACTTTTCATAGTAGCAGGAAGCAGGCATTAAGGATTTAATAGGTTCTTTTGTCCCTGGACTCATTCCTGCCCACACACTTGCGTGCCCGCTCTCCCCACGGAGCTGGAAAGCCCTGAATTCCTCCTCATGCAGATAATTTGGTTTTATTCATCCTCTGCAGAGCCCACCTTCATCTTGGGGGTGGTGAGTGGGTGGGAAGGGCAGAGGTGACAAAGGAATTGAGCGGAATTATGCACAGAACTGGGAATATCCAGCTCTAAAGGTGAAGCTTGACAGGGCTGATATATCCAGGAAAACATTTTCTTAAAATACCAAATGTCTCTAATTTAAACCAGACTCTTAAATGCCTTTATCTTAAATGAGCAGGTATGAAGGGGTAATGAGAATATTCCTTCTACTGCAGACAATTCCTCCTCTCCCTGCTGAGTACTGACAGACAATAGCTCCAAAATTCCTTTCCAACATCCATAATGCAGATTAAACTTCAGCTTTAGGAATTTGAGGAGCCATTTCCAGACAAAGCTGTTGTGTTGCAAGACTCACAGGCGTAGTTTGCCCACCCCAAAAAACCAGCAAACAACCCAAAAGCGATGCCTGATGCCAGGATGATCCTCACAGGTAATTTACAGTAATTTGCAGCGCAGCCAATCAATTCATAAATCCCCAAACCACATTTAATGAATGGAATAAGCACACTACGGCCATTTGTGGCACAGGAACGCTTCACACAGAGTGTCATTTTCTTATTTCAAATGAGCTGGTTTAAGTCCAACACCTGAAAGAAGTGCCAATTAATGGAGGTGCATTAATTAGCAGCTCGGGAGACCTGGACTCTGATTTCCAGCACTCCTGAATAGACACGTGGGCAAGGCAAACAGGCTGGTGAGCCCAGGCTGGATTTGGGCCAGTAACCCGAAAAATGAACCCAAAAAATGACAAGCTGTGGTCTGGGCGAGAACACGAAATTGCCAACTTGCTTCTGCTCTAACAAAGCACCACAAATCACACAAAATAACCTCCCAGAAGGAGGAATGGCACCACACAAAGGGTGTCGTGGGAAAACCAGCCCTGTGCTCCCCCCTGTCCTGCACTGAGCCGGTCCAAGTGAGGAAAGGATTCCAAGAATCTCTTCAAACAGCAGCACCACGTGGTTTGGGGAAAGTTGGGAAGTAAAGGCAGAGCAGCTTCCACACCAGTGTTTTGGGCAGAGGGAAAACTCCCTCGAACTCGAGTTCCAGTTCTGCATGTTCCAGAGTTCCCAGAGAACTTGAGGTCTCCCCATCCCTGGCAGTGTCCAAGGCCAGGCTGGATGGGGCTTGGAGCAGCCTGGGATAATGGAAGGTGTCAGGGGTGGAACCTGAAGCCCAGGGATAGGCTTTAAGGTCCCTTCCAACCCAAACCATTCTGGGATTCTTTGGCACTGGGATTGTTGGGGTGTCTGTGCAGGGCCAGCAGTTGGACTGGATGATCCCATGGGTCCCTTCCCACTCCAGATATTCTGTGATTCCCTGCCTGCCTCTCCACCAGCAGCTCTCCTGCATCGCTCCCTGCTGGCTCTGCACAGGTCAAGGCTCGTGATCTCCATCAGAAATGGCTGGACAGCTGGACTGGACAATCCTGGAGGCCTTTTCCAAACTGAACTTCTGTGATTCCATGGAACAGCCAGCGAGGCATTATCAGGACTCCCCGGTCCCTTCCTCTGCAGCTCCCCCCGGGGATGACTCAGAGCACAAAGCTCATATTTATACACCAGTGATGTGCAAAATCTGCACAGGATGAGAAAGTCTTTCAGCTTTAGCACGAGGGTAACACTGAATGCTTTCCTTAACACTTCCATTTCTGGAGACAGAGGAACATCAGAAATCAATCAGTACCAGCTTTAATTCGGAAGCTTCTCCAGCACAACTGGGGAAAACAAAATTCTCTTTGATTTCAATAAAATCATAGCTACAAATATGAATATACACAGGGAGAGAGTGGCTCTAAACCAGCTGGTTTGGGAACAACTGAGGTCAGCTTTTATTTCTGAGAGTTGGAGCATGTCCAGGGAAGGGAATGGAGCTGGGAAGGGGCTGGAGAATTCCTGAGGGAGCTGGGGAAGGGGCTCAGGCTGGAGCAAAGGAGCTCAGGGGGGACCTTGTGGCTCTGCACAAGTCCCTGACAGGAGGGGGCAGCCGGGGGGGTCGGGCTCTGCTCGCAGGGAACAGGGACAGGAGGAGAGGGAACGGCCTCAGGGGAGGGGCAGGGTGGGTATTGGGGAAATTCCTTCATGGAAAGGGTGCTCAGGTGGAGTCCCCAGCCCTGGAGGGATTTCCAAGCCCTGTGGATGTGGCACTTGGGGACGTGGGGCAGTGCTGCCTTGGCAGTGCTGAGGGAATGGTTGGACTCGATGATCTCGGAGAACTCTTTTCCAACCCTAATGATTCCATGATAATATTAAATTCCTGAATTCCTGGAGTCATTGCACCCTCCCAGATCACACCTGCACGAGATCCTTTCATCCCAGTGGATCCCACAGCCTGAGTGTCCCGAGTCCAGAGCCCCAAACTGGAGCTCCAGCACAGCACTGAGGGTGGTGCCTTCAACAAGCACCTAAAATTAAGCTGCCATTCCCACTTGGGAATTCTGCCTGGCACAGGCACTTGTCCTCCCTCACTAATTGCTGTTAGAAAGTCAGAATTAGGCAGCACAGTTCTGCAAAGCAGAAGGTTGGATATCCCAGGGGAGCCGCTCCGAGCCAGAGCATCTTCGCCCTTTCCCAGGAGGATTCCCACTGTTCCACCAGAGCTGCAATTAACAAGGGAAGCGCCTCCATTTCAAGGATTTCTTCCCCAAAATCTATAGGATGAATCAGTTAATAAGGGCTGAACCCCTGGATTTCTCATGCTAAGTGGCCTTGGATTGCTATTTTCCATGTGGGTTTCCATGGCAATCGGCAGAACCCGGAATAAATTCGTTTTGTCATAATTGCTGCACAATTCTGGGCAAAGGGAATAAATAAATATTCTCTTACTATTTCTCCCAGCTCGACCCAGGAGCTGGAGCTTTCCTGAAGCTCCTGATTTAGTGAACAAACCGAAAATCGCCAAATATGACGAACTGCAGCAATGATGATTATTTAGGATAACCAAACCTGAGCACTGCCAGCGTGTGGGAGTGTTTATTAGTGTCTCCATGACTCAGAACTATTCCATCTTTAGAGCTTTTCCCAGATTTTCCCCGTGCTCCACGACGTGGGGAGGAGAGAGCAGAGATTTGACATCAGCAGGATGTTTTTAGGGCTCTGAGAAGGCAAACCAAAGGCTGAGCCAGCTCTGAGATCACCCCCAGCATTCCCAGTTCTACCAGTCCGGGATAAGGAGAGAAGACAGCCTTGACACATGTTCCCAGGGGGTTTAGGCTGCTTAGAAATCATAAATTCATTTTTGGTATCTAATTATAAATCTATAAAGTCATCCTAGAAAAGACC
Source organism: Coloeus monedula (assembly GCF_965178545.1). Classification (NCBI taxonomy): domain Eukaryota; kingdom Metazoa; phylum Chordata; class Aves; order Passeriformes; family Corvidae; genus Coloeus; species Coloeus monedula. Next base: position 39,221,735 of record NC_138787.1, read on the forward strand.
TTGGGAGACCTTTTCCTCTGCTGGTTTCCATGTCCAAGTTTCTGAGCAAACTTGAATTTAAAAAAAGTTGAATATAAAAAGAAAAATAATAAAATATAATATCAAAATATAAGTATAAAATATAATATCATGGAGCAGATACCTGGACCTGGAAGATTTTTTTGGGGGGCGAAAGCTGTGATTCAGACACAGCCACGTGCTCTTACCTCAGCTTCCAAGGTGACAATAAAGCAGTGGCCTCTCCCCAGAGAAATCCCAAGGGCAGGGTGGGGGAATAACCTCCTTTTCCCTATTAAAGACCCTTCCCTACAGCACATCACGGGATGGACCAGTCAGCTGGGAAAACGACACCTCTTGAGTGCTGTTTTTATCAGGTTTCTCACAGTTTCATGGTGTCAAAGCAGCACAAATGGGGTCATTTGCACTGGCAGATCTGGCTGCCTTTGCCAATTCTTTTTTTTTTTTACAATTTTATCTGGAAGAAAATCCAAGATTTTTTGGTTAAAACCCCCTAATTTTTAATTTACATCACCCCAAATCTCAGCAGTGCCACCTACCCAGCTCCCCCCCACAGTGCCCACTGGGGATTTCTATTTACTTGTGGGCTGACAACATGGAATTTTCTTCTTTGGAAAAAAAAGTGCTGGAATTCCCATCCTCTACTCTCAGAACAAATATTTTTATGAAACTTTATCATAAACCAACAGCTCTGTGAGGAGATCAAAGAAATCAATGAGCACTTTTGTGTCAAACCCATCACAGTAAAACAACGGTGGATTGTGGGGTAAATAGAAAAACATAAAAGAGAATCATGGGATCAGAAAATCACGGAATATTTTGGGTTGGAAGGGATTTAAATCCCATCTAGTCCCATTCCTGCCATGGCAGGGACACCTTCCACTATCCCAGGCTGCTCCAAGCCCCGTCCAACCCAGCCTTGGGCACTGCCAGGGATCCAGGGGCAGCCACAGCTGCTCTGGGAATTCCATCCCAGCTCCTCCCCACCCTCACAGGGTAGGAATTCCTTCCCAGTATCCTGCCTAACTGAAACTGTTGATGAGAGAAGTGAAAAATCCCACCCACCCAACCAAAAAAAAAACCAACAAGAAGTCCAAGCTGTCTCTGGTATTGATCAATGATAAGTTATTGATAAGTTCTGAGGAGCTCTGTGTGGCGGGAGCCAGAGCCTGGCTCGGCAAAGGCCGAAGTGTTTCCCACATGGAAGTGAGCCCACGGCTCTCAAGGAGCAGTTCTGGAGGCTGGCACTGGGTTTTTATTTATTTTGTGGTGTTTGCAGCTCACCTCACGCAGCCACAAAGTGCTGCCAATGCCGCCGGCACCAGGAGTGGCATCCCCCTGCGAGGGGCGATGGCACGGCACGGATTTCACCTGAGCAGTTCATAAATGCCCCGTCACTGCATGGTCACTTTGCCTCAGGCCTCCTGCGAGCTCAGTGCCTGCCCTGGAAGTGGCTCCAGCATCAGAGGGACCTGGAGCTGCTGGAGAGAGCCCAGAGGAGCCCCAGAGCTGCTCCAGGGCTGGAGCCCCTCTGGAGCCAGGCTGGGAGAGCTGGGAATGTTCCCCTGGAGAAGGGAAGGACACAGGGAGAGCTCCGAGCCCCTTGCAGGGCCTGAAGGGGCTCCAGGAGAGCTGGAGAGGGACTGGGGACAAGGCCTGGAGGGACAGGACACAGGGAATGGCTTCCCAGTGCCAGAGGGCAGGGCTGGATGGGAGATTGGGAATTGCTGGCTGGAATTGCCCAGAGCAGCTGGGGCTGCCCCTGGATCCCTGGCAGTGCCCAAGGCCAGGCTGGACATTGGGGCTTGGAGCAGCCTGGGACAGTGGGAGGTGTCCCTGCCCATGGCAGGGGTGGATTGGGATGAGCTTTAAGCTCCCTTCCAACCCAAACCATCCTGGGATTCTGGGATTCTACAAATGTACACTTAAGGTAAGAACGAGCATTGTGTTTTTCTTACCTGGGCTACAAAAATCAGGAATTCCTGGAAGCAGCATTCCTTGTACCTCCAACTCATCTCTCCTGGGATAACCCAGGCCTCTTACAGACATCCAGCACTGCAAATTATTCCCTGAAAATCAGCAGGAGCAACACTGGGAATGAATCCCATTGTGTTTGTGGTATTTGTCCCTGAGCTGAGCTCTGTGCTCAGCACTTTGAAAAATATAAAAACCACATTTAAATGATGAAAAGGACTTAAAGTCGCGAGGACTCAATGCAGAAGGACTGGATGTTCCAGCGAGCCTTAATCCAACATCCCCATCCTGTGGCTTGGACCAGAACTGCAGAGTTCCATCCCAGAAACTCAGCTCCTGCTGCCACATAACCGTGTATGCACACCGGGCATGGAATTTTTCCTTTTAATTACTTTCCTGCCTGTAATTCTCTTGGAAAAGCATTTTTTCTATGGATCTGAGATTGTAAAGAAATGGGAATTGTGTGTTTGACAGCCATGAAATGCTGTAAATCAAGGAGATCTTCATCCTAACACTGCACAAGAACCTGAGAGCACTGACTCCCACAAATACCTCTCACAAAATGGGCTCACCACATGAGCCAGGATGTGTCAGGTTCATCCTCCCTGAGGGAAAAATAAGGAATAAGGAAGAATTTTGTGGAAAGGGGCTTTTAGAAGGTAATTAGTGGCTTTCTATGTAAGTGAATACATGTCCCAGTGGTCTGAAACTCTTATAAACACTGTTCCTGTTTTTTCTAGGATCAGCTATTTCATTCCCACGGAATTCAGTGCTGTCTGTTCTGACAAAATGCCTCAATTGATGCCATGAGGGTGGAGGGACTCACAAAAAAGAGCAAGATAACACCAATCCAAACAAGCTGCAGCTGAGACCGTCAGCAATCCGCTGTTCCTAGGACTCAGCCCAACCTCTGGGGCCACACGAGAGAAAAAGCAGCAGCAACAACCACCAAACCCAGCATTCCTGGAGCCCAAACCACAATGTCACAGTTCAGACAACAGCTCAAGTGTTTGTACTTGACTCCTGCATCAGATCTGAGTGGCTGAGGGAGGGAACGCGACCATGGAAGAGCCGGGGACATGATCCAAACCAGGGGCAGGATCCAAACCAGGGGCAGGATCCAAACCAGGGCAGGATCCAAACCAGAAGCTGATCTAAACCAGGAGCTGATCCAAACTAGAGACAGGATCCAAACCAGGAGCTGATCCAAACCAGGGGCAGGATCTAAACCAGGGGCAGGATCTAAACCAGAAGCTGATCCAAACCAGAAGCTGATCCAAACTAGAGACAGGATCCAAACCAGGGACAGGATCAAACCAGGAGCTGATCCAAACCAGGAGCTGATCCAAACCAGGAGCGTTCCCCCCCATGGTTGTGCCCCCACAACCCAAATGGTCCCAGCCCCCATTCCAGGGAACACACAGGTTTTATTTCTGTCAAAACTTTGTATTTTGGAAGATTATTATTCCTGCTGGATACCTGCTGGAAATGCAAGGACATTTGTATCTGCTCTCCTAGACATGGGGAGGAGAGCTGGAGAGGCGCTTTGGATATGGACTTGGAAGGACAGGACACAGGGAATGGCTTCCCACTGCCAGAGGGCAGGGATGGATGGGATACTGAGAAGGAATTGTTCCTTGGGAGGGTGGGCAGGCCCTGGCACAGGGTGCCCAGAGCAGCTGTGGCTGCCCCTGGATCCCTGGCAGTGCCCAAGGCCAGGCTGGACATTGGGGCTGGGAGCAGCCTGGGACAGTGGGAGGTGTCCCTGCCATTGGCAGGGGTGGGATAGACTGGGATGGGCTTTAAGGTCCCTTTCAACCCAAACCATTCTGGGATGACCACGGCAAACTGGAGATGTGCCAGACGCTCAAGGCACCCTCTAAGCCCGGCTTAATCCCCTCAAGCTCAAACTGAATCACAGCTGCCACGGGCACCGTGGAAGTCAGGGAGGCAGATCCCTGGGGATCCGCTGTGTCAGGAGTGGTGGATCTGCGATCCACATGGACACCTCCCTGCAGGCTTCTCCCTCCAGATGGTCATGGATTTCCAACAATGCTCTGCAATTTGGGGGTTTTCTCTCTGCACAGCATTTTGTTTCCATAGGAAAAGTGCGAGCTCATCCAACCCTGAAGTGTTGCCTTCTAGGTCCAACCCGAAAAGGGCTTTCTAGGAACAAAGGATTTTACCCCCTGCAAACCAGTAACATGTGGGTGGACACAGCAGAACCAGTTCACAGGCCTGACAGGGGATACTGGGGAGGAAGAAACCATCAGCACAGTGCATTTTGGTCTGGGCTTGTACTAAAATATACTCTACCAAGAAAGTGTTCTAATAATAGAACTGAATAGGAAAAAAACCCAGGGATTTTATTAAAATACATTGTACCAAGGAAGGTCTATTCTAATAATAGACCTGAAGGGGAGAACAGCAGGGCTTGGAACTGCTGTGTCGAGCAAAGTTACCCCTCTCTAAGCCAGACTTAGCTGAAATTCTCCAAAACCCCAGGGAACTGATGCCGTAAATTCAGGCAGAGCATCCTCCCCGCTCGTTAGCTGCTCATTAGCATATGTTACATTAGCATATGGCCAGGGCCTGAACTGGAGTCCTTTGATATTTGACAAACGCTGTGCTGCATGTGGCACTGAGTCACAATCCCAGACTGGAAAGGACCTTGAAGCTCATCCTGTTCCACCCCCTGCCATGGGCAGCGGCACCTTCCACTAGAACACAAATAATTGTGCTTCAGAAATGACATAAAACGGGGCAAACTGCACAGATTCCTCATGAAAGCACACATGAGATCAGTTAAATATAGCCCAGGCAGGCTCCTCGCACAAGACAATAAAATATTCCGAGTGTCTCTCTTTAGCATCTTGAAATGCTGCTTGCTGCATCCATGGCAAAATCCAAATGGTTTTCCATGCCTGCCACCCCCTCCCTCAGCACTGAGCCCCCTCTCCCCCCTGCATCTCCTCATTCCACCCCTCTCCCGTCGTGCCTACGCCGCTCCACCCACTCCTTTATTATCATGAAAATCACACTTCCACTCGTTCTTTCCATAACGTTCTGTATCCTTGGAGCTGATTTTAGGTCCAAAGCTGTTCCATCTTCTCCTGTTCCAAACAACCGCTCTTCACCTTCCACACCCTGCTCAAAGCCCTTCTCTTCCCGCAGCCCTTCCCAAGCGGCTCCTTGCTGGTGGATGCTCTCTCTGCTGCAGTGGAGGAGTTCAGATCCCAGCCCAGCTGCTCCCCAGGTATTCCTCATGGATGATTCCTAGGGCTGCACACGGCATTCCTCTAAATACCCTCTTAGCTTGCAGAAATACCAATATTTTATCTGTATGTTACACCCACAAATACGTGGTGGGCAGCAGCATCCTTCACTTCCTTCTGGAATACCTTCCAATTCCTTTATCTCTCCACCCAGCTCCAAAGGTTTTGTGTTGCCCAGAGCCTTGGCTTGAAGGCCACAGCTCCAAAGCTTCTAAATCCATGGATATGCACACAGGAGCAGGCTGCACCTTCCTAAATACACATTTTATTCCCATAGATCCTTCAAAAACAGCCGAGGGACCTCTCCAGAGATCTCCAAAGCATGAGATGGAAACTCTCACATGGGAAGGCTCTGGGAAAAAATTTAAGAGCCTCTATTCCAAAGAGGGTCTTCAAGGAATGGTTCTGTTGTGAGGAAAATCAAGGAACATCCGGAGCTGCAAGTTCAGGCAAAGTTTAGAGATGACGTAAAAAGAAAGGTGGGGCCAAAAGGAGACAAATTTGAGTCAATGTAGGTACTGTAGAAATTCAGGGCATGATTCATTAGCCAAAAAAACCCTGAACCCACTCCATAGCTATTTCCAAGGAGGTACATCCATAATTTATGTGGAACAGGAGTGGGCTGCAATTTCCCCCACACTGCTCCTGCATAAATTACACCGGCTTGTAATTCCCCAGCTCCTGGTTTTGCTGCCTCTAAGTGGTAACCTCTCATTTAACCATCACAGCAACCAGAGGCACCTGTGAAGAAGGGGAGGGGAAGGGTTTGCAGGTGAAAGAGCTGCGAGTTGGACTTGGGGAGCCATGAGCTGGGAACAGTGAGGGGTTGGTGGTGCAGGGGATTCTCAGTTATCTGTGAGTTATGGAAACCTATGAAAGCTTCCTAAATCACTCAACACAGAGAGGAACCAGAGCACGAGAGCATGAAGAAGTTTAAAATGTCCAGAGGTTTGTCATGGAGGGATGTGAGCTGCTCCCCCACTTGTGGATGGTTCGGAGCAGAAGAACTTTTGAGTGCATTAAATGAATCCATAGAACATTTCCCAGCCCTGGGAGAGTCCAAGGCCAGGCTGGATGGGCTGGATGGTGAGGCTCTGGGGCCAAGGAAATTTCCTTTGTGAAGGTTTGGCCCCTCAGTCAACTGAGAGAACAGGGACCACGTGCTGAAGTCTCAGTGCCTTACAGAAACCCTGCAAACGACATCCCTGGAAAAATACCTTGGAAAAAGAGAGGGCCAGAGGCTGGACATGAAGGGTGCCCATCGAGAGCCCATCCCGTGGCAGGAGGCAGCAGATGACTCCTGGTGGTCTTGCTGCTGTCCCCTTGCTGCCACTTTTTGTACCAGTCCTCTCCCCAGATGTGCAAGGAGAAGGAAAAGGAAAGGAACCAAACCAGAAAGAAAAGAGAAAGGCAAAAAAAGGGATGAAAACAGAGGAAGCTGCTCCAGGACCAGTGAGCGTGGCTAGGACACATTTACCTGCTCCCTAAAGGAACACGGAAAATTTTCCTTCCAGAACACCTAAGAATGGGGGGAACAAAGACAAAAGATGAGTTATGAAAGTCACCCACTCTTTAGGGCCACTGCCCACATTCTGTGCTCACAGACTCTCTGCACACAAACCAGAGACAGATCCCACCTCTCCTTTCTTGGTCTTTTTCCCCCACTCCTTTTCTCCTTCTTCCTCTCACGTTTTTCCCTGCCCCTGGTTTTCTGTCAGGTTTTGGGGAGATCTTTGGGTTTTTTACCCCTCAATCTGTTCCCATCACTTGGCTGATGTGACACCCTGTCCACTGGGCAGCTCTCATGAGCTGGGGAGGGAGTGTCACAACACTGCCCCTTTTAGGGACAGACACGAGCTGTGACACGCAGAATGGGAAATTAAAGAGAGTAACAACATTCCCAGGAAAACCAGAAACAAACAAAACAAATCCCACGTGCCGTCCTTACCCAAATTTAACTAGTTACTATAGTAAAAATTTGGGATTTCCCCTCTTCCCACTCTTTTTGTCTGGTACAAAAGTGGGTAATGAGGCAGCTGCTGAAATTCAGTGCAGAGGAATGAGAGGCAGTGGTGAGGAGGAGACAGCCAAGGCAAGGCCAGAGTCCAGAGGGAGCTTTTGGAGGAGAAGGAAGATGGAAGTGGAAATCAAAGAGGAAAGGGAAGAGGAGTGAGGCCAAGAGCTGCAGGAGAGGAAACAGCCTCAGGTTGTGCTGGAGGAGGTTTAGGTTGGATATTAGGAACAGTTCTTCCATGGAAAGGGTTGTAGAGCACTGGAATGGGCTGCCCGGGGCAGTGTGGGGTCCCCACCCCTGGTGGTGTTCAGAACACACGTGGAGGTGGCACCTGGGGACTTGGGTCACTGGTGAGCACGCTGGTGGTGCTGGTTGATGTTGGACTTGAGGATCTTGAAGGTCTTTTCCAACCTTACCGAATCCACGATTCATTGCACAAGGATCCTTCCCACCCAGCACTCACCCCACGCTCTCACCGTGGCTCTGGCTCTCACATCTGCTCTCCCCCACCTTCCTGATGCCCTTTTAACCCCAGCTCATTCTTCACTTCTGTGCATCTCCACATGACCTTCCCCTCCAAGGAAGTGGGTTCCACTTGGAATTCTTGGATTCCCTCTCCTCCCATCACAGCCCCCAGAAATGTGAAGATGATGTCCCACCCAGCCCAGCACCACCAGCTCTCCCCTCTGCCACCCCCAGGTCACACATCTCCTTCATCCACAGCAGAGCAGAGTTATTGTCCCATGGGATGGAGCTTTTCTCCCCCAGTCCCGACATGTGGGGAGCAGGGAGAGGGAGGAGAAGATGCTCCTGCTGGCCCAAGATGCTCAAAGCCAAAGCAGGGGGAGACTATTTCAGCCCTAATTGCCAGCAGGCACTTGAAGATGAATGCCTGGCTGGAGGTTTCATCATCTCGGGCCATTAACCCTGGCTGGTCATTAAGGCCTAAGAAATGCCAAGTGCTGAGGGCATTTTTATCACTCTGTGATGAATAAAAGAGAGCAGGAAAAAAACCCCACCAGGTTATGAAATGGCTCCTAATGGGAAAATCAGTTCCCATTGCTCAGAAGAGATCACCCAAGGAACAAACGCACCAACTAATTCCCAGTACAAAAATTCCACTCCTGAACTTTGAAGTCCGGAGGGAATTTGGCATAAAAGGCTCCAAAAACACTTCACAAAAACGGGGGTGAACGTTTACATGTCATGTGTTGTCCCCAAGAAGATCATGTCCAGGAGAAGGCCCCCTGAGCCCTTGAGGTAGAAGTGGAGAACGTAAGTCACCACAAGAACCTGGGCAAGCAAAATCCAAATCCAAATCAACGATGGAATTTGGCTGGAAAATCCTCACATAATCCACCTTTCTCTCTGGAAAGGGACATGTAATTCTGGAGTTGTCAAAGCTTACTGGAGTCACAAGTGAGGAGCATAACTGGGATTTTCCTCCAGGGCATGGCTGGGATTCTCCTGCTTAAACCCAGGTGTCACCCAGCAAATCCCAATAATTATCCCAGTGGAAGGGTTGTCTTGACTTCCAAAGGAGTGTTTTCAAAGGGATTTTGCAAAATTCCAGCCTGGAATTATTTCACTGCCTTGCCTGGCTCGGGATGTCCGATTTTTCCAGGGATATCAAACTGCATTACGTGCAGTAACGTGTGGAGATGTGGAGACGCGGCAGCAGCTCCCGCTGTCCGGATGGATAAATGGGAAAAGGTGCCTTATGTAAGCTGGGAAAAGAGTGCCTGGGTAAGCACTAAACCCAGCAGCCCGGAGAACAACCACCATAAAGCACAACCAACCAGAGAAACGGGATCCAAGGAAAACTAGGCGGAGGTTACAGCTTATTCCTTGCAGGAAAAGATGGCACAGCCCAGACCTGAGCACTGCAGACTGTCAGGATTTAAGAGCCTTTTACTTAAGGACGTTCAATCTCTAATTTGGGACAAAAAAAGGTTTTCCCTAAAGCGTGATGCTCATCATGGAAGTGTCGAGGAAAGGGAATGCCAAGGGTTTATGATTCAGTGGGAATGTGCTGGGTGTAACCAGCCGGACGTGGTTCTCCCAGAACCTTTCGGTGTTTAACACCCTCCAGCCCAGCTCTCAGCAGACTCCACCCCCAGGTCCCCCTGCAAACAGCACAACCCACAGGGGTTGGAGTGGGGACACTCAGGGATGAGGAGGCACCGAAATTCCCAACAGCCCAGCGGCAGCAGCACCTCCCACAGCAGGGGTGAGGTGGGAAAGGGCACAAAACCCCACGGGGTTTGTACCAGGGCAGAGAATGGGGCTGGGAGTGATCTCCAACCTCCCTCCCTGTGCTTGAGGAAAGCTTCCCAATCTCATTCGAGGGAAAGGGGAAGGCAAGCAAGGCCTTGCTATTCCCAATCCCATTTCATCTGGAGACCTCACTACCAGCAGCCAACAATTGAAACAGCAGAGGACAGACACGTTGTTACCCCAACTCTCCCACTTGTCTCAGCTGTCAAATTATCCATCAGTCATTACCAAAAGGTTTAGCCGGGATATTGGGAAGGAATTGTTCCCTGGGAGGGTGGGGAGGCCCCGGCACAGGGTGCCCAGAGCAGCTGGGGCTGCCCCTGGATCCCTGGCAGTGCCCAAGTCCAAGTTGGATGGAGCTTGGAGCAACCTGGGATAGTGGGAGGTGTCCCTGATGGAACTGGATGAGCTTCAAAATCCATTCGACCCCAAACCAGTCTGGGATTCTGGGATTCTTTTTATTCCATTTGACTATCAGCCAGAAACTCTTTTAAGAGCAGCTCTTTTTAACATGGCAAGTGGCTCCAGAATTTTAGATTTTATTTTCCTAGAGCTCTGCTTGATTATTTTTCAAAGCCAATTTTGAAGATTATTCACATCAGGCTTCCCCCCCTAACCCTGAAACCAACAGAAAGGAATCCAAGAGCTCTTTTTTCCAACTCTGTGGGTCCCCCAAAACCTAAGGGGTTTAGGATAAAAAGCTATTTCTGTCTCTGCCATGCTCTTTTCAGAGCAACAGAACATATTTGAGCATGGAGTCCCATGTAATCATCATCTCTGCTTCCCCCACATTCCGCACAGTCCATGGGATGTGTGCTGGTGTCCATAGAAACGTCGGCACAGCCCCGGATCTGCTCCCAGGGCTCCCCTGGGATCACACCAGGCACCACCCAGCAGAAATCCTGGCCCTGAAAATCAAACTGGTGGCACTGGGAGGAGGAGGTGGGCGGTGGGAGGTGGGGATGGAGCTGCCCAGGGAGTTTCAATCCTGGATTTAACTCAGGGTGGATCAGGTCACGTAGGATTCCTGAATTCCAAGCTCCTCATTGCAGGAATGGGGGCAGCAAGAGCACTGGGCATTCATATCCTATATATTTATATTTATTTTATATTTATATTTATATTCATATTTATGTTTATATTTATATTTAATTTATATATTTATACATTTTATATATATATATATTTATACCTTTTAAAAATATATATATTTACACATTTGTAAAGGTATTTTTTCATTCTTACCTATTAAATATTGAAGGGGGACAGCAAGAGCATTGTGCATTCATACCATGTGTGTGTATATATATACATATATATTTATACTCTTTTCATCTATATATTTACATGTTTGTGAAGGTGTTTTTTCATTCTCACCTCTCAAACATCCCCCATTCACATCCTGCTCCCATTCTGCTGCTCCAACCACGGAAATGCCTCGTTGGAATAACACTGCTTGACTAAAGAGAATTAATTTTATAGGTCACGCTCCACAAAGACACGTAAACAAACACCCACAGCCAGCACGGAGACACAGATGACTCCCAAATCCCCCAAATTTGGGGTGAGGAGTAGCCAAATCCTATTTTTTCTCCGTCCCTACGCTGATCTCTATTAATATCTGACTTTTCTTGGGTGACTTTCGGCTATTTTCAAACCCAAACCTTGTTGCCATGGAGACAATAAGCCGGTCAGCACATCTGCTGGAGAACAGGACACGGGCTTTGGAAAAGGCACCATTCCAAAGGCTCCGACTTTTCTGAATCCACGGCACAGATCCCGTCCGCTCGGCGCTGCCTCCCGGGTTTGTGACAATTCCAGGAGCTGCGGTTGCGCTCCGATCCCCACGGCGCTGGGGACATGGATCGTGTCCCAGTTCCGTGTGCTGCACCAGCACGGACACCTCGGCATGGACATCACTCCTAGAACTGCCCTGAGCTTGTGGAGGCTCCGAACACAGCCAGAAATAAACAGCTGGGGCATTTTTCCTTGGAAAAACACAGCCGTGACCGGGATTTGCTTGCAAACACAGCGCACACAAAATCTCTTTCTAACGGAGCACCAAGTGAGAACCTAATTGGGGCCTCAATTAGAACATTAAGAAACATTCAATTAAGCCTCCCGGTGCCACAGAGATTCCCAGCCACACAGCTTTCCAGAGGAAAAACGGGAATGTGCAGAAGGCTGCTGGCTTCAGCACGGCCGTGGTGATGACAGAATTAAGGAGAGGAGCCAATTTTCCTACTCCTTCTTTTATAATTAAAAGGAAAAAATCAATTTCACTTCCTTTTACTGTTTTTTCAACCTTGTGAAGGTCCATGGAGTCACAGAGTATCCTGAGCAGGAAGGGACCCACAGGATCACAGATCCAGCTCCTGGCCCTGCACACCAATCCCACCCTGGGCATCCCTGGCAGCGCTGTCCAAACGCTCCTGGAGCTCTCGGGGCCGTGCCCATTCCCTGGGGAGCCTGGGCAGTGCCCAGCACCCACTGGGGGAGAACCTTTCCTGATCTCCAGCCTGACCCTGCCCTGGCCCAGCTCCATAAAGGACACGCTCCAAGTCCATCAGTCCCTCCAGCCACATCGGGAAACTCTGGGAAAGGCACCAGCTGTGCATCCCATCACTCTGACCTTATCCACACGGGCAGCATCCTGCAGGAACTTATGGAGAGATGCCCTCTGGATGCCCTGGAACCCTTGGGCCCACCTGGAGCCCACACTGGAAGCTGTAGGGAAGCAGGGCTTGACTCCATTCCTCATTCTCCCAGGATTTCCTCACCACAGTTGTCAGTGACCCTCACCAAGGTCACTGCAGACACTCCAAAAACCCAGCTCTGCCTGTCGGTGGGATGGTTTCTCTCCAGCTGCCAAGGGACAACTCCATGGAAGCTCCCCAGTCCAGCACAGGGAAATCCTGCCATGGATCATCCCAGTGCAGCCCTGACACCGGGGATGGCCCCACCTCTGCCCTGCCAACAGCAAACCATCCTCAAAAATCACCTGGAATTAAACTCAGGCCATGCGGACTGACAAACCAGCAGCATCAAGTGTCCCAGGCCAGGCTGGACAGGGCTTGGAGCACCCTGGGATGGTGGGAGGTGTCCCTGCCCAGGGCAGGGGGTGGAACAGGATGAGCTTTAAGGTCCCTTCCAGCCCAAATCATTCCAGGATTCTGTGACATCTGCAGAAAACACTGCTTTCCCCAAAGCTCCAAGGTCCTTTTGTAAACCTTTTGTAAACCTTTTGTAAACCTTTTGTAAACTCTGTGGTGCTGAATGCAGGAGAAAACTTCAAACCTGAGGCAAACTCAAGCGAGACATCCCAGGTACACTTATTTCCCTTCAAGCCTTAATTCCCCTCGTTGATTCAACCTCAATATTTAGATTTACACCATCAAATCTTGACTTTTACAAACTAAATCCACTGTCTGTTACTTCATCAAATGGCTTAACCTGAGAGCTGCTGAGCTGAGCAGCCTGACTGCAGCAGGGACGAGGCAGAGCCGTGCTGGGGCTGCTGCTCTGGGGAGAGAGGGCTCAGCCTTTGATTCACCTGTCAAGTGCTTCAAGAGCTCCTGAACACTGCACAGAGGGAAACAAGAGCCCAGCCCCGTGCCTGAGGAATAATCACATTCCATGACAGTAAGCTGTATTTTAGAAATTAATGACTCATGGCAGGATTGAGCTCATCCTGCTAAATTACTGAACCTCTGCTCTGCTCCTCTGCAGACACGTATTTTATCCGTTTAATCAGCACTGGATTTTGAGGAATGCCTGGATCACTGCAGGCTCCCACTGGAATGGACCCTGCTCCCAGCAGCATCTGCCTCCAGTAGAGACCAGAGTCCCCAGATGATGCTCTGAGTCCTCATCTCATGCTGAGGAAAAGGATTCTGAGACAAAAAATGCTGAATTCTGGGAAGAATTCAGATGCATGTTGAAAAGTTCATCAAGAAATGGTCACTGACGAGCAGAGCCCGATGGAAACAAGGCCACAAAACTCTTCTGAAAGATTCCAAATTCTTTTGTTGCAATGTCTCCAACCTTTAAAGTGTTGTTACAGCCTGAGAGCTGCTCTGATAACAGAAAATGCTGCTCTTCTCTTCTTCTCAATATTACACAGGAAAAATTATATTTACAAAGGCACAAGTGCTGCCAGAGATGCAGCACCAGGTGTAACTAAGTCTCAAAAGAAAATTGGCTTTAACCTCAACTATCTCTAAAGAAGCAGCAAAAAACTTCCAGAAATAAACTGCACATCTAAATATAGTTTTGTGTGAAGTTAAATGTCCTTGGGCTGCTTGGGGACACTCAGTGGCTTCACTTGGAGTCTCTGCCACAAGCTGGGAAGGATTTCCACTGATTCCTGTGAATGTTTCAAGGAGATTTTATTACAAGGCCCTGCTGGTACCAAAAAATCCCCTGAAATCATCGAGTCCAACTGTCCCCAGCCCTGCCAAGGCCACCACTGACCCCTGCCCCAAGTGCCACATCCACAGGGCTTGAAATCCCTCCAGGGATGGGCACTCCAGTGCCCTGGGCAGCTCTGCCAGGGCTGGGTGACTCTTTCCATGAAGGATTTTCCCCAATATCCACCCTGAGCCTCCCCTGACCCAGCCTGAGGCCGTTCCCTCTCCTCCTGTCCCTGTTCCCTGCGAGCAGAGCCCGACCCCCCCGGCTGCCCCCTCCTGTCAGGGAATTCCAGAGAGGAAAAAGATCCCTCTGGATCCTCCTTTGCTCCAGGCTGAGCCCCTTTCCCAGCTCCCTCAGCTGCTCCTGGGGCTCCAGACCCTGAGGTGTGAGGGAGAACATTCCAAAGGGAGACCCTGCGTGAGGGGATGTTTCAATTTCACCTGCACAAGGGCTGCAGTTGGGTCAACAAAAAGCAAAATGTGTAAATATTCCTCTGGGAGACACCTGGAGAGGAGGAGAAGGAGAAAAAGGAGGAGGAGGAGGAGGAAGGGAAGCTGAACTTCCACCCCCAGCATCCCAAGAAGTGATGGATGCTCCGACACAACCTCTGGGTGCTTGTTGTTCTGCACAGGTCCCAGCTTTTGTCAGTGAAATAAATCCCATTAGAAATCACAGGGAATAAAACTGCTACTGCCAGAATCCAAAGGGAGAACAGCAAATCCTGAGGTCGCCAGGGCTGGGAACACAAAAGCTCCCAGGAAGCACAACCAGGAGCTGCGATGCCAGCACTGTGTGCAATCACAAGCACATGTTTCCAGCTGCCCTACTTAGTGTCTTATAATTGACTCCTGTCCCTTAAGGGGTTCTTGGCTCTAATTGAGCAGCACCTGCCACGTCAGAGGAACAGTTCTGTGCACCCATTCCTTGCTCAAAGGCCACACTTGACCCCCTCAGTGCCAGCCTTGCTCCCAGCCTTGGCTGTGCCACCAGATTTGGGGCCCATCCCACCAGCTGGGAATCTCCTGCATCAGGAGTCACTCCGGGACACCAACGATCCCACTCACTTTGGGCGTTTTTAAGCATCATCCCACTGATTTCCAGCACACACCTGTGTGCTCCTGGGAGTACAGGACTCCATCTGTGCCCTCCGATGAGGCATTTCCCACAGAAAAGAGGGGCAGTGGCAGCTTCCCACACAGAGAGGCTGGAGCTGGGAGCTCCATCCTTGTGGACACACACCCAGGACTCAGCACCACAGACCCTCTTTGCTTCCCACCACACGGCGTGGGCAAAAAAATGCAAAGCCAAAAGCTCCTCCAAACACTATTTCCTTACTAAATTAGACTGAGCAATGGATCGAAACCAAAAATGAAATGCAACATAATGAAAAGTCAAGTTATGAGTTCAAATCCCAGGCACAGAAGGAAACCAAGGATAGAACTTCCATAGGTATTATGGACTTGGGCAAGAAGCTGGTGCTCGGTTTTTAATGTATACAAGATCTACAAAAGATTTAAACTCCTTTGGGACACTGATTGCAAATCCCACTGGCAGAATTCCTATTTGTGTTTAAATTAGACCTACAAGCACCACAGTGTTACCTGAAGCTAATCCCTGCTGGTGGGACTTTCTGTTCCACTTCTGCTGGTAGAGCCTGATTGTTATTAGGCAAAACTTCCCAGTGGGAAGTTAGAGGACAGGAAAAACATCCCAGCACCTGATTTTCCTATTATTAATTGGCAGTGCCCATCCAATGTGTAAAGCAACACCTCAGGGGGGTCAGGGGTGAAGCGGGTGCCCCCTTTCCTCCCAAAACCAGACAGACAGGCAGAGGCCAGGATTCCAAGATCCCAGGTCACATCCTGCTCCCTCGGACACCAGGTGTTCCAGGTGATGCCAGTGACCCTCTGCCTAAACCACAAACCCTGAG
The DNA here is from genome assembly GCF_965178545.1 of Coloeus monedula. NCBI lineage: Eukaryota > Metazoa > Chordata > Aves > Passeriformes > Corvidae > Coloeus > Coloeus monedula. The sequence goes on from NC_138787.1 coordinate 39,237,636, forward strand.
TTTCCATGTGGCACAAATCCACCTCTGGAAGCAACACCCCTGCCAAGCTGAGAGCTCCTCCAGAACATCTCCCAGGAGCGCCCATGGCTGCCGGCAGCGTCTCCTCGGCTGCCACAACCCTCCAGCATAACCCAAAACTGCCTTTCTGTTCATCTATCCTTGTTTCAACTCCAATCTCCACGGCTCAGATCACACGGAACGTCAGGTTCTTCCTGAGACTCTCACATGTCACCCTGGAAATGGAGACTGCCAGCCCCACGCGGCTGCTCCGGCTCTGCTCCGGGCTGGAGCGGTGACAAGGAGATGCCACCAAGCAAAATAAAACTTTCCTGGGTTACTTAAATCCCTTTCCCTGACACACCAACCTCCATGTCCTGAGCACAACACGCTTCCACGCATGACAAGTGTCCCTGAAGCCGTCAAGGGCCCAGTTCCGCTTTCCCTGAGCTTCCTTAAATTCCTGCCCAAGTCACTGAGGAATCTGGGATATGGGTTCCACATCCTCTACTTTGAAATCAAATTGGTAACATTTACTGCAAGCAGCGTTTTCTAGGTGAGGGTGATGCTTCAGGGGGACTCGGGATGTCAGTCTGTGTTCGAGTGAGGGACGGCTGGCAGGCAGGAGTGGGAGACTGGGAAGAGAGATGGAAAAGGGGCGCAGGGAAGGAAAAGGGTGACAGAGAAGGAAAAGAGGAATGGTATCAAGAGGATCCATGCCGATGGCTACCAGTGCTCCTGCAGTGCACGGGGCTGCTGTAGAATCAGCTCTGAGGAGCCCCAACCTGAGATGCCGATGCTCTTAACACATTTAAAACCATTTTTTTCCCAGAAATCCTAAACTCAGGAGATCACTAAAACCTCCGCTTCCATTCCCTGAGCCAAGTGCAGCTCCCGGTGTTACAGGGAATAACCAGGAAATGCCCACCGGGTCAATGGCAGCTGGGAGCCCAAGGCGAGGACAATCCACGGTTTATCCGGCTGGAGCACGGCCGAGCCGGGATGCGGGGCCGCTCCCGGGGGTCACGGCTCCAAGCGCAGCGCCGAGCCCAGCCCGAACTCCCGCGGCGTTCGCAACTCGTGCGGTGCCCGGAGCCGGGGCTGGGGCATCCCCCGGCAGCGGCCCCGCCGCGCTCGGCACGGGGGTCCCGGCCCCGCTGGCACCGGCGGGACGGAGCCGCGCCGAGCCCCCCCCAGCCCCGTCCCTGAGCCCAGCCCGTGCCCGGCCGCTGACCTGCCGCAGGATGAAGCTGGTGGAGGTGGTGCTGCCGTCCGAGCGCTTCAGGCGGCTGCGGCGCGTCGCGGTGCCCCTCGTCACCTGCCCGGGGGACAAAGCATCAAGGTCGTGCCACCGCCCCGGCCCCGGCCCCGCCGCCGCCCCCGGCCCCCTCACGCACCGCGGCCATGGCGCCCCGCTCCCGCTGCCGCTCCCCGGCTCTCCCGGGCCGCTCTCCGCGCGCAGCGGAGCCGCCGCCGGGGCGGAGCGCGCTGGGGAGGGGGCGGCGGGCGGGGGGCGGCCCCGGGGCGGGGCTGGCACCGCAAAACCCCTGAGCCCAGCCCGGCCCAGCCCCGGCTCCGGGCGGGATGGGAGCCATGGAGTCCCGCTGCTCTGGAGCCAGGCTGGGAGAGAGCGCTGGGGGGCTCACCTGGACAGGAGAAGGATCCAGGGAGAGCTCCGAGCCCCTTGCAGGGCCTGAAGGGGCTCCAGGAGAGCTGGAGAGGGACTGGGGACAAGGCATGGAGGGACAGGACACAGGGAATGGCTTCCCAGTGCCAGAGGGCAGGGCTGGATGGGAGATTGGGAATTGGGAATTCCTGGCTGGCCCTGGCACAGGGTGCCCAGAGCAGCTGTGGCTGCCCCTGGATCCCTGGCAGTGCCCAAGGCCAGGCTGGACATTGGGGCTTGGAGCAGCCTGGGGCAGTGGAAGGTGTCCCTGCCCACGGCAGGGCTGGATTGAGCAGCTCTTTAAGCTCTCTTCCCACCCAGGCCAGTCTGGGACGATGGTGGCAAGCTGGGCTGAGCTGGGGATGCCCTGGGCAAACAGCACCCTCTGAGCCCACCTCGACCCCCTCCAGCTGAGCCCTGGCTGGCACGAACCCAAACCCCAGGGCCCTGCCCAACCCTTCCCACATCCATCAGCACCGACTGGCATCAGCTTCTAGCCATGGAGAGAGCTTCCATTTCCAGGGCATGGAGGAAAACCCGCTAAATCAGGAGACGATGTGCTGGAAGCTAAAATGTGACGAAGATTTGGAAGCGGGACCTGGATCTCCTGCTTCCCACTCCTGAGCTTCACCTACAGGCACATTACACCTCCCACTGGGATGAGCAAGAGGAGGAATGTGCACATCTTCAGAGTGATCTCACACCTGCACGCTCTGAGCGCACACCGCAATCTCTGGTGAGGGTCCAGCCCAGCAAACGTCCTCCTCCCTCGCTCCAGACACCCAATCCTTTAATTCCTTGGCTGAAAGGAGCAGCCTGGTTTCTCTGTCCAAGATGAATGTGGGTCATGAAGGCTGTAGTCTAAATTAGATTATTTTTACGTTCAGTTTCATCATTAAATCGGTCCCAGGAAGGCACTTCTGTTTCAACATTAATCGTGGGGTAGCTGACTTCCCAAGGAAAGATTCTCTCTGGAGACCCGATGGATCAGGGTCTCACTCCACGGTTGAGATTCAGAAGGAAAAACAAGGCAGCATTTCCTGATAATTCAGGATATGATTTGGCTTTATAAGGTTGACTTTCAGCCCAAAGTGACCCCAAATCAACCCATGGGGGTCAGCAGCTCCAAAGGGCTGTAAAGAAATGATGAAAAGCAGTGATTTATGTGTAAATGGCAATTTTTGGGGCTGTTCTTGGGGACATGAGGCTCCTTGATTGCATTTTTGGTGTCCATGCCCAGCTTCAGCAGCAGGATTAAAGCACAGGGATTCATCCTGCTTTGGGATGAGCCAGAATTCTCAGCCACGATCACACGACTCCGCTCTTGCCTCTTGCACCAGGGAATTCTCCTGGGTGTGTTTGTTAACAAACGTTACTCATTCCACAGACACCTCTCAGTGCAAGCAGGGGCAGTGCCTGGGAGTTCTTAGGAAACATGCACAGATAAAAATAAGGGAAGAAAATCATCTTCATCTCAGGAAATAAACCCCGAGAGAGGCCACAGCATCGAGGGACAGAGTCCCACAGGCCCAGGGCCGTTCCCCACCGAACCCTCCAGCACAAAGAACACACAACAACATCACTTGGAAGGTTTCAACAATCTGATTTTTAACATTATTTCTGGAGCCAACTGGAGGGACAAAGCGTGGGTGACACCAGGTGAGAGAGCACAACCCCTCAGACCACTCCGTGTGGGGTGACAAATTGAACAGACACAACAGGTCCCCAGCTCCCACCGAAGGAAATGGATCTAACAGTGATATTTAACACCCATGAAACAAATCTATCACAATAAAAGTGTCATTAGAAAGTCGCCCAGGTTCCTATGTTAAGGGTTTATATGAAAAAGCAGGAGTTCTCCACCCTGAATTCCTGATAGAAAACAGCAGGTAGAAACCTAAGGTAGAAATCTGGAGTTAGAGAAATCCTTTGGCAGCATGTTCAGTTACAATCAGGCCTTAAAAATAAATATGATCATGTCTAGAAGTATGAAGAGAAACACCAACCCCCTCTAAATACACCGGTTTAATAATAATTAAATTATTTTACACTATCTACAAGTTGCATATCACGGAGTTAGGAATAGAAGAGGTGACAGAAGGACAAATCCTGCTTTTATAAAAGTTCAGGCATGTGTGGAGCTGTGTAGAAAATCTCAGACAAATGAGTATATACATTATTTATACCTAACAATTGACATCAGCAAATCACATCTGGCTGGCTCAATTTGAAGATTCCTCTTGGCCCAAAGCTCAGAATCCAAAAAAACACCAATCTCAATTTCCTGACAAACACGGAGAATTTATAACAACGAGAACAAGGTTTAGTTTGACCACAAAGCAACGGGGAACAAAGGAAACTCCGACAAATAAAAGCTCCAAACAATAAGAATTTGGAACAGCAGCATTGAAATCAATTCATTTCCTCAAAAGACACAAGGAACAAGTTATCAAAATGCTTCAGTATTGCCACGTGTGTTATTTGTACTGAGCTACATCCAGGGGAAGGATCGAGACAAATTAAAGTCATGTCCAAAGGAAAGACAAAATCCTCCTTCCAATTGCACACATTTTAATTAAAAGTGATTTAAAGAGCAGGTGCTGAACACTTCTTGCATGAGCATGAGGCTGCAAGTGAATATAAGGTCAAGATAGGAAATAATTAAATAAAACGAGGAGGTGCTGAGTGAAGGGTGGGTTTTGTCACTCAGCAGCCTGGGAGTTCCAATCTGGGATGAAATTCACACATCAAAAATGCTTATTTAGACATCTGGGAGCTTCCTGCTTTTAATGGAGATGGTTTTATCAGTGATTTGCTTCCATTATTTCCCCAAACCAAGATTATCACTCACCAGAGGTTGTTAAAAGCAAGATAAATGTGACCATGCTCCAGTGAGGAGGTAAATAGGAGGATGAAGTGATTTTTTTTTTTTTTCCTCCCAGCAGTTGAAACAAGAAAAGAAAGAAATCCCACATTTCCAAAGGATAATCCAGCTCATGTGCTCCCTAGGACAAACCCCACCCTTTAAAAAGTGCATCAGGGAAGAAATTCTTGGGTTTCTTTTATCAACTGCCACACGTCCCCAGCTCCGAGGCAATCCCTTCTCCAGGGACATGGCTCTCATTTTCCATGTGCTCAGGAGCCCAATCCCACCCACCAGCACATGGCATGTGCCTCCTTAAATCCCCCTTTCCCAAGTGGTGTAAGAGCTCCTCTGGGGTCAGTGCTTGTTTAGACACGGACACAGTGGCAGAGGAAGGAAATCCAAGAGAGGCAGAACCCCCTGGTCCCATCAAGACAATTCCTGTTCCACTCAGCTCCCCCTTGGAAATGGAACAGATCCTCACAGTCTTCAGCAGCTTCAAACATTCTCCAGCCCCCTCCTTTCCCACAAGGAATTATAACACTCCTTCACTTCTACATCCATCCAAAAAGGAAAACTGGGAAGAGGTTCTGTGCAAGTTCCTGGCTCAGCACCTTGGATCCACGGAGTGCCCACACAGGCAGCTGGGAGCATCCCCTGCCTGCTCTTCCCAAGGAGCCTCGTGCTGGCAGTGCCACCTCTGCCGAGACACCAGGGAATTCTAGGAAAACTTGTTTTCCTCAAGGAAAACACAGCAGTTCTCTGCGTTTTCCAAAATATAGAGGCAGCACTGTCAAACCCCTCTTTTTCATATTTCCACAGGGATGTGGCCCTCAGCAGCACCGCTTCCTCTTCCAGCTGGACCCAGGGAAAGCTCGGATTCCGCAGCGCGTCCTTGGGCTGAGGGAAGGGGACTCCGAACTGCAGAGATTCCCTAGAGCCACTGGGATAGAGGGATTACAGAAGACACCAGAGCAAAGCAACAGTGTCTCAGCATCCTCAAGCTTCCAGAAACACATTGAAAAGAGAATTATTTTGGGACAATCTTTCAAGATTCACAAGTGGCATTTCTTGAAAGCGCAGGAGAGAAAAAAAAAAAGGGACTCGGAGGAATCTGGAATTATTTTAAACCATCCCCTAATCTAGTTCAGGATGCAAATATGCAAATAACCATCAGAGCTGGTGCCTATTTTTACTCTGCATCACCCTAACGCAGCGAGTTGGGTTATTTGAAAGGAAAATGCACTTGGATATCCATGGCAGGGCTTCACGAAGATCGTCGGGTCAGGCGGCCGCTCCTCAACGCTGCCTGTTTAAAGCAGAGGCTGCTGATGGTAATTTGTTTGTTGCTGGAGCAGGGAATGAGCAGGAAGTGCCACGGGATAACCTGGTCCTTGGTTGCTCTGGAATGCAGCCACGTCCACAGCCATGCCCATCTGGTGCTGGGGGAAGGCAGCTGTGCCAGCAGCTGGGAGGGCGGTGCCGGCGTTGGGGACGCTCGGGAAGGGCTGCGGCAGCGCGGGATCGGGGCCGGGGCTGCGGGGACACAACACCAACCACGCTCACACTGACAGCTCAGGGCCAGCTCTGCCAAGCACATTTACCCCCAGCAGCGATCTCCAGCCCCACAGCAAGCTGGGAGCTCCCAGAATACACAAATTTGAAAAGAACGTGACCAAAACGGTCGTTGTGGAAGGTATTTTGTGTTTTTCTAGCTAGGAAAATACGGTTTTTTACATGCACACTCTCCACTTAAATCAGCTCTGGCCTTGCAGTTTCTCTCCTGTTACTCTCCCGTGTTAATAAACAGAGTTTCCCAGGAATTCTATACTTTTCATGCCTGTAACATAGCAGGTTTTTATGGGTTTTGCAGGAAAAATGTTTTCACCCTCAAAATTCTTCCAGCAGCTCAATAATTCTACATGAGTTAATAATTCTGTGTAAGTTTTACTTTTTAATTTACTCTTACTTTTTAGCTTACTCCCACTTTTTAACTCACTCCTACTATTTAACTTTCAATCTTTGGTGCTGGCTGGTTAAAGCTGAGGTCAGAGGTTCCTCTTCAACCTTCCTCTCCTAAAAGCTTCCTGGAAAACCTCCTCAAGCAGGATCCATTTTATGCAGAATAATGCTCTCATTGCTCCCTAGTTCAGTAAAATTGGTATTTTCCTCTCAAAATGACGTGTCACTAAATGTAAATACCACGAGAGCACGCAAAGTGGCAAAACTCCCCCCAGGAAGAAGAATGTGCTGGATCCATACCTTAAATAAGCAGCTGGAGGTGGCTGAGTGGCTGCAGAGTTGATGCTCTGAGGCAGAGACCTGACCTGGCCCACCTGCTCCGGGGCCAGGCTGTATCCTGGGGACATGGAGACTCCCTGGATCATGTAATTCCCACTGGGAGGCTGCACAGGATACGACTGCAAATCAAATCCAGGAGGTTTGGTGTTTAGCACGCTTTGGAATTAACCCACCACAATATTCTAAGGTTGGGACACAAAAGGGAAGAAAAACCTGCAGGTTTTCCCGTTTCTGGTTTAAATAATCCAAGATTCCCTCAAAATTCAGGTGGCACAGGCTGGAGCTGCTCATGGGGTTTGGATTTGGGATAAAGGGCACTCAAGGAACAGGTTTGTCCCAAATAAAGCCAGCATTATCCTGCATTTCTAGGCACCAATCTTGGGAGGAAACAGCAAACTCCAGTTGCCTTTTGGCTTAATTTACTTTGTAACCTCCAATATAATGAATTTTCCATCGTTACCGGGAGTTAAGGACACGGAATTACTTTTAACTGACATATTTTCAGATCTAGCAGTTGCTATGGCAACTATTCTTTTCCCACTGAACAATTAACATCAAAGTAAAATTCACTTCAAGTAAAAACCTCCATTCTGCGCTTTTTAGAAAATCCCTCCTTCTCCTCCATTTTTATTCCTTAAGCCATCATTAGGGACAGTGTACAACAGTTTGGAGCACAAATCCAACGTGTTTAGAACTGATACAAAATGTTCATTTTTCTAAGGGGAAAAGGAGCTAAAAGCAGAGGGTTTCTATATTTAGCAAAAATACACTTGGGATTAATACACTGATATTCCAGTTCCCTCCCATCCCCACTATTAGATAAGAAGGGAACATTTGACTTGGAGATTGACATGACTCACAGCAAGAATATCCACCAAGCTGCTGTTAACACACAATTCCAACTGCAAGAAATGAATTATGGAAGGGATCTTTTGAAAATTTTCACTAGTGGCCAAGCAAAACCTTCTGTTCTGCTGCAGAAATCCAAATTTCTTGCAAAGGCTATAAAAATCCCCCCAGGCAGTGTCAGATTGCTCGTGGGCTCACTTCAGTTTTTGCTGTGATTTTTTTTAAAATAGGGCTAAGTAGCAGAAGGGAATTTCCAGGTTCCAGGGATACTGACCGGCACGGAGACCCCAGAGGAGGAGGGTGGGAACTGTGCAGGGTGCTGGAGTTTGGAGTAGGCTGAGTACATGGGGCTCTCATTCATCAGTTTGTTATAGAGCTCCAGAGCTTCCAGAACCTTCACGTTCAGCTCGGATAACTCGGAATGTTTCCTGTTGCAAAACAAAGGGAGAGGGCACTGAGCTGCTTTAACAGCTGAGATGGGGAGAAAAGAACAGAGGGACAAGAAAAAGAAGCCCTTAAAAGGTGAAAGGTCACTTTTTTTGCCCATTTATACTGAAAAATTGCTGCTGTAGCACAGGAAGGAGAGTCCAAGTGCTGCCCAACTGCTGCTGTCACCAGACCAGCAGCTCCCAGGTGGAGTTCCCTGTTCTTTTCACCCTCAAATATAACCCAGAGTCACAGAATCATGGAATGGTTTGGGTGGGAAGGGACCTTAAAGGATTATCTAATTCCAACCTTCTGCCATGGGCAGGGACACCTCCCACTGCCCCAGGCTGCTCCAACCCAGCCTTGGGCACTGCCAGGGATCCAGGGGCAGCCACAGCTGCTCTGGCAATTCCAGCCCAGCCCCTCCCCACCCTCCCAGCCAGCAATTCCCAATTCCCAATCTCCCACCCATCCCTGCCCTCTGGCACTGGGAAGCCATTCCCTGGCTCCTGTCCCTCCATGCCTTGTCCCCAGTCCCTCTCCATCTTTCTGATCAGCTCCTTCAGGTACTGGACAGCCAAACCTGAGGAGGGAGAGGTGAGGATAACATGGAACAATCACCCACAGACTGAAAATTCCAACCTCTAGACAGGCTGGAGAAGGCTACAGACACAAAATGCCAAAATAAAAAGCATCCATCCATGACCTACGCAGTGAATTTTGGGAGAGCAGCAATGAAATCTCAGTGCACACGCTGGGAACTCAGTATTTCAGCATTAAAAAATAGAGTTGTTACATTTTTCTGGCCAGATTTTCTAGCTTGGGAGATGAAAGCACCAAAAAAAAGTTATTAAAACTGCCCCATTTGAAGTAAATCAGTGAATAAATTCGGCTCACCTATCTATCTCTTCTAGTTTTTCATCTATCATTGGACCCATCTGCTGGCAGATATCTGTGAAGACAAAGCGTTGAGGCAGTTGATGTCTTGCACAATCAAAAGTTTAAATGCAGCCAAAAATATTTTATCCAACTACAGTAAAATTAATTGCTTATTTATTTCAGGGTTGGAATTGGTAGATGGATCTTGCAAAGCTCAGGCATCTTACAGAGCTGGGAGTTATGCAAATGATTCTGCTAAACATGGAGCTGGCTTGGAACTATTAAAAAAATTCAAATTATCCCCAGAGCCCCACACTCCCACAGTGAAATAAGTGTTCTCCAGCACTGTTAGTACAGACCACAGTCCCCCTAAGCTTAAAATAAACACAAAGAACTCCCAGCTCAATCCACAAAAGGTAATTGTGAGAAGAAGTAATACAGAAAGAGCTCATTTCGTGCTCCAAGTACCTTCTGAGTCGAGCAGATCTGGAGAATCAAGCTTTAAATCTGTGGGATCTATGCTCTGAAGCACCTGCAGTGTTTTATCCATCTTATCCTGAGAGGGGAAGACAAGATGAAGAACTTTCATCTCTCAACCATGCCAAGATTGGTTTAATATTCAAATAAAAGTTCTTTATAGACAGAGAATCATCTGCCAACATCCAGCACCAAAAGAATGTAAAAGCCCAGCACTATTTTATCTTAAAGTGGCTCCATACCTCATCAATATAAACTGGCTCAGGCTCTGCTTTCTTAATTTCTTCTGCAGTGTCCTCAGGAACAGAGATTTTATCCACAGCTGCTGAAAGAACAGAGATGAGTTTCTTTTCTCTCTGTGTCTGCCATCACTTCAAACACACATTTGCTCCTTGTTACTCGTCTGGGTGAAAAGACACTGTGATATCTGAAAGGGCAATTCACTGGATGTGTAAATATCAATTATGGTGAATTGAACCGAATTTCTGTCACAGAACATGGTAATAACTTAAAAGAGAAACAGAGGCAGAAATTAAAGTGAGCTATGGAGGGATCTGTGCCTGATTGTTTGAAACAAGGGCAGGATGTCTCTCGGTTCTTTCCTGGGGCTGATACAGGAAATTATTTTGCTGCTGGGCTAATTAGGAGCTGCAGCACAAAGCTGCCTTTCTGAAAGAATCCATCATTCCAGCAGGTAACTCACCTGCCTCGGGCTCCACGGTCAGGTCAGAGGTCACGAAATTGGATGGGAACAGCCCCACTCCTCTGTGGTTCTCCCCTTTCCACCAATTGGCATCACTGGGGAAATAAAGAAGGATTACAGAACTCTGGCATGAACAGAGGCAGGGATATATTTGGGGGTTTTTACTGAAAACCTGGGATTCAGAGACGTAGTTGGGTTTTTTTTTACCAAACCCCTGTGATATCTAGAAGAGAACGATTGCAGGGATTAACACAAAGCCAAACAGGAACTGGGGCAGAGGGGAGGGAAGGGAGGAAGGGGAATCAGGGGATCACTCAAAATTGACCATAATTCATCAATTCTTTACACTGCTTACTTGCCAGCCCTTTAAAGCTGTATACATATCTATAGGTGTTAACAACAATCATTATTTTAGCTATTTTTACTCAGTTTTCTTCTTAGCAAATGTGACCCCTGATAGCCAGAGGTCTAACAACTGCTGGAAGCAGCTGGAATGTGATGGCAATGCATTTTCTTATGTCAATACAACCAATTAAGATTGATCTTCAAAACTACAAACTGGATGAAATACTCGAGGTTCTCCCCGCACCGAAAATGATTTGAGGTCAAAAACCAAGATTATGGAAAGATAAAAGGAAGATAAAGGCATGTGAGGGAGGTCAGAGTGACAATTACATTTCTGTGGGGGAAAAAAGCATCAGAGGAAAAATGTGCTACCCTGAGAAAACAAGAGTGGTGGAACAAAGTCACCTCCACCTGAGTGTATTGTACCTGTCATCCAAAACAAAAATAATTTCTCCACTTTTAAAGGTGAGCTCATTGTCCTCGACAGCTTCAAAGTCATACAGAGCTCGCACCTTCCTCAGGCTCTGAGGGTTTTGTGGGATTTCTGCAGATGGGTACAAGGATTTGGTTTCTATTTGCTGCTGTTTCTGCTCTTGCAAAGACAATTCAATAGCTGCAGTTGGGGGAGAGAGAAAAGAACAAGTTTGTGTGGTTTATGCCTGTAGACAAAGCAGCTTGATTTCTTCATTTAACAAAAATAGGATTTATTGCTTTATTTAAACAAGGTCTGTATCTGCTTCTGTAGTATTTAAAGTTAACATTTAAAATGCTGTGTGATGGGGGAAGGATGTGTTTCACCCCACATCCTCATGGCTGAGGAAAACACCTGGAATGCCACAATTCCCAGCCTCCTGTGCCCTTGATTTCAATTCTGTGCAACAGGAAGGAGCTGCTTCCCATTTCCCTGCTTTTTTCTGAAGCCCAAGTCTGACCCAAGGCTAAGACAGCAAACTCACCTTTAGCTATATCCTCATCCTCTTTGGTTTTACTGGATGAGGAGCCATTCTTAGCAGCACTGGTGGAAGCCTGTAAGGTGTGAACAACAGAGGGACTTGAGGTTACAAATGAAAAAGAAATCTCTGCAATTATATATTTTACAAAGTTAGCATGGAGTTGTTCCTGGTCAGCTGCCTTACAGAATCAAGATGACGTTCTGGGAACCAAAATCACCACTCTTCAGGTTTTATTCTGTTTTCAGCAGGGGAAAAAAGGTAAAATAAATAATGAGATTTAGTTGAAATAAATTATTTTATTTAAGTAATTATTTTAGTCACATTTATTACAGTGAGAGTGCTCATTTAAATGACTCTTTCCACCTTTATCCTTCACTCCTCCCTTGAAGAGAGAAGATGCTCCAAGTCTCCCCAGCAGCACAGTGAAATCATTCCTGGAGTTTTCATTCCCACCAGAAACTGGAATTGGGTGCCAGTGCTCAAGCTCTTCCATGTTTCTGCCATATGTTTTAACACATAGATCAGATTTAGAAGTGAAAACATCTTTGTGGAGGAAGGAGGGATTGTAAAAGTTAAAAAACTCTCAGTGTTTCATACAGAGGAAAGTAAACTTTGTGTAAGGAAATTGTAATAGAAATTGTAATTTTGATTCTCAGGACTGAATAATATGAAAATGGTTAGAAGCATCAATAATAAAAGTTAGGAACAAACCAGCTGGCATCGTATCTGCTGTTAGATTAGGAGCAACAAACCCCCAGAAGTGAAAAATAAACCACTCCAAATCCAGGACAACTCCTGACATGGACAGGTAAAGCAGGAACAGGAAATGGGGCTCTGGGAAAGGAAACCAGAGCATGGGATCCATCACTATCCCAAACCAGCTCTCACCTGGGATCCAGCAGCAGGGAAAGTGACCCCTTCTTCCTTTAGGGATTTGATGGTTGCAGATATTAAGCTACACTGTGGGTCTTTCTGGAACTCTTCTGACCACTCCACCATGAGGGTTTTCAGCTTTTCACACACTTTTGGATGAGCCTGGAAGACAAAATTGGATAAAAAGGGATGTTTGAACCTCAAAATGAACAGAAAGAGTTGTTACCAAAATTGTTACCAAACCCATTTTACTATAAATATCCTTAATCATTAATACTTGTGTTGATTGAGAAGATTTGGGGAGCAGAGTCTAGAATATCCGGCCTTTTATACCCTGATCTGATATTACAGAGAACATGCTGAGCTCCTGGAGCACTAATTCTGGAGAAATTCAGGCTGCCTACCACACTTATCCCAAATTTCTGCCTCTCTGTGTTACTCACCCTCCACTTAACCTCAGTTTTCTCTTCATTCCCTCTCAGGTGTGTCATTTTCCACTTCCCAACCACATAAGTTGGTCTAATTTAAGCCACTGTCTTTCCCTACAAGAAATCCTACAAGAAATCTTTCCCTACAGTCCATCTTCCCTACTTTTCCTGGCCTCTTCAGTTTCTCCTCAGATGCTGGAACACGTTTGTCCCAGCTGAGAGAACCTCACAAAAACCTGCTCTGAGCCTCCTTGAAACAGCTTCTCCCACAAGAAGGGATTATCCACAGGGATAATCCATAGGGACAATCCATAGGGACAGATTCTATTCCCAAACTGGGAGCTGAGCTGCAGGGACAGCCTGGTAAGGGAAGGTATTTGCCTGGAGTGGGGGCAAACCAAGATCAGTTCATGCTCTGCCTGGAATTCCTCTGGCTCCCACATTGTTCCCAGATTCTGGCACTGGGACAAGAAGTGCCTGGCCAAGATTGCCAACCCAAGGAATCAGATCACACTGGGGCCTGTGCCTCACAGGCCAACATGGCCTGACCAGGCAGAACAGTGACAAGTCTGGACTCCAACCTGCATATAATTTACAGGAAAGAAAGTTTGCTGGGCTCAGGATCAGCCCAAAGACATTTGTCATGCTTGCCTGAACTCATTTTCTCTCGGAGAAGAGGGAAAAAGCACAATTTTATTCATTATTCCTCCAACTGTGTGTGGGGGTAAAGGGTCAGTATTTCCCAAGAACACATAAATTGTGCTCCAGAGCCCATGCCTGGGTGGCATTCCAGGTTTCCTGCACATCCCTGAGTGCTGCCAGGCCCTGAAGGTCACTGTTGTGCTTCAGGATGGACTCTGGCTAATGAGAACAAAGAGAGACCTATTTTTCCTCAGAAAGCCAGAAACACAAGAGCTGTGAACTCATTTTGCTTCCCAGCAATTTTATTACTTTCCTTAATTGCTTTGCTCAGCCTCTGATGATTCCAGGGCTCCCACAGATCTGAAAACTCCTTTTTAACCCATTAACCAGTTTTGTCTCCAACTGGAGCAGTAATTAGGGAAAAGCTGCTCCTGCTTGTTCAACTCCTCACATCCAGATTTAGATCCCAGCAGCTGCTTCACCCCAACCATTTCAGTCTTCTTTTCCTGGTTATTTTCTCATTCAACGTTCCCAGAATCTCCAAAAACGAAAAACGATTGTCTGTAACTTTATCCTTTTCCTTGTAAAAATGTCATTTACTTCCTCATAATTTTCCCTTTCACTTCAGCCCATGAATTTCCTTCAAGCTTAATAAAAACTCTCTTCAAGAAAAGCTGCACTTACCATGATCAAATTAATGGAGCTTAGGAAGACAGATTTTAATTAAAATTGCTCATGTAATTTTGTAAAAATTTGAAGGCTTATCAGCTGTCAGTTCTTTAATAATTACTTTTTTCATAGGGAAAATCACACAAATTTCAGTGAAAACATAAACAGCACCAAAAACTAGGAAATGTGCAGTAACTACAACAATAGTTTGGAGAAGTTACCAAAATAATCCTCCCCCAGGATTTAAGGTTCTGGAACAATTACCTTGTTTATTATAGCTCGAGCTTCAGTGGCAAAGTCCCGGGAACACACTTCCAAGTGGAATATTTTCCCACAGTTTGAGACACAGGCTCCTAAAAGCTGACAACAGAAACACCATTGGGAAAATGCACAACAAGAGTGCAAATAATCCAAAATGAAAGGTAAGTTCAGCATGGACATTGATTTACTGAGGTTAATCAAGGTATTAATTAATTGATTGACCAGTAAATATTGAATTGCTGCATTCCACGAGGTTTTTGGGAAATCTGGGAGTGTACTCACTGTGAGTGCTTGCAAAGCCACGTGGGGAACTTTGTGATTTACTCTCTTCATGATGGCTTTAAGGCAATCCTTGGCTCTGCAGAGGAACAAAGACATGAAGGATGAACGGGAGTGACAGGAGCCCAGAGCTGCACCAAACCTGAGCCTATTGAACAAAAATGTAACTGAACCTGAACCTCCCAGGGCTGGGCTGACACACAGATTTACCCATTGACCAATCTGTTCCTCCTCTGCTGTGTGCTGGATTGGAGGAGATTCCCTGTTTTTCCCCTGGCACTCCATCCCCATTCCCAGGAACTGCTGACAGGCCAGCAAGGGAAGCAATTGCATTAAGCTGAGGAAATGGGTTTGAGACAGACAATGAAAGGAATGTCACCATCAAAAGAGATGATTCAATAAATGGTTATTTTAGTGGCCATTGGAAAGGCTCTCCATGGATTTAATTCCCAGCTCTTGGATCCCCTTTTCTAGAGCCTGAGGACACAAAGATTTTCTAATTTGTTTCAGCACAATCTGAGGTGAGTAGAGAATAATAAATAGCATTTTAAATGTTTCTGCTGAGGGGTTTCCACACTTTAAATGAGCATTAATGGCTGGCAGGAGCTCAGGCATATCAAAGGCTTCATTAACACTGATATTTGGAACTCTTAAAAACGTGAAATCCTTCTAAAAAAGCTGATGCAGCATTTAAAAATAATATCACTGGCAGATACTTGAGCTGCTGGATTTAGCAAAGCACAGACAAGCCTCTGTGCCAGAAAAAGACAATTTTAGTCCTAATATTTCCATTTTATTTCATATACAAACCATCCAACAAAGTCAACTCAGTTATTTTCAGCTATATTTTTATTTAGGGTAGGCAACAATCTTCATTATTTTCAAGGGCAGGAGGGAAGAAAACAACACAAAATTGAATTAAAATATGCCAGCAGCAGAGGCATTTAAAATTCAAAATTTAGCATTTTATTTTCTACACAAATATATATATTTAGATTTGATTATGCATTTTATATACTTCTATTTCTGCATTTATAATTTTTTTAATAGCTGATTTCTTTACAACATTCCCTCCTCCAAAACCAGATTTAAACCAATTCCCACTACAAAAGTCTTGTGGCACTAAAAACTTTGCTTTTTAATAAAGGACTCAAAGGACAGTTTTTTCCTTCAGGACTAAAGATTCCCAGATTGAATAGATTTGCTGTTATTCCTTGTGGAAGGTAATTAATGAAAACCAAAACAACAGAACAAAAAAAACCACTCCAATTTTCATGTTAAATAGAGCTGCTAAAAAATCTGAACTGCTTAAGAATTCTGCCTATGCACTAATTGAGGGTTAATTCGAAATTTCAAAGATGTTACCACTCAAAAATTCAGCAAATACTTTTGGCTGCTGCAAGATCACTGAAATTCCACTTATGTTCCACTCAGGCTAAACTGACTCCAAGTGATTTGTGCTTTGATCCCTACTTTTCCCCTTTTCTCTCCCATTCTTCCTAACAACCAAACACAGACAAACATCATAAGAAGCCCCTGGTCCTTGCCAGGTATTTTTCTGCACAGAAATTATTTCACTTTCTCCTACTGGCACAGTCACTTCCCCAAAGTTCTGCCAGATCATTAAATATGAATAACTCGGGTCTGCTGTGCAAAACTACAGGAAAAAACTGGAATGCACTCAGCACATACAAATTGCTCTGCTCCAAATCCTGTTGGAACATTTCTTTCCAAGAATTTCAAAGCCAACTCCATGTATTTGTGAGGTTGAGCATTTTGAGATGTGTTCTCTGTGACATTTTCTTCTTCACACCAGCCCAGAATTCCATGGAATGCTGAGGCCCAGCTTACCCATTGGGAGTGCTTCCAACTTTGTCACATATATCCATGATAAGCCCCCAATCCTCACTGGTGTTGTATTCATTTGTAGCTTTCTCTGGAAAGAAAAATAAGATTTATTAAGTGATTGATTTATTTATTTATTCAATTCAGAGTCTATCAATTCAACAGGATGTATCCCTAATTAATATTTCATGGATTCATGGAATTATTTGGGTTGGAAAGGACCTAACAGCTCATCTTGTTCCAGTTCCTGCAGGGACACTCATTGTATAGATTAATTAATACGGCTTAATTGTATTTATTTGTGCTTTTAAGTTTTTATTAGCCAGGTTATTTAATTCCCATGTAAATATTGCAGTTCAAGTTTACAAACGGCAAATTAAATATTTTATTGCATTTGCTGCCTCAAGATTAAATTGTAACCAACTAAATTCAATTTTATTTTGGCTGGTCAGCAGAAAGGTTTCCACAAAGGGAACACAAACACAGCACCCACCAATGTCCCAAATCCCTTTTGTTACAGATGTAAAAACAATGGAAATTTGGAATTTTGGCCATAATTTATCTCCACAAGCTGGAATATTTACTCAGAGGAAGCAAGTATTATCTTGAAACCATGTTCCTACAGCACAAATCATCTTCAAAACTTACCCAAAAATGATATCATTGCTAAATTTTCTTTAAAGTGCATCAATATTTTAGGACATTAATAAAAAAATTCATGGATGTTGTGGAAAATAAATCAGTGCCTGCAATTTTAAACACTTTATTAAAAAAAAAATCAAACCAAGTCAGTCTCTGGAAGTTGCAGATTCCCTGGATATCCAATCCCTAAGCACTGAACAACCATGGAAGGTTTTAATGAAGTGTTTGGTGCACACAGCCTGAGCCTGGGGTTTCCTGGGAAGTTCTGCCAGGAAAAGCTGCTGCCTGAGAGCACGTCTCTGTTCCCGGCGGTGGGAATGCTCCCACCCAATCCATGGATCATCTCCTCAAACTCCAGCAGCTGTGCTGGGACAGCCAAGGACAGAGAGCACCAATGCCTGGAGAACAGCCTGCCGGGGGTGTCCCCTCTGAAATTCCTGGCATGCTTGGGATGCCCCTTTTGCCAAGGGCCAACAAGAAACAGGAGGAGCTGGTGGCAGGACAACAACAAAACACGAGCAGTGCTGCAGCTCCAGGACTCCTTCAGCCTCCAGGAGCAGCTCCCCATCTCAGGGTGTTCGTCAGGAAGGCACAAGTGTCACTTCTGGCCTCCACAAAAGTCTTGGAAGAGATTCCCAGGGATATAATACTGAAGTACTTCCCAAGGATACACTGAAGTTTTCCTGAACCCTGAGTGGAAATCACAACCAGCTTTCCCTGCCATGACAGAAATAACCCCAACTCTTCCACTGGCAACAGGAAGGTTTGGTGTTTATAGGCTTCACCAGGAAGTTTTCACCTCAGAATTATTGATTTAGGTTGGAAAAGCCCTCCCAGCCCACGGAGTCCCAGCTGTGCTCGATGCCCACCTTGTCCCCAGCCCAGAGCACCAGGAATTCCTTGGACACCTCCAGGGATGGGCACTCCAAGTCTCCCTGGGCACTTCCAAGGCCTGAGCACCCTTTCCATGGGGAAATTCCTGCTGCTGTCCACCCTGAGCCTCCCCTGGCCCAGCCTGAGGCCGTTCCCTCTCCTCCTGTCCCTGTTCCCTGGGAGCAGAGCCCGACCCCCCCGGCTGCCCCCTCCTGTCAGGGAGTTGTGCAGAGCCACAAGGTCCCCCCTGAGCCTCCTTTGCTCCAGGTGATCCCTCACTCCCTCACGCCTTCCCCATCCCAGAGCAAGCACAGCTCCCACCACACCAGGCTCAGTGCTGCTCACTCCCAGCTCCCAGGCATTTCCCCTGAGCCAGCACATTCCTACATGGAGCAGTGTCAAAGGCAAGTCCCTGCTCCTGGATCCACACAGCCCTGGGAGCAGCTGTGGCCATCAAACTGCATCCTTGTCCAAACTCTCATGGATCTGGAAGCTTCCTTCCCTGCCAGAGTGCCAAACTGAACAGCAGCTGCTTTTCCCCTTCACAGGAACCATTCTGAAGGAGAACTCCTCACAGATGCTGAGACACAGACAGATCAGAAGAAACAGATGTGGGAGGACGCATTTTCCATGATTTTTTCAGCACTAAGGGAACATAACCTTTAAAAACATGGAATGACTTGTCCTCTGCAGCTCTCCAATTAATGAAGGAACATCAGACTTGAGCTGGCTTTTATAGAAATAACGATAAAAGCAAAATGTGCTGCTTGGGGTGTTTTTCTGAAGAACCCAAAGTGCCGTGAATCACTTTTCCCTGGGTGAGCTCCCTGAGCTGATTTGCTGCGTGGCTGCACGAGAACGGTGCCAATCCCAGAGAGGGGAGAGCACTCAAAGGAGCAGCTGGGAAGGGGCTGGGAATTGTTTGCTGCTCCCACTGCCAAAAGGAGAAATGCTTGAAGAGCTCCTGCCTCAGAACACTGCAAACAGCTCTTCCAGGAAAGGAGGGAATGCTTTGCCACTGCCTGAAGTTTTTCAGGATCATCCCTCTACCACGCAACAGCCAAAACCAAGTGGAATGTCATGGAATCACTCACTGGGAGGGACCTTAAAGCTCATCCCAATCCAGCCCTGCCATGGGTGGGCAGGGACACCTCCCACTGTCCCAGGTTGCTCCAAGCCCCAGCCAGCCTGGTCTGGGACATTTCAGGGATCCAGGGGCAGCCACAGCTGCTCTGGCAATTCCAGCCCAGACCCTCCCCTCCCTCCCAGCCAGCAATTCCCAATTCCCAATCTCCCATCCATCCCTGCCCTCTGGCAGTGGGAAGCCATTCCCTGTGTCCTGTCCCTCCATGCCTTGTTCCCAGTCCCTCTCCAGCTCTCCTGGAGCCCCTTCAGGCCCTGCAAGGGGCTCGGAGCTCTCCCTGGAGCCTTCTCCTGTCCAGGCTGCACAAACCCAGCCCTCTCAGCCTCTCCAGCCCTCCATCCAGGTTAATTGTGTTCTTTCTTTTCCCTTTTTTCACAAGAAGGGATGGGCAATACACAGAAATAAGACCCAAAAACTGAGGGAAGAGCCCCCTTTGAGGACTGAAGCAGGCAAGGTGTGGGGATGCTCAAAGCCCCCCTGCTCCCACCTCTCCCAAGCCCAGCTCCTCAGCCTGGGCTGGTGGCAGCTCCACCTGTGCACTGCACACACAACCTTCACACTTGCAAAACATTTTATTTCAGCCCTGAATTCCCTTGGGATAGGCTTGCCAAGTAAGATCTGGGTTAAAAAACCAGAAATGTACTAAAATACAACATTTTTTCTTCATCTGTGTCACTTTCTATGCAAGAAACAGAAAAAATAAGCACTGGAGCACTGATTTAGCACAAAAAAAAAAATCACTACTCAGGCACTTCTAGCACAGAAGGTTTTTGGGCTAAACCAGTGCTTCTTTATTTTTTAGTGATTCTGATCACTAAAATAAAAATTTGCTTGATCACTTTGCCCCCGAAGTGAAGTAAACCCTTGTCTGCACGGAAATATTTCAAATTTTACACAAAGCACGTATGAACTTTTCAAGTGAAAAGTAAACATAAAACAAATGGAGGGCTACTCCAGCACTGTTTTCCAGGAGATAAAGCAGAAAGACATGGATGAAAGGCAGAGATTTAATCCCACACACCTTCATTTGTATGCCTGGCCTTTGTAGAGCCTAATTAAAGAATTCCAGTTTGGATTTAATTAAAGATCATAGCCAGGATGACCCTGTAGTCACAAGGCAGCCCTACCTGTAAGGATCCCTACTCATGCCACTATTATATCCTAAAAAACTGGATTAAAATAGATTATTAAAGGAACTTTTTGCAGTAAAAATCCAGTTCACTGAAAAGGCTTTTTAAGATGCAGGTTTTGCTTGGAAAGTGAGTGTTTTGTTTCACTGAGGCCAATAATCTGAAAAGGAAGTAATTTCATTTGCCTGTCAAAAAAAACCTAAAAACATTGAAAATACTTGAGGGGGATTAACAAAGATTATATTCCAGAGCCTGGAAACACCAGGATGGAAGTTAACAACTCATAGTTTATGTATAATATATAAATTATATTAAATTACAAAGTTATGTATATTATATAAAATATATAAAATAGCTTTCATAATATAAAACAAGCAAAACAGTGAGGCTACATTAAAAATAATCAAGGCAGGATGGGGGAGCAGTGCAAAAATAATCTCAAAAAATGAGAAAGAAATGTCATTAAAATGCAGGCTCAGAATTGAGGAATTTGAAGCAGTCAAATCACAGACTGGGAAATATTGTCCCTGCAGTTCAAGAAGAAAAGAAACACCCAAGTAACACCAAGGAAAAAAAAAAAAAGTCTAATTAGCTTTTCCTCAAATATTTCCAAGATTTAAGCCCAAATGTTTAAGACAAGAATTATTATGGACTGAGAAATGAGGGGGAAATGTGGTGAATTTGAACAAAAGGCAACAACATCTCATCAAGGACTAATCTAAAATTATCTGTTCAGATCCCATACAAACATTCCATAGGATGCCACAGGCAATGGTTATTAGCTACAGCTCGTGGATCACTCCACAATTAATACAAAGTACTCTAATGAGGCTGAATTCGTGTCCTGAATGCCTTAAAAATCAGGCTTGAAATCAGTATTAATATATCCTGGCTGACAGGCACTGCAGGGGGGAGAGTGTTACAGGCAGGTATCAGCAATAAAAGGAACATAAAATAAATAATAATAATGCTGATAATAAAATAATAAAAATAAATACTAGAAAAACAAAAAAAGGAAATAAAACATGAGGGAAATGTAAGCCCTTGAGGGCTGGATTAGGTAGGAAAAGGACCAAAATGGAAAAGATTCTCTGGGAAAGCAAGTGCTCAGCAGCTGGAAACAAGAGCAGAATGAGGAGGACAAAGTTAAGGAGCCCCAAAAGGCAAATCCAATCCTGGAATGAAACAGGGAAACTTCCCAGCAACACCTGAGGAAACAGGGAATGTCCTCATCCACCTTCTCAGCAAGCCCTGAACCCCTGCACAGTGCTGGATGTCACTCCAGCCACACAGCAAACACCTCCTGCTGCCCTGAGCCTGTCAACAACGAGAGGAAAGAAGGGCAGGTAAACAAAGGATCAAAGGGAACGGGGCTGCTCCCTGCTGCTCCACAGACCAAGGTTATGGAAGAGGAAGGGCAAAGCTGGGAAAACAGCGAGCGCACGTGGACTGTGAAGGGATCCACACAGGAAATTCTAAGCTTCTAAAAGTTTTGAGGGTTCCTCTCAATGAAAGAAGCCACACTCCTCCAGAGCACTGTTCCAGAGGGTTATCCCGTGATTTGCAGCTGTGTCCAGAGCACATTCCAAGGCTCTGCACAGCTCTGTGGACTCAGAACCATGGGAGCAAATCCAGCTGTGGCACAGGAAAAGCACATTCCCCACAGGTGTCCCAAGGAAAGAGCAGCTCTGGATGAAGAGGCAGCTGGATCTGCCTACAGGAAGCACTGAACTTCCAAACTCAGCACCTCCCCAGACCATCCACATGTGATAATCTGGTATTTGGGATGGTCTAATTTACAACAGAATAATGACAAATTTTTTCCTGGCAAGGGACTCTAAGATTTAGCCCCAATAATTCAAGTTCCTTCTCTGTTGCACTTACTACATTATAATAAATGATAATTATAAATTATAAATAATCAATATTAAAATGATAACCAAAAAAAATATTACACTGAGTAAAATTTAAACAACTGGAAGTGAACGGAGTCCCATTTTTGAAGTTTTGCAGCCTGGGAGCCTTTGAAGTTTTTAGGTTTGTTAAAGAATCCTGCAGAGCTCAAAAAAAAAGCCCACTTGTACAAATACATCAGTTTGAGCCATGTGAAATGTGAGTGTGGTCAAACAGCAAACTGCAGCAAGGATTTGAAATTAGAATAAGAATAAACAAAGTAAGAAACCAGCTGAACTTATACTACAAACAAAACAGAGAAAGTGTGGCAACAAGAGCACTCAGTCTCTTCCGCTTTGGCCGTGACAAAAATCCCAGGAATGTTGAGTTCTTCTC
Source organism: Coloeus monedula (assembly GCF_965178545.1). Lineage (NCBI taxonomy): Eukaryota > Metazoa > Chordata > Aves > Passeriformes > Corvidae > Coloeus > Coloeus monedula. Next base: position 39,260,170 of record NC_138787.1, read on the forward strand.
TTTCCTTCAATCCCAGCTAACAAGAAAGCTGAGCCTGGTGCCTCACTTACTGCATTGCTTTTTTCAGTGCTGCCATTCAGAACAGGCGTTGTGTAAAGAAAAACTGACACAGAGCACGAGTTTAAGAAAGCACAAGTCAGGGCAGAACGCAAAGCAAAACAACTGAGTCACCATCTTCACCCCAGCTCCAGCCAGGTTTTGTAATTACTGAGTCACAGAATGTCCTGAGCTGGAAGCAATCCACAGGGATCATCCACCAGTCCAACTCCTGGCGCTGCACAGACACCCCAGCACTCCCATCACGTGCCTGGTGTGGGTACAGGGAAGCTACTGGGAAGCTGGAAGGAATCATCAATAAAAGTGACCTTACAGCAGCCACAATTCCCTGAATCCTTACAGATTCAGCAACACCATGGGAAGGGCAGGAGGCACAGAGCACCTCAGACACACAGGAAAAGCTGTGAACCTTCAGGAGTCAGAGCAAAACGGGACACAAAACACTCCCTGATGCTGCTGAGGGCAAGGGAGAGAGGGACACACTGATCAGAGCCCCCAAGCCCGGCCAGGATGTGTCAGGAGCTCACACCGGGATGTCCTGGAGCTGCAGCACCCTGGGGCCCAGGGCCCTCCACACTGACAGGAGGAATCCCAGGATCCCTGAGGCTGGAAAAGCCCTCCCAGCCCATGGAGTCCAAGCTGTGCCCGATGCCCACCTTGTCCCCAGCCCAGAGCACTGAGTGCCACCTCCAGGAATTCCCTGGACACCTCCAGGGATGGGCACTCCAAGTCTCCCTGGGCACTTCCAAGGCCTGAGCACCCTTTCCATGGGGAAATTCCTGCTGCTGTCCACCCTGAGCCTCCCCTGGCCCAGCCTGAGGCCGTTCCCTCTCCTCCTGTCCCTGTTCCCTGCCAGCAGAGCCCGACCCCCCCGGCTGCCCCCTCCTGTCAGGGACTTGTGCAGAGCCACAAGGTCCCCCCTGAGCTCCTTTGCTCCAGCCTGAGCCCCTTTCCAGCTCCCTCAGGAATTCTCCAGCCCCTTCCCAGCTCCCTCAGGAATTCTCCAGCCCCTTCCCAGCTCCCTCAGGAACTCTCCAGCCCCTTCCCAGCTCCCTCAGGAATTCTCCAGCCCCTTCCCAGCTCCGTTCCCTTCCCTGGACTCCTCCAGCCCCTCAGGGTCCCCCTTGTCCCAGAGCTGTCCCCAGCACTGGAGGTGCCCCAGCAGCGCCAGCACAGGGACGGGCACTGCCCTGGGGCTGTGTCACACCAGGGCTGGCACAGCCCAGGGGCCACTGGCCTCTTGCCCACCTGGGCACCCCTGGGCTCACGTTCGGCTGCTGTCACCAGCACCTCCCAGCGCCTTTCCCAGCTCTCCAGACACTCTTCTCCCAGCTCGGAGCATTCCCGGGGCTTGGTGTCACCCAAGTGCAGGACCCGGCACTCGGCCTTGCCGGCTGTCACACCACCGGCCTCACCCCGTGGATCCAGCCTGTCCGGATCCCCCTGCGAGCCTTCCTGCCTCCAGCACACCCACATCCCACCCAGCCCGGGGTGCTCTGCCCGCGGAGCACTCGATCCCCTCCTCCAGACCCTCACTCAGGATACCCAACAGGACTGGGCCCAACACTGATCCCTGGGGGACGCCAGCGGCAGGAGGAAGGAGAGCGGGTAGGGGAACAAGGAGAGCAAAAGAGGAGGAAAAGCAGAAGGAAAAACACGAGGAGAAAAAGGAAGAGGAGAAAGAGGAGGAAAAAGAGAAGGAAGAAGAGAAGGAAAGGGACGAACAGGCCGCCGCTGGGCCGGGCCCAGCCGCCGCTCGCCACCCCGTCGCTCACCCACGTCCTGCTCGAAGGGGTTGGGGGCGAAGAGCGGCATCTCGGCCGCGCGGTGCCGCCGCTGCTCCCGCTCGCCCCGACAGACCCGGCCGGAGCCGCCGCCGCGCCCGCCCCGCCTCAGCCCGCTCAGCGCACGGGGCTGCCCCGCCGCGCCGGACTACCCTCCGGAGCGAGCGCCGCGGCCGCGCCGCCGCCGATCGCCGGGATAAGGGGCCGGGCGGGGAAACAGCGGAGCCGCCCGCCGGGACAGGGGGGGAACGCGGCGGGCGGCGGCGCCGGGAGCGCGACGGCGGCGGCAGGCGCTGTCCGGGGCAGCCCCGCGGCACGGGGGCCTCGCGGGGGCGGAGCCGGCGGGGAGGTGGGAACGGGGCGGGGGCGCTGCGGGCGCCCGTGACGTCACGGTGGCGGCGTGACGTCACGTACCGCCATGTCGAGGCGGCGGCTGAGGGGGCCGGGCCTGTGTCCCCGCGCAGGCGCCGTCGCTCCGCGTTGTGCCGGGGGGAACCGAAAATAAAGTTGTCTGAGGGCACAAATTGCGTCGTCTCCGTGGGTGTGAGGGGGGAAGAGGGTGGGAAGTGCGGCTGAGGGCACGGTGGGGCAATTCGTCCTGACATGTCAAGAGCAATAGTTAAAAAATTCAGTAAAAATGGTTAACGATTAGAAATAGTGAACAATTTGCCCAGAGAGCTACAGGGAGAAGGGGGTTATGAAACAGCGTCCTGCCTGATTGTTGTCAAACGTGGAATATGTAAAACTTTCCTTCAGGAAGGATGTTCTTGGGTGGTTGATCTTTGTGGCTGCCAGGCCAAATCAACAAGAAGGGCGATGGAATCGGCGAAACAGAGCAGCCAACAAGCTGTAAGTGATGCTCAGGTGTTGGAAAAACAAATGACTCGTGGGTGGAATTGCCCTGTTAAGTTCAGGACTTGACATCATTGGTGGTGTCAGCTGTAGGGGAGGCTGACAGAGCTCCGGAGGAAGGATTTCCACGGGGGGTGGCTACAGGGAACGCAGAGTTTATGGGCCACAAAGACAGCTGGCAGAACCCCCAATAAAGGAAGAAACCAATAAACCCAGTTCAGCAACCGTGGTTAAATCAGCTCCGGCTGGCTGAAAGGGAATTCTGGCTGGGGGCGTGCAAGCACTGACCCAAGGAACTGCCTGGCCCAGAAGAGGAGAAGGGCTGGGATCGTCAACCAGCAGAGGAGAGAGCTCTAATTAACAACTGGCCAAGGAGATGAGTGGTGAGGGAGCGTGGCCGAGGAGATGGTGGGATAACGGGTGGCAGTGGGATGGTGGCATTGGTGGGGGCTGTCCCAGTGTGGCCAAATTTAGAAATAGATCCTCTGAGAGAAGGCACAACCACCCCTCCCCCACCAGGTTCGGGGAAAAGATAGATTTTCCTCGAAGGAAAGTGAAAGTTAGATAAAATCTATTTATTTAACAAACACACGGGAAAAGGAAAATAATGCTAAATAATAAAATCTTTCGCTGTAGAAAAAAACCTGGGAAAGTGTCAGAGTCCTCCCTTTGGTCTCCTGGGAGCTGGGGCTTGGCCCAGGGCCAGGCCCTCTGCGCTCAGTGGAAAGTCCTCCCGATGTGCTCTGATATTGAAGCAGTCCAGTAGAAAAGGGAGAAAATCCAAAATTCCAAGGAAGGAAAAGCAAAGTTCAACTCTCAGTCTCTCTCCAGAGAAAAGGAAGCTGAAACTGGCCAAAAAACTGACCCGGGAAACAGCAAGCCGGGTGCTTCCTCCCTTCCCTGCCGCAGCTGGAAAGAAAAGTCGCTATCTCTGTGTGACCTTGAACAAGCTGCAAACTGCTTTGAAAAAGTTTTGCTCAGTTTTTCCTTCCCCCTCTCAGGCTCAGTTTAGAGGCATAGAAAGGCACAAAGATAATTTCTGGGCATAGGGCAGCGACATGGGATACACATCACAAAGTCACCCAAGACGGGGCATTCCATAGGGAACGCGGCTCCGGCAGGGGGGATGGCTCAGCAACGGGGCGGATTTTGGGGATGCGTGACCGACGGGGTGTGGCTTGTCTCGAGGAGGAGAAGCCCCCCAAAATCCCCTTTACGGACACACCTGAGCACCACCTGTCCCTGACCCCGCTGCAGCATCAGCAGGGCCTGGCAGGAGCTCCAAGTCCTTCTTCCTCTGAGCAATAATGTGCCTCCAGATGAACTGGGGTGAGTCAGGGATTGGTACCCAGCACCACGTGCCTTTGGAATGTGCAGTGTCACCCGTCTCGGAGCGGCTGGGAGCCTTAGTCACCGTCCTGATGGAGTCACCACATGACTCACTGCCTATTTTTGAGTTATTCCCAAAGAACTCGTGGAGAAGTGAGGCACGGCAGCAGCAGAGTGCCTGCTTCTGTGAGAAGGGCAGGAATTTGGAAGTCCAACACAAACCATTCTGAAAGCTTCCTGTATGATTCAGTGATATTCCCCTGCCCACTCACCTCGAATTTCAGGGGCCGCATTCCTTTCCTCAGCTGTAATATCAAAGTGTAAGAAACTTAGAGATACCTAAGTTTCACTTACATGTGTGAAAACAATATTTTTTAGCACATTTTGTACAGAGCTTTAATTCTTACGTTAGAATTAAATTGAATTATACATTTGAATAATCAGAAATTATTATTATTAGGAATTAAAATCTGATTTGAAGAACACACTGATGTTCCTTCAAAAATTTAGCGGTTCATGTTTTTCACGAAAACAGTTCATATTTCTATACATCAAAACATTGATTTTAAATCAGCTGTGGTGGCCCGGGGTTGTCAAAGCTTCTTTGTCGGGTTTTTTGATTCTGAAATTCCATAAAATCATCGCGGCTGGAGGATCAAGAAGTTCAAAGGGATGGACTGTGGCTGAGGAGACGGTGGAGGTCCAATTAGTGGCTGTCTTCCCTGGCTGTTCCGTTTCCTTCCCGTTTTCCAGGGATTCAGGCTGTCTGCAGGTGGCACAGTTGCCTCGCATTCCCGGCCACCGTTTGCCATCCCGAACCGGCTGCTGGAAATCACCTCCTGGCAGATCTTTAAGGCAAAATGGAGAGTCTTTCCCGAGGTCTAAATTCACTAATTACATCGCAACTTCTAATTTCACTGCATGGATCAGGCGGAGGACGGCATTCATTTGTTTAATTGCCTTAAAAAAGGAAGGATGAAGCCATTAGTGCAGCAAAGCACCGAAGAACGCTGCTGATGTTGTCTGGCTGAAGTGGGAATTTGTAATGGATCCTGGTTAATTCCAGGCATTGAGGTTTGGCTTTCTTTTTTTTGACTCCATGTGGTGCAACAGTCGCAGCAGCTGGGCGTGGAAATGCACTGCTGGCTCCTCTATTTCCATTGGTTTTGTCACCTCAAACCAAATGTCACTCGTCTCCGTGGGCCTTTGCTCCGTTTTTTACCTGGACATGGTGGGACAATGCATCCAAGAGCACCTGGGAAGGAAGGGTTGGGAAGGGCCTTCTGCTGAGTCTGAGCCTCCCAGGTTCCAGCAGTCATGGAGAACGTCCAGTCCAGAAGCACCTACAGAACTTCTGCTCTGTGCCACACCACAGCACAATTCCCAAGGGAAAAATCCCGCAGTAAATGGTAAAGTCCACAGTAACAACAAGGAAGGGAAAAGAAAATATCAGGGCACTGTTATCCCAAGTCATGGAGGAACAAACTATTCCTTAAGGAGAAGCAGGAGAGTAGGACAGAAAAAATGATGTAAAAATAAGCTGTTTCCAAACCTGTTTTTCCAGACTCTGGATCTGGGAATCTCTTTCTCCCTGAGCAGTCTGTGCCCCTGTGTCCCAGCTGTTTTACCATCTTTAGGACCAGCCACCTGCATGGTGTCCATATCCCTGATGGATCTGGGGGGGTTTATAGGAAATCTTTGCTCCTCCCTCCTCCCTGCCCTGTCCCACATCGAGGGGCCAACTCAGCTTTCCCGGTTTCTTTGTTACAAAATGTTGTCATAATATTTAATCTGCAGCCTTGGCCTCGGCAACAGCTGTTTGAAAGGACAATTTATATTCCCCAAAGTGCTTTGAAAACCCTCGGGAAGCTCCCAGGAAGCTTTTTCCTGGTGCACAGAAGCAGCTTGTCCAAGCTTCCAGCTTTGTTTTGTGTCTGGCTGGATCCTGTGGATTCCTCCAGCTGCCCTCTCGTTTACTTTGTGGTTTGCTGGAATATTTGTTCCCTGTTTTTTAGGCTGCTCCCTCTCCTCAGCACTCTGTGTGGGAGTCACGCGGCCCGAAAACGGATGAAACAGAGAAATGCAGAAAATGATTCCATGGAAAGCATTCCAAGGTGGGAGCGAGGAACTGCTGTGATGATGAGAAACCCACTCTTTAAAGTGTAAATATGCTGGGGTTTTACAGCTCTGCTCAGCAGCTGGACACACTTTGTATCCACTGGGATATTCCTGCAGAAGAAGCGAGTATGGAAAGGCTGGGGTGTGCTAATAACTCCTTTCGCTGCACACACAGCCTGATGCCACTGAAATGAAATCCCCTTGCTGCTCAAAGCTTTGATTCATTATTGCTCAGCTTCCTTTGGCTGTTGTCACTCAGCTCAGCCACTCGAGTTGCCTCATGGAAGCGTCTCCGACGCTTTTCCACACGTGGCTGTTGGAAGCAAGTTGGTGTTAACAGGAATGTATTTGTTTCTCCAATCACACTTTATTTTCTTGTACCTGTTGTTACATGATGGGATTCCTCTTCCTTACCTTAGCTGCCACAGAGGAAATGTATCCTGTATTTCCCCACTTCTATGCACAGCACCCCCCCAGTGTCTACGTCCAGAAGTCCCCCAAATGCACAGAGACAATTCCAGTGGCAGTTAATGGACACTGCTTGGGAGTCTTGGCATCTCCTAAAAAGCAGCCTCAGGCAGGGCAGGGTGGTGCCAGCAGGATGAGTAGATCCTCCTGGAGCAGCCAGAAGAGCCAACCCTTCGATCCAACATTTCCCTGTACGCTGGGAGGTATATGGGAGTGCTGCAGCTCCTTGAGCCACTTGACTCCCTATTTCCAGTAGGGAACTCTGGAAAGAGTCATGGAATCCCAGGATGGGCTGGCTTGGAAGGAACCTTCAAGCCCATCCCATCCCACGCCTGCCATGGCAGGGACACCTCCCACTATCCCAGGCTGCTCCAAGCCCCAATGTCCAGCCTGGCCTTGGACACTGCCAGGGATCCAAACTGTGCCAGAGCTTCCCCACCCTCACAGGGAAGGATTTCTCCCCACTATCCCATCTATCCCTGCCCTCTGGCAGTTGTCGAGACCTCATCTCACAAATCTTGGGAGACGCTCTTCCAAGCTTCTGGCATGTGGGGCAGGTGCTCCCGTAACCCAGGAAATTTGCCTGGGAGAAGGGATTTTGTTCAGTGCTGGGGCACGTGGGGCGTCCCGGTGCCCATCCCATATGGCAGCAGATCCTAACCCGGCGTCCCAGGTTTTGTCAGAGAATCTGCCTCCCTTTGGCACCATCTGGGCCTCCCGTCCCGTCTGCACGGAGCGCGCCGGGCAGGAATGCAGCCGGCGGGCAATCCCGATTGTTTCCCGGCGCGAGCCAAAGTCGGGATCAGATGCTTCCTCTCCTGAGCTCCGGGCTTCAATGTCCTTTCAGCGGGAGCATTTATCTGTGAATGGAAAGTGCCGGAACGCTGCTTTGCATCTCGTTATCCGGGGCGGGCGCGCCCAGACAGCGTGTAAGCGATTCTTTCTGCAGCGTGGGGACCACGGTGGGAGCTGTCTGCACCTCTGCCCGCCTCTGTCCTCCCCCACAACCCAAATATCCCAAATACCTCCTTTTTCCAAACGCCCTCCCGCTTTCCAGAGCCGCCGCGCGTTATTTTGGGATGCTCGTCCCAACGCCAAAGTGAGTATCCAGACACAGCGTGCCTTGAAGCAGCTAATTAACAAGCAGTCTAGAATGTGCAAATGCACTGTGCTAATTAGCCCTGGAACATCCAACCACCTGCACGGGGGCTCAGGGAGGGCAGAGGGGGAGGCACGGCTACACCCAGACAGTGGTGTCGGAGCGCCGTGCGCCTTTAATGAGGCTCAGCATCAGCTGATTGCTAATTACAGCCCGTGGCCGGTCTGTGCTGCCAGGCTGGTTCCAGTCCTCCCCAGAAAAACAGAACGGATCTAAACAGCCCCGTGTCAGGAAGAGAATGGGGAAGTTGTGGGACGCGCCAGCTTTGCGTGACAGGATGAACCCCCGCGGGCGGCGAGCGACACGGGTTAAAACTGGGTGGAGTGGGGAGGGAGAGGAATCGATGGATCCAGTCCTCTCCTAAATGGTGTCAGCCCCCAGATTCTGCCTCATGAAGAGGCAGTTAAGGTGGGAGATAAACAAGGGGTGCTTTCCTTAACCAAGGAATTGCACCCCGATCCCGGCACCTCTGGTGAGGCACCCGAAGATCCACAGGGCTTGAGGACATACCCAGAGGCACCTCTGGAGAGGAGGACTCAAAGGGAAGAGCTGCTCCTGGGATTCGTGTGCGGGCCTTTTCCCATCCCTTGGCAGTAGCAAGGACCAGGCTGCTCCCAGCCTCACAGCAGGATGCCAGAGGAGCCCCTGTCCTGCTCCCTGTCCCCCCCCCGCAAGAGCAGCTTGTGTTTTGGGGGGGTTTTCTAGGGAATTCTGCTTCCTCCAGGGTCCACTTCCAAAGGGGTCAATGGTGCCTTTGGATGTGATGAGGAGCAGAAACGTCCTTTGCTCCCAGGTGTGTGTCCCACTCACGGCAGGATCCTGTTGTACCTCAGGTGTAAGGACAGAGGAGTGTCGTGGTACCCAGATGGGATGCCAGGATGCCCCTGGATCAGCGAGAGCATCAGCACTGCCAGGGTGTCCCTGCCCCAGGATCAGTGATGCCAGGGTGTCCCTGCCCCAGGATCAGCACTGCCAGGGTATCCCTGCCCCAGGATCAGCACTGCCAGGATGTCCCTGCCCCAGGATCAGCGATGCCAGGGTGTCCCTGCCCCAGGATCAGCACTGCCAGGATGTCCCTGCCCCAGGATCAGCGATGCCAGGGTGTCCCTGCCCTGGGATCAGTGACACTGTGTCAGTACCGTTTGCCACCAATGCTGCATCGGAGAAGTTTGCCAGGAGAATTTCCCATTCTAACAGCATTTTTATGAAAATATTTCCTCCAGTTTCCTTGTCTTGCCTTTTTTTTTTTTTTTTTTTTTTTTTAATGTATTTCAGATCTGCCCCAGTGTGACTTCAAGGAAATTCCCCAGATCTCAAGGAACTGCCCTCTCCCGTGCAAAGCTGGGCAAGCCCTGCACTCCTGATTCCCCACCTGTTGGACCAGTATGATCGGAGAGGCCCTGCCCGGCTGTTTGTGGCTTCATTCATGTTTATAAACTACTCTGAGATCTGAGAAAAAGGATTTACGAGTGCAAAATAATAAGTTGCCAAACAGTTTCTAACCTCATAAACACATAATTTTAAATTCAAGGAGACACTGAGGAGGGCAAGATCGCACAAGTGGACTGGGAACAGTTTCCATCATCCATCCTGAGAGCTCCAACTGCACAATTCCCTCCATTGCTGCAAGCCCAGCCTCGTGTTTAATCATGAATTGAGAAAAAGCCTTTCTAAAGATATTTTTTACATTCTAAAAATGGGAAGCTCATTTGTTTTTAGCTGCCCTCCTCCTTCTTTTGTTTCTCCCTTTGTGCCATATTCACATGGCGTTAAGGAAAAGCTTCCTGGAAATATGAACTGAGAAGTGGGAATCCATTCAGCTCGGTTCGACTTTGTTCCTTTATGTCACACAAACCACAGCAAACATGTTTGTTGTGGGGCCACTCACTGAAACAGACAATCCAAACAATTGTGCAGCTGAGCTGGGATCCCGTGGCTTCATTCCTCCTCCCACTCGTGGACCTGCAGTGGGAAAGCTGGAATTGTTGGGCTGGCAGCCTGAGAGCCAGAAACACGGACCCCACTGAGGGAATGATGGATGTGTGAGGAAATTTAGGAGTTATTCATGGGCCACTTTGCAAACAGAGTGATTAATAATAATTAATTTTGCTGCACTGGCACAGGGTGCCCAGAGCAGCTGGGGCTGCCCCTGGATCCCTGGCAGTGCCCAAGGCCAGGCTGAACAGGGCTTGGAACAACCTGGGACAGTGGAAGGTGCCCCTGCCATGGCAGGGATGGCACTGGGTGGGCTTTAGGGTCCCTTCCAACCCAGACCAGCCTGGGATTCTCTGATAACCAGAGGCAGCAGTGAGTGTGTGGGCTGGAGCCCTGCACGGTTTGGTGGCCACAGCCTGCTCTCCTGGCCATCCTGGGCTTCCCCATCCTGGGAAATGCTCACCCTCAGCCCCCTGATTCCTTCAAGGATTCATCTCCCCTCCATTGGCTGGTGCTCCCTAAGTTTTCCACCCTGCAAAGGCAGAAGCTTCCCTTGCCCTGAGCAGAGCCAATCTCCAGGTGGAGTTTCCTTGTGGAGCGTTTTGGAGGCTCCTTCCAGCATTGACAGGAATCCTTTCTCAGCCAGCAGGAGTCCACCCCACCTGTGGGGATGCAGCTGCCCATGGATGCTCCTCACCAAGGGCTCCCTGGGTGCTCCTCGGTGGACACCTGGCAGCAGAACTCCCTTCCAGGAACAGGCTGCTCTCCAAGCCGGGGAGGTTGTGCTGTTTAATATTTGAACAGAAGGCATCATAATTACAGCTTAATCTGATGGATGAACCCTGATAAGAGCCGCTGTCACATTTCCTGTTCCATCCTCGGCGCTGGATGCCGGGGATGGAGCAAGGAGCTGGCAAGGCCTCGGTGGCTCCCCGTGGCCACGGATGCTGCGGCCGAGCGGGGAAATGCCAAACAAACAGCGTGGACAAGCAGCTGCCACTTCCAGAGCTGCAGCCAGCCCTCACACCCCATTAGGCCATGGACCAAAAGCGCAAATCTGGTGGTTTGGCCAGTGGCAATTTTCATTTTTCTACAGAAAAGGCTGCTGGCATTTGTTAAAAAAGGGGAAAAAAAAAATAGAAGAAGGAAGAGGGCCAAGGGATTTGAGGACTTGTTTAAATAATGGAAAGGCTGCTGCTGCTGGTTTTGTTTATGTCATCAAAAAAGGGCATAGCTTTGAAGTTACTGATGAGCAACCACAGCGTTGGCTTATAAAAGCAGCAGGGCTGTGATGCTGCTGGGCTTGCACCTTTCCAGAGCGGAGCATCCAGGGGGTGACAGCATCCAAACAGGCTGTTCCTCACTCCCTGTTTCCCACCCAGGGCTGCTGACCTCAGAGTGAGCTGATTATTTTTTATTTTTAATATAGAAAAAAGCAAGAATCATAACATTTCCCTTCCCCAGAATATTTGTTGTACTACAGCTTCTTCCTATGTCATAGAACGCCACGGGAAATCCAATCATGGACACCCATCCTGGCTGTCCCCAAGCCACATCCTCCTGCTCTGAGACCTCCTCCAGCTACCAGGACTAGTAAATTGATTTTAAAAAACATTCTACTCTGTTCTGTAGCATTAAAGCCTGAGGTGATTCTGTTCTAATTCTATAAATCACTGATATTTTCATATGATAGACCCTTTTTTGTGTTTCCTGAGTCATCCTCCATTCTCCCTGATCCAATCTCCAGCCAGTGAGCAACTCCCAGAGAATGCAGTCATGCAGTCCTATTCTGGCTTACCTTTATTTCCAAATAAATCCAAGCTGGATTATATACCCAGGTAAAGAAAAAGTGGGGAAAAGCCAGATGGGGGCTTTCCCTGCTGCTGTCCTACAACTGATTCAGGCAGGCCAGGGAGAGGGGAGAAGGTTCCCTGTGCTGTCATTGCCAGAGAAAGTGTGGATGTGTAAAAACCTGATCTAGACATGTTGGCATTGTCAAATAATTCCTGCTGAACCACTTCTGGTTAAACACTGCATGGGTCATTTGAATACCTGTACTTGCACCTCCCTGGCTCTCACTCGTGTGGAAACTCAAACTGCTCTCTCTTGCGAGAATCTTGGGAAAATCACAGAATCCTGGGATGGTTTGGGCTGGAAGGGAGCTTCGAGCCCATCCCATTCCACCCCTACCATGGGCAGGGAGACCTTCCACTATCCCAGGCTGCTCCAAGCCCTGTCCAGCCTGGCCTTGGGCAGTGCCAGGGATGTGGAGTCCACAGCCTCTCTGGGCACAAGTGACTCCGAGGAGTAACTGAAATACTCTGTCCCAGGAGTTTCTCCATGTTTAGAAAGATGTTCTTTCACTGCTGCTGCAGGAATAGACTTCCCTGATGTTCACCTCAGGACACTGAGTGGGTTTGGCAGGAGAGGAGAGGAGTTGCTGGTGGTGCCAGCTGGGCTGCCCAGGATCTGGTGTAGGAATTGCCCAAAAATGAACAGCAAAAAAACTGAACAGCTTTTGGTTGTAAAAGTGTTGTAAAACAGCTCCGTGGGCAGAGCACCACAGGCCCTCTCCCCTTGGCACCTCACTGCCTCCAAATCCTGCTGTGGCTGAGCTTCTCCGGGGCTGCTCTCTGGGCAGGATCTGTCTCTCCCAGGAGAAAATTCCCTGATGGCTCCCACAGCTCCATCCCTCCTGCCTCCCACTCTGAAACTGCAGTGCTGGGACAGGGCTGAGCAGTCCTGGGGTTCCAGGGGCTGTCAGCTGGGTCACTTTTATCCTTGTGATGCCCATTGCTGATGTGAATGGATCATGGAAGGCTGCTGGTAGGACTCCACTGCTCCAGAGGTAGCTTCATTAACACCAGTGCTAATGATCAGTGTGATTGGCAGTTCAGGCAGTGGAGTTTATCTCAGTTCAGCTGGATGGGTTCAGGACAGGACAGGGCCCCAGTGACCAGGCAGATGCCACCAGTGCCACCTCCCAAAGCTCAGGAGGATGACGTGGTCATGCTCCTTTCCATGAGGAAAGAAAACTCAGTCGAAAAAGCTGGAGAATGTCACTGGCTGCATTCTACATCTGTTACATCTCAGGATAATTTATTTTAACCTCTGAAGATACAAGGGAAAATATGTGAAGGAGATGGAGATGTGCCAGTATTTCCAGTTCATTATAAGCAAAGAACTGTTGCTTATAGCACTTTTTTGGAGCAGAGAGCAGTCTGGTTTTAAATCCCTCAAGCAATGAGGAATCACGACCCCACCAATGGAAGTGGTTCTTCAGCAAAGAGTTTACTAATTAAAAGAGTTTCAGTTTTAAATTCAGTCTAAATTTCCTCCCTTTACATAATGTCCTGTCTGCTTTCTGCGGGCATTGCTGGATCCCTGCAGGGGGGTCACCCAAATGTCTTTCCTGCTCTCAGGGAGTGAAGCCCTGGGCTGCGCGTGCTCCGAGCTGGAGGGATTTGGGATGCAGGGCAGGGACAGTGGGAACTGGGATTGTCATGCAGGATGCTCACTGGGGCTTTTTTTTCCTATTGAAAAGCAATGCTGCAGCTGAGAGGCAGAGGTGAGGCCAAGCAGAAGGGATGGATCTGCATTTCAGCCACGCTGGAGACCCGCACAGCACGTGCCACCCACCCCTGGCGGCACTGGGGACGGTGGCACCTGTGGGTGCTGCTGGGCGGGGTGTGACACACGCCTGTACCCCGTGAGAGGTGACAGCTGTGTCCCCACTGAGCCCACACAGCCCCTGCTCCACCAGCAAAACACAAACGACCCAAACCTGGCCCTTTTCCAGCCGCAGGCTTTGCCCGCTGAGCAGCGCTTTGTGCAGGACCACGGCACGGCCCCGGGGACCCAGCTGCACAGAAAGGTCCTTTCTCCTGTTTGTGTGCAAGGAGGGACTCGAGGATTTGGGGGACAGAGGGACTTGCTCCAGCAGGGCCATCCCCAGCTGGGCAGGTTTGCCCACGAGCCTGCAGTGAACTGAGTCGAGACGACCCCGAGACACAAACAGCGAAGCAGCTGTGCCTGCAGACGACACTGGGGAAGCAGATATGTATGAGTGTTACCAAGATTAGGGCTTAATTAAATTCCTGCAAGATTTTTGGGTCTTCATAACTTTCCTTTGAGCTCCCTGCCAACTAGGATATGCTCGCTGGCTTCAGAATATGAAAGCAAGTGTTGTTGTGTTTTGCAAATATATTTTATAATGCATGCAAGTGCTGACTATGCAAAAGTCTCCCTGGTTTCCACGATTAACAAAATTACAAAAGCACAAAGGGTAGCAGTTCTTCTTGTTTTCGACTATCCCTTAAAAACAGGAGACGGATCAAAGTATCCTGTGATTAAGTTCATTAATCACACCCACGTCATGAAAAACCATCGACTCTTCTGAACCCACTTCTCACAGAGGGAGGGCGTCAGGAGTCGGCCGGGGTGGATTCTGCTGTGGGTTGGGTGTTTATTTACTTGTTTTTCCCAAACAAGGACCTGGCTGGGATGGCATGGCCATGGGGCAGGGATGTCTCTGGCCGGGAGCAGCCAGGTGGGCGAGGAGCAACCAATCCCTGCCCGGCCCTCGAGGGGTTGGGATGCACAAAAATCTCTGCTGCTTTCATCCCACTTGGAAGCAAATCCCTAGAAGTAGGGATTGAGCTGCATGGGCAAGGGGTGGGCACGGGGATATCTGTCCTGAGCATGGCAGGAGAGGATGGATGGGCAGCAGTGCACTGGAAACCCCCTGCTGGGATTGGGATTCCCTCTTGTGGGCTCTTGTAGAGTTTGGATCTTCCTTGCTTTTAATCCCGTGCTTGTCCTTATCAACACAGCCCCGGCTTATCCAACACACAGAGCTTTTATCTGTGTATCTGATAAGCAAGAGCCTCAGAGAGGGACACGCTGAGCTCAGCCCCCCTCGCATCCCCCACGTCACTCTCGTCTGAAAGGCTGCTGCAAATGTGCTCTCTGGGACCTGGGAGCAATCTGGATAGACACGTGTTAAAGCACTCGGAAAATTCAACAGCAAACTGGCAGTCACGTCCCCGAGCTGGCAGAGCAGAGGGGATTCAGGTCACAGATCCGTCCCTGCAAGCAGCACCTGGCTGCAGGCGCTGTGCCGAAGGGATGGAGCTGGAGGAGCTCCCAACCAGCAGGGAATCACCCCAACCCTCGTAGGACACAAGTGTCACCTGCTGTAATTAGCAAAAACCAGCTTTTCTTCAGTGCCTGACAATGAGAGGGACTTGTCCCTGTGAGGGTCCTCCCTGTCCTGCAGACACAGAGTGACCACCCCTTCTGGGCTTCTCCCCAGAGACATCCCAGGATGTCCTGCCCCTCCCAGCACGGATCAGGCTGTCACCTGTGCTGCATCCTGCTCTTTCCAAAACCAGCCACAGGTACTGTTTGCTGGAGGGGACCAGGCCCAGTCCTCATCAGGACTGAGGAGATGATAATTTTGTCCATGCTGGAAGGATTTCTCCAGCTCATCCCTACAGGTTTAACCACAACCAGATATTAAAACACCCAGTTCTGGGTGGATTTGCACCAAACTGCGAATACTCTGCACAGGGAGGATGTGTTGTGGCATTGCACCCCTTTCACCCCAGTGGATCTGCCTTTGCCAGGTGCAAATGAAGCCTTGACAGGAATTTTTAGGAATGTGACTGAGTGCAAGGGCAGGGAGCACAGTTTAAACCCGGGCGCAGCAGGGAAGGGGTTATAGCGATAAGCCAGCAGCTCCACGTGGAACAAAGCTGGCATTTCAGGGGGAAGACAATGGATTGTATTTTCTGTGTTCATTTTAGTCATCCAGTTGGCACCGAGGCTGAGGTCACCCACCCAGTCGTGCACTGCAGCATCTCTGTTCTGGGCAGCAAGGAGCAGCCAAACAAAGAGGAGCTGAGTCGGCAGGAACGGGACAGCAATCAGGGATGGCGAAGGGCTCCGTTAAACGGCTCTGCAGTCCATCCCAGGACACTGCTGCAAATCCCTCTGAATAAGCATTTTCTCTGACACACATCTTAGCACTTTGCATGGCCACTGGTCACACTCAATTCCTGCCTCACATCCCAAACAATAATTACCGGCTTGGCCTGGTTTTGTGGCTGAATGATACGATTTGCAATGCAAGCACGCAGGCTCCAGCCAAGGGATGCAGCCACTGCTCTCCATCTGTAAATATTTGCTCAAGCAACAGCTCCATTTCCTTTGAAGCATTTAAAAAGGTGGCAGGTCCAACGTGGAGGCACCTGCGGGCACGTGGCTTAAACACACACCAGGCACACACAGCACGCACGTCTGGGCTTGGGCTGGGCTTTGTGCTGTGCAGAGAACAGGCTCAATTTGTCACCCTGTCCTGTTTTCTGGGAAATGAGCTTTAATTATGTTACCAATGTCTGGGAAACCTGAGCTCTCTGTTGTAGAGCGGCGCTGCGAGTTCCTCTGCTTGTGAGTCCAAGGTACAGATGTGGAATCACACAGTGGTTTGGGTTGGAAGGGACCTTAAAGTTCATCCCATCCCAGCCCTGCCATGGGCAAGGACACCTCCCACTGTCCCAGGCTGCTCCAAGCCCCAATGTCCAACCTGGCCTTGGGCACTGCCAGGGATCCAGGGGCAGCCCCAGCTGCTCTGGGCACCCTGTGCCAGGGCCTCCCCACCCTCACAGGGAACAATTCCTTCCCAATATCCCATCCATCCCTGCCCTCTGGCACTGGGAAGCCATTCCCTGTGTCCTGTCCCTCCATCCCTTGTCCCCAGTCCCTCTCCAGCTCTCCTGGAGTCCCTTTAGGCCCTGCAAGGGGCTTTGAGCTCTCTCTGGAGCCAGGCTGAATATTCCCCCACTTCTCCCAGCCTGCTCCATCATCACTGCTTCATCACCACTGATCCATCACCATTGCACCACCAGGACTGCTCCATCACCACTGATTCATCTCCAGTGCTCTGTCACCTCTGCTGGGTGCAGCTGCCCACACAGAAGTGCCCTAAGGCTGGGGGTGCCCTGCAGCTGCCCACAAACCCCCTCCAACCAACACCACCAGCATTTTTGGAGGGTTTGGGACGTGCCTTTCCCAGGCCATGCTGGTGCCCTGGCAGTGGCACCACGCCACAGCCATCCCCATAGCTGTGCCATGGGCCAGAAGGTGACAAGGGCTTTGGAAGTTTTATCCCTGGTAGCTGCAAAGCCTCCCAGCTGGCTGCTTAAAGGAGTTATTAAAGATGCAGCAAGTCTGCTTCACGCTCCCTGCATCCGACAGCGTTTCCCTCTTGTCTGGGTTCAGCCAAAGGGAGCCAGGCTGCCGTCGGCCCCGCTCCACGAGGCAGTAAATAATTCAGGGTGAACTTCTGTTCTCCTTGTCTGGAACAGGAGTGGAGATGTTCAGAGTTGGTTGGGAAGGGGAAATGTTTGTTTTATGGGAAAACCTGCATCACTGGCCTTCTGTTTAATTTAGCATCGGAACAAAACCTTGCAGATCCCTGGAGAAGAGAGGCTCTGGAGTGACCTAATCAGGGCCTTCCAGTGCCTGAAGGGAGCCTGCAAGTACGATGGAGAGAGACTCCACAGGGCCTGGAGTGACAGGACACAGGGAATGGCTTCCCACTGCCTTGCCCCTGTGTCCAAGGAGCATCCCAGGGACACCAGTTACATGGGAAGTGTGGGCTGAGGTGGGATCTCAGCTCTGCTGGGAGTTTTCACCAGCACTGAAGGGAGCTGGTGACATTGGAAATGTGATTTAAAGGTCTGCAAAAGGTGTTCCCAGTGACTGCACAACTCCTGCTCTGGCAAATCCTCCCCCTCCCGCTGCCTTGCTGGGAAACAAATGTTATTAATCAGCCCCGTAAATTGAGATCCATATTTTTCTCGTGAGTTCTGAAACCCATTTAAGGCCTCTGAACAGCTTCTATCAGCTGGAAAAATCAAATTCATTTTATTCCTTCTGCCTAAGCATCCCTGGGAGTTCTTTGTCGAGAGCCTTTGGTGGGAAAACAATGGAAACTTGTGGGGCGTTGGTGTGCGAGGCCCACGTGGAAGCACCCGGCGCTGTCCTCCTGCCACGGGGACAAGGGCTGGCATTGTCCCCACTGCCCTTTGGAGCCACGGGCCAGCTGAGGGCTGAGCTGCAGCCCCTCCATTCCTCAGGGGAAACAGGGAGAAGGATCTTTTGGCAGTTTTTACAGCCAACATCTCCTCCAGCCTCTCCATCTCGGTGCTGCTCTGCTCTCACATTGCAGCTCTATTAAATATTGACTCCTTCCCTAGCCCTGTTTTCTGCTCCATTATCTCACTTTCCTTAGCATTTGCAATTCCTCGCCTTGCTGGGAATTCTGAGGCTGTGTTTTGTCTGCCTGCCCTCCTGCTGGGAAATCACGAAGGAGCTCCCGGCCGGGCTGAACCCCACCAGGAAACAACGCTCGTGTTGAGTTTGCTCACCAGTGGGATGGCAGCAATGTGGGCATCCCACGTCTGCTCCGGGGTGTCACCACCCCAGTCTGGCAGGGCAGGTGCCAGGGGCTCCTCCTCCAGATGTCCTTCAACTCCAGGTGCTCATCTTCACATCCCAGTGCTCCTTGGGCATTCTCCATCCCAGCTTTGCATCTTGCTTTAAACTCAATTTACACCTGGAGGGATGTTCAGCCTGGGAAAGAGAAGGCTCCAGGGAGAGCTCAGAGCCTCTTCCAGTGCCTAAAGGGGCTCCAGGAGAGCTGGAGAGGGACTGGAGACAAGGCATGGAGGGACAGGACACAGGGAATGGCTTCCCACTGCCAGAGGGCAGGGATGGGTGGGATATTGGTAACAACACCACACTTGGCTTTGGTGGAGCTCCGTCTGATCCACACCAGTGTTGGAAGTGACGCCCAAGGATGTCAGCAGGGCCAGAGCAGGGCACAAGGAAATCAGATCCAAAGTTAATCATTTAATTTCCAGCACACAGAGGAAAATGAGAGGGCTGGTTAGCTGTGATCCTAATAACTCACTGCACTGGGACTGAGCATTTCCACCCTGCAGCTTCTGCAGGAGCTCATTTTCCTTGAGAAGACTGCCCTCAGAAAGCAGCCCGTGATTTTTATATCTTTTTTTCATTTATTACAGAAAACCCCCTCTCCTAGGCAAGCTCAGCATTCAGGAGCTGCAATCAATAACCTCTCCTTAAGTGAGCCCTGCTCAGCTCACGGATGGACTTTATGGGTACTCTACATCTTTATTATGAATGAAACATCCTTGGCCACTGCTGAGCCAGGACCTGGCTATTTATTAAAGCTTCTCCAGCTTTTATCAGATCACCTGGAACTCCACTGAGATGGCAGCTCAGGATGCATCTGGAAGTGCTGAGCAGCAGGGAAAAGGAGGGTTCATAAACCAATCTTTTCCCTTCAGAGGTTCTTCCGTAGATAAGTAAGTCCAGACTGCTTCAGGGGATTTTAGGAATGACTCAGCCCCAAAGTTCCAGCTCTTTATGTGGAGATTTTGGTGACAAACAGGCCAGTTGGGTCAGGGGAATTTAGGAATGACTCGTCCCCAAACTTCCAGCTTTTTATGAGGAGATTCTGGTGACAAACAGACCTTGAGGAAAGGCTGAGCAGTCTCATTCTCCAGTGAAATTCCACACAAGCTCGTGGCACAGAGCCCTTGCAAAGCTGGTATGGCCATTAATCCCGAGGCAGACAAAGAATTCCCTGGTGGCATCACCCGGTGTGCATTGCCCAGGTGCCTGGGATGAGCTCTGGGAACTGCACATTGTGTAGCTGCTGATTTTATTTGAATAAATAGATGTGAAAACAAAGGTCTCTTGTTTATTAGTTGTTATCCCAGAATAATTTCTTTGCATTGCACGAGCCAGCTAAGTCCCTTTTTTACTTACCCGCACTAATTTCGGCACTTGCAAATGTCGACATCCCAGTTACAGACAACAACAAATTGCTTAAAAATCACCTTATCCTTTAAAAGAATTCTTTCCTTTGCTCTGCTGCATTGATGTTAAATGTTTGCTGTGTGTAAGGATGCCTAATTTCATTAAAAATTTTGCAAGGCTGGTTTTGACCTGAATATGCCTCATAGCAGGATTTAGAGCTGCCTTTGACTTCTTGCTGAAGCCCAGGAATCCAGTTTATCCTGCAGTTTTCCCAACCTGTCCCAGGTATTTGTGGCCAGCAGCAGCTCCCCGTCCCCCAGGGTCTCCCAGTGTCCAGAGGGAGGTAAAAATGCTGAGGTGATTCCCGGAATCCCAGAATATGCTGAGTTGGAAGGGACCCACAAGGATCATCAGAAAGCTATTGAGTGCCTCCATGGTGGGAATTATTGACTGGGAAAATTCCGGATTCCTCACACTGGAGTCAGTTTGTCGTTGTAGGTAATTGAAAGCCCTGCTGGCAATTTGCTGCTGGGAGAGAGAAGGATCCACTGCTGGGGACTGTCTTCAGTCACTGTTCCCTGACCCTCCTCTGTTATCAGTGATACTCTAACGCTCCCTTATCTCACAGCAGTGTTGTGAAGCTTAATTAACTAATTAATCTTTCAAAGAATTGTGATGGTCTCAGATAAAAGACACGAGGCAAAGTATCTATTACCGTTTCCTTCACTATCGACAATGACGTTGTTATTAACTCCTGAGATCCCTCCGGGGTTTAAACCTTTGTTCATGAAGGATATTGCAAGATTTTTAGGCTTTTAACAAAGCAGTTTATGAAATTCTGAGCTGTTCCTGCAGCCTGCAGAGTGGGAAATCCACACCTTTGGCATCACTCAGGATCCTGGGCCACGTCCTGATGTTCTGTGGGCAAGGTGGGGAGTGAGCCAGGACAAGGTGTCGCTCCCCATCCCAGTTATGGATGTAGTACGTCTTTTTTTTTAATTGGAATGAGCACATTTAATTAGTAGTGGCTTTAGAGCTCACACAGAGAAAAGCTGCCTGTCACTTCCATGGGTTTCCACTGCAGGATTGCATGTGCTGCCACACAGGATTCCCAGCGCTTCTGCGGCAGCTTCCTAAGCCGTGCCTCTGGCACAACTCCTATCCCAGAGAATGTAAATTAAGGAATGGTCATTTTCCAAACAATGATGCTTATCCTCTTGCTTTCCCCCCCAAATTAATCTCCATGTGGATCATTTCCATGGCCAGGAATTTCCAGGAGGGGCAGCAGCACGAGTATTGTCATGAAGGTGAGAGCTGAGTGAAAATCGTTCTTCCCTGGAAGGATAGTGGAATGCTAATAGGGGACAGTGGGATATGGATTGGTGGAGGTGACAGGAGGGAATTACATCTTGGACTTGGGACTAAACCAGATGTGAGCACAGCACAGTCACCAAATGAGTTGATGGCATCTCCCAGGGTCAGGGTTCCAGGCTCCTCTTTCCTATGCAGCCCTTGCATTCCTGGGATTGCTGAAACCCCACCTTGGAGAGAACCTGCAGGAAACGATGAAGAAATGGGGGATAACACCTGAGGAATGGGCAGGTTTGACACGCTGGGGAGGATGAACCTCCTGATTACGCCCAGGCGGCTTCAGCTCAGTTACGGATCTGTTGGGGTGGTGAATCCATGGAGATCAATCACCCCGTTTGTCCTGATTTCAGTCACTCGGGATGTGGGCTGTGGGGACCAAGTGGGGCCACTGTCCTTGGGCACCTTTTTGGTGAGCAGCAGGAGCATGGCTTTCCACAGCAAAGGTCTAGAGTTAACCACAGGATCACGGAATCCCAGATGGGTTTGGGTTTAAAGGGACGTTACAGTCCATCCCACCCCACCCCTGCCATGGGCAGGGACACCTCCCACTGTCCCAGGCTGCTCCCAGCCCCAATGTCCAACCTGGCCTTGGGCACTGCCGGGGATCCAGGGGCAGCCCCAGCTGCTCTGGGCACCCTGTGCCAGGGCCTGCCCACCTTCCCAGGGAAGGATTTCTCCCAATCTCCGCTCTCCCCCTGCCCTCGGTGTGAAGCCATTCCCTGTGTCCACTCACTCTCGGCCAGTGCCAGCGCGGCCGCCGAGGCAAAATGGAGGCGGCGGGGTCTCCCCCACCCCCTTCCCCCCCTTTTCCACTCTCTTCCACCCCTTTCCAGGCATTCCCACCCTCGCCCGCGTCCCTCCCCCGGCCGGCGGCGGGACTACGAGTCCCATGGCGCCGCGGGCCGGGGGCGGAGCGGGGCTTTGTGCGGGCGGCATGCGGGGGAGCCGCAGCCGGGGCTGGAGCCGGAGCCGGAGCGAGCCCGCCCCGGGGGGAGGAGGGCGAGGGCGGCGAGCCATGACGGGCGGCGGCGCCGCGGAGCGCCCGCGGTGGTAGAGGGCGAGCGCGGGGCGCGGAGCCCGCCCGGCGCGGGGCGCGGAGCAGCGCGGAGGGGCCGCCATGGGCAACGCGGGGAGCGTGGACGCGCAGCAGACGGAGCTCAGGGCGCACAGCGTCCCCCTGAAGCTGCCCATGCCCGAGCCCGGCGAGCTGGAGGAGCGCTTCGCCGTGGTCCTGGTGAGCGCCGGCCCCATTGTCTGCGGGCAGCGCGGAGGGGCCGCCGGGGAGGAGCGCGGCGGGGGAAGGGGGGAGCGGCGAAAAGTTGGCTCGGGAGCCGGGGACGGGCACAGGTGGGCTCGGCCGGGCGGTGCCGCCCGCGGGACGGGGCCGCGGCTCTTTGTCTCGGCAGCCCCCCGAGGGCCGCCGTGCCCCGGCCCGGGCGGATCCCGGGGCCGGTTCGCCCGGCGCCGGCGGAGCGCAGCCCGCGGGCGGCCCCGGGGAGCGGGCGGTGCGGGAGCTCGGCCGGGGACACCCGCTCCTTCTCCTCCGGGGGACACCCCGCTTCCGTGCCTCCCGGGACACCTCGGGCTTTCTCCTCCGGGGGACGCGGCGGTCCTTTTTCCCCGGAACACCCCGGTCCTGTCCCCCCACCGGGGGCACCCCGGTCCTTCTCCCCCCGGAACATCCCGGGTTGTGTGCGGGGCAGCGGGGCCGGCGCTGGGCTGCCGGGTTTTCAGTTCAGCAGGACGGGTCGGTGTGTGAGATCAGCTCTCCGGGAAAGGGCTGTGCTTTCCCTGGGCGCTTCCCTGGGCAAACCTCCCGGTTCCTTGGGGTACCCAGGCGGCGCGGCTCGATGGTCGCGCCCCATCTCTTCTGCCGTGCCTTTTTCACTTGGAGCCACGTTTGCGTGTGGAACAGGGGCTGGGGGAGGAGGGCGAGCAGCTCCATGTGCGTGCCATGCCCTGCGCTCGCTGTAATGCCACGGGAGCCCGGCACGGCGAGAGCTGCCGGAGTAATTCCCGTCTCGCATCCCAGAGCCGCCCCCCCGCTCCCTGAACCGCTCCCGGCGCTGGGCGAGGATTCACAAACTGGTGTGTGTTGGGGATTATTTCTGGTTAGACCCAATTAGATTATCATGTCTAAGAAAAGAATAAGCCTATTCAGTCAGGAACCCCCACTGACGAGCCAAATGGCGAGTGAGATGTTACGATTATTAGGCACAGTGGAAAAAGCCTGGTGTCGCGTTGCTCTTGTCGGGGAAACCCGGGGTCGTGTTAGAGACGGGAGATGCTCCCACAGGCGGCACATGGCTCGGAATCGAGTCTGGATTCATCTTTAACTACTATAAGGGCTCCTGGCTCCGTCTGCGTGCGTGGTCTGCGGGAGGAAATCGGTGGGTTTGGGTTAGGGCTGATGGATGGGATCAGTAAAAGGCAGAGACGTCATTTGGGGAAGCGTTAGAAACGCGTAACGTAAATATGGGAGATAACAGCACCCAGCCTGTCATTGCCTGAGCTGCTTGAAAGCAGTGGATGGCCTCTGGTTTTAGAAGATGGACTTCAATTAAGGCTCAGAGTTCGAGTGCTGCAGCTTTGCTGGAGGGAGAGGCCAGCCATGCAGGTGGACAGTCTGTACAAACATGGTGTGGGATAATTTGCTCCCGTTGGTTTCTTCTCCCACTGGGAGAAGCTGCAAGATGGGGCTCAAGCACCACCAAAAATCACCTTCCTGCTGTTCTTGCAGCCAGCCGGGGATGGCTGATGTTGCTGCGGCTTCCAGGAAATATCTGACCGGTTTATGAAAGAATAAACTGCCAGGCTGTCATTATTTTGTTTACTCTGTGGCTCTGAGGGAGAGATGACTGTGCCACTGGTCAAACCCCAGAATGGGGCAGGCAGGAGAAGTGCAGGGATTGACGAGAAAGGAACGATTAGGGGAAAAACGATGAGGAATGTTTTCTGTGGGGAGAGAGGATTAGTCAGGAGATGCAAGTATGAAGAAGGAGATGCTGAAGGTTATAAGACTAAATCTCACCTATTTTATGTGCTGTCTTAAGAAATTAGCCTGGCACAAGCGTTGCTGGCGCACTCAGAGCCCTGGCGAGGTCCCGGCGGGCTGTGCTGACAATACCAATTTTCATGTCTCTAATAAAATTCCCAAGGCTGATTTGGACTTTGATGAACACGTTGAGTTGCTGTGTGCAGCTCTTGAGTCCTCACACTGGGAGGGCTGTGTCTGTTTCTGTGTGGGGAAGGTCCCTCCTGTGTGTTTTGAAGTTTTATTCTCTCCCCTCGTGCAGAGCAGGGGGCCCTGGCCCTCCAAACCACGAGGAGAGCACAGGCTGGCTGTGATTTCACCGTGAGTGCCGTGACACCAACTGGTTTATTTTTTCCACTTCAAACATGCTGTCCTGAGCTTCTCCAGGATCTCTGGAGTCCCTTCAGTGAGGGGATGGTGTGCCTGGAGGTGATGGACGCGTGCCAGCTTGTGTTTGCTGGGTTGTTAAAGGAGTTTGTGTTGAGGAAGGGCTCTGGTGAGGTGGTCTGTCCACCTCGAACACGCACGGTCACCTCGAGCACACACAGTGCCCCCCCTGCCTCCTGATCCTCCCTGAGGTACATAAATTGCAGGACATGATGGGCACTGCTCCAGGTCACATTTTTTTGGGTGAGGTTGTCAAATCTGTGCTCCTTGTGGCATCGGCGTTCCCAAGGATGTCCTGAGCCGACCGGAGGGCCAGTGATGGCACTGGCTGTGTCACCCCTCCTGGTCTGTTGGGCAGTAACATCAGGGTTTTCCCTGTGCATCTGTGTCTCCTGGTGCTGTTTTTGGCACTGCTGCAGTAGATGTGCTGCCACGGTTCGTATGTTGAGTCTGTGCTGGTGAGTACTGGGGTCTGTGCCTGTGTTCCAGGAAGATGTGTTTGATGGCGTGTACTTCAAGGAGGAGAATGTGGAGGATAACCCAAGAGAGATCCAGGTTTCAGTCTGTAAGCTGAGTGTTGTTTCTTCCATCCTCTCAAACTGATGGGAATTCTCCCCTTTTCCTGTGAAATAATTCCCTTACTCTCAGGGTTACACAACCATGTGAAGTCCAGGGAAGTAGTGGTGTGGTTTTGCCACCGAGTTCCTGACTTGCCTGTGTTGGATCCCAGCTCTGGCTCTGCCCCTGAGCCTCCCAGCACTGGCACATCCCCTTGGGAACATCCCAGCCTTGTCCCTTTCCCAACACTCTCTTCTCCTCGGCTGTGTTGGACACGTGGGCATAAATCCTGAATTCTGCTAACCACCCCATGTCTGTCAGAGGAAACCACAGTTCAGCAGAGCGAGGGTGCCAGAAGTGTCCGTAGACGCGGTGGCACCGCTGCTGGGAGCCGTGGGAGCGAATCCCGGATTTCCAGCTCCTGCAGCAGGGTGGTCTCCCTGAACCCAGAACGGGGCTGTGCGTTTGCAGATGCCACGTGGTTTGGAGGAAGCAGCCAGGCCAGGCTTGGCAGGGGAAATCGCTGCTTAATGAGCTGTGATTGACATAATTTGACTGCTGGATTACAAATCTGCGGTGAGGTTAACAGGAAATATCCTCTTACCCCTCCGAGTGGGATCTGGGTGTACAAAGGACTCCTCTGTGCCCGCTGCTGTGGGATGGAGGGCTTGGCCAGAGGGTGAGGGACGTGTCCCTGCCATCCCCAGGGAAGGTACTTACCTGGAGGCAGGGCAGCACCTCTGCTTTGCCCACAGGAGCATCTTCCTTCCGCTGGAATTTACTTCTTCGCCCTCGATTTTGTCCGAGCGTCGTTTTCCATCCCAGGGAAGGCAGTTTGAGTGTCTCCTGCTGAAGAATTTGGAAGCTCAGTGTGAAAACTCCTAATGTTTCCCAGCTGTTTCTCTGTTCCCCTTCCTCATTGTCTATCAGATATGTTAGGCATTGTTTTATAAAATATATATATATATGGTTTAAGATCTGCAAATCATTATGAAGCATGGCATGGCTGCAGGAGATATCTGTGGGATGGGATGAGCTTCCCTGCTTTGGTGGGGCACTGGATTCCTTGTTGTGATTCCTAAATTCAGCAGAATTCTCTTGGGATGGATTTCAGTTGAGATCCTGAAATATCTGATACAAGTGGGAGTGGTACTGGAAGGTGAGAGACCCTAGAGCAAGTTTAGGAATCTTCAGGAAAAGGAGATTTGTAAAATTCAGATCTCAAAAAGACCTGTGGGGTTTCCTTGTTGAGGCCTCAGCTTTGACAGGCTCCTGCCACTGGGGTTTTTCCAGGAGGTCTCCTTGAAATGATTGGGGCAGTGACGCTTTTGCTTGAAGAAACAACCTGAAAAATCACAATGTTAAATGTATATATTTCAGAGGGGTTAAATGTACAGCAGTGCTGGGTGGTGACACTTCTGCCCAGCTGCTTTGTCAGGCAGGGGGTGGCATTTTTAAGTTTTTCCACCCAGACATGACAGGAGAACATTTTTTGTAAAAGTGATTTTTTCCTTGCAGTGTCTGGAATACGAGGGTGCTGTGGTGCGTATTTAGCTGCTGGTAACCCTGCTAAAATTAATTGCAGCTCCTGGAAACCTTAAAAAATGGCTGGGCTGATGTAGATGCATTTATTTTTCTGTGTACTGTTTCTCCATGCCAAATAATCCCATTAATTTGGGTGATGGTGGAGGGATGAACCCTCTAAATTACACATTAAATTTTGTCTAAGATGAACAACAGCAGCTCAAGCGAAACCTCTGCCTTTACCTTTAACCTGCACCATCCTCTTTCCTCAGAGCATTGAAGCTTTATCAAACATCTCCATCAGCTTCCTTAACCCTGTGTGCAAGGTAAAGGGGCTTTTATTGTTTTTATTTTGTCTCCACGAGCAAGGCTGTGCACAAGCTGGCCCCGAGGTGTGAGATGGTCTCTTGTGCACTACTCCACGTCATGGGTGATGCTAAAGAAAGAATTGGAGAGGTGCAAGATGAAATTCAGAGTTTACAAGGTGGTCTTAAATAAAACAGTAGCTCTTGAGGGGTTTTCGATGGGTGATTGAATGACTTGAAGCCACGGGTGGCTGCCTGCAGGCTTTCATTTTAAAAACAGAATCACTTTAGCTTTTCCTGCTGCATGAAGAGGTATTAAAGGGCACAGAAACTTCTCCCCCTGAACAGCCAAACTCAGCAGAACACAAACCCAAACCAAAATGTTTGATTTCCTCACGTGTTTTCAAAAGTACCTTGGTGTTTTTACTGTATTTTTGGATTGTTGGACAAAGACTCTGAATTATTCAGGCAACTTCTTACAGACTCCAACCCCTTTTGGAATAAAACATCTATGTGAAGGTGTCTGTGGTAATTACCAGCCCGTGTCCTGTGCTTGTGTGGCTGCTTTGGAAGGGGAGTGTTTTCCCCTGCTGGAATTTTGGGTGCTCCTTCCAGCTGCAGAGAGGATTGGGCTGGTGTTCCATGTGGGATCAGCACCACCCCTGGTTTAACAGGGTGCAGGCAGTCTTGTGCTCTCATTTGGAGTCCAGCACCTGCTGAATGAATGAATTTTCCTTCCCCGTCTGTCAGAACAAGTGGTTTAAATCTGTCACCTTGCTCTGGAGCTCGTCAGGGTGAATGACCCTGCAGGAGTAGCTGGTTTTGTTTTCCTCGTTATCTCTCGCTCAGGATCCATCCTAAAATGAAACCAACCTTTGACATTCACTTTCTGATTTTAGTTTGGTCACTGGGAGGTTACTGAGAGGCAAACCTTGTGCCACCCCTGCGTTTTTCCCCAAACACACTTTTAGTTTGGAGCTTTCTGTTCGTTTTCCAGGCTGTTGCTGTTCTTCCAACTCAATAGTGGGGAAGGGGGGATGAATACAGCCCAGTGTTCCCTCTGGAGGTGGAAAATCCCTGGGACTGGTGGCAGTTTTGCTTTGCTTTGCTGACCCAGCCACGGCTTGTGACACTCGCTTTGGGCTTCTGGAGTGGCTGAGAAGGGTCCTGGGGCAGGTTTGTGCTCCAGGGGCACCAGCACTGCTGTGCCCGGGTGAAAGGGCTGGCACTGGTGCCCACTGTGGATTTATGGCACAGGGAATGTGAGACCCCTTGGGTTTTGCTGCAATTCCTGCTGCACACGCTGTTGTCGGAGCTGGTGATGTCCGTCAGGAGAGTTTGGTGCCACTTTTGCATCTCCCACTGTCCCAGGCTGCTCCAGGCCCCAGTGTCCAGCCTGGCCTTGGAAACTGCCAGGGATCCATGGGCAATCACAGCTTCTCTGGACACCCTGTGCCAGGGCCTCATCACCCTCCCAGCCAGGAATTCCTTCCCAATATCCTGCCTAACTTTGGTGCCTTGGAGAGACACCAAGGGCAGCCCTGTGGGCTCCTGCTGCCATCACCAACCCCTTCTGCCCCTGGACCACCAGGACACAACCTCTGAAAAGGCACAGAATCCCAGGATGGCCTGGCTTGGGAGGGACCTTAAAGCCCGTCCCATCCGTCCCCTGCCATGGCAGGGACACCTTTCCCTGTCCCAGGCTGCTCCAAGCCCCAATGTCCAACCTGGCCTGGGACACTGCCAGGGATCCAGGGGCAGCCACAGCTTCTCTGGGAGTAACCTGGATTTCTGGGATTCTGTGGTCCATAGCCATCCCTGCCTCTCTCCTGGGCTGGCCTGGGTCTGGCAGGGCAGGCTGGCACCCGGCTGTGCCCGGAGGAATCCGTGTTGGAGCTGTGGCACCGTGACCCTGCACGGAGCTCAACTGGAGAGCTCTCCCCGGCACGAGAACATGAATTATGCAGAACATGCTAATGCAGCAGCACTTCAGCACCAGTGTATTTGTAAGCATCTGGGCTGCCTCTTGGGTTTGAATCGAGCACTTTCTGATCAGGATCAAAACGCTTCCCCGTGCAGCAAGCCAGGCACGAGAAGGGCTTGGTTTTCCCGGTCCCTTTCCGTGTCCTCGGGAGGTGCGGGGACAGCGGGAGGCTGGAGCTGTGGCTCTGGAGGGTTTTTCCTCTCTGCTGGGAGGTGTAAATGGGGTTTTTCTTTGGTAACCATACAACTGGACTTACAAACCAGCAGAGCAGTTTGCAGTGTGCTTGCAGGCAGGGGTGGTGATCCGGCCGCTCGGCTGCCGGGGGATTTCCATGGTGAGCAGTGTGCAGCCACATTTTAGACAAACTCAGCTTAATTATTGTTTTCTTTGTTTGGAGGAGTCCATCTGGGAATTCGGCATGGGAAATAAGTGACACTGACTTGTTCAATTTGATTTATACTTGGGTTGGAGAAAATCTCTACCCCGAGCCTCCAGCAGTGCAGCATCCCTGGGGTCAAAGGGCTCGGGCTGGTCAGGTACCAGCACTTGGAGCTGCTGGTGCTTAAAATGCGGGAATTTCCCATTTATCACATCCTGATTTCAGTTCTGGAGGGTCAGTATAGTGAAATGAGCAGGTTTTCATCATTTCATGCCCTTGCACCCGTTGGCCCCAGGGGCTGTGCTCCCGCCCACGTTGTTGCTGAGAAATGCCGTGCTCCCAGTTAGTTCTGCTCCAGTTTAGGTTGGATTTCAGGGAAAGGTTCTTCCCCCCGAGGGTGCTGGGCACTGTCCAGGCTCCCCAGGGAATGGTCCCGGCCCCGAGGCTGCAGAGCTCCAGGAGCGTTTGGGCAGCGCTGCCAGGGATGCCCGGGGTGGGGTTGTTGGGGGGTCTGTGCAGGGTTGGACTGGGTGGTCCCTGGATCCCTTCCAGCTCGGGATATTCCCTGATTCTGTGACCTGTGGGTGGTGAAAGGTCTGTGATGTGCACCCCTGTTTTAACAGAGCATCGTTTCACTTGCACTCCTTGCTCTGACCCTGATGCACTCTGCAGTTCCAACAACCCAAGATGCACGGAATTCCGTCCGGATATACTGGAAAACACAGGCATTAATCTGTCCCAGGTTTTGCCTCTTCCCAAAACAACGCCTTTCACGAGGGTTTCGGTGCAGAGAGACTTGGCTAATGTATAACCTGTGTACGCTGTGCTCTCAGTAACATATTGCAGAAATCCAGCATGTGCTGCTTTTCAGTTTACCCCGGGATCTCTTTAACAAAACAAGCGTTTGTCCGCGGGGACTGCGCAGCGTTAAACATACATTTGGGGAGGATAGTCATAAAGCACCAGAATAGGGGCATTGTCCTGGATATGAATGCTCCTCACATGAGAGCTGGGCCATGCTGGACCTCCAGGACTCGGCAGTGCAGCTCTTGAGAGCGGCTGTGTGTCCCGGATCATGAGCTGGAGCCGTGCCCGGCGCTTCCCGACGTTGGAGAGGCAAGCAGGGACACCTCGGCACGGCGGCTCTGGGAACTGTCCTGCTCCTGGGACAGCACTCCCAGAGCCTGGGCTGGGCCCCAGGGAGGGATCCCGTGGCAGGAAGATCCATAGGAAAACTCCCAGAGGTTACGACTTCCCTCGTCATGTTGCCTGAGCAGCACAGAGCAGTGTTAGCCATGGAGGGACAGGACACAGGGAATGGCTTCCCACTGCCAAAGGGCAGGGATGGATGGGATATTGGGAAGGAATTCCTGGCTGGGAGGGTGGGGAGGGGCTGGAATAGAATTCCAGAGCAGCTGTGGCTGCCCCTGGATCCCTGGAAGTGTCCAAGGCCAAGCTGGACATTGGGGCTTGGAGCAGCCTGGAACAGTGGGAGGTGTCCCTGCCCATGGCACTGGATAATTCTTAGTGTCCCTTCCATCCCAAACCTCTCTGGAATTCTGCAGCTCCAGCCTCCTGCCCTTTCAGAAGCTGTGTGCTGGTGGCCCAGGGGCAGAAGGGGTTGGTGATGGCAGCAGGAGCCCCCAGGGCTGCCCTTGCTGTCCCCAGAGTTTGTGAGCAGCTCCAGCCGCTCTCCCCACGTGGGTATTGGCTGAGGGCAGGATTTGCTCCAGGACAGAATATTCCTGAGCCTTCCAGAATCATACGAAGAAATTTTAGATTTTTTTTAGTGTGTGTTTGGGTGTTGTGAGAGATGCCTTAAAAAATACAAAAATTCCTTTCCCCCCCCCCCCTTCTTTTTAATATATATTATTTGGCCAGAAATCCTTTACTATAAAAGGACTTGGGGCAGCTCTAGATTGTACATCTGTTCCTTGTTTGTCTGCGAAATGACTGCACAGTGGAGGCCAAAAGCAGAGAATAGAGGGTTGTACAAATTGGCAAAGTTGCTGAAGTCTTTCAGAAGCCAGTAATTACAATGAAGAAGCAAATTGTTCAATCCAGAAATCCTGGCTGTTCATCCATCCAACATCCTGGCGTGTCCCCCTGTGATTCCCCTTGTCCTGCTTTCCAAAGGACAGGGAACTATCCCAGGCCCACGTGGGGCAGGTTTGGAGCTGGGTGGGTGGCACCGTTACCCAGAGGGTCTGGGAGGTGATGGGAATGGCTTGGCTGAGTTTATGCAGCACTTTCCTGACACAGGTTCCCAATAATTTACTGTGTTTGGGAGTGCTTCAAAGGCCTCTCTGCCCAGCTCTGAGCCTTGCAAGTGCAGATGATCAAATAAATTAACTATCACAAATATTTAACTTAAAGCCTGCTCAAACAGCAGCTTTGATGTTGAGAGTGTGTGGGGGAGCCTCTGTGTGCCCGTGCACTCTCACAGGGACCCTGGGTGAGCATTGAATTTGTCTCTCCTCTCACATATAAGAAGCCTAAAGCTGGAGATGTAAATAATTATTAATTACATTTGTTATTCCCCCTCCGTGGGCAGCAGGGACACGGCGCTGGTTGGCATCGGGGTGAATTATGGCACAAGGAGTTTTATTGGGAAGCTGATGGGAAACAGATTGAACAGTGCAGTCACACTTTTAGGGGACTGTAGGGTTGGCCATGCCATCCCTACAAAGACCTTTGGCTCAGGAGTGATTTTCCATGGCACTGGTGCCAGGTGTGGGCACAGCTCTCTCCGGGTAACCGGAATCCATTTGACGTCGGGATAATTATTAAAGCTCCATGGGTTGAGCCAGGAAGTGTTTGGTAATTAATTTGATCCTTGTGTGATAGCAGCTGCTTGCAGGTAGCTCGGGTGGATGGCTGTGAGCTGTTGGCTGAGAACTGCAGCTTCCTGAAATAGTCTGGGAGTTGTCATGATCCGCTTGCGGGGAGTTGTGTCTGAGAGCTCAGCTCTGCTCCGTGTCAGAGCTTCAGCTGCAGATTCCTGTTCTCTTGATCATCTAAATGAGTATCTGAGTGTGGCAAATGCACGGTGTTCCTTTTGCTAAGTGAAACAAGAACTTCTGTGCTTGATGGGCGTTTTTTAGCCATGAATTTTTCAGGAGCCTCTGGCGGTGCTGTGGAGGAAGGTGAGGAGTGAGAGGGGCTTGGAGCAGCCTGGGATAGTGGAAATATCCCAGGGGTGGGATGGGATGGGCTTGAAGATCCCTCCCAACCCAAAGCATTCCGGTATTCCACAGTTCTGTGCCTGAGCAGACGGATGAAGTGCACAAAACACTGTGGGGAAAACGCTTTGCTTCTTAAATTTTGTTTTTTGACTCCTTTAATATGAGACCCTGTGGGGCCTGGGATGGTCAAGGCTGTTCTCCTTGTTACTGTGCTGACCACACCCAGGAGAAGTGGGAGATTCAGCTGATTTGGATCAAATGGCAGAAGAATGGGGGAAGAGGAATTTAGGAAGCTGAGTCTCAGACTGTGCACGGCTTAGAGGGGAATGACCTTTCAGCTCAGCCCACACAGGGCTTACAGGGTCAGGTGTGTGGCTGGTGACCTTTTCTCCTGTCTGAGGCAGCTCTTGCTCACTCTGACTCTGCAGAAGCTTTGGGACCATTCCCAGCTCTGCCTTTGTTGACCATCACTTGGTAAGGGAGCAAGAGGTATTTTCCAGAAATAAATCTGTGCCTATTCCTGGAAATCCAGCCTGTTCTGAGCAGAAGGCAGGTGGGCTTCCTCCGTGCTAGGGAATGATTCTGTCAGATTTAAGTGCTTCAATTAGATCATAAAAGAAATTGTGCAAGAGTTCCCATGAGCTGAGTCCTTCCCTGCTGAACACCAGGATCCCTGTTCCCTCAGCAGCGAGGGGGATGTGAATGAATTCCTTGTTCCAGAGGGCAGGAAAACCAGCCCTCAGTTTTCTCCTGCACCCTTGGATATGGCAGATCCAAGGTATCCTGAGCTGGATTTGCAGGGAAGAGGAGGAACTGGGATACCTGCAAACACCAGCGAGGCAAAAATTGATTAAGCATAAAATTCTTCTCTGGCAGTGAATTCTCTGCTGGCTCGGGGACAAAAGGTTGCACAACTGAAAGGGAAAAGGAATTTTATTTGGAAAGCTCAGAGCTATTGTTTGTTTGGTTTTGCTCGTGTTTATTTTCTGTCTGATGGCAGATCTTTGTTAAAGGTGAATTATCCCTTCTGTTCAGCAAGTGGAGTGAAAACAGCCCCGATGCACTTGTGAGGCATTCAGGGAATTGTTGGAATTGTTAGAATTGTTTGAGGTGCTCCGAGGAAGTGCTTGGGGATACTTGAGGTGCAAGAACCCGAGTGTCACTTGTGTTTCTTGTTCTGGTATTGGAACAGCCCAGACAGTACATAAATAAATGTACAGAGGCACTGAAACATTACAAACAATGCCTGTTATAATATTTTAAGTTTGACCTACAGGTTTATTTGGGTACCATGTCCCAGCTGCTGCTGCTGTGCCAAAATATTTCCCAGAAAAGATGTGGAAGAAGAAAAGCTCCTTCCCTCTTTAACACTGGGAAAATTCAGATTTGGATTTATTCCAGCTCAGAAGTGGTGGGTTTGGGAATTCCTGGTGAAGAAGATGTTCCTGCTGTGACAGCTCAGGGTCTGCCCCAGGGCCACCCATCCCTGGGCTCCCAGGACAGCCACGTTTGAGCTCTTTGGGGCACCACGATTTCCTGCAGCAGGGCCTTTCCCACAGAGATACCAGGGAAAACAGGGAGTCCCTCACTGAGCTGTGGAGCTGCGTAGCCAAAACACTGATTAAGGGCTGCAATGGGGCTGCCTTATCCTGCCGAGCTTCCAGCAGCGCTGACCTTGTGCTGGGGGATGCCACATCCATGGGGGATGCCACATCCATGGGGGATGCCACATCCATGGGCACGGCTGCTCTTCCTCTGGAAGCTCCATGCCCAGACCTCCAGTGCTCAGGAATGACCCCATTTTGTTTCCCAAGGTGCCGAATTCTGGCTGTTTCCTTGTCCTTTCAGTTAGCAGAGATTTTTCGTTTTCTGCTTCTTCCCTCGATCAGCAAATTTTGGGCTAAAACTTTCCCTTTCCTCCCCGGAGCTGGAAGCAGCAGCTCTTGCAGCATCTCAGTGCACCATGATAACAGTAATAATAATAATAATAATAACAATGATAAAGGCTTCAGACAGTGATTAAAAGAGCAGATTTATGGATTTTTCTGGCCAGACTCCATCCTTGGAGATGTCTGTGCGGGTCCTTCCCTCAGGGATCACGCACAGCCAAGGGGGGAGGTCGCTCCTTGGCAAAGGTGGTGTTTGTGGTGCTGTCCCTGCCCCATTCCTGGCTCTGTGGCAGGCAGGGATGGGACATTCCAGGCCATTCCCAGTGCAGCTGTGGGAGCTCAGCCCGCTCCCTCTGCCCGTGGTTCTCTGGGAGCGTTTGGAACTTCGTGGGAGGGAATGTGGCTGGAGAAATATCAACGTGCCACGAGCAGATCTGCTTCATTAGGGAGCAGGGTTTAACTTCTTCTGCATTAGTAGGAGGCTGAACTGTGGTGTTTGTGTGCTCGGGGTGGATGAGGGAGGAATCTGCACGCTGTGTCTGAGCAGCAGGGAGCAGTTGGGTAATGTGGGATGGAAATCCGTCAAAATGGGAAAGATGGGGAAAAGAAAAACCCCCGAAAGCTGGGTCTGCTGTCCCACAGCCACCCCTGACTTGCTGGAGGAAATCCTGGCTGGAATGCTGTGCTGAGATGCACAGGAGTGGCTGTGGGAAGTGATGCCAGTGGCAAGGGTAGCTTTAGGTGGGATACTGGGAAGGAATTCCTGGCTGGGAGTGTGGGGAGGTCCTGGGATGGAATTCCCAGAGCAGCTGGGGATGCCCCTGGATCCCTGGCAGTGCCCAAGGCCAGGCTGGACATTGGGGCTTGGAGCAGCCTGGGACAGTGGGAGGTGTCCCTGCCCATGGCAGGGGTGGGATGGGATGAGCTTTAAGGGCTCCTCCATCCCAAACCAGTCTGGGATTCCGTGATTCCTTTTCAGGGGATGCTGTGATTTAAGGAGGGGGTGTTTCCCTGTTCCATCACTGCTGCACTTCTCTGGTCTGGCAGCTGAGGATGCCCAGTCTGTGACCAGCCCAGTGATCTCTTCTACCACGTTTTTCTCATGGTGGGATTATTTATTAGGAATATTTTCCCACTCTCCATCTCCTGGTTTTTGTCTGGAGCAGCCTTTCCCAGCAGCTGGGATCTCTGAGCAGTGTCTCCTGTTCCTGCCAGGAGAACCCAGTGTCTTCCCATTGTTCCCTGGTGTGTTTGTGCAAATCCTGTGTAGCTCTGATGCCATTTCCCCTACTTTTATGTCACATTCTGGTATCTGGAAAATGTCACCAAATGTTTCAGCTGCGTAAGAAATCAGAATAGAAACCTTTGGTTTTGGGTGAGCTGCCTGCCATCGCTGCTCCCTCAGGGTTCAGGATCCCTCGGGGAATGTTCTGGACTCTTCCCAGTGCAGGACTGTATCCAACAGGCTTATCCAGGTGTTAGCACAGTCCCTCAGTTCCCATGCAGCACTGGAACTCCTGAAAAATAAGAAAGGCTTTCTTTTACTCTAAATAAAACAAGAGCTGCACTTACAAACCTTTCTGAACAGACTTTTCAGGTTGTGTTTTACACTGGATACTTTCCTTCCTTCCCTCTGTTCAGTGCTGAACCCCTCAGCTGTCATGAAAATAGAAAACTTTCTTTTTTTTTTCATTTTAATAGGCAACATCTTTCTCCCAGAGTCCCTGGGTTGTGGTAGCACCACATTGTGCAGGGTTTATGTTTCATGAGCAACCATTTCACTTGGTCATACCCAATTTAAGTTCTAGGCAGTTTTTTACCCGTCTTTCACTTAATAGTTAAATCATCTGGAAAACAGATTTGAGTTTTTACATTGTGTGGGTTTTTTTCTGAGGTAAAACCAGTCTGAAAATCACCATAAGTGCTCTTCAGTGTGCAGGGCTGGAATGATGTCCCCCCTCAGCGTGGGATACGGCAGGAACAGTTTAATAGTTTTTAAAATTCAATGTAATCAGGGCAGTGCCTTGGGTTTGGCTGTCAGTGGTTGATTAAATGCCACAGATTGGTGCTTTTTACCTTCATGTGAGAGCTTCCCTTTCCTTAGAGCAGCATTCCAACCTAAAATGGGATGTTATCAAATCCCATAGATCGAATCCTCAAAAATCCCTTTTAGACATCAAGTGATTCCTGTGAACTTCTGAATCAGGAAGCCAAGGAAAGCCTGCAATGAGATTGAATAAACTCCATTATCCCAGTATTTGTGCATAAGATGAATGGAATAATAGGAAGAGCAGAGCTTTGTGCCTGGATCCCATTTCTTCCTGGGAAATGAGTTGGGAGAGTTGAATGGGATGGAGACAGTGCTTCCAGCAGAAGAATTGATGCTAATTGACAGCTGATGGATCAGCAATTTTCCAAACAAAAATGGGGAGTGGCCAGCCTCACGTTCTGCAGGCTGAAATGGGATCATTTGGAGTAGAAAATCCAGGGAGAAACAAAGCACGAGCCCGTTCTGATATAGCAGTGGAGTGCTAAAAAATGCAGGAATTGTGTAGGATTGGGTAATCTGACAGATCTTCGTGGGATGGTCAGAAATGCTGCTGCCCCAAGCCAGTCACGTTTCTCGCCCAACCAAAGAGATTTTTGTCTCTGGAAATGTCTCATTTCTGGAGTGACTTCCAGCTCTCCAAGTAAAGTGTTATTTTTGTCTTTACGTAGGAATATTAGAGCTGGAATTCCAGCAGAGGTGTTGGGATTCATGAGGGATGGGTGCCTGGCATGGGTGTTAGATGAAGATGCTTTCTCTTGAATGTCAGTATTTAGGGCAAAGTTCTGTGATGTGGTTTTTAGGAGGTGATGCAGGAAAAGGCCTCTGGTCCTGGGGAAGGAGCTGGGAATGAAACCAGGATTCCTCGATCCAGGGAGTTGGGTGCTAGGGAAGAGCAGATGTCCTTGTTGGGTGCTGTGTGCCAGGTTTTGTGTGCTGGGGGGCTGCAGAGTGCAGGTGAGAGACTGAAGTTCCTGCTGAGCACAGGAAAGGCCAGATAGTTTTAATTTTGGATTTTATCACCCTGGTGTTCTTGGTAGGAGATGGAACTTGGAGCAACCTCTGCTGCCGGCACAGGGGATAACCCTGAGGTAACAACCCTTCCTCAGTGTAGCCCAGAGAGCTGCTGCTCCCCAAAATCCCTGGAGAAATGCATTTAGCCCCCAGCCTGCCCAAGGGATCATCCAGGAGCACGTGGATGTGTGAGGGAGAAGCTGGGATTGTCCTCACCAGGGTGGTTGTGCAGCAGCACGATGGCTTTTCCCCTTAGCTGCTTCTGGGGATATTCTAAAGCTGTTAAAAGCAGGGGGGGGAAAGGGAATTCAGCTGTTCCCAAGCAGTGAATGACCTGTTCTGTGGTGTTTAATACTCACCTTGTTCATCACTTGCAGCACAACTTGGGCAGTTCATTTTAAGGTTTGAGATAGAATAGATTTGCTGTTGTCTCATCCCATGTGTTGAATTTCTCAGATTTATTGATCTCAGACACCCTCTTTTCATTCTGCTGTTTTGGTGCTTGGGAAAGGATATTTTTCTTTCCCTTTTTCTTCCCCATTTGGAGCCTGGTGTGTGGCAGGGCATCCCTGACTCCTCTCACACTTTCTATACCTTTTTAAGCACTCAAGACTCTTGAATTGTCAATATTTTGATGCCTTTTTGGATCTAGTTTTGTGAAATCCTTCCTGATGCTGGAATAATCGATGTTTACTGTTGTTTGTGGCACCTCTCACCTCTTCATTTTCTCCATCCCAGCAGTTTATAGATTTTTATTCTTTTATGCTTTACTCCAACCTGAATCTGAAGGTGGAGGAGTTTAACTCATCCCATCTCGCTGTATTTTGAGCCAAGGTGGTTGGTGAGCCCAGAAAATGCTCCTTTATTTTTGTGTATTCTTTTCCCATGGCCACCTCCCTTCCAGTGGTTGTCTCCTCCTTCTCCTCCATCTCCTCCATCTCCTCCATCTCCTCCATCTCCTCCATCTCCTCCATCTCCTCCATCTCCTCCTTCTCCTCCTTCTCCTCCTTCTCCTCCTTCTCCTCCTTCTCCTCCTTCTCCTCCTTCTCCTCCTTCTCCTCCTTCTCCTCCTTCTCCATCTGCAGTGTTTTATCTCTGGTCTGGCCTGAGCTAGGAGAGCTTCTTTTCCATAACTTAATCCCCCTCTGCCTAAATCAATCCAGTTTTTTTTTGCTTGCAGACAATATTATCCCTGCTTGTCTGCATTCAGTATTCCACAGGTTTGCCTGCATGCCCCTTAAGTAGCTTAGGGATAAAAATGAGGATCATTTCCCAGTAATTTCCTGGTGACTCAATTAAGTTTTAGTTGTTTGCAGTAGTTCAGTGCCAGGGTTATTTATGGCACGATCAGCCAGGAAGTCTCCAAGGAGCCTGGAGCATTCCCGGAGCTTCCCTGGATGGGAAGGAGCCACCACGAGCTCCTGGCAGGAATGTGCTGACCAGGAAGGGTCAGCTGTGACTTGGAATCATGGAATGGTTTGGGTTGGCAGGGACGCTAAGGATTTTCCAGTGCTACCCTCAGGTTCCTTCCACTATCCCAGGTTGCTCCTGCCTGGCCTTGGACACTTCCAGGGATGGGGCAACCATCTGGGAATTCCATCCCACCCTCCCAGCCAGGAATTCCTTCCCAATATCCCATCTAACCCTGCCCTCTGGCAGTGGGAATCCATTCCCTGTGTCCTGTCTGTCCCGTCACTCTATCCCTGATCCAAAGTCCCTCTCCAAGGGATTTGCATCTTGCAAGTGCATCTGGAAACCCAGGATATTTTCCCATTTATAGCCAAGGCTCAGCCTGTCTTTTCCCAGTGGGCTGGCAGCGAGTTGGGAGCCAGCAGGGAACCACTGAGCCAGGCAAGGCTGCTCTCCCTGCGCCATTCCCGTCGGATACAGCTCCGGCTGCCGTTCCCTTTTTGCTGGAAACCAACTTAAACCCAGCCTAATGTAAGGACGAGTGGCTCTGGCCCACAGATGTTTGACATGGATCATGCTGCTTGTCTTTATTCCTCAGCTGGGGTTAACTCCTGGACTCTGGAAAATAAAAACGGGCTTTTTATTGCTCCGGAGGCCACATTGTGGAGCTGGAGCCACGGGTGGATACAGTGGGATGAGCGCTGGAGCACCCAGCAGCTGCCTGGGGAGCAGCACAACGTGCAGCAAGAGGCTGCATCCCAACGAGATAAACACAGCTTTGTGCTTGCCCTGGGGGCTTTGGAGCCGGGCTTCTCCTCCCCAGCCTTCCCAGGAGATGGGAATTTACACAAATGGGGAATATCTTGGTCGAGCACTCCCAGCAATGGCCTTCCCTGCTTGGTTTTGGAGGAGAAATCTCCATGAGTTCCTTTGGAGGCAGGAGCAGTAATGGCACACGGCAACTGCAAAGCAGCAATAATCGTCTTTCTGGGCATTCATTTAGGGAATGGATTGGAAAAGCTTAGGAGGCCTGAAATCCAGGATGTTTCCAGGCTCAGCTTTCCCGTTTGCCTGGTGCTTTTGGGGCTCACCTGGCCTTTAAAGTAGGGCTTTGCCAGACCTAGACTGATGCAGGAATGGATGCATAAATATAAGCATGTATAATTAACAGTTGATTGTGTCATGCTTTTATTATGGCAGTATTTGGAGTACTAATAGTTGAGGATAATTAATCCAATTGAATGGGTGTCCTTACAAAAAACATCCCAGCAAATGTTTTTTAATGCAGCCTAAAACCCAGCAAAACACGTGAAATTAATTTCGGTTTTTCAATTCCTTAAACTTCTACGACATCAGCCCCAAATTTAGGCTTATCAGGGCAAAATGCTCCATGCTGAGAGCTGTTTATTGACTCTGTGCTGGAATAAATCCCAATAAATTGTAATAAATCACAGGTTTTGGCATTGTTGTTTAGGCTCAGCTGTACAGCAGGGAATTGGCACCACAGCCTTGGCTTTGGAAGCATTGGGGAGGATGGGACACAAGTGGTTAAGGGCAAAAATAAGAGAAATTCAGGGGATAAAAAGGCAGTGAGAAAGAACAGCTCCATCACTTGGGGTTGTATTTATTTATTTATTGATGCTTTGTGTGGTTTGGCCTGTTTGTAGGAGTGGAGCTGCTGGAGAGACACTTTCCCTGAGCGCTGCTTTTGGTGCCTGTGGAAGGTGTTAATCAGGAAAATGGAACTTGGGAAGTAAATTAATTTAATTGCCGTTCAGATTTTCGGCACGGGGAGGGAATAATGACAATAATTCCACTCAGCTGGAGCCCGTGGATGGCACCCCTTGGCAGGGAATAGGTTGGGGCGCCCTGAGAGCGCCTGAGTTCAGAGAGTTCCTGCACTCTGGGGCAGGTTTTGCTGGGCTTCAGCCACTTTGGGACAGAAATTCCCCCCTAATTAGGCTTTATTCCTCCTCTGGCCATCTGTTCATGGAGCCTTCCCTGTGCTCCAGACCCAGCTCCGGCTCCACGGAGATCCTGGCTGGCTCTCAGCCCTTCTGGGGGCCAAAACAGAGCTGATGGGGGCTTTTAGTGCCCTGAACCTGGGAGCAGCTCCCCAAGGGCTTTTGGATGCACTTAATTCCATGTGGGCAAGAAAAGGCTCCCAAGACACCCTGACAGGGAGTTAAAAACAGCTCGGGGAGACAAAGGCGCTTTCCCAGCCTCAGACTGCCTGGCTCTGGCTCCTTGGCTTTTTGGGGAATGCCAGGGCTCTTTTCTCTCCCTCTGCCACCTTTTAAGCTCTGGGTTTTCTGTCCAAACCCAGCTCCCAGACAAGGAGTGCTTTTGGGATGTGTGGGGCACTGTTTTTCCAAAAAAAATAAAAACCCTGTTGTCCTAAGCTTGGGGGGGAAATCTCTGTGCTGGTATTGCTTAAGAAAGGGAAACCAGGAATCTGGGAAGGTTTCACCTTCCTGATCTTCTGTGCCAGCCCCTAAGCCCTGCTCAGTTTGGGTGGGGTTATATTCCAAGGGACAGGAATACCCTCTGCACATCCCCTGCTTGTCCAGGTCACAGAAAACTCCCTGTGTGGGTTTATTTTCCTGTCAAATATTAGGTCTGAACGTGCCTGGAAAACTCCTGCCCCAGGAGGCTGGGGACATGTTTAATAATGATATTTAAAAAGAAATTTATATTGTTCTCTTTGCCATTGTTACAGAGTCATTTTATTCTCAGCTTCAGTCTGAAACTGAGCAGCTTTAGATGGGATATTGGGAAGGAATTCCTGGCTCTGAGGGAGGTGAGGGCCTGGCACAGGGTGCCCAGAGCAGCTGGGGCTGCCCCTGGATCCCTGGCAGTGCCCAAGGCCAGGCTGGACATTGGGGCTTGGAGCAGCCTGGGACAGTGGGAGGTGTCCCTGGGCATGGCAGGGGTGGGATGGAATAATCCTTAATGTCCTTTCCAAGGCAATCCATTCTGGAATTCCATGATTGAAAGTTTTACAGTGCTGTTGTTAATTCATGGTTAGGAGCAAATCCTTCAGGAACTGAGTCCAGCACAGCTGCTTTGGGGGTGAATTTTACTGGGAGCCCTCCCCCTGTTTTTAAGGGAATTCTCACAGCTTGAAGGCTGATACCAAACCTCCAGTGTTCTTCCCTTTTCTTCTTTTTTTGTTTTCAGTAGGAACTTTTCTGTTTCTTTCATAATCTCTGCAGATAAAAAAAAAAATGAGGGAAAGAACAAAATCAACATTTGAGTACCCAAAGATTTGTAGGTGATTAGACACAGTGATTGTAATCATGGAATGGTTTTGGTTGGAAGGGATCTTAAATCCCGTGGGCAGGGACACCTTCCACTATCCCAGGTTGCTTCAAGCCCTGTCCAGCCTGGCCTGGAGCATTCCCAGGGATCCAGGGGCAGCCAGAACACCCTTGTGGTGTTACCTTTTCTCATAAATAGGACATTGTGCCAAGCCCTGTGACTTCCAAAATCCCCATTCCATGGAAGGCTGGTGGGGTGCTGCCTTCCTGCTGCCTCGGGATGAGGGACCAGCTGGAGCAGCCACCTGCTCCGAGCCTGGGGCCATCCCTGGAATTATCAGCCAGCCCTGGAATTACCAGCCAGCCCTGGAGCCACATTCCTGGGGGCCCTTGTTCCATGCCCTGGGCTCCTGTTGCCCCTGTGGAGCAGCCAAGGTGGTGGTGCCAGCCCAGAGCACTGCAGCAAATCCTGTGTTTCCAGGGTTCAGCAGTAGCAGCAGGGCTTGGCATCAGCAGGGAATGAAAGCACTTACCCTAAATGAGATCTCTCTGAAAAATACGTGAGTTTAGGGTATTTTGGGGATTTTTCTCCTTGCTGCCACCCAACAAGAGAGTGAAAAGCTTCTGTTAAGTAAATGTGAGTGTGGATTTAGTGATCCTTGATCCAGGAATGGTTTTACCATGGGATGAGCTGTGCTTTGGCCACCTTTTGTTTGTGACCATCAAGGAGTAAATAAACACTGCCCAGGGGGTCCAAACACACTTTATTTTTCTTGTTACTGTTGGTATTGCTTCATTTTTATTGTTATTATAATCATTGTTATAATTCTCTGTTAATGTTATTAATAATTACTAATTATTATATATTCAGTAAGTTTTTTGGGGTCTCTCTCAGCAGTGCTTTGAGCTGAGCCCCTCTCTTTTCCCAGTCTCTTGCAACACTCTCCCATTTTTTAGGACATGACAGATGATGGCAGAGCACAAAATCCTTTTTTAATTATATCCCTGTGTGTCTTACAACTCCAGACCTCTATAATAAATATTTTAGGCATGCATAGGAAAGCTTTCTATATTCTAGCCTCAGAGTCAGATTTGTGTACATGCAATTCCTGATTTATTTTCAGGAAGGATGGCAATTTGGTCCCTGTGGTAGCTCCTCTTGAGTAATCAGCCTCATCCTGCATATTTCCTGTGTTTTCTTTTTTAGCAGAGCACAGCCTCTTTAGAAGAGCTCAATTTACGTTTAATTTGTGTTCAGCTCTGTGTGTATTCCTGGTCAAATTCTGGTTTGAGTTAACTTACAGACAGCTTGGCTGACGTCAGGAGGAGCTGGGTCCGTGGGGCAGGGCAGCTCTCCCTGGTTTGATGCATGTCTTGCTGTCACTTTTGCTCACGGGGGCAGATCTCTGGTGGTTGCCATTACAAGGAACAGATGCCCCTCGTTTCAGACCCGAATTTATTCCTGTCCCACGCAGATCTGGTTTGTGTCCTGCTATTGTTGCGCTCTGCAGACGCGTTTGTGGTGGGAGGTCAGGAGGCGAGAGCACGGGCGCTGCTGTGTGTTTAAATTGTGCACTCCCTTAATACTAACAGTTCCTTACTTTGCTCTTTCCATGTTTTTTGCTTGGGGTCCTTGAACTTCGGGAGAACTTGGTTCAGGTTTGTGTGTTTGGATTTGTCCTGTGTTTGGCCAAGGACGAGGGGGAACAGATTGACACTGCCAGAGGGCAGGGTTGGATGGGATTTTTGGGGAGGAATTCCTTCTCTGCTTCCCAGAGAAGCTGTGGCTGCCCCTGGATCCCTGGAAGTGTCCCAGGCCAGGCTGGAGCAGCCTGGGATGGTGGAAGGTGTCCCTGCCCATGGCAGGGAAGTAATGGGATGAACTTTAAGGTCCCTTCCATCCCAAACCATTCCATGATTCCATGATTGCATTTGGTGACGTATTTTTGGGTGCTGGGACACTCTCTGTCACTTTGCAATGAGGTGGCTTTGCAGCATGGACTGAAGGCTGTTCCCTGGCTGGGGACAGATTGCTTGGATGTAGATCTGGAATTCTGCCTTCCAGCTTTGGCACTGTCCCCCTTTGATCCCTGAATTCCGACAGGGGATGAGCTGTGGGTGCCACCTGCGTGCCTGTGGGGATTGAGGGGATTGGGGTGCACTGGGCAGGGCCAGGAGCAGTGGGATCAGGAGCAGTGGGATCAGGAACAGTGGGATCAGGAGCAGTGGGATCCCTCTCTTCTGCTCTTGTGGATGTACCCTCTCCAAACCCGCTGTCCCTGGGGCTGCAATCCAGGTTGTTCTCCTGGTGGGATGCTGTGACCTTTGAAGAGGAAGCCCAGAAGGAAGAACTCTTCATTTGGGAGGGTAACACCTTCCACAGCAGGGATGGCTGGGCCAAACATCCAAAAACCCCAAAAATTACCTTTTTAACTCTTAAAAATAGTGAGGTGCTGCTTTGCATCTGAGTTGAGGGGATTTATGACCTTGTTCTCTGTGGGAGCTGCTGGGCTCTGTCCTGACTCGACCTTCCCCTGATGGACACAGCGGCCCTTTGGGCTCCTGGCACGTGTGGGATCTGCTGGCAGGGCTGGTGCTGGTGCCGTCTGTTGTGCCATTCCTGACACAAATGTTCCCGGCCGAGGGGTGGCATC
Source organism: Coloeus monedula (assembly GCF_965178545.1). NCBI lineage: Eukaryota > Metazoa > Chordata > Aves > Passeriformes > Corvidae > Coloeus > Coloeus monedula. Next base: position 39,304,725 of record NC_138787.1, read on the forward strand.
CTGCTGGCTGTGCCCTCGGAGCTGGCACAGGGGCCTCGGCAGCCACACCAGCACCGCCCTCCGAGCACCTCCCGGCCTTGGGATGAAGAAAATGGGGATTCTGGAGGAAGCAGCAGCAGTCCTGCGCTGGGGGAAGTGTTGCAGTCGTGGGATCACGGAATGGTTCGGGTTGGAAAAGCCCTCCAAGATTGAGCCCACCCTTCCCCAAGTGCCGCATGCACACGGCTTGGAAATCCCTGCAGGGGTGGGAATTCCACCGCTTCCCTGTGCCTGAATGTCAGGATGGGTGTAGCATCTTCATCCCTTTAGTGGGCTGGAGGTGAAAATTGGGCACTACAGGGTCACAGAGGTGGTGGTGGGGTGCCCACCAGTGTGCCTGCTCCACCCAAAGTGCCTGCTCCACCCCTTCCCCTTGGAAAGGGATCCCGGGAATGCCGGGGGGGGGGGGTGTCTCCCTCCCCTCTCGTCATTACTGGAGGTAATTTATAGGTTCCAATCTGAAAGCTCCCTGCTGAAGCCTCGTTGAGTTTAATGAAGTGACTTTGCCGAGCCTGGAAATGAAGTAAAAACCCTCCCAAGTCAGTAACCTGCACATGAGCAAGAGGGTGATTAAAATGCTTCATGCCAAACTGCCTGGGATTCTGAGCCATTTCCCGGATAGACTTCCTGATTAAAGGAAGTCATCGTGAAAAATTAAGGATCGGGGGGGGAAAAGAAGTATTAAAATAAAGAATCAAAAACGATAATGATACCAGAGGGATAATGTTTCTCCTGAACCACTTTTCCAGGCTTGCAGCATAACCCTGCTGGTGCTTCCAAGTCATACCACATGTCTGAACAGATAATTTTTGCATTTTTTGTGCTGGGATAGCCATAAATACCTGCCTGCATTCAGGGAAGGCGTTTCACAGGCGCTTCTTCCTTCTGCGAAATCACAGCCTCAGCTCTGGGCTTGCCTCGACAGATTCCTGTCCCCAGAGCTGGGGGTGCTGCTGGGGCAGGCTGGAAATCCAGGCTCTGGGTGTCTGATTTGGGAAATTAATGTTGTGGTGCCCTGACCTCAGTTACACCTGAGAGCTTTTAAGAAGTCTGGTTTGGATTGGAAAGGACACTGAAGATTATCTTGTTCCAACCCCCTGCCATGGGCAGGGACACCTTCCACTATCCCATATTGCTCCAAGCCCTGTCCAGCCTGGCCTTGGACACTTCCAGGGATCCAGGGGCAGCCACAGCTGCTCTGAGCAACAAATCTCAGCTGTAAAGATTAAACCAGCCAAAGCTTCCCTGGTTCTCCTCAAAATTAGAAAATACTGCAGTGTACAGATCGTAAAAGATGCAGGAATTTGGGGCTGAAAAGTGAATTGAGTGCAGAATGACTGCAGTAAAGGTAGGTGTAGTCCTTCCAGAAGAGAATGGATTTTTGTGGAGCCATTAATAGCCAGGAATGTTAATTTCTGTATGTTTGTCATGGACCAGGCGTATTATCTGTGATAATTAACATGGATTGCACATCCAAACATGCTAGCAAAGAGCAGGAATAACGTGAGCCCAAACTGAGCCAGGCAGGCTCTGGTTTAACTCCCTTAGCAGGACCCAGGCAGGTTTAAACTCTGCAAAATGGGCAGCTGGGCTCGGGTTCAGGCTCCTCCTGCATCCTGGCTTCCACAGAGATCCCTGGTTCTGGGGTTGTTCCGGCAGTGGGAAATGCATCAGAGCTGGGGGTGGCTTTGTGAGGAGGCTCTGAATCCTGGCTGAGGCACGAGCTGCTTTAGAGAAGCGTTGTAGAGAAACAGGACCTCTGAGTGACTTGAAGAAGTTGAAACCGCTTGGAGTTTCAGGCACTTGAAAGGAGTTTTGCGAACCCCTCTGTGTCTCCCGAGGGTTTTGCCTGGCTGGGATTTTGGGAGTCCTTTGGGATGCCAAGAGGATGAGGCTCGGAGGGGCTTTGATGTGGCTGCAGGGACACGAACACGAACACTTGGGGTCGGTTGTGCTTTTGGGGCGTTTGGAGTGAGAGCAGGAAGGGGAGCCTGGGATTCCTCGCGCTCGGGGCACACGTGTGGGCAGCTCGGTTGGGTTTCCCTTTGGACATCTGGAAAACCCCTTTTGAAATGGATTTCTCATGGGGCTTGCCCAGCACTGGGGGCTCCGGGCTCCAGGGGATGTGAGTTTGGCTCCTGGCCCAGGGTGGTTAATGGATAAACTCTTGATCCAAAACCAGTCGGGAGATTTGCAGCAGCAGGCTGGGAAAGTAAAAGTGAAAGAAAATCGCAAGCCTTTCTGGTCTGGAGGAAAAATTCCCCTCTGTGGGATCAGGGAAGAGAGGAATTCGATCTCCTTGGCTTTGTGATCCTTGCAGGCACTTTGGAAGACCGTGGGATGAGCAGCAGGTGCTCACCTTGGGAAGAACGTGTGCACCAGCCTCAGCTTTTCCTCCTCTCCTTTGCTCGGGGATCAGAGGCAGCTGGAGTTTGAGGAAGGATTTTTAGGGTTGCTGTCCTCTGTCCCCTGTGAGAGCTCCAAGGGGGGTGCACCTCCTGTGCCAGCCTCCCACCACCTCCCCGGGGCTCAGTGGGTGACAGATGCAGTAGCCAAGATGCTGCAGAGCTTAAACATCATCCCTGTCACTTTTGGGATCCTCTCTTTCCCAGTTCTCTCTGGACAGGAGGAATTTTGGTGCCGAGGGCCCCCTGACAAGTGGTGGATGAGGCCCTTGGTGGGGAGCTGTGCTGTGGGAGGGATTTCAGCTGATGAACAAAGTCAGTTTTTGGTGGAAATCTGTTGATGTTTAAAGGTTGCTGCAGTGAAAAGTCCCCCCTTGTTGTCTGGTATGATGATTAGTGAGTGACTTAATTACCTCGCTCACAGGGCTCATTGAAGTGCCCAGTGCTCACAGCTCCAGGTAAACAGGGCTCCCAGGGGCTGCTCCAGGGAATGTGGAGTGGCTTGGCTACATCCTCCAATAGCTGTGGGACAAAATTATTAATTATCCCTTAACGAGCCCTGGGATCAGGGAACCTTTGCCAGCAGTGACATGGTGCCTGTCCATCCATTCCTCCTCCACCTCGGAGTCCCGGAGCCATGAGGCTGCAGGGTTCGGCTACCCCTTGTCTGAGGGCAGGGCAAAGGTATGACAGCCAAAGGTTTTCCCGTGGGATGGGCCAAATCCTGCTCCAGCTGTGGTCCTGCACCCCCCTGCAGCTGACAGGATCAGGAGACACATCCCTGGCCTCTGGAGCTGGGGAAAGAGGCCACTGGAGAAAACACGGCCAAGGGAAAAGACACAACATGGATTTTTCCCCCCAAATTTTCCTTCAAGTTTCCTTGAGCTGCAGCAGCTCCAGTGGCTTGGGAAGAGCTTCCCATGGAGAGCAGGGTGGATGTTCTGAGGGGGAACCTGAGGGGCGCAGGTTTTGTGCACAGATTGGAGGCACCCCAACCTTGACACGTGAGACGTCGGAGCGGCAGGAGCGCGCCTGGATTTTCTTGTTGTTTTAGAGCTTATGTTAAGTGCTGCTTAAATGAAAAGGCTTTATTTTCTTACACCCACGAGCATGTTTACTTCCTTGTACCTTCTGGAGTTGAAAGGGCTCTTTCATTAAAAAAAATTCCCCTTGAGACGGGCACTTGTGTTGTGGTTGTGTGTGCTGAGGGACGGTGAGTGTCTGGCTGTGCTTCCAAGGAGAGCTCGTTCCACGGAAGGGTTTCCAGGAAAAGCTCGGTGATCCTGGTGTCCGTGGGCTCCTTTCTGTCCCTGTGCCATCGTGTGCTGGTGCCTTGCTGCTGGTTCCTATGGGAACAGGCTCTGAATCCTCCCAGCAAAGGGAGGAGCAGTGGGCCGAGGGCTCCTGCTGAAACGTGGCCAGGATTTCAAGGAAAACGTGAGGGCACCGAGCGTGTGTTGGTGCTTGTTTGTGCTGGTGCTGCTCCCTTTCTAGCCAGGATTGGGATGAGATGCCAGCTCTGGCTGTATTATGAGGTGAAACACCCCTTCCACTGGGTTTCCAGGTGGGATTTGTGACATGGGAACAGCGTTTTGTGTTATCTGTCAAACCCTTCCTGGTGGGAATCTGTGCTGGCTTCAGCCAGGTGAAAGTGCCTCAATAAAAGCTGGCTGTAACCCCTGGGATGTCACCAGCACGCTCTGCACCCATCACACTTCTCTTCTCGAGGTGTCTGCATTGTGTTTTTATCCATCCCTTCCTTCCTAAATGCCTGAGGAAACACAGGGATGCCCTTGGCCGCAGGGTCGGAGCTGGGACGTGCCTGGCTCCCTCTGCCACGTCAGCACCGTGGTTTGCTGGAGCTCCTCGGCTCTCCCTCCTCTCCTGGGTTCTGTCCCCTCTGTCCTCACAGGCACTGGAAGGGGCTGCCGGGGCAGTGGTGGAGTCCCCATCCCTGGAGGTGTTCCAGAGGTGTGTGGAGGTGGCACCTGGGGATGTGGGCTAGTGGTGACCACAGTTAATGCTTGGCCTCGATAATCTCAGAGGTGTTTTCCAGCTCAGTGATCCTGTGATTCTCCACCTCATCGTCTTGGCAAGGGCTTTGGTCCATTTCCATCCAGTTGATTTTTGACAAATGAGAAAGTTGTGATTTTATTCATACAGATGTAACCCCTCAGAAGTACAAGCCCTGCTCCCTTGAATGTTTGCTTTTATATTGTGTCAGAGAAACTAAAATAAACCCCGGTGAGTTTGGAGGGCTGGCAGTGAAAAACCTCTGTCTGTAAGTTTTGTTCCTGGGATTTTTCATCACAAAGCATTTATCTGTGCTTGTGTTGCAAACAAACTCTGTAAGAAAACGGGAGAAAGCAGGTGGGTGTTGATATTACTGTGGAGACAGTTTTGTCATTGTGGGTGTGGGTGTGTCTGTTTTTGTTATGAACGAGTTTCCTATTTTAGGGATTATGTCAGCAAATAAAGGGAAGCAGCATTGTCTGAGATGGAGAAAGGCCGAGGGCCCCAGCCTGGCTGCCAGTCCTGCCCAGGATGCTCAGGAGTGTTGGGGGAGGATTGCCGTGGAGTAATCCAGGGTGGGATGGGAGTTAGGACCCGAGCCCAGCATCCCTGTCCGGTCACACAGGGCATTTGAGCTCCAACCCCCTCTTGTGTCCTTGTGCTGCTGGCTCTGGGGATGTGTGGGAGGATGTAAATCCCAGCCCAGGGCATTTGCTGTGTGTTGGGAGGCTGGAGGCTCAGGGACTCGCCGGGATTGGGACTGGGAATGTCCCTGTTCTCCCAGCTCCAAGGCTGGAAGCAGACCCTGAGCTGTTACTGAGCAGGAGAAGAGCACTGCCCTGCTGCTGGCTTTGATGGTATTTCACGGAGAATGCAAACGGGGAGGGCTTTTCTAAAACCTTATTTGTGTTAATTTCCCCTTTGGCCCAGCTCCAGGTGCAGCTTTTGGGGCTTGGTGATGCTGCTTCTCCCGAGTTGTGGCTGGGAGTTTACTCTGCTGCAGAGGATGAAAAGCTTTATTGCAAATGAGCCAGCAAACACATTTCCTTTCAAATATTAAAAATAGATGGGACATGACTCCGGTGGACAGAAACACTTTTTCCCTGTTTTCTTTATGTTCCTGTCTCCCTTTTCCTTTTCACTGTTGGATTCCCTTTCCCAGAGCGCGGGGGCATCTGCCAGCACAGCTCCTCTTGATTCCTGATTCGGTTTTACCTGCGGGAGCCCCTGGCCCAGGCTGGCAGCACCCCGGTGTCCCTGGCAGCGCTGCCTCGTGCCAGCCGTGCCCGCAGTCACTGTGTCACTGGGTCAGTGGCACATCCATATCCTCTCCTGGCACCGGCGCCAGGCTGCGGAGTTTTAAGATTGTTTTGGATGAGCTGCCTGGCACCGTGCCATGCTTTTTCCAGGCGCAGCTCGGGAAGCTCGCTCTGAGCACTGAGGGCTTCCTGCAGTGCGTGCGGAAGGGCCGGGCGGGCGCTGGGGGCACAGGGATTGTCCCTGGGTCACCTGTGCTCCTGAGGGGCAGCGCAGGGGCAGCTCCGACCTCTGCTCCCTGTGACAGGGACAGGACCCAGGGAACGGCTGGAGCTGTCCCAGCGCAGATTTAGGTTGGATCTCAGGGAAAGGCTCTTCCCCCAGAGGCTGCTGGGCACTGCCCAGGCTCCCCAGGGAATGGGCACGGCCCCGAGGCTGCCAGAGCTCCAGGAGCATTGGGACAACACTGCCAGGAATGCACAGGGTGGGATTGTTGGGGTGTCTGTGCAGGGACAGGAGCTGGATCAGTGATCCTGTGGGTCCCTTCCCACTCTGGATATTCCATGATTCCACTGCAGCAGGCGATGCGGGACGGGCACAGGCGGGAATCCTGTGGCAGCCGAGTGCACTGGGGGTGACAGGGAGGGCAGAGCCGAAGGCTGCTCGGCTCTGAACATCCAAGGAGGTCAAGCCAACGTGCTGGAAGAATGGACTAGACATTAATGCTCCTGCCACTGAATGTAGCTCAGAGTACCTGGGGAGAAAATTCCAGCTGAGCGCTTCCACAGAGCGCTCCTGCCTTTGTTCGGTTCTGGCTGTGCCCTCCCTGCCTGCCCGGCTCAGGGTTTTAGGGATTTTGAGATAGGAAATGCTGCTTGGGAAGCGCTGGAACCTCGAGGGTATAACACACATCAAGGTTTTCCATGTGAGCTGCACATCTCTCTCTTCCTTGCTCTTAAATCGCTGGCGATGCACTTTCTTATGGCTTTTAAGCCTTTGGGATGAAATGGGAAACAATCGGAGGTCAAGTGAAAAAAGGAAGAGTTTTGCTGGAGGAGTGAAGAATGAGGGATGTAGGTCACACAGCACAGGACTTTAAAGGCTCTTTCCTCCAGCTGACTTGGACTTGGAGGCTTTTTGAAGTGCACATCTGGTGAGCAGATTGAAGGTACAAACCTCAGCGTTTGCCTTCGCTCGCTTCCCGAACATCTGACCCAGAGACCTTCCCTTTGGGAAAGAGGTTCAGGATCGTGCCAGGCTCCTCTCCCTTGCACTGCACAAGGGGCTCTGCAGGCTCCAGAAAAGCAGGAGGCAGATTAAAGCTTCCTATTTTGAGATTCCCAACCACCTGCTGCTCGGATTTTGCACGTCCAGCCCCGGATGAGGGACCGGGGAGCATCCTCAGGGATGTGGGATGATGCAGAGTTACCTCGCCATGACCCAGCCCCACAGGAGAGCTGTGGGACACACACACACAGCCACGGGGATTTGGGTGAAGTTTTTGAGAGGAGAGGAGTTCTAGGACATTGTGAGTGCGGGTTATGCCCGGTTCTTCCCTGGCTCTGGTGTTCGATGTCGCTGGAGCTGCTCCAGGCTTGCGTCAGAGGCAGCCCCAGCACTCCTTTGCTCCGACAGCAATCTGGAAGAGCTCTGCTGAGGGAGCAGAGCAGCAGAAAAATATTTATAGACAGGAAGGAGATCTGGTCTCCCCCCACCCTTTGGCAGGATAACTCCGAGTTTCCTGAAGATACACGCTTGGCAGCGGTGGGACCCAGTTCATCCCAGCAAGCGCGCTTCTCCTCGGCATTCTTGGGATGGAAAATGTCATGGATTTGTCATGTAACTGAACTTCTTCCGTTTGGATATGTGTTAGGAATGAAGTCAGCTGAGGAGATCACAAAAGCAGCATTGATGCTGTGGTCCCTGTGCATATTTCCATGGCAGGGATGAAATGCCAGGGAGTTGGCAGCACAGGCCGCTTCTCCGGCCACATCTGCCTGCCCCCAACTCCTGGGATGACCCAGAGACACCCCATGGACATCCCAAGGACTGGGAGGTGCAGCTGGTTGGGCTCCTGTGAAGGGAGAGCTGTGTGGAAGCCCCATCCCAGCATCCCCACTGTGGGAAATGTTAGGAAGGATCAATAAAAGCACCTTGCTGATTTATTGGGTTTTGGAAATTGTCACGTTCCTCCTATAAACTGGAGCTGTAGGTTCATGTTTTACTCTGCCTTGGCCAAGACAGGACAGGCTGTGACTTGATGGTGGCTCTGTCACCACTTGTAATGTCTGAGGAGGAACCCTGTGTCATTTCCTCACTTGTAATAGGAATATTGCTCACCCGGGAGCAGTGGCAGTAATTGCTCCTTTCAAAGCAGGTGAGAACTGAAGTGACTTCATGAAATTAGAGCAGTGAAAATGCTGGTCTGTGTGTGTGACAGGATCTGCTTTGCAAAGGGAGATGCTGGTGCATCCTTCATACATGGGAATTCCTGGCTGGATCCAGCCCTGGGAGCTGGGTGTGGTGTCCTCCATCAGCTGAGATCTGTGTGGTGCCAGAGGGAATTTTATCTCCCAGCTTCCAGGACTCCTCAGTGTGTGGAGTGCCAGCCCTGCTCTGTGGGATGGCAGGGATGTTTCCAAACCCTTGAGTGGGCCATGCTTTGGAAAAGGGATTTGAGGCACAAACACCTCGGGAGGAAAGGACAGAGGAGAAAAGTGGGACAGAGTTGGGATTTAGGGGGAGCCCCATCCTGAACCCTTCCATGGGGAACAACACCTGCTTGGGAATTGCAGACCAGACCTCAGTGTTCCTGTGGGCTTCCCAATGCCATGGAGCTAATCCCAGGCAGGGGGATTAAGGGCATGAGTGTGGGTTAGTGATAGGAACAAGCTGTGGGTCAGGGAGGGATCAGTGGAAAACTCAAAGGGATTTGCTTTCCCGAGTCAAAGGAGAGGCAACAAAAGTTGTGAAAGCCTGGGATGCTGAGGGATGGGACAGCCGGGGATGAGCCAGGGATATCTGTTTATCTATGTTTGTGGTGCTTGGCCTGAAGTTGTGTTTTTGCATAAATAATGGGCTTCACATGAAGGCAGAGCCCACGTAGTGCCCGCAGGCTCCTCCGTGCCCACTTGCCACACAGCTGCATTGTTTTCTGGAGTCACTGCCAAGTGGAATTTGGGCTGGGATGGGGGAATTTGAAGATGGGGACGGGCAGTGGAGGTGCAAATAGATCCCCACTGTATTTGCGGAGGCAAAATCTGACTTCCCCTTCTGGGGTGGATCGTGATTTGATGGGAATTCATGCAGCTGCCTTCCTCCCACCTGATAAATCTGGGAGCGGTGGTCACCCTCTGGATATTTAATTGGTGTGGCACTGTAGCAGTTAATTGATGGCTTCAGTCACTCCCGCTCCTGCATTGATCCATGTTGTTGTTCCTGGTGTTGGGAACCACCTGGGTGTGACTGGGGACCACATGAGCAGGAGAAGCTCCCATTCCCAAGGATGGAGACCCGGAGGGATGGGATGGCACAGCACTCCAAGTGGGAAAACGGTGATGGGAAAGGCTGTGCTGCAGGAGAACACCCAGCTGGGAGTGTTGCAAGAGCAGCTTCGTGGAGAGGGAAAGTGATTGCAGCTCTGGGCTGCGGCCAGGGGATGTGGTCAGTGCTGGACACCGGGGCTGCAGCTCCCCCAGACAAGCACAGAGCTTCCCTCAGGTCACCTCCTCACACTGGGAAGCTTCTGGGCTGTGTGTTCCTGGTGGGTTGTTGTTTCTGCTGTTGGGAGTTCAGTTAGAGAGGGATTTTCGTGCCTGGGAAAGGGAAAGGCCGGGAGTGCTGGTGCAGGGCTAACCAGTCTCCCCAGTCCCTCCCCCAGCCCTGCTTTTCCCTGCACAGCTCTTCTTGGGAAGAGATTTCCATCTGTGCCAGAACGTGCAGGGATTTTGTGCCTGGGATGCGTTTCCCCCTGGGATTAATCGAAGGCGTGTTTTATTAGAGCCCTAATCCATATCTGCATCCATTGCCCTGGCTGGGGGTGCCCTCCCACCTCAGCCAGGCTTTCTGCTCCCTGCAGCTCTGCTCTGGGAGTCAGGACACCTGGTGGGACTGGCTGTGGTATCCACACCTTCTCCTGGTGCCTGCCAGCCACGGTGAGGGATTCAGGGAATACTGCGGGAACGGGGATGAGGGGACTCTTACCCTGCTGCCTGCAGTACCCATGAGCATGAAATAAGAAAATCCCTTAGATACAAGATCTGTTTTCCATTGGGATGTCTCCCTTGGTTTTCTGGGGGGGATCCTACAATTTTTGAGCGATTCCTTTGTGTCTGTCACTGAGGGAAAACTTGCACAATCCTCCTTCCCAGGATGGGAAAACCGATGGAGTTCACTTGACAGAGTCTCAGTGGAGGAGGTTTATATATTAAATACCTTTTAATTAAAGGTGAGGAAACCGAGATGTGGCGAGATTAAGGACCAGTTTTGTGCAGAAGCTCAGTGGCTAGTCAGAACTAGATTTTCAAACGAGCTCAGCTCCTCCTGAAGTAGTAAATGAACAACCGGATTTTCCAAGCATCCGATCACGTTGAGAGCTGAGCCCTTCCAGCTGGGCTCTAATTGCCAGTGGGAGCTGCCCACCCCGGGCACAGGGAGGTGTTCCTCTCCCTCTGGAGCCGCTGATGGAGTTGTTTACAGCAGAACTGGCTCCCTGTGGCATGAGGAGAAGCGGGAGCTCAGGGCTGTGGGAGGTGTGGCAGTTCTGCAGGGGGTGCTGGGTGGGCTCGTCCCCCTGTGTTGGCCACAGAGATCTGTGACCTCAGAGGGACAAGAGGTGTCCCAGGCCAGGAGAAGGGCCTGTGTCCATAGGGAAAGGGAATCCCCGTGCTTCTTGTTGTGCTTCATCAGTGTCGAGGTTCAGCATCATCCGTGTTGCACCTGGCCAGGAAAATGAAGGGTTTGGAGAGTGAATCATATGGAGAGTTCCTGAGGGAGCTGGGAAAGGGGCTGGAGAATTCCTGAGGGAGCTGGAAAGGGGCTCAGGCTGGAGCAAAGGAGGCTCAGGGGGGACCTTGTGGCTCTGCACAAGTCCCTGACAGGAGGGGGCAGCCGGGGGGGTCGGGCTCTGCTCGCAGGGAACAGGGACAGGAGGAGAGGGAACGGCCTCAGGCAGGAAGAATTCCTTCATGGAAAGGGTTGTTAAATGTTGGAAATGTATAACCGAGGGAGGTTTGGAGTGCCCATCCCTGGAGGTGTCCAAGGAATTCCTGGAGGTGGCACTCAGTGCTCTGGGCTGGGGACAAGGCGGGGATGGTGCACAGCTGGGTCTCCATGGGCTGGGAGGGCTTTTCCAACCTCAAGGATTCTGTGATTCCATGAAATTCTCCATCATCTATGTTGGAGCCCCTGAGAGCTCCCCAAGTGCTCTGGGCTGTGTGGGTTTAAGCAGATGGTTAAACCAAGGATATGCCACAGAAGACGTTAAAATTATCAAAGACACTGTGATCTATTTTGGGGCCTTTATTGATTAATGCTGGAAATATTTTCTGTTTTCCCTGAAAGCCGTTGGATTCAAATGGCATGGAATAGGCTGTAGGTGGGGTGTTGGGTTATTGCAGGTCAAAATCCTCAATCTGAGGGGCACAAAGTGACTGTGACATCACCAGAGCTTTTCTACCCCAGGAATCGCCCAGTTTGGAGTGGAGGCTCCAGTGCAGCAGAACTGTGCAAGGAAGAATGAAGGAAGGTGGTTGTTATCCCGTTATATTCCAGGAAAAAAAGCTGTAGGAAATGTACCAAAATGTATTTTCCTGTGGAGGTGCTGCAGTTCCCGCTGGGTGTGTGTGAGAGGCGGCTGCAGGAAGCCCCGTGTCACAGGGAATGACAAATTGGGAACGTTTTGCCATGATGCTGAGAGGTTGTATCCATATCCTGCATCCCAGCACCCTGGGATAGTGGGAGGTGTCCCTGTCCATGGCAGGAGGTGGGACTGGATAATCCTTAATGCCCCTTCCAACCTGGACAATTCTGGAATTCTATAGCGTGATTCCATGGAAATTGATTGCCTGGGGTGGAAGTGGGCAGGGCTGGCTCCCTGGGAGCTCATCCTTTGGAAAGAGAGACAGGGACGTGGTGCAGCATCCCCTGCTCCCAGAACTCAGGAGGCGACTGAAATCCAGAGCTGCCTCGTTTCATCCAGGTGGCCCCTGCTGCCACTTGGCCCAGAGGGGAGTTGGGAAGGAAAAGGACAAGGAGATGGCCCCTCTGGAGGGACAGTTTGGGGTCTGCCAGGAGCGCAGCAGGGAGGGTCCGGGTGCTGTCCGGAGGGGCCGAGCTCCTCCGGTGGGAAGCACGTCCATGGAGCGCTGCCGGGGCTGGGGGAGCTGAGGTAGCTCTGCGTCGTTTGCCAGATGTTTCTCATCAATATTCCTTTGGCTGCTTCCAAGAATTATCTGGTGTGACCTCACCACGAGAAGGAACAGCGGCGGCTTCACCCCGGCGCCGCGTCCGGCCGGGAAGCGCGGCGTTCCAGATCCCGGGTGTCCCGCCCGGAGAGCAGGGGCCGTGTTCCTGCCCGGGGGGATGCACCAAAAACCTCTCTGAGGAGATCATGGGCTCTTCACTGATTGCTGTTCTGGGGGTGTTGCTGTTTTGGGGGACCCATGCCATGGATTGCTGCTCCCAGAGATCCCAAACAGCCAGGACCCGCTTGCCTGGGTGCCAGCATGAGCTGGATGGGGATCCCAGCAAATGCTCCAAGAGTGCAGGGGGCAAGGAAAAGAGGGACTTCTCCAAGGAATTAGAAGTTAACTCCAAGTTACTGCAGCTGTGTCAGAAGCAAGGTGGTTTTCTAAAGCCCTTTTCATGCGTTTTCCCCCTCTTACACCCACAGATGCCAACATTTTATTTTGAGCAGGTGCACAACCAGCAGGAGCCTGGCACAGAGGGATAGGAGGGATTTGAACCTGTCCAGCCTGGCCTTGGACACTTCCAGGGATCCAGGGGCAGCCACAGCTTTCCTGGGAGCCTGTGCCAGGGCCTGCCCACCCTCACAGGGAGGAGTTCCCGATATCCCATTTATACCTTGTCCTGCGTAAGTTTGTTGTCAGATCTGTTGGATTCATGGATACAACAATCATTTTTCCCGCTTGGGAGGACACTGCATTCTTTCTTACTCTTATTCTTATTGTTGCATGACAGCTTTTAGATGTCACAGCAGTAAGATTTTTAACCAATTAATACATGAAGGCAATCCACAGGAATCATTTTCCCGGTGTGGATGAGGGAGTGGATCTGTGCACATCCCACATCCCTCCCTCTGTGCTGGGAAGGGCTCTTGGCTTGAACTCCTGACCCAAAGGAGTGGGTGTAGGACGGGCTGGTGTGAGCTGGAGTGTGCAGGAGCCTCCAGCTTCCTGCTCTGCAGCCTTTATTTGTCTTTGCTCTGTACACAACCCTTGCCTGGGCGCTCTTCCCCAGCTTTTCCTTCCAAACAGGATTTGTGAAGGTGGGGAGGGGGTGTTGGATTCATCCAGGAGTTAAATGCTGCCTGGAGTATCAAAGCACTGGGAGTTTTCCATAGACAGTAAAGGAGAATTAATCACAGAAATATCTGTTATTAAAAACAAACGGCCGGGGGGGTTTTTGGTGTCTGATAAGGGAAGTTAGGAGATAAAATACCAGATCCAGGCAGTGAAATGATTTAGGCTGGGAGGGTTTACTGCTGTTTTCTTCTCTCTGAGCAGGATTTCGGTTTTGTACTCAGACTTTTTAGAAATTCCCAGCCTTGGTTGTGCTTCCCGTGTTGGGCAAGGCCAGGGGTGACCCCGGGGAGCAGCTCCTGTGTCTGGGGGAGCCTGGGCTCGCGGGAAGAGGTCCTGGACTTGCAATCCCACGCAGGGAAAATTCCCAGTGACATCCAAAGGAAGTGGATGGGGAGCAGGGAACAGGAGATCAAACCCCAGAGATTATAATTGATGCAAATCCGAGCCACTGAAACACCCAAGAGCTACAAGCTGGCTAAATAACCTTTTCTGCATTTGGCATTTATTTCTCCCGTAGGTGGCTCAGCAGTGGGCAAGGAGGGCTGTGCTTCAAATTAATTCCTGTTAATTGAGGTTGCTCCAGTTGCTCCCTCACCTTTTGTCGTCCTGCATGGCAATTTAATTGGGTCAGGAATGCTATTTTTGGCTTAGCTGGGGACACAAGGAGCTCAGACAGCAACAGCACCTGTAATGAAAAGCCAAATTAACTCCTGATGAAATTGGATCAGCTGAGGTCTGGCTCTGGTTCTGCCAGAGCACAAGGACATGGATGGATGGGTAAAGCAGGGATGTGACCACCACAGCCCGGTTGGACATCTCCAGGTGCTCCTAGAATCCCTCTCCACTGCAGAATCCATGGACATCTGTGGTGGCCAGAGCTCCTTAATCCTCATAACTGCAACAACTTGACTTAAAAAAGCTTTTATTACCTTTTCCTAGGCCTGCCCCATTTTCCACAGTCATGTTTAACCATGGATTGTGGGTTTGCTGCGGGAACTGCGGAAGGAAAGGATGCCAAAAGCCTCACTTCAAGCTGTTATTCTAATTTTTGTCCAAAAATTCGTTGTTTACATCCTTGCAAATATGTACACATGGCACCAACAGCTGGATGGAAGGAGTTGGGGCCGGATTCTGCTTTCATTGAGTGGTGTCATTCCGAACTAATCCCTGTTCCTGGGTTCTCACTAAGGCTCTGAGCCCAGCAGGGTTGTAGGGCTGTTTATATACAGAATTTTGGGGTTAATATATGGTGAGCCTGCAGCATGTTTTTGTTCTCAGTTTAAAGTGGGTTTGTCAGCACTTTTCTGGTCTTTTATTGAAAAATAGAACAAAACAAGAGACACAAAAAAAATCTCTGTGTCTTCTCTTTGACCCAAATGCCTGGATTGGCTTTTTGGGCTGCCAAGGAGGGTCAGAGAGTTGAAGGAATTAGCTCAGGGAGGAGCTGGGGCACGGAATTCCACGTACTCCACACAAACGTGTGGGAAGTAACTCCAGGAAAGCTGGAATTCCTTCCTTGCACTTCCCTTTAGCAGGGTTGAGATGAAATGATGGGGATCAGTGTTGATGGGAATGAGGGAATTTGTTCTGGGAGTGGGAGCTGGTGTTGGGCCTGGAGCACTGCAGGATCGTGGGGGTTTTTGGTTTGTTGGGAATGTGTCTCTCCTGAGCACATTCCCAGCTGTGGAGCCCGGGTGTATCCCAGAGCTACCTGGATGAATGGTGCTGCAGTGCCGGGGATCCAGCACCCCACAAGTGCTCATCCAGCTGCTTCCAAGGGACACTGGATTTCCTGGAAGACCACCCAGGAGCACAGGGTGTGTTTACAGAGCTCATTTTTCCCCTTTTCCCCAAGCTCCCTGTGGTTTTCCTTTATCTCTGCACTGGTGGAAGGGCAGGATGCTCCGCTCAGGTTTTCCAGCACTGTTGAAGCTGCAGGAGTGGGAACTTTGGGCAGCAGCAGAGGCTGGCAGGGATCATCTCCTGTTCTGGAACTGCTGTGATGCCCAGCATGCATCCCAGAGCATCCAGAAGGAAGCAGAGCCCTCCCCAAACTTCCCACATATTTTTCTCCCCTCACTTTTTCTGCTGTTTTTTGATTTTCCCCTCATGACAAGAAGGACCTTGAGGGGCTGGAGGAGTCCAGAGAAGGGAACGGAGCTGGGAAGGGGCTGGAGAATTCCTGAGGGAGCTGGAAAGGGGCTCAGCCTGGAGCAAAGGAGCTCAGGGGGGACCTTGTGGCTCTGCACAAGTCCCTGACAGGAGGGGGCAGCCGGGGGGGTCGGGCTCTGCTGGCAGGGAACAGGGACAGGAGGAGAGGGAACGGCCTCAGGCTGGGCCAGGGGAGGCTCAGGGTGGACAGCAGCAGGAATTTCCCCATGGAAAGGGTGCTCAGGCCTTGGAAGTGCCCAGGGAATGGTGGAGTGCCCATCCCTGGAAGTGCCCAAGGAATTCCTGGAGGTGGCACTCAGGGCTCTGGGCTGGGGACAAGGTGGGCATCGGGCACAGCTGGGACTCCATGGGCTGGGAGGGCTTTTCCAGCCTCAGGGATCCTGGGATTTTGTGATACATTAACTTGTAAAGCTCTTTTCAGAGCCTTGAGGATTGTTAAACTTTAAATGCAACAAACCCAGTGTGGTAATTAGTTATGCAAATGGGGTTAAGGAGGGGGTCAAACCATGGGAAAGACAGGGGGAGGAACCTTCCCTGGGTGCTGTCAGGGCAGGAGCCTGTAGTGCAGGTATATCCTGGGTTTTCATGGTTTTCCACATAAACTTCAGACTTCTGGAAGCATCCTGTAGAACTTTCGGTGATCGTGGAATCATGGAATGGTTTGGGTTGGAAGGGACCTTAAAGCCCATCCCATTCCATGGGCAAGGACACCTTCCACTATGCCAGGCTGCTCCAAGCACCCTCCAACCTGGCCTGGAACACTTCCAGGGATGGGAAGTTCACAGAGACCTCTCACCTCTCTGTCCTGAGTAACTAAATCACCTTCAAAGCAGCAGAGTGTGTCTGCTCTCAGCTGAGCCTGGAGAAATCCCAGTGAAAGTCTCCGTGATTCACACGGGCTTTGTGAACCTTAATTGCTTCATGTCCTGAGGAGCTTTGATCCAGGAATGAAAGGCATCCAGCAGGTGTGAACAGTTCCCGGTGACGATTCCCCTTCATTTGGAGGTCCTGCCTTGTTTGGCTGTAATTAATTTGAATTCTTCAGACACAAGCAGGGATGGGGATGATTTTTCCTGCTTCCCATTGAGTGGAGGCTCTCGGGGTGAGCGTCTGCCCTGGCTGCACCTCTTCCCTCCTCCCACACTGTCGGCTTCTCCGGGCTCTCGGAGCGTGTCAAAGCTTGACATCACCCCCAGCCCCAGCCCTGTTGTGCAATAACAAAAAAGCAGAATTTGGAGAGCACTTTAATAAGCGCTGAAACACACCCAGCCGAGTTTACTTGATTGTTCTTGGGATGCCAACAAAAAATAATAATATTGTTTGGACAAAAACATATTTCAGAGGGTTTGTCTGACTCCAGCCTTTCCTGCCTCCTCCTTTGTGTTCCGGATGCATCAGCAGATGTCCATGAAAGTGCTAAAGCTGCACCCTGCCTGACCTTTCCCGCTGAGGAAGGTAAATCACTTCTGGCAGGAGCTTCCCAGAATATCTCCAGAACGATACTATTGCTATTGTAAACAAATCTAATTAAAGGGGACCCTTAAGCAGGTTTGGGGTTTGGTGGGGTTTTTTTTCCCCTGCTAATGTTTTAATTAGTGACCTCCCTCATCGTGGTGCCTGCGTGGGGTTTTGCACTTCGGGGCTTTCTCAGGAGGTGAAAAATTTGCTTGTGAGGTGGATTTTAGGGGGGTTTGGCTGTTGTTCCTTTTAAAGACATTTTCGGGGGGGGGAATAACTTTGAGATTAGAGATTCTTACTGACATTAGAAATAGGATGAGAAATACTAAGTCTGTGTTTGTGATGTGCGGTCATGGTGGACTCCTGAGCAATCCTAACCTGCTCCCTGGTGATTCAGGGCTGGAGGAATGTTGGGAGGAAGGAGCAGAGGATGGCATCAGTTTTCCAAGCACTCAGTCTTGGCACAGCTGTTGGATACATCTCCCTGGATCTTCTCTTGCTGTATATCCATGGATTATTCTCTCAGTCCCACCACTCTTCCTAACATTTTGGCCACTCCTTCATCAGCAATTAAGAAAACTTCCTGGGATCTAAAGATCAGTTCCTAAATCCCGAAGTGATCCCCTAAACAAGCAAGTTCCTGTCCCAAGGGTGCGTCTTGACATTCCTAAGTGCAGAGCTGGTCAGCAGCCGTCCTGTGAGGACATCCAGTCCTGATCCGAGTCCTGATCCTGTCCCTGGAGCACGTTCAAGGGAGTTCTGCAAAGGTTCTCTGAGCAGGAGGAGGGGGGAGCCGCCAGGTCCCGCCTGCTGCAGGTGTGACCCTGGCAGGGGCCGTGCTCATCTCCAGGAGGGTTCATCCGGAACATCTTCCCAGTCGAGTTTTCCAAAATACATGTGGATGTGGGGTTCCCAAGGGAATTCCAGCAGGGAGTTGTTGTGTAAGGGGAGGGGATGTTCTGAAGTGCAGGTTGGGAAAACGACCGGCATGGCAAAGAATTGCTGCTGCCTTCCACGGGAATGTCTGGCACCTGCTGTTTGCCAGGTAGCTGCGGACCCCAAGGATGGTTCTATTAGATATTTGCAGTAACAAAAATAACCCCACTCTTTCTAAACTGTGTCATGTTAGCAACATGATCCTCACCTTGCTGCTGAGACTTCGTAATTTGGCTTAGAGCAGCTCCTGCGGGAAGCGAATCCCAGTGCCCATCCCAGCACATCCCGTGTCCCAGGGAATCCATAGGATGCATTTCCAAACCAGAGCCACGTTCTGCAGGAGAAATGGGCAACAGAGTCCGGGCTTAACACCCAGCTGGGTTGGAGCCTTCAACAAGGGGATTGTTTGCCATGGGAAGGAGCAGGAGCGTGGATGGAAGGTGTTGAAGATGATGAGCCTCACATTTGGTCCCACCTCCCCTCAGGGCTGTGCCACATCGTTCCCACATCCAGCATGTCCTCCCATGGGATTTAGGGCTGAAGTGGGGTTTTTGGTGCAAGGAATGTTTGTTCCCTCTCTGTAGATGCTCCAATTCCATAGGTGTGGACGGAGCAGGAAGGGTCTGTGGGCCCATGGGTGCCCTCCATGTCACCTCCATGAAGGATTGAGGAAAACCAACCAAAATGTTGGCAATCAAACCAAAGGTGATCCAGATAGGGGTGGTTGGAAATTTGGGGTGCAAGAGGCGCCCTGGCTCTGCTTTGCAGGGTGGGGGGCAGTGAGGGGAGCCCTTCCAGGCATGCCAGGGCATGGGTTTGGCTCGGGATCCCCTCATGGAGCACCAGCACAGGGCAGATACGATCGGGATGCTGCAGTTCCCTTTTCCTTGGTGGGACTGGCCAAGTTTGTTGGGATAAATCTACATCTGATTTGCATAATTGGCAGAAGGAGCCTGTTTACTGAGTCCTGAGAAAACTGCCTGCCTTTTATGAGCAGTGCAGTAAAATAGCTGAGGGCACAGCCGGAGCTCCCTCGGGATAGTGCCGGTGTGCAGGATATCCTTGGGATGCAATCCCGAGCCTGGACCCCTCAGGGAATCCTCCTGGCATTGTCCTGCTTCCAGAGGCTGAGCCTGGCTGCAAAACCCAGGGCATCAGAGAGCCCTGGAAATGCAGGGAGTGGCTGGATGCAGATGGAAGCCGTGGATGAGGGTTCTGGAGTTTGTTCCATGTCTGGTGTGGGTTTTGGACTCAGATCCACCTGGGAAAGAGGTGCTGGAAGAGCTTGGATTGAAAAAATAGAGGAGGAATATGCTGAGGTGGATTCCCATCTTTAAGATCTGTTGGATTTCAGGTGGGGTGGGGGTTGACTCAGCTCTTTGGACCAATAATGAGGCTGAAAGTTCTGTAGAACTGTCAGGCTTCAGTAAGAACAAAAGCAAGCTCGACAGTGATAAATAAATCTCCCCTAAGACTTGGTGGAAAGCATTGAACAGCAGTCCCTGGAAATCCTGGGATGTGGAAGAAGGAGCATCCTGGCTGTGAGCATGGAGCTCGTTATGTTTAATTGAGCAGCACAGGGTAGGAAGAAGTTTTAGGTTTAGTACCAGGCAGAATGGTCCCTGTTTGCTGCTAAAGGAAATCCTAACAGGCCTTGATCAGTGCTGAGATCCCTGCATTATTCATAATTCCCTGGGGTTCCTCCCTTTGCTGCCCTGTAGGTGTTGGATGCAGCCAGCTGTGTCCCTCCCCGGGCAGCTGGAGATCCCAGGGATTTTTACCCCTTGCGGAGCAGAAAATGGCCTTGGCGGAGCTGGTGTGTGAAAAGCTGCAACGGGAGAAATCCTGGGATGAAGTAATGAAGTTTAAACGTATCTAAACGGGGAAATAGCACGACTTGGATAATGATTGTAATTAATTAGAGCTGCTAAGGCAGCTTCCTGGGGTTCTGATGAGTGTTGGAGCCGGGAGGGGAAGGGACCTGGAGCGTGCAGTGTCCGTAAAACGCCGCTCCGTGTGTTCACTTTATTAATGGCTTTGCTGGGTTGTGTTGCATGTTTTGATGGAGACCACGAGGCCCTAATTGGTAAAACATGTTCAGTGAAAATAGCCCTCTGCCCCCGTGCTTGGCTTTCCGTAGAATCCGTGTTTGTCAGGGAAGATGGGAAGCGCTGGAACGCCGAGATCCCCGTGGGCCGCGCCCAGATTGCACTGGCCTGAGGTTTGCTGGGTGGATCCGTGAGGAGCTCGGGGCCAGCTGGACTCGGGGCTGGGATCCCAGCTGGCCCTGCTCCCTCAGCAAAGCCACAGGTCTGGGAGCTGCTGGGCCTGTGAGAGCCCCACCGGGATTTTCCCACACCTGCGCGGTCCTGCGGGGCACCAGCGACCTGGGCAGGGGCTGCAGCCTTGGCACGTCCCTCAAATCCCTCCTCTCTGCCTGCTCCTGCTCCCCTGGCATGCTCTCTGGTTCCTCCAGGCTGGAGCTTTCCTGCTTTGGGTTTGTATAGCATTTCTGGTGGCCCTCATGGGATAGGTCAGGTTAGAGCGGGCCCCAGTGGGGTGATCTGGTCCAACCTCCCTTCTTGAGCAGGGTCATCCCAGAGCACATCCTCCCTCCCTGCCCCTTGGGATCCCATCCTCCCTCCCTGCCCCTTGGGATCCCATCCTCATTCCCTGCCCCTTGGGATCCCATCCTCATTCCCTGCCCCTTGGGATCCCATCCGCACTCTGTGAACTCCTCATCCCTGGCAGTGCCCAAGGCCGGGTTGGATGGTGCTTGGAGCACTCTGGGATAGTGAGAGGTGTCCCTGCCCATGGCAGGGCTGGCACTGGATGAGCTCCAAGTTCCCTTCCAACCCAGCTCATTCTGGGATTCCATGATCACTGGAAGTTCCCTTTGGGATCCCAGGACCACGGTGTCAGTGGTGATGCTGCTGCTGGTCTGTGCTGGAGAAAGGAAATCAAGGGCAGCTCTAGAGATTCAAATCAATTCCAGTGTTTTTGTGATTCCTTGTAAAAGCGTTTTTTTCTGCTGCTCTGCTCGTCTTTATCCTTAGGGACACGAGTGCTCCTGATGCTGCTTTTGGAGTGGTTTGCAGTTGGATTGTGTGGGGCCTTTTTAGCAGAAAGGTGTTTTTCCATGGAAGGGATCAGGGATAACACAGCTCCCAGTGCCACCTCAGCCCCTGCTGGGTGGGAAACAGCATCTCGCTGATAGAAATCCTGGCACCCTGCAGAAAACACTGCATCAATCCCTCTCCTGGCTCCTGCATTCCTTAATTTGTGGGTATCCTCGTGAGATGGTCCCTTCCAGCCCAAATCCCTGATGTCCAGCCCTGTCTGCTCCTTCCTCGCCCTTCCTCCTTTTTTAAGGACTTGAGTGCGGTTCAGTTTTGGGTGGTTCTGTTTTTGTTCTGACAAATGCTTTTGGACAGAGGCCTGTGTTTCTCAGGGTGGTGTGAACTTGATTCCACGAACTGATTCATCACCAGCACGTCGGGGTGCAGGGCTGTGCGTGGGTTTGGGGGCGGATGCAGGGCCCAGTTCCTGCTTTGGCGTTGAACTCAGGAGGGATCTGAAGCAGTGTCTCTTGCCATGGATTTCCAGAGGTGATCTGAGCACTTCTTTCCTGGTAGGAATAATAACCTGGATACTCAGAGCACCTGGGAAAGGTTTAAGAATCTCAGACAGAGGTACAAAGGGAGATGAAAAAATACAGGGGTCAAATCCAGCTTGGACAGGGCTTGGAGTAACCTGGGATAGTGGAAGGTGTCCCTGCCCATGGCAGGGGGTGGAATGAGTTGATTTTAAGGTCCCTTCCCACACAAACCAGTCTGGAATTCCATGATTTTGTGATTGAAGAGCAGTGTTGTCTTGTCCTCCTCTTTTACAGGTGTCCAGCGTGACCTTTTGTGTGTCTCATTTTAGGGAATGCAGAGGAATTGAGGTGGATGTGGTGTTGGAAGGTTTCACACTGGTTTTATAATGCTCTCTTGGTTTCATTTTAAGCCAAGAGCCCAGAATTTCAGCTGGTATTAATGGTGTGACTGAGCAGTAAAACTGCCCTCCTCAGTTCCATGGATTGCAGTTAATGGGAAGCACTGGCTGTGGAATCCCAACGTTCAGCTCCAGGTGTTTGTGTTCCTTTCCCTAACAGCCTGGCTGGTGGGAGCAGTGATAGCCAGGAACTCCTCCTTGCCTGCCCTAAGGACATCCAGGATTAGCTGGAATGAGCAAAGGGCTGGAAACCAGTTCTGCTCCAGGTGTTTGTTTCCAGAGGATGGAGCTGTTCCTGTCCCAGTGTCATGGAACCACAGGATCCACTGGGCTGGAAAAGTCCTTCGAGACCATCGAGTCCAGCCATTCCCAGCACTGCCTGATGTCCCCAAGTGCCACATCCACAGGGCTTTAAATGCTCCAGGGATGGGGCCTCCAGCCTGTGCCAAGGCTGGACAACCCTTTCCATGAAGGATTTTCCCCAAAATCCACCCTGAGCCTGCCCTGGCCCAGCCTGAGGCCGTTCCCTCTCCTCCTGTCCCTGTTCCCTGCCAGCAGAGCCCGACCCCCCCGGCTGCCCCCTCCTGTCAGGGACTTGTGCAGAGCCACAAGGTCCCCCCTGAGCTCCTTTGCTCCAGCCTGAGCCCCTTTCCAGCTCCCTCAGGAATTCTCCAGCCCCTTCCCTGCTCCATGGTGACCCTCTGGAGCTGTGTGTCCACCTGGGATGAGGCTGTTGCATCTGCCTGGCCACGGGTGCTGCCCAAAGCCCACCTGCCCCGAGCCCACACGGAGCAGTTCCATCACTCCGTGTTCTCTGTCCGGATTTTTCCTTTTATATCCGTGCTTGTTTTCCTGTCTGTCTTTGGACCCAGAAGCTGTTCCAGCGGCCCATTTTTGCTTTTAACCTCTTTAGGGAGGGTTTGCATTTCAGAAGGCTCTGCTTGGTTGGGTTTCAACTCCTCCAAGGGAATCTTCAGCAACAGGTTTCCATTGCTGCTTTCTGTGAGGGGAAAAAAAAATGTTTGGAGTATTTTCATTGTAATTAAGCTTGGCAAATCTTTATAAAAATAACCTTTTGGCCATAGTGAAACCTCCTGGTCTCTTAGCCCAGAGCAAGGAGCCTTCCCCTGGCCCCCTGTTTTCCTTCCTGAAGTGGGAGCTGGGAAGGAAGCTGGGATGCAGGTGAGGAGGCAAAGGGGGGTTTTGAAGTATCCAGCTCGGATCCTTGCTCCCCAGCACCTGCTGGAGGTGCAGGGTTGGGAACTTAGGAGCAAACCCCCCCCCATTTTGCTCTAACTATTGGATTTACTTGAGCTATTTTGCTGCCTTAAATAAAAAAGGTGGGGTTATTTAGTCCCACACACTCTGGATTATATCCTGGATTCTCTCCTGAATTCACGGCCAAAAGCAGAGTGCAGGGACACCGCTCCCTTACAGCGCTGCCCTGTGGATCAGCCCGGATTCCTGCTGAGCCCCCAGCACGTGCAGGGGTTTGTCTTTGATCCATGCAAAATTCCCCTGCTTCCCATGAAAGCCAGCCCCACTGACAGGCTGGCGTGGCATGGAAGAGAATTCCCAGGCAGGGGCAGAGCCGGGCTCCCACTGCTCCCCAGAGCTGGTGTTCCTTCCAGGGCACGTAAATCCTGTTCCAAGGCTTGGGCCGAGCTCCTGACTGATGGCTGGGAGGGGAAAATATTCCCTGTGGGACAGAGCTCCTGCCTTGTGCCCAGGGATGACTCCTCCTTCCCGGTGGGTGCTGAGATGGGAGCTCCGGGCATCAAGGCAGGAATTCCTGAGCTATTCCTGCTGGATTCTGCCCTTCCAAGGAGCTTGATTAATGCAGGGGGTTAATTATGAGCCAGTCCTGTTTCAGTGACCCGTTTCCCAGCTGGAACAGTCCCAGCCCCTCTCCTTGCTCCCCTCTGGATCCTCTGGAGACTGGCAGCTCTTGTGTGGGTTTGTGTTCATCCCTGGGGATGTGTTTGGGGGGGCAGCTGAGGCTCCTCGGTGTTCAGGTGACTTTGAGCCTGAGGTTTTGGGCTGAATTCCTGGAATTCTGTGTAGATTGGAAAGGCAGAGCGTTCTGACCATCCCTGGGCAGGATGGGCCGTGCTGCTGGGATTGGGCTGGGTTGGACTCTGTGATCTTAGAGGTCTCTTCCAACCTAAATGATTCCATGATTTTATGGGCATTGAGCTGCTGCCCTGTGCCCCCTTTCCTCATCAGCACATCCACCATCCCACCAAGCTCAGCTGGCAGTACCTACTTTTCCTGGAATCTGTTATGTAAATCAGTTCCTGCCATTCCACTCAAATTTAAGGATTTGTTTCACCTTGAACTGTGGGGAGTTCCTGGAATAAATCCTCGTCCACCAAACCCACCTTGTACCTTAGAAATAGAAAAGAAATGCTGTTTAAATACAGAGTATCAGCTCGGATTCCCCAGATAGCTGCTGGAAGTCTGGGAAAAGGCTGTGTCCAGGTCCTGCCCTAATTCCACAATTGTCATTTGTGCCAAGCCAGTTTTGATGCCACAGAATTTCCAAGGGAAGTTCAAAGAAAGCCTGTGGAAACCAGGCTTTGTGCTTTGCTGCCTTTGCTGTCACCTGTCCCTCCTGGGCTCTTCTGGAACATCTGCTGAGGTGACATTTGAAATGAAGGTGTCACGGGGCCGTTCCCTGGATTGGTCTGGATTGAAGAGGGAATTGCAGGTGTACCTTTGTCTTTTATCATTTCAAAAGCTAAAACGCAGCTGGAGAGACACGGCAATAAATGGGATTATGGGAAAGAATTGAGCCCTTGCACTTTGCAAGCTGGCACAGACCTCACTATCAGAGATGGGAAGATGTGTTTATAAAGTTGGTGCTTCGTGTGAGGTTTGGGTTGTGGGGTTTGGTTTGGGTTGTGGGGTTTGGTTTGGGTTATGGGGTTTGGTTTGGGTTGCTTTCCTCACCCTGTGCCAGCTCAGTGGGGGCACCTTTTTTGGTAGGAAAACCACCTGGATTGGGTATCCCAGAGGAAATGATGTTTGTAAATCAGGATTTTTCCCTGCTGGGAACGGTGTGTGGCTGTAAGAGCAGCATGGCTGAGTGCTCCTCACTGCTGTCACCCTGGGAGGGAGGTTTGGTTCTCCCACTCCTGCCCGTGGAGCTGGGAGTCCCTTCCTGCAGAGGGAATTTATCCCAGCCCCTCGCTCGGCCGAGAGGCTCCGGCTGGGAACACTTGTCAGCCGTCCTGGAATACAGACATCACACGGCCAATGCTCATTCCCACCCTCATTAGTGACAGCAAAGGACACTAATTAGCTGTGCTGTGCCCAGCTCCGTGTGTGCTGTTCCCAGGAGCAGAGCCAGGCTCCCTCCGCGGCGCCGCGGGAACGGCCGGGATCTGCGGAGCTGCCAGGGCCGTGCTGCTGCTCCTGTTGGGTGTGTTCTCCCTGCTTTGGGGGTCCCACATTCCCCCTATGCCCATCTTTCCCTGAGCATTGGAGGTGCCTGGCTGCTGTAGGAATTTTCCTTTCCGCTTAAAACCGTAGGTCACGGAATCTCCTGAGCTGGAAAAGATCCACAGGATCATCAGTCTGAGCCCCGGCCCTGCACGGACACCCCAACAATCCCACCCTGTGCATCCCTGAGAGCATTGTCCAGACATTCCCTGAGCTCTGGCAGCCTCGGGGCCGTGACATTCCCTGGAATCAGGGCCATCCCCCTGCCTGGGCACGGTGCAGGAGCTAGATTTTAAGGAGCTCCGTTTTGCCAACTCCCGGCCCGAATCTTCCAATTTGGCCCTTCCCTGTGGAGCTGTGTGGGTGCCCTGGGGGTGCTGCTGTCACTCAATACCTGATCAAAGGCAGAATTCCAGCCTGGAAGTGTGAGATCCTGTTTGTGGGGCTGTGCTGGGGCTGCTGTGCTCCCAAAGCCACTCTGAGTGCGGTGACAGAAGGCCGAGCATATGTTCCGAAGGGGCATCATTAGGAGCAATTGGTTGCAGCCTTGGTAATGCTGGGATTTACAGACTTCCCGTAATCTCTGGTGCCTGTGGAGCTGGAGAAGACATTCCCAAAGGCAGCTGAGGAGTTGGAGCTTTCTGGAAGGCTGGGTCTGGCCGATGCCTGCCGGCTCCAGTCGGGAATGGGGGATGCTGGTGGCACCCTGGGAGTGGGGCCTCCCCTCAGGGGCACTGTGTGGTGCTGGAACAGCATCCAAGAGCTCCATTGCCTTCTATACTCCAATCCATACTTGGATTTGTTCTGGAGCAGCTGCTCCCCTGGCTGTGCCACCACTCCCCCTGTCCTGTGGGATGTTGGTGTCACTGCTCTGTGTTGGTGGCAGCTGGTGGGTGCAGCCAGATCCACAGCTCTGCGTTGGTGTAGGGCTCTCTTTTCATCTTTGTTCCCCCAAAATGAACCTACAAGTCATGCTGGCCATCCCTGAGAGGTTCCCACACAGCTGGAAAGGCAGGTGAGGCTGGGAGGGGAGAATTCCCAAAGGTCCCCGGGTTCACACCACGTCACGTTGTGTGGGACCCAAAATTTGGGTCTCGTGGGAATGCTTCCGACAAGGCTTCCAGACACCCTCACTCGGTTCTAGAGGTGCAGGAGTCACGGGCTGGTCTTGTGTGGAAGCCCTGGAGCCGAGGCATGATCCCAATGGAAGCCCAGCAGCTCCAGGAACACACAGCTCCCAGGCAGGGATCGTCTCCAGCGTGGGCCGGGAGCTGTTGTTGGCAGTGGGAGCTGTGCCGAGGCTTGGAGAGGGAGCTGATCCCTCTGCTTCCCAGCCCACCCCATCCAGGCAGCGTGGCTGAGCTCACACACGTGAATTTGGCTGGGTTTTGGCATTCCTTCCCTGAGGCTCCCTCAGCCACGGAAGTAGGGACCTGCTGATAGCATCTGGGAGTTCTTGCAGATAAGGATAATGAAGTGTGGGGCTGATGAGGAAGGACCATTGCTGGGAAGAATATTCTGCCTTTGCCAACTCCAGCTAAAGGTAAAAGCTGTTTGTGATGTGGAGCACAAAACTTCCTCAGCTCTGCCTGTCCTGTGCTGTGGGGTTCGTGCTGCTTCTCCCATCGCCAGCAGATCCCGTGAGATTTCCTGGAATCCCTGACAGGCCAAGGTGTTCCCAGCAGGTTGCTCAGGGCTGGATCCCATTTGCCCTCCGAGGATGGGGCTGCCTGTGCCAGACTTGGATCATACTTAGTGGATGAAAGGATTTTTTGGTTTGTTTTTGTACTGTTTCAAGTGGAATTTGAGGTATTGCAGCCTGGCCTGGTGCTTGTCCCGACGCCAGGCTGGGGGCTGGTTGTTCCCGGTGCCAGTGTGGGATTAATCCCGCTGCTCATCCCGGTCATGTGCCGGCCAGGGCTCGTTTTCATTCCGTGCCATGCTCTGCTTGGGAGCCCAGGAGCTCTTTAACCTAATTCCCATCCCCAGCTCTCGGCGTGGGAAGCCGAGGAGAGCCAGAGCTCCTTTTACAAAGCTCTCTTCACATCAGCACTTCCAATTTCCAGTGAAAATGCCAGAGTCTGGCTCGTGTGTGACACCCTGGCACACAGGTGCCACAAGCCACTGGCACCCGCCCCCAGGTGAAGGATTTGGGGACTAAAATGTTCCCAAAAAAGCCCCCTTATAAATAATTTTTGGCTGTTCCTGTCTTCAAGGCTGAATCTCTTCAGTTCCTGGTGGTGCTGACAGCCAGCCCAGCTCCTTCCACCTGGGACCAGCACCTCACAGTCCTTGGATATTCACTCATGACTGAATCCAGCTTCCTTCTCCATAACCATCCTGACTCTAAATTGATTTAGACAGGAGTTGGGGACAGTTCTGCCTTAGAGAACCTGAGGAAGAGCCGGTGTGTGGAATAGTTTTCCCATTTTTTTGCCATTAGCACCGTAGCCGAAGTGCACTGGGCTGGGTGACAGGGTGGGGATCCATCACAGGGTGAACTCAGGGGTCTTGGAGGTCTTTTCCAACCTCACTGATTCCCTGATTCCATGATTTTGGCAGCACCCTCGGTGTGCTCCAGGCAGGAGATGTCAGTGTGTGGTGTTGCAGTGCAATCCTCCGTCACAATTCCCATTGTTCCTAAGTTTATAAACATTCATCAAAGGGAATTTTGATGAAATACAAGTTTTGTCTGGGGAAATTCACGAGGTGGATGTCTGGGAGGGTGAGCAGGTGAAGTGTGTCTGACATGAAGAGATGAAATTCGGGAGGTATTTGTGGCTAAACAAAGGGAATTGTAAACATGTGTTGCCATCAGGTGAGAAATCCTGTGGGATTCAGTTGTAAGGATGACTCTGGGATGACAGCAGCTGGAGAGAAATCTTCTCTTCCTCTTCCCCTTCCCTTCTTTTCCTGAGCTTAGGTGGCTGCATACATTGTCCAGAAATTTGGGATTCATCTTCTCACAGAGGTTAAAAATAGCATCCAGAACTGCCTCGGGAATGGGAGCCCAGCCAGCACAGCCACAGATTTTATTTGGAAAAAGTAACCTAGTAGGGATTTTATGGGCGAGTTCAAACACTTACTGGTCTAGCACCTACCTTGGGGACCGGCTTTGGGATGGCCACAGTAAAAGGGCTTAAGGAATAACCAAAGTGATCCCTCGGGAGGAAGCTCCAGAGTGGGATGAGTCTCCCCTCAGTCTCCTCTTCTCCAGCAAACCAAGTGCCCTCAGCTGCTCCTTGTATGGCCCTCCAGGGAAACTGAAGGAAAAAAAGGGATAACCCCCTTTTTATCCAGGGAAACTCAAGGAAATAAAGGAAACCTCCCCCCCCCAGATCCAGGAAAATACAAGGGAAGGAGGATAAACCCACTGAGATGCAGGGAAAATCAAGGAAATAGGGAAGAAACCCCTCCCAGACCCAGGGAAATATGAGGGAATGGGGGATAAATCCATCCAGATCCACAGAAAATCAAAGAAATAAAGGAAAACCCCCCAGATCCAGGCAAATACAAGGGAAGGGAGATAAACCGCCTCAAATCCAGGAAAACTCAATTTAAAAAGAGATAAACACACTCAGATCCAGGGAAACTCAAGGAAAAAGGGGATAAGCCCCCTCAGATGCAGGGAAACTCAAGGAAAAAGGGGATGAACCCCCCCAGATCCAGGGAAACTCAAGGAAAAAGGGGATAAACCCCCCCAGATCCAGGGAAACTCAAGGAAAAAGGGGATAACCCCCCCCAGATCCAGGGAAACTCAAGGAAAATGCACTCCAGAAATGCTGCTGCATCCCTGGGTGTGACATCTGTAAAGTATCCGTGTCCAGGAGGAGGGAGCAGGGCCATGTGGATGCATTCGGAATCAGGACACGGCAGAGGCTGGGATTTCCAGGAAAGGAACAAAGGGAGGGTAGGCAGAGGTGTTCCCTCAGGGCCACTGCATTCCCTGGAATCCTGATGCCTCGCTCTTGGCAAATCCGTGGAGCCTTGAACACTTCAAAAAAAAAAAAAAAAAAAGAAAATAGTATTTCAAACAGGTGCTGTGAAATCTGTGGTGAAGCAGCAAAAATCAGGGCTGGTGCCTGAAAATGCTGAATTTTAGTCACTTCAGATGAGTCACACAATGCCCCTGTGTGTGTGGGTGACACGTTTTCAGTGATTTACTGCCAGCAGAATGTCAGGGAGCCCTGGGGACAGCGGAGCAGCAGCCCTGCTGCAGGAATTCCTGCTCCAATATTATGGCTGGAAAGTCACAGGATTTGGGTTTATTTTGGCTTCCCTGCACCTCCTCTGCCGGGCTGGAGTGGTGCCTGCAGTAGTGAGACCTGTAAATATTTCCAGTGTAAATCCAAGTTTGTAACTCGCTGTTAAAAATTCCCTTGGGATTGAGGCTCGGTGTGTGAGAGATTTTCTGGTGTTTACATTTTTAGGTGGAATCAACTTCCAAGTAAATTCCTTTCCCTGTCCATCAAGTACTTGAGTGCAGCAAAGAGGGATGTAAATAATTTGCATTTTTTAAAGAGGCCTCTTGATTTACCTGCTCCCTCTGAGGGGAGGGCAGAGACCTGGATTGGCTGGAGGACGTTGGGAAGAGAAGGGGAATCAGGGAGAATTAAAAATAGGCTCCAAAGGCTCCAGCTCTGAGCATCTGAGCGAGTTCCTGGCTGCCTCCAAAGCAGGACTTTTGTCTGGGATGTGGCTTTCCAAGGAGGGCTCGTGCTGACATTCATTGGAGACAGAAAACCTGGGACCAGGCCCCGGGCCAGGCTTTTTATCCCTGACTTCATTTATTTTTCTTGGTTTATCCAACCCTTAATATAATTCAAGTGAAGGTTTTGTTCCTAGAGCAGCATCCATCAGGGAGCTGCCAGCCAGCCCCGTTTCCTCTGTCCTGAGACCAAACCTCGTGGGTTGGGTTTGCTCTTGGATTTTATTTGTGTCCCTCTAAACACATCCCTGTGTTTTATTCTGGCTTTGGGGGGGATTTTATCCATCTGCTTGTGTGGGGATGGTGGTTGGATTTTGCCGTGTGGGGGTTTTTTGTGGGCGCTGGAGTTGAAGTCTCAGCTGGTGTTGCATAAGAAACTCACTTGGAATGGATTCCATGGATTTTTATCCCTATGTGTGGAGAGTGTTTGTGGGCACACATTGCCCAGAGAAGCTGTGACATCCTGGGCAGTGTCCCAGGCCAGGTTGGATGGGGCTTGGAGCAGCCTGGGATAGGGGAAGGTGTCCTTGCCATGGCAGGGGAGGAGTGGGATGAGCTTTAAGGTCCCTTCCAACCCAAACCATTCAGGAATTCCATGATTTCTGATGAGAAAATACACGGTATTTCTATCACAGAAGTGCATGTAGGATAATCTGGGATTATCAACTGCCTTAAAAATTTGCACTTAGGAGAAGTTTTAAGTGTTTTGATGAGAATTTTATCCAGCTTTTCCTGAGTGAGGTTGACTTGGTCGATGTCTCTGACCAGCTCATCCCTTTGGAGGGGGAGTGGGATCCTCCATGTGAGGGGAGGTCGGAGGGGTTTTGTTCCACCCACCCTCTGAAAATCCCTTCTGTCATCCTCTGGAATACCATATAAATAAATCACAGAGTCCCAGACTGAGTTGGGTTGGAATGTTAAAGCCCATCCCATCCCATCCCATCCCATCCCATCCCATCCCATCCCATCCCATCCCATCCCACCCCTGCCATGGCAGGGACACCTCCCACTATCCCAGGCTGCTCCAAGCCCCATCCAGCCTGGCCTGGGACACTTCCAGGGATCCAGGGGCAGCCACAGCTTCTCTGGGAATTCCATCCCAGGGCCTTCCCACCCTCCCAGGAAGGAATTCCTTCCCAAATCCCATGTAACTGTGCTGCAGTGGGGTGTGCACAGTTGCCAGCTGGGCTTCGGCAGCCGCCGGTCAGAACTGCTGGCTGGAATTTTCCTTTTCCTTTTTCCTCCTGAGCAGCTGATGGATGAGCAGCAGTGCAGTCCCACAGGTGACATATGTTCCACTTCCAGAGGGTTTGTAGGGAACAATGGCACGAGGGGATGGGGATCCTCTGACTCACAGCAATGGGATCTGGGGAAAAATTCCAAAGAAAACCCAAAATCCATTGGCATCTTTGGGATAATTGTAGGGATGCTTGGACCTCACTGCTCTGCCCGTGCTGCTGTGAGGCAGCACAGGAGTGGAAAGATGTAAAGATGGCTGGAACCCCGTTTTTTGTGTGTTTTCCAGCGTTTTTGTGCCCCGCAGCTCCCAGCACTCTGGGCTGCCCCATGAATGGAGTCGTGGGCACTGCCCACCATCTGTGCAATTCCCAGCACAGCCTCTGGAATACACATTTTGGTTCTTTGGAAGTCACTTTCTCTGACATTTCACTGAAAGGGCTGTAATTTTGGATTTTGTGGTTTGCCTTATCAGCAGTGAGTGATTTAATAAAGCCACGGGACGAGCTTGGAGCTCGGAGTGAGTCAGGCCTGGCTTGGCCTTTGAAGCTTTCCTACCATGGAATTCTTTTTCAGTGATGAATTAATGAGGTTTCAGCTTTCCCAAAATGTGAGGCCCTTAAGCCGAGCCTGGGTTTTTGAGAGGAACAAGCAGCTCCGTGGTCACTGCAGTCCTTGGTCCCCAAAACCTTCCAGAGGTTTCCTGGATGAAGTTCCCTCAGCGGGGTCGGAGCCGTCGTGGCTCTCCCAGCGAGACCCCACTTGCTGTGTGAGGAGAAGGGGTTTAGGATCAGAGAATCAGAGAATCCTGAAGGTTGGAAAAGCTCTCCAAGATCTCCAATCCAACCATTTCCCAGCACTGCCAAGGCCACCGCTGCCCCGTGTCCCCAAGTGCCACATCCACATGGCTTTGAATCCCTTCAGGAATGGGGATTCCACTGCCCTGGGCAGCCCATTCCAATGCCTGGCCACCCTTTCCATGAAGAAATGTCCCTAATATCCAGTCTATCCCATCACTGAGCCAGGACTGAAGGAGCGATCCCACAGTGGCTGGGAAGAGCTCGGAAGGGAAATGCTAATTTATGATAAATATGCAAATGGCAGTGCTGATCAAAGGGAGCCAAGTGATGAGCGGCACGTGGGGAGGGGTGATGGACACTGAGGGGCTTGGAAAAGTCGTGGAAAACCACAGTGGTGGCAAAACACAGGAACCTGGGCGTCAGCCCTGCACGTGGACATCGTCCACCACGGCCATGTGGGGCAGGGACCCCCTGGCTGCCTCCAAGCCGTGCTCCAGCAGGATTCCAGGCTGGTTAGAAACACCCAGAAGGTGATGATCTCCCAAGGAATAGTCCCCCTTCCCTGCCACTGGATTCCTGGATGGTTTAGTCCTTCCTTATCAGCTGAGGAACCGCACGTTCCCGCCACAATTTTCTACATCCCAGCTTTCCCCTTGCATGTATGAAGTGGGTGTTCCTGGATAACCTCAGGCCCACCGAGGTGCACGTGGGGAATCACAGATCCAGAAGTCAAGAGTTCCACTTGGATTTTTTTCCAATCATTTCCCAAGGATGAGCTCCTCACGCCGTGTCCTCTCCCCTCAGGAGGTCCCTCCGTGCTGTGGAAGCTTCTCCTGCTCTTCCCTACGGATCCAGGGCGTGTTTAGGAGGAGGAAGGCCTGCTGCAGGCAGAGCATTGGTATTTTTAGATCAAAGACGAGTTTAATAAAAAAAAACAGGAGAGGAGAAGGAGGATTAGAACAATAAGTGCATTTAATTTTAGCCTAGCTTGGGTTCCTCATAAAGTCAGGGAACTTGGAGCTCCCTTCAGTTGCCTCTGGCTCTCCTAAATAAACACACCAGAGCAGGGCTGGGGAGTTAAGTGGCACAGAAAATTGCAAAAAGTTGCATTTTAATATTCGAGGAGAATATTAAGGGCTGTTTTACAGGCCAGGCCCTGGAATTAAATTTTAATGCTGGACAAAAATCCCGAGGTTGTTTTGGTAGGCGGCTCCTGGAGCTACACAGAGACTTGTTCTGCAGAAAGGGTCACAGTTAGGGCAGGGTGAGGGACCTTCTCCAGACATGGCGAGTGAGGAGGCTTTGGGGCCAGGATCTGCTTCTTATGGAATTTTGGTTTTTCTTCTGGAATTTTTGTCTGGAGAAGAGCAGGCACAGGGGGAACTCATTGGTCTCTCCAACTCCTGGACAGGGGGGTGGGGTGAGGTGGGGTTGGGCTCTTCTGCCGTGTCCCCAGTGAGGGGATGAGAGGAAATGACCTTGAGTTGCACTAGGGGAGGTCCAGATTAAATATTGGAATTTTTTTTTCCCTGGAAGAGTGGTCAGGCACTGGAATGAGTTGCCCAAGGATGTGGTGGAGTCACTGTCTCTGGAAATGCTCAAGAGGTGTCTGGACGTGGCACCTGGGGATGTGGGTTAGGGATGGTTGTGGTGGTGCTGGGTTGATGGACTCGATGCTCTTCAAGGTCTCCTCCCACCTGGATGATTCTGGGATTCTGGGGATTTTCCCTCAGGCTCAAGAGACCTGGCTGCCATGGCCCTCCTGCGCTGTGGCGTTGGGTGACCTGATCAATGTGTGTTTCCCCTGGGAAGTGTTGGGGATGAAGAATCACAGAATCATTAAGGTTGGAAAAGCCCTCGAGGATCATCAGATCCAACCATTCCCTCACCACTGCCAAGGCCACCTCTAACCCCTGTCCCCAGGTGCCACATGCACACGTTAATGCTGTACCCAGATGTTCCAGACCCTCAGTAAACCTCGAGTCAGAGGTGATTGAGTGAGTGGGGTGAGGTCTCACTGGTGGCTCTTGATGGCTCCAAGCCACCATCAAGCAGCCACTGTCCCCTTGGTTGTCCCAGCAGAGGAGGAGGGTTGTTGGGAAGTTGGAGTTGTCCTGCTGCAGCCTCAAAGGATGAGCACAGAGCCCTGGGTTTGCTCCTGCCTGGGCACTCTCCTCGTTCTAAACTGGTTCCTTTTCACACCAGCTAAATTTAGAGATTGTGAGGGAACATTTCCAGCCTCATCACACCTCTGACAGCCAAGGGTGGCAGTGTCACATGAACGCATCTGAACTGATTTATGTTGCTTTTCATTCTCTTTTTAATGTTTTTGGAATTTGGTTGCTTTTGGATCCTGGACTCTGGGAGGACGTGGGCAGCTCAGTGCCAAGAAGGAAACCTGGATCCACTCAGGACCTGGGATTTGGTTCTCAGGCTCTCTCCAGCCAGGGAAGGGCTGCTCTGTCTCTGTGTTGTGGAGGTGGGAGGTATGGACTTCACTTAGGAACCAGTTTTGGGTCTGCTTTGTAAGAACTCACTGGATATTAATAAAAGTTAAAAATACTTCAGGCTCTGCCTTACAACAGCCCTGACTGAAATGCAGGAAAAATCGGGATTGCAGCTCGTCATGGTGGAGAGAGATAAACCCTGGAGAGCTGGAGGCAAAACGCTGTGCTGAACCTGAGGAATTGGGAAGTTGAACAGATGAGCTGGAGAATAAGCTCAGATTGGGAAGTTCCAGGTGAGGATAGGGAGTCCTTGAAGCCTGGAGTAAGAGCAGAGCTTTGGTGTGGGTGTGTAAATCTGAGTCACGAGGACCAAGACTTGAAGTGTTTGAAAGCCCTGATCTTTTTCCTCAGTGCTGTTGTGAAGCCAGAAATGATCCAGGTTTGTTTATCCATCTCTCTGGGAGAAGTGCAAGGTGGGAATAATCCCAGTCAGAGGGAGGACAGGAGGAGAAAGCCAGTTGGGAATTAATTCTCAGGAATGTGAGTTCCGGTGCGCTGTCTCCTGGAGGAGGAGTGGGAATTGCCTTCACCCTCCCCTGCCACATCAGGGTGTGTCCTTGCAGATAAGGTTTTCCTGGGATACCTTTATTCCTTGCAAGGTTAGCAGTGCCTCTATGGAAGTGGGAAGTTTAACTCTTTGCTGGGATGGCTTTTAATGTCCCTTGCTCCAGTGCTGGTGTTGGCAGTGGTGTCAGACTCACCTTCCCTTGCCAGGCTCTGCTTTCCTGCCTTTTTCCATCCCCATCCATTGGATGGTGAGGACTTCCCACATTTCAGGGCTTCATGAGCTTGTACTGATGCATCCAGGGCAGTTCATGGGAACGAATGATCAGGAGGACTCTGTTCATTCCCAGCACATCAATGCCAGGATTCATTAATAAAAGGGCTGTGGACTTGAAGGTGATAAGATCAATAAGAGCAGCAGCCTGATGTTATTAATTAGCAATGCTATTAATTAGCAATGCTCATGCTTTTGAGTCAGTTGAGTTGCTGCTACACTGGTTTTCCAAAACACTGAACCTTTTAATCCTCAGGAAAACAAGGAATAAGTTGGAAAAAGCACAGCTCAGTCATTCCACCACTGGCACTGGAGCTGGTGCTGGTGTGACCTGGGCTGCAGGTGGCACCTGGAGGCATCTGCTGGTCCTTCCCTTTGCAGCTGGGTGCTTTATCCCGCTCTGGGATGTATTTTACATGGGATGTTTTGTAGCATTTTCCCTGGATGATGCTGGCTGCAGGAGCGTTTTACCCCCACCCCACGTGGCCACCAGCAGCTCTGTCAATGCCCCTTTTCCATGGAAGGGGACAGCAGGACAAGCCCAAGGGACATGTTTGAGACCAGGGGTGAAGCCAAGCTGTGGTGGTGGTGCCCAAATCCTGCAGATCAGTCCACAAAATGAGATTTTTAGCATCAAAACCTGGAATTGGAGGCTCCGCCAGTTTGGACGAAGCTGGGCTTTATTTCATAGGTTAAAAAGACATAAATTTCCTTGTTGCACTCTGGTTTTATTTTTAACTCTTAAGCAATTTAATATTTTGGAGGTCTGCTTGTATTCCCCCCAGTTTTCCATCTGCTACTGTGATTAATTTAAGGCCCAGCTTTATCCTGCCAACCCAGAGCAAACGGAATGGAAACCTTACCTAGATGGTTTGGCACGTAGCAGCAGACATGAATAACTTTGGAATTTGGGGGGAAAAGCGAAGTCCCGTGTTCTTGGAGCCGGGATGGGGTTGGACAGGAGCCCTTGCAGACAGCAGGAGGCTGTGCAGGATCCAGCTGCAGTCACTCCAGGTTTGTGTTGGGAGGTGTTGCTGAGGAGTCGGAAGCCGAGGGCTCCGGTTTCCTACGGCCTCTCCAGGCAGGATGATGTGCCGGAGCTTGGCTTTGCTCCCTCCCCAGGCCTGGAAGCACCGTGAGGTAGTGGAAAGTTGCAAGTGAGGAAGGTGGGACTGATTTCCTGGGGCTGTGGGAGGAAGGAGCGGAGCGAAGCTGCGGAGCTCACCTGGGCTCGGCTGCTCGGCCAGGGGGGCAGAACAGTTCGGCCAAAAATGGTTCTTTTTAATCTGGATTGTGTTTGGTAGGAGCCATCCCTGGAGCCAGGAGCCAGGGATAGGGATGAGGATGGAAGTGGGAGTGAGGATGCAGAGCTGTGGGGCACGAGATGAGGCTGCTTCAGCTGCAGTTCCCACTCTCAGGAATGGGTTTTATGGGATCCTAATGCAGGCTGGGGATCCGGTTAAAGGTGCAGCTCTTCCTGAGCTGATGGAAATCTGCTCTGCTGGCAGAGAGTCCCAGCTGCACAAGTGGGTGGTGACACTGGGGACACAGGCAGGAGAGGAGAGAGTGGGGCCATCCCTGCTGGCCGCAGCAGGAGTTTGGATTGTTTTAGGGAGGGAATAGTTCTGCTGTCAGAAGCCTTCAGAGCTCTCATTGGGAAAAGATGGGAAGGGAAACCACAGGACGTAGACCTGCCATTAACTAGAGAACACTGGGATGTGTGAAGCCCACGGTTGTAGGAGCTGGAAGTGGCCAGGAGACGTTGGTGAGTCATTCCAGGGATCCACAGGGAATAAGAAATCCAGACACTGAATGTGTCTGGTTGGGTGTGACTGCAGCAAAGCTCCCGGAGCCAGTTCAGTAGCTGCTGCCTCAGATCCTGCTGCTACGGCTGGAGTTACGGACTTGGGAGCAGTGCACTTGGATATCAGGAGCCACTTGGGGTAGTGCCATGCAGAGATGTTAAAAATCTGTTGCTTCCCATGTGAGTAAAAATATCATGGATTAGGAAGCGATTTTCCAGCAGGGAGTGTCTGTTGAGAGTAAGGAAATCCTTAGTCCAGGTTTCAGCAAAGGTATGGTGTAGAATCCTGGAATATCCTGAGTGGGAAGGATCATGGATCCAGCCCCTGGCCCTGCACAGACCCCCAGTAATCACACCCTGGGCATCCCTGGGAGCGGTGTCCCAGTGCTGCTGGAGCTCTGGCAGTCTTGGGAATGCGATCATTCCCCAGCACCCTCTGGGGGAAGAACCTTTCCCTGAGATCCAACCTAAAATTCTGTGGCACAGCTCTGGCCGTTCCTCAGGTTCTGTCCCTGATCACAGAGAGCAGAGATCGGAGCTGTCCCTTGGGATAAGGCTCCAGAGTGGGATGAGTCTCCCCTCAGTCTCCTCTTCTTCAGCAAACCAAGTGCCCTCAGCTGCTCCTCGTGGGGCCCCTCCAGGGAAGCTGAAGGAAGAAAGGGATAAACCCCCCCCAGATCCAGGGAAACTCAGTGAGATAAGGAAGAACCCCCCCCACCCCAGACCTCAAATGCTTATCTGTCCCTTCCAGACCCTTCCTGGTCCCCCCTTTGGACACTCTTGACAGATCTGAACCTCCCTTAGGCTGTGCAGGTAACCAAGGTGGTTCTTCCCTTCCCAGTTCCCTCCAGCAGAGATCAAGCCAAGGACTGGAGGGACTCTGGGGTGAGCCCTGGTCCTGTCCATACCATGGTCATGCTTTAAATCTCTTTCTGGGAAGCGAGCAGGTGCAGTTCACCCTCAGCTTCCACACAGGGAGCTGAGCCTGGCTGCACACCGTGTCCAGAGAGGGTTTTCCCTGTGGGAGAGGGCAGGAATGTCTGGAGTGAGCTGTTGAGGGACACAAAGTGGTTGTGAGGAGCAAAGCAAAGCACTTCCCGTAGCAGAGTGAGCTCAGGTGGCTTCATTTGGGAATGAGATCACTGGAGCCTGCTGCCTGGCTCTTGTTTTCCCCGTTCCAGCTCTCATCCCTGCTGAACCCCTGCCACGGCCGAGTGCTGCCGAGGTTTCCAGGCAGGTTTCCTGTCCCGCTGCCAGCCGGGGTGCGTAAGCTGATTAGCTCTAAGGAGATCAGAGTTTGACAAGGGCTGCATTGCAGGTAAACACTGGAGCTTTTCCTCCAGCTGAGAGCTGTGAAATATGGCTCAGGAGTAAGGAATGGTGCTGGAAGAGCCCTCAGGAAAAATACCAAGAAGTGCATGAAATGATAACAGAGCTGATAAGGTGCCTGGTGAGAGACTGAGAGGAGAAGCGAGCACAGATATGATCAGAGCCTATAAATACTGCCAGCATGACAGCAGAGATGAGCAGAGGAAAGAGCCATTGTTATCTGATGGAAAACAAGCTCTGGGAAGAGCAGCCATGGGAGCAGGAGGCGTGGAGGGGATCCCCGGGAGCGGGGACACTCCTGGGCTGGGATGGAGGGAGGGCAGAGGAGCAAATCCTCAGCTGTCCCTCATTCCCAAGGTGCTCCTGGCTGTCCTGGTGCCCATCAGTGCGGTCAGCACTACCTACACCATCCCCTGGCACTGAATTGCCCTTGGCACCTGGGATCCTGCCAGGAACTTCCTTAAATGCCCATTTTCCAGGTGCCAGTGAGGTGTCCTGGATGGCTGATCCCAACAGGTGCTCCTTGTCCACATCCCTCCTCTTCCCTGGGACAGGGTTTGTGCGAGGAAATGGAGGAGGTCTGGGCAGAGTGTGGGTCTGGGGTGGTTCCAGGGATCCCCAGGACAGCCTGCTGGAATAAAGCTGGAGGCTGCCCATTGCAGCCTTGGGAAGCTGCTCCTGGAGTGGGATTTGAGTCCGAAACTCCGATTTACTGATTCTGATTTATTGTTGTGTCCGGTGCCGCTGGGACTGGCCGGCTCTTCCCCACCGGGCATGGACTGCCAGAGGCCTGTGGTTAACTGGGTTAACTGGGGCCAGTCTGGGAATTCCAGCTGGAGCCCAGGAGCTGCTGGAGCCCAAGAGATGCTCAACAGATTTTCCACCCACCACTTGGCCTTGCTGTGCTCGACTGGGCTGATGGGGATCCTCTCCAGGCGTGGTGTTTGCAGAGCTCTCCAGGTGTTCCTGGGTTCCGTCCACATGTTCCTGGGTTCCATCCAGGTGTCCTGGGTTCCATCCAGTGTTCTGGGTTCTCCAGGAGCACAAGCACAACAGGTGTGCTGCACATTCCAGGACAGGCCTCTTGGGAATGCTGCCTTGGGAGCCAGTGGCCTGCACAGCCCTTCCCAGAGAGCTGTCCTGGAAGGGGATCTCACATCAAAGGAGCCAGGAACGATAGGGATCAAATAATTGCTGCCTCTCCCCTTCCTCCTGACTCCTGTCACTCACAGGCTGGGATTGTTATCTCGGGGGGTTGGGCAGCAGCAATCCTGACTCTGGGGTCTGTGTCATCCAGATAAGGTGGCGTGTGGTGGCGTTTCCAACCTGGCTAGCTGTTGGAGTTCAAATGAAGTGGCCTTTCAAGATCCTGTTGGGAGAGGACTGTCCTGCAGCCCCAGCCCACAGTGGGGGGTGTTTCCCTTTGGAATGTTCCCTCAGGGGAAGGGAACAGGACCTGTCTGGGGCACCGAGTGGCTCCTGTGCTGTGGCAGCTCAGGGAATCCTGTCCTCTTCACTGGATGGAGGTGGCTGGTCACAGAATCCCAAAGTAGTTTAGGTTGGAAGGAGCCTTATAAAGCTCATCTCATTGCATGGGCAGGGACACCTTCCACTATCCCAGGTGGCTCCAAGCCTTATCCAGCCTGGCCTTGGACACTTCCAGGGATCCAGGGGCAGTCACAGCTTCTCTGGGAAGCCGTGCCAGGGCCTCCCCACCCTCACAGAGAGGAATCTTTTCCTAAAAGCCCAGAACCTGGAGCTCAGGGCTGGCCCTCAGTCTCACCTCGTGTGTCCCAGCGTGGCCCAGCCCTGCCCGTGGGTGCCTCGTTATTCAGCGGCGCTTTTGGGGCCAAAACCAACAGGGAGAGGGAACGTTCCTGAGCAACCCTGGCATTAGGAATTCACGTGAAACAATTCAACAACCGCAGCCACGCTGGCTTGGTTTGCTCCAGCTGGATTTGGCCCTGGTTGATCCCTCACAATATTCCTGTCTCTCCACAGAATGCCATGAACCTGCCTCCCGACAAAGCCCGGCTCCTGCGGCAGTACGACAACGAGAAGAAGTGGGAGCTCATCTGTGACCAGGTAAGGAGCCTCAGGAGAGCCTTTGGGAGGTGCCTCTTTCCAGCTGCTCCATCCACAGCGTCCCTGGGCTGAGCAAGACCTTGCAGGCACCTGTTCCCAGGAGTTTCCAACACTCATTCCTTTGGCTTTTGCTCCGTTGTTGGTGACCACTCCTAGAGGCCTTGCAGTAATACCTGCAGCCAACCTGATCCATCTGGGATTCTGTCATTCCATGATTTGTGGCACAGATGTTTCTCCAAGTGTCCCAGAGAGGTGTGACCCGTGCTGGAGGCTGCGTTGGCAGCAGCTGTTTGGTCCCAGCCTGGCTGTGGAAATTCCCACCTCACAGAGGGATATCCCTTTCCCCTCTGATGTTTCCATCCTGGATTCCCTCTGGCTGCTGAACGCTGCTGATTTTGCCCTGCACAGGCTCGGCCTGACCTCAGAGTCTTGCCCTGTGTGTCCTGAGCAAATGATCTCAACCCAGGGAGTGTTTGGCTGCCCACATCACACTCCGTGGTGACGGCTGGAGCTGTCACCTCCAGGGCCAGGCGGCTGCTGCTGCAGCCTGAACTCCTGTTCACCTCCAGGGGCTGGGAGCAGCCTCGGATCAGGCAGTGCCAGATGCTGAGGCATCTCCTCGTGAGCTGTGCAGCGCCTAACAGGATGCGATGGATAAACAGGAAAGGCGTTTGGGGGGAAAACGAAATGCGCCAAAGGTGGGATTTGAATTTGGGAGCCAGCAGCAAAACTGGGACTGCCATGGACTTCAGCAGTAATGGCTAATGAAAATAATTGATCCAGCACTGGGAAAGTGGGATGTTCCCTTGGGATGTAAACTCAGCAGAACCAGGGTGAGAGTTTGGCAGGGGGTGCAGCCGTGCTGGGAGCTCAGGGACATTGGGATAAAGACATTTATGGGACACTCCCTATTCAGCTGTTACGGGGGGCGGGGGGGTGTGTCTGATCCAGTCATGGAATCCAGACTGGTTTGGGTTGGGAGGGACCTTAAAGCCCACCCAGTGCCAACCCCAGGGACACTTCCACTGTCCCAGATTGCTCCTAGCCTTATCCAGCCTGGCCTTGGACACTTCCAGGGATCCAGGGGCAACCACAGCTTCTCTGGGAATTCCATCCAAGGGCCTCCCCACTCTCACAGGGAAGAATTCCTTCCTAATATACCATCTAATCCTGCCCTCTGGCAGTTTAAATCTATTGCACAGGTACCTTAAAGTAAAGCTTAATAAAGAATTGCTTTTTTCCCCATGAGTTTCCTGTGCAGAGAATGCAAAGCTTGAGCTATTTAAAGACTCCATTTAGTGAGACACTCAAAAATTGCAGGAACTGCTGCGAGGGATTGTGAATTCCCCATCCCTGGCAGTGATCAAGGCCAGGCTGGACAGGGCTTGGAGCAGCCTGGGACAGTGGGAGGTGTCCCTGCCCATGGCAGGGGGTGGCACTGGATGGGCTTTAGGGTCCCTCCCAGCCTAATCCATGATTTGTGTCACGGGTGTTCCCAGAGCGTCCTGCAGAGGTTTGAGCTCCGTGCTGGATTCCCGGTTGGCAGCGGGACAGGCAGAAGCCGTTTGATCCCAGCCTGGATGTGCAAATTCCCACCTCGGAGCTGATCCACCCTTTGCAGCTGCTGCTGATTCACTCCCGAGCTCTGGGGTGGGATAGGAGGGATGAGCAGATGGGAAGGAAATCTGCAATCTGGAGTAATCGCGGCTCTTAACAGCTCCTTGCACAACTCCGAGTCCACCCCCGGGCTGGGATGAGTCCCTTCCCTGGGATGAGGCCCTTCCCATCCTCTGGAAAGGCAGGGAAGCAGCGCAGGGCTGATGTAACCAGCCCTGTGGGGCCAGCCCTGGCAGGAGCAGGAGCAGGAGGTGACCAAGTGCCACCTTTCCCGTGTCCAGCCATCCCATGGGACACGCTGGGCAGGGAGCAGGGGCTGGGGTCTGTCACAGCTCCCTGATGTCCCCCCTCAGTCAGAGCAGTGTGAGCAGGTGCCACTAAAAGCCCCAAACGCAGCATATGGGGTGTGAAATATTTATATCTGTCCCTGGAATTACAGGGATGAGAGCCCTTCCAGGAGTA
Source organism: Coloeus monedula (assembly GCF_965178545.1). Lineage (NCBI taxonomy): Eukaryota > Metazoa > Chordata > Aves > Passeriformes > Corvidae > Coloeus > Coloeus monedula. The sequence continues at coordinate 39,347,315 of NC_138787.1, forward strand.
GGGGTTGTGCAGGATGTTTTTATTACGGATGCAGATTTTGATTGCTGTTTTCCCTTGGTTTCACCCACTACACCATTTTCACCTGGTGTTGCTTGTAAATCAATGAGGAAATGAACTCCTTCTCTCCTGTGCTGCTTCTCATCTTAGATCTGAAAGGAAAAAGTGTCCAGAAATGGTGTTTTCTAAACAGTCTGTGCAGCGGTTCCTGGATATTTATCTGTGGAATATTGGGAGAATATTAGGAGTTAATCCCCCAAAGGGAACTCTCCCTTTTGCAAAAAATGAGATTAACAAAAGTGGGGAACCGGTTTCATGATGATGATGACAATAATAGTTAATAATAATAATATTATTGAATAATAATCTGCCATGAATAGGATTATGTGCATTGTTTGAATCACTGTAAGGGCTGCTGGGCTGGTTGTGGAGGTCTCATCCCATGTGGAATTTTCTCTTCCTTTGTCTATAAACCTTCCCAATCATCTCAGTGTTGTCCTCAGGGCTTGCTCTGACCTCTCTGGATAAGGTACAAGAAGGAGGAAAAGAGGAAAGCCAGGAAATCTGTTGTCCACTGTGAAAAAGGTCATGGTGGCCATCTGAGGGGTTGGTGTTGGGAATGATCCAGGCAGCAATGAGGATGTGTGGAAATCCAGGAAATGGGATCCTTGAGGGCTCTTTTGGTGTCCTCGAGGCCTGTGTCCAGCTGGGTGCCAGGAGGTGCTGCAGAGGGACATGGATGTGGAGGGAAGGGCTTGGGGACATCCTGCAAAGTTCTTCATTGCCCTCTAATGGCAAATGGTGGCCTCGCCTTGGGACACACGGCAGGTGTGGGCGTAAGGGATGAAGAGACCCACAGGAAAGTTGTGAGGTTTGCACCCAAAATCTCCTCCTGAGGTGTTTGTAGAGCTCTCCCTTTCCTGCTGAAGCTCCAGGAGAAGGCAGGTGCCTGGTGTTTCAGAGGCTGGTGGCCACGTGGAGCTCTTGGGATGGCCTTGGTGGGTGGGGTGCTGGGCCACCCCTCAGCTTTGCTGCCAGGGGGTTTCCCTGCCTGAGGGATCCATGGATGGCTGATGGAGAAGGGACTGAGCGAGGAGCAGGGTGTTGTGGGGGGTGCTGGGCCATTTTTTTGCCCCAAATTCCTCAGTGGAGCCCAGATTTCTCATCAGGACTGTGCTGAGGGGACTGGGAGCCCTTTTGGTGCCTTTGACCCTTTCACAACAGAGACGCAGGGGTTTTTACCAATATCCAGCCAAGGATTTTCCATCACTTTGCCTGTGCTGCAGAAGCCATTTACAGCTCCGGTTTGAGAGCCTTTGCTTAAAAAACATGGTTTATTCCAGGGAATCTGCCCTCTTGGGGTAAACACAGGGTGGAAAATCCCATGTTTTACTGAACTCGGGAGAAGCTGGACTTTGGGACACTCGTGGCTTCATTCATCTGACTGAGTCACCCTGGGAGAGGAGGTGCAGGGGAGGTCAGACAAGGAGGGATGGAGAGGTTGGAGATAAGGGCACGAGGAGTCCCAGGCTCAGTGATTTGGGATTGGGAAGGGCTCGGCACCCCTGGCATGAGGGAGCAGCAGCTGGGTGCAGCAGGGAGCTGCCGGTGACCTGCTTTGGCAGGACCTTAATCCTGGGGGAGTGGATCATTCTGCCTCCTCATTAGGGCAGGGATGAGCAGCTGCTGTCACCTCGTTCCATAAGGACACTCACAAAGTGACACGTTGTCCTGCTGGCGGGCATGGCTGGAGTGCTGCTGGGACAGGAGCGAGCCACCCTGTGGGAGATTGGGAATCCTGCACCGTGTTCACGATGTGTTTGTGCCTCGGGAGGGAGGAGACACTGCTCCCCATCTCCTTGTCCCATCTCCTTCCCCACTGATCCCAGTCCATGGGTTTTATGCACTCCCAGCACTTCCTGTGGGATTCTGATCCTGAGTCAGGTGCTTCCCCAGCATCTGTGAATCCCAAGAATGAAACAGCTTAGCAAGGATGATGATAATAATGAGAACAACATATGGGCTAATGCAGAAAAATGCCCTGAATGTTTTTGGGAGCCAAGGATTGTTGGAAAAGCCACAATTTCCTGGTTCCGGAATGAATACGTTTTCCAGAGTTGGGTGATCAGGAGATGTGCCGAGTTCTTTGTAGGATCACGTGGAAGAGGAAATGCAGAAGTGCAGCAGTTCCTCTCGGCCACTGAAGCAAAGCCCCCCCAGCCTCCCTTTCTTCCTGTATCCGTCGGAAAAAAAAGTGCAAATTGTGGGTGAAGGAGCCACTGGAGCCGTGTTGTGCTCCTCATCCAGGCTTTTCCCCTGAATTATGGAATCATGGAATGGGTTAGGTTGGAAAGGACTTTAAAGCCCATCCAGTGCCACCCCTGCCATGGGCAGGGGCACCTCCCACTGTCCCAGGTTATTCCAGCCTGGCCTTGGGCACTGCCAGGGATCCAGGGGCATTCATGGAATAACCTGTGCCAGGCTCTCCCTACCCTCCCAGCCAGGAATTCCTTCCCAATCTCCCATCCATCCCTGCCCTCTGGCACTGGGAAGCCATTCCCTGTGTCCTGTCCCTCCATCCCTTGTCCAAAATCCCTCTCTGAACTGAATCCCAGTGAATTCTCCCTGTTGATTCCCCCAAAGGGAGGTGCTGGGCCCAGCTCATCTCTGGCGCTGCTGCCCTTGCATTCCCTGTGCTGTTCCATCCTGGCTTACAACACCACTCCTGAGGGATTTTCCAAGTAAAAAAGGGCCTTTATCCTTGGGAATTAAGCTCGTTTGCTTTGTAGGTGGCTGACAAAGGCAGTGTGGACTCATTGCTGCTCCGTGCCCATGTCCTTTCAGGCTGCAGATAATGCTGGAGCTCACGGGAGTCACGTAGCGGAGATAAAAAAGGTTTCACCAGGATTTAGGAACTTTGTTGTGTCTGAATGGCTCAATCCAGGGAAGCCACCACGTCCCAGCCGTGATGTCACCCCTCAGTATTTGCTGAGCAAAGTTTGGCCGCTCCAATCCGGATTTTAGGCTTTTTATGTGTGGTAAAAATCCCCGACCTCCTCGTTCAGATGGTGTCAAATCGTGAGGTTGGAAGCAGAGCTGGCCAAGGAGTGGGTGGGAATTGCCAGAAGTGGAGGGGAGGAGCTGACAGGAAAAAGCAGGGATTTTTAACCCTTTAATTATGGTTTCTAAGGCGAAGCAGTGCCTTGGGAAATGTGGGTGTTGGGATGCTCCCAAGGAGGACCATGTCCACAGCCAATGTCCACATCCCAATGTCCACAGCCTGCAACCAGCAGCGTGCCTTCCCATCCCCTGGGAGCTCCCAGTCAGATTTTTGGGAAGGGGGTGGCTGTGAGCAGACATCCAGGGTGACCCAGAGGCCTTGCTGCACAGCCCCAGCCCTGGCTCTTGCAGCTTCTTAATCAGCCTCAAATATAAAACACTCTGGATAAAGCCAGACAGGAATCATAGCCAGGAAAGGGCAATTTTAAAGGCTAATCCCTCGTAGCTTTCCAAACCGGCAAAAAAGAAGCACTTGAAGGGGCTGTAAAAATGTTTCCAGGCCTAGGAGATGTTTACCACAAGTGGTTCTGGGTCAGTCCTTAGGGAAGAGCACTGCTGGTGTTTGCTGTTCATGGATAATGTCTTGAAAATCTTTTAACCCAAATAATTCCACTCCACAGGAACGAGCAGCATCTTTTTAAATGAAGTTGCTGCAGAGATTATGACATAAATACGTAATTACAGCCAGGTTTGAAGAAAACAAACAAAACCATCCAGTAGTTGCATCCCAGACTCTTGAATGTGCTCCTTGAGTCTCTTTAAACATTTCGTTTTGAAGATTCCAGGCAATTGAAACTGGCTGTTGGGAAAAGCTCCCGTCACTTCAGCAGATGAGGGTTGATCAGTTGGGAAGAGAAATAAATCCATGAGAGCAGAAGAGCTTCTCTGGGGGATTGGACTGAGCACAGCTCTGTCAGCAGGAGAGAACCCCCAAAAAGGGGGGAATAAATGGGAGAGGGACCATGGAGCATTGTTGGGATGGGATACTGCTGCCAGGAGGACGTGGCAGGGGTTGGAATTGGAGGATCCTTAAGGTCTCTTCCAACCCAAACCACTCTGGGATCGTTCTCCCACCCCTGGGACACAACCACAGAAGGAGCCCCCCTTCCTGCCCCATCCCTGGCAGTGTCCAAGGCTGGGCTGGACAGGGCTTGGAGCACCCTGGGGCAGTGGAGGAGGGAGGAGTGAGGTGATCCTTGAGGTGCCTTCCCAGCCAAACCACTCTGGGATTCCAGGAAATCTCTGTCTGCCCCCTGGGAGCCCCTGAGGTGAGCCTGGCTCCGAGAAGCCATGTGGGAGAGCCAGGAGGAATCTGTCTGTGATGGTGGATGTGGTGCTGGAGCAGGACAAGCCCTGCTGGTGTCACTTTGACCAGAGAAGAACCCTCAGTGAAGCAATTTGCATTTTCTGAGCTGGTTTTGAGATAAAAAAGGAAATGCCAATTCCAGAGCTGTGTGGAGGTGCATGGAAAAAGAATCCAGCTGTAAAAGAGGAAAGCCATGAGTGCTCTGTGACTTCCAGAGCTCCCACCAGGGCTGGTGGAGCTCAGGGAAGAGTTTTTCCTTCATTTTTTCCTGCTGGCCATGAAGGATTACTTTTTTTTTCCAGCAAGCAGCAAGATAATAACAGGAAGAACTTGTGGTGTGCAGACAGTTCTGGTAACTGGGCAGCAGTGTCCTGTTCATTCTGGAATAACTTTGGGATAATCCAAAATTGCATCCTGATCTAATAAAGGGAGGCTTCAGATAACAGTTACAAACTGGGAAATTTTAGGAGGAGACTGGGATGAGATCTTTCCTCCAGGGAAAGGGGCAGAACAGGGTAAAGTTCTTCCAAGATACAAATAGGATCAGAACTTTTGGGAATGCTGTGAGGAGGTTTGGACACAGCACACTGCTCATGGAACAGCTCATGTTTCACAGCAGCTTTGGTGGGATAAACTTCCAGCTGGCTACTGGGAAAGCAGGGAAAAATCAGGGAGCTCTCAGAAGACAGAGCTGGTGTTTGTCACCAAACTGTGATCTGGGGCTGAGGGGGGATTGGAGATCAAGTGTCCCCCTGCATGAGGTGTTGGGACCTTGAGGAATGGCTTCCCACTGCCAGAGGGCAGGGAGGGATGGGATATTGGGAAGGAATTCCTGGCTGGGAGGGTGGGGAGGCCCTGGCATGGGTTGTTCCATGGATGCCCCTGGATCCCTGGCAGTGTCCAAGGCCAGGTTGGACAGGGCTTGGAGCAGCCTGGGACAGTGGAAGGATTTTTCCAAGTGGTTAAAAAGGTCTCCTGGATTTTATGGTGATGGTTTCAATCCATCATGGACATGCATCCACTCCCCTGACCCTTCTCCTTCCTCTCCATGCTCCTGCTGAGCAGAAACCCTGGAACTTCAGATGGATGTGCAACCAAAACTCAGCATTCCCACTGAAGGTTTAAGGTGTATTTTTATACTGTTGATATAAATACTGAGATCCATTTAAACGTACTTTATTTGCATGAATATAATATATTATAAATAAACATGGTTTAATATGTACGTGGTGCATGTGTTTCCTGCATAAACACAGAAGAATGGCTGATGTTCATTCCTGTCTCTTTTCCAGGAAAGATTCCAAGTGAAGAATCCTCCACACACTTACATCCAGAAGTTGAAGGGATATCTGGACCCAGCAGTGACCAGGAAGGTGAGGAGCATCCTGTTTCCTCCTGCCTGTCCCTCATTCCTCAGCCAGGATGGTCCCGGGGTCCAGGTTCCTTCCTGCCTTTGTGCAAATGCCCGGAAAAGTTTCAGGGAGAAGCAAAGAGAAAGTGGGATTTTGCTGTTTTCCAGCTTGGGAAGGAGAGCAGATGTTGGGAAGCTGAGGAGCATCTGACACAGAGCACAGCTTGTTTTACTAACCTTGGCTTCAATGAATAATCGGACAGATTGTCCCTGAGCTGGGCTCTAGGCCTGGCTTTGGCTAAACCACTGTCTGATGGCCCTTTGCTCACCCCTGGGAAGGGGTGTCCAGCTTCTGAGTCATTTTCTCTGGGAATTTGCCTGGCAGAGACTCAGTGCACCTGAGTGCACCATCCATGGTGACCAGCTCCATCCATAGGGATCAGCTCCATCCATGGTGATCAGCTCCATCCATAGGGATCAGCTCCATCCATGGGGATCAGCTCCATCCATAGGGATCAGCTCCATCCATGGTGACCAGCTCCATCCATAGGGATCAGCTCCATCCATGGTGATCAGCTCCATCCATAGGGATCAGCTCCATCCATGGTGATCAGCTCCATCCATGGTGATCAGCTCCATCCATAGGGATCAGCTCCATCCACGGTGATCAGCTCCATCCATAGGGATCAGCTCCATCCATGGTGATCAGCTCCATCCATAGGGATCAGCTCCATCCATGGTGATCAGCTCCATCCATAGGGATCAGCTCCATCCATAGGGATCAGCTCCATCCATGGTGATCAGCTCCATCCATAGGGATCAGCTCCATCCATGGTGATCAGCTCCATCCATGGTGACAGTTCCCATCCATGGTGATCAGTTCCATCCATGGTGACAGTTCCTATCCATAGGGATCAGCTCCATCCATGGTGACAGTTCCCATCCATGGTGATCAGTTCCATCCATGGTCACCAGCTCCATCCATGGGGATCAGCTCCATCCATAGGGATCAGCTCCATCCATGGGGATCAGCTCCATCCATAGGGATCAGCTCCATCCATGGTGACCAGCTCCATCCATGGTGACCAGCTCCATCCATGGGGATCAGCTCCATTCATAGGGATCAGCTCCATCCATGGTGATCAGCTCCATCCATGGTGACAGTTCCCATCCATAGGGATCAGCTCCATCCATGGTGACAGTTCCCATCCATAGGGATCAGCTCCATCCATGGTGATCAGCTCCATCCATGGTGATCAGTTCCATCCATAGAGATCAGCTCCATCCATAGGGATCAGCTCCATCCATGGTGACAACTCCAGGAGCCCCTAGACCCCCCCAAAAAGGCAGCAGAGCCCAGCAGCTGCTGCCAGGGGCTGGCCCTGCCTCATCCCCACAATCCCTGCTTTGTGCTGCCCTGCGGTGCTCCCAGGTCGGTTCCCTGTGGAAAACACGGATCCTGCCGCAGCGATTCCATGGCATGAGGAGGGTGCCCCTTGCTCCCTGTGCTCCTGCCCCATGTCCTTGGGCAGAGTGATGCCTTGGGACAGAGCTGCTCTTACTGGGGCCTCCAACCAGGAGTAGGAAACCATTTCCTAGGAAACCTTGACGTTTCCCTGTATGGATTTTTTCCAGCCCGGTGAACGGGGTCTTTGTGTTTCTTCTCCGGAGGGTTTTGGAGATTGTTCCGTGTTTGGCTTCGCTCCGTGGGCTCACATTGGAGCCTTTCTTATCCAAGGGTCCTGTGACAAATGACAAACCCAAAGGGCCCAAAAATAACTGCACTGAGTTCCTCTCTGTTGTTGGGTCATTCCGGATCACCCGCAGCCTTTCCTCAGCCCTGGCTGACCCAGGAAGATTTCCACAGGGATGGCAGAGCTCATCCCACTGGGATTCTTGCTGGGATTGAGCTGGTCTCACTGGTTTTGCTGCATGGCTCCACCTGGCCTCCAACCCGTGCCACCCTGACATGCAGGAATTCCTCCCCAATATCCCACCTGAGCCTGCCCTTACCCTTCTTCACCCATTCAGCTCTCATCTGCCTTGTTCAGGAATGAGAATATGCCAAAACAACTGCTCCAGAGGGATTTCTCCAGCTGTTTCAGCACTTCTCCGTGGGCAGGGAGAAGAGGATCCTCCAATCCTTCTCCAGATGGGATTGAGGTGCCTCCGTTGGCTCTCTGTCACCTCGTTTCCTAAAGAAGAGGAGCTCTGCAATCCTCAAAAGAAAGTTTGATGCTAAACCAAAGCCTGGTTGATACAGAAATGTTTATTTGTCTCCAGGCTTTTAACTTCCTTAATCATCCTGGAAGCTCCAGGACATTCCTGGGAGCAGGAGGGATTTCTCCACATGTGTTTTTTGTTGACTGCTGGGCTGTTGTTGCTGCATTCCTGGGGGATTTAGAGGAGTTCTCAGTTACCTCCGTGTTTTCTTTATTCCCTCTGTGCTGGGCGAGATGTTGATATTTTTTAATAGAGCCTAATTGTTATTTTTGCTGCTCATTCCATTGCAGAAATTCAGGAGACGAGTCCAGGAGTCGACTCAGGTGCTCCGAGAACTGGAAATTTCCTTGAGGACAAACCACATCGGGTAAGAATTTCTGATGCCTCTGGTTCAGTTGTTTGGGGTTTTTTTTTTTTTTTTCCCAATTATTTTTAAAAAAATTATTAATTTATTAATTTCTTTTGCTATTCAATGATTTTTTAAAAATTATTTATTAATTTATTTTGTAGTTCTAGTGGTGCCTGTCTCTGGGAAAACCCCTCTGTGCGTGTCAAGAAGTGATGCCACTTGGTTGCTAATTAAAGCCTGATGGGCTTAGTTAAGGGGAGCTGGGCATCTCAGGAGGATAATTCAGCTTTAATCCTTTCCTCATGGATTCATCCACGTTTTTCTGAAGGCTGAGGGAAGGTTGGAGTCAGCTCCTGCTCAGTCAGAGCACAGGGAGTGTGGCTGTGTCCAGAATAAAAGTAATGCTGCAGCTATAAATTCATATCTCACCCCCCTACTGCTTCATAGCTTTAACATGGGGCAGCTCGTGGAGCCTGGCTGGGAATAACATCACCAGGATTTATCCACCAAGCAGGAAATCCATCCCAAATTGCTGCAGTAGAATTGCCAGAGCTTTAGTTTTTTATCAGACATCCCTTTCCCATCCACATTCCCACCAATTTCACCTCCCTGTGGGATCAGAAGCTGGTCCAGCACTGGGACATCAGCCAGGGAGCTTTTCCAGTGTTTTTCTCCATGATCACACACTGTCTCCAGCTCAATTCCATCGATTTTTCGGGATTCTGCTGTGATTTTGAGGGAATGGGGGTGTTTTAAGCTGTGGGAGGAATTGCAGTTCCCAGTGTGGTGATGGGATCCCTCCCTCCAGCTGCACCATCCCAAAATCTCCTCCCACAGCCCTGCCAGGTTTTCCCTCCTTTCCCAGCACAAAGGATTCCCCACCAGAGGCTTGAGGCATCCATGGATGCTGTTGGATTCAGGATGAGCAGGAGGATCCTCGGTGCTGCACCAGGGCAATGAGAGAGGGGACAGGACCAGGGTTCATTTCTTTGGTGCCCCTGGCTGAAGGATTTCTTTCAAAACACATTTTATAAAAGGCCAGGCTGGTTGTTTTAGCAGGGAAATAATCAAAAATTTCCACCTTGAAGATCAGAATAACTCAGAGGTGATGAATTCCCACTCCACGAGCCTGGAGCTCCACTTCCCTCCCTGCATTCCCTCATTCCAGTGGCACCCAGCCACTCCCAGGGGATTTGCTGTCCCAATTGGGGTTCAGAGGAGAGCTGAGGCTGTGCTGAGGCTCCTTTTCCCCCTGGCTTTGCCCCTCAGTGGATGGATTTTCAAATTTTTCTTGGCATTTTCAAAGCTTTGGAAGATAATCGATTTTTCAGAATTATTTTGCAAAACCCAGGGGCCAGAATTCACTGTAGCAGGTGAACACCTTTTAAAAAAAGGAGGTAAAATTACTGTTAAATGCACATCCAGGATATCCATCAGAGATTCTTCTCCTGCTTTTACAGCCTGTTGGAGATCAGGATGAGAGAAAACCTGAGCCAGGCCCCTGTGTTAGGAACTGACCTTCACAGTGCTGCAAAAAAACCTCATTTCAGTACATTTGGAAAGGCATCTAAAGGAATCTTTGAAGTCCTCTAAATCATTTTGAACAAGCCTTTTTTTCCCCCTGAGTGAGACCCAAAGTGCTGCAGTGGCTCTGTCTCCGGTTTTTCTGGGAATTCCAGGGAGTTCTAAGGCTCTGCTGTCTGGTGTTTCTCTCACAGATGGGTCAGGGAGTTCCTGAATGAAGAGAACAAAGGCCTGGATGTCCTGGTGGAATACCTGTCCTTTGCCCAGTATGCAGTCACGTAAGTGAGACATTCCCAGGATTCCCTGCCAGTAAATACATGGATATTAGGGAATATTCCTTCATTAAGAAGGGGTGAAGCATTGAAGAGGCTGCCCAGGGGGGCAGTGGTGGAGTCACAATCCCTGGAATTGTTCAAAAAGGAGTAGATGTGGAATTTGGGCACGTGGTTTGGTGGTGCTGGTCTTTTCCAGCCTCAATAATTCCATGATTCTGTGGGCCTGAGGGCAGAGGAAATCTTGAAGTGAGTCTGGAATTATTTCATCACAGCAGGCAAAAAAAGGCCGGAATTTAAACCTTGAGATTATTCATCTCTCTTCACATTTCTTATCTTTGGTCTCTGAGCATCTTAAGGGTGGGAAACCCATCCCACAAATGTGTGGAAAGATGCAGGATTCCTTGAGAGTAGGTTTGGAATTGGTGTCTGAGCCCAAGGCTTTGTGTTCCCGCTGTGTTCAGAGGGATTCCCACCCCCCAGGCACTGCTCCCGAGGCTCCTGGCAGGCAGGCCTGGGGTCCTGGGCAGCAGATGTGCTGCAGCACAACTCAGGAGCAATTCCAGGGGCATTTTGGAAGTTGGGAAGACTGGAAACGGAGTTTTTTTCTGACATCTGGGAAGTTGAGATCAGGTTTAGACGTTTGGGTCGTAAATCATGACACGGGCTCTGAAAAACCAGTGGGGAAAATCAGCTTTCAGTGGAGATCTTCAGCTGAGGCTTTGTTTTATTGTCATGGAATCATCCCAGACTGCTTTGGGTTGGGAGGGACCTTAAAGCCCATCCCTGCCATGGACAGGGAACCTTCCACTATCCCAGGTTGCTCCAAACCCCATCCAACCTGGCTGTGGACAATTCCAGGGATGGGGAATGAATCCACATTCACTCAGGATATCATAGCAGATTTTTTTATATAAAAATGACAAAGGTTAAAGATAATTTTGGAGTAGAAACTCCAGCTGGGGAGAGCTGATAATTTATTTTTAGCAAGGCTGCCATCAGATTTACGTCTGGCACTGCCCAGAAAAGAGATTTGTGGTGGGGTTGCAGGAAAATTTATGAGGGAAAATCCTATGGTTTAAAATGTTACCCACTGGAAAAAATGGTGCACAGCAAAAAGAAATGTTTGTACAGAGCCTTTCTGCCTAAATTTATACAAATGTACGCAAGGAACTCTCTGGGTTTTTCCCCTCTCACATGGGGAACATGAGTAATAACCTCGGGAGCTGGAAGGGGAACAAGCAATTCCTGCTTGGAATAGCAGAACAACGGGCAAGGAGTCAGAAATCAGGGGATCTGGGATGATTGTGGTGATATTTGAATGTGCTGGGAGGTTTGTGGGGCCGAGTTGGGATGGAGGAAACTGAAGCGGTGCTTGCACAGCTGGTTCCTGGGGATTCACTGGAGAGAGCTCCCAGAATTCCCGCTCTTTCCTTCCAGGCAGGGCTATTCATCAGCCAGCAGCCAGTGTTGGATTTATTTTATGTTGAAGAAGCCGTTTGATCCTGTTGGGATGTGTCCCTGAGGGATTCAAAGCCCTGTGGATGTGGCACTTGGGGACAAGGGGCAGTGGTGGCCTTGGCAGTGCTGGGAATGGTTGGACTCCATGGTCTTGGAGGGCTTTTCCAATCTCAGTGAACCTGTGGTTCTGGGATTTCCTTCCCCCATGTGAAGCTCATCCTCTTTCCCTGGACTTTTCCATGTCCCTCCAGCACCACGTTGTCCTTAACTCTCCTTTTCCATCATTATTCCACCTGTTGAAATCACAGAATTCCAGACTGGTTTGGGTGGGAAGGGACTTTCCCAGTACTGAGGGAGCACTGGGATGATCTTGGAGATCTTGCAGAGCTTTTCCTTTGTTTTTGGCCCATTTGGCTCTGTCCAATGATTCTGTGATGCCACCAAAACCTGCGGCGGGAAGGAGAACTCGGCGCGCGTCTCTCCCGCCTAACCCGGCCTTGGAATCCCTGTTTCCTTGCAGATTTGACTTTGAAAGCCTGGAGAACAGCGTGGAGAGCTCCATGGACAAGTCCAAGCCCTGGAGCCGATCCATCGAGGACCTGCACAGGGGCAGCAATCTGCCCTCTCCCGTTGGGAACAGCATCTCCCGCTCCGGCAGACACTCGACCCTCCGGTACGGCATCCTCGGCATCTGCAGTGTGGGACAGCTTTTCCCATTGGGATATCCCTCATCTTCCCCCTTTTCCCAGCAGAGGAGTGGCACTTAAGGAATTGGTGGTTTGAGGTGGAAGGAGCCTCTCAGGGCAGCAGCTGGGGAAGGGGCAGGAATCACTTCCGAGGGCAGGATGAGCCGAGGATGCAATTCCTTGTGCAGAGGAAGCCATTCCTCGTCTCCAAAATGCAGCTCAGCATTTCCATGGACCCAGCCAGTCTGGGGCTCCCATCCTGTGTCCCGTCTCTTCCAGCAGCACATTCCTTCCGTGCTGCCATGAAGGGGATGTTGGATTCTTTGGAAAGGCCACTTCCCTCCCCCAGACCTGCTTTCACTCCCACCATTCCACGCTTTACTACCAAGTCTCTCTTTCCCAATGTTCCTTTTTTTTTTTAATTTGTGGAAAAGGCAGGATCACTTCCCAGGATTGACTGACCTCTTCCATTCCTTGGATGTCCTGCCCCGACCACCACCCTCACATCCTGGTACTGGGGTTGCAGCTCTGAGTGCTGGATCCTTTGGGAATTTTTTTGGCTTTTATGGAGTTTTGCTCCATAATCCTGTGAGCAGAGAAGTGTCCAAAAGTGGAGCCACCTCACTTGCAGCTTTCCCTTCCAGCAGAGGTGGTTTTGCTTTGCCAGGCAGTGCCCTTGGCCCTGGGTTGTTGTTGAGTGGCTCCAAACCTGGAAGATTTAATTCCCAGCCCTCAGGCACTGGAGAGGAGGAGAGCTCTGGGAAAGAAATCCAGCTGTGGAGTGCAGCAGGATCACTTGGCCACTTGATTTAGGGGTTTTTTAGTGGTTTTGGTGTTCTTTGCTCCTGAATTGCTCTGCCAGAAGTGGCAGAGCCCGAGCTGGCAGGAGGTGCCGGTTCCGCCGTTCCCTAAGGAGGAGTGTTTGGGATTAGGAATGCCTAAACCAGGAATACCTTACATGTCTCTGACATTGTTTCTCTTCATTTCCTTCCACCCTTTTCCCCTTCTCACATCTCCCTTTATTCCTTTCGTGTCTGACTCTCCGTTTCAACATCTCCTCCATTCCCTTTTCCCGCTCAAACGCTCTTTCCCCGTTCTCCCGTCCTTCCCGGCGCTCTCATCTCCTGTCACACACCATCAGATTGGTTTCTCTGCCCGACCACCTTGAGCTCAAACGCTGCCAGAGCTGCTTGGCAGCCACCTGCCTCTGGAGCAGCTTCCCTTTGCGCTCTGCCGATGAGGCTCCCGCCCGGAAAATCCCGTAAGTCCGAGTGCAAGGTGTCCCCTGCAGGGCATGGAGCCCCGGGGCCAGCACTGCTCCCATGCCATGGATAATCTGGTGGCCACACGGACTGGGACAGCCCCAGCCCCAGGAGAAGGGCTGCAGGCTCCAGCACGTGTGGTTATCACATTATAATCCCGAGCGTAGTTGGCTTCCGTAGAGCGGGATTTTCGCGGAGAGAGGGAAGCGTGGTTGGCCTGGAAGCAAGAGCCGAGTTCTCCTTCTCATGGTGCAAGTAGTTGTGTTTTGTACCTCAGCTTAGAGCTTGTAGTCCTTGTCCATCTTGTTTCCTCTTTTTGTTAGAAATAGAGACTTTGCTCATCCCCAAAACTGCCACGGAAATGGGACCTGACAGAGTTTTCCAGCCAAAAGTTTCCCCTTCCTCCAGAGCCATCTCACAACTGAGGCAGCTTACCTGGATTTGGGGTTTTTGTCTTAAATCTGTATTTTAAAATCTGTATTTTTAATATTTCTTTTAAATGGGTATTTTTTTAAATGGGTATTTCTTCAAAAAGTCTATTTTTAAAAATATGCATTTTTAAGAAGGTGCATTTTTTTTAAAGGTGTGTTTTTAAAAGTGTCTTTTTTCAGTAGCTGGGGATTATGTGTGTTAAAAAAAAAGGGAAAGCTAAAGGTAGGTGAGAGATTTTTAAGAAAGGAGGGTTGTTTTTATAATTATAATTTTTAAATTGTAATTTTTATAATTAGTAAATATTGGTGAACTGAGAGAGAATCTCCTCCTCAGATCAAGGCAGGTGCTCAGTTGAGGAGGGGGCACAGGGTGTTTTTTTGGGGAAAAACCAGGAGGTTCTGCCCCATCTCTGGGTGGTAAATGAGATTTTTGGGATGTGGGGATACCCAGGCTGTGTGGAAATTCCTGGAATGGTGGAAACTGTGCAAACAGGAGAAAGGAATCCCAGCATCCCAGACTGGTTTGGGTTGGAAAGGTTTAAACTCACCCCATTCCATGGGCAGGGACACCTCCCACTCTCCCAAGCCCCATCCAAGCTGAAAGATCTGCTCTTCCCTCTTGGAGGAAAAAGGAGAAGGCTGAGAAAACCTTCCCAGGGTAATGGAAAATTCAGGAGCTGGCCTGGGCTGGGCAGAGCTCTGTCCATCCTCCAGGACCATCCCTCTCCAATTCCAAGTCCAGCTGCCTCCCCACAGCTCTTTTTAGCAGTGCTGAACCTGCCAATTCCCCCCTCCCTGCGTTTCCTTGGCAACTGAGAGGGGCTTTTTTTCCTGGAGAGGAGGCACAGGGATTTGGGAAACCAACACCAAAATGAGGGCAGGAGGATGAAAAAGGGGGAAGAACCTTTGGGGATTTCATTGCTGCTTTTTTGGGAGAAGGAGCTTTACTGAGAGCCAGCCTCTGCTGTCAGATAAATATTAATGCAGGCTTTGCAGCATCCCAGCCCATTAGAAATTCCCTTTCTTCTGAGGAAAGGACTGGAGTTTCCGTGTGGATTGAAGTGAGAAACTTCGATTCCTCCTCCAGAATCTGCCGAGTCCATGAGGAGAGAACCATCCAGGCAAATCTGGGAATGGGCTTTGAGTGTGTTCAGTAACTGGGCTTAAATCTGCCACGGTTTTGGGAGCTGCAGTCCCCGAGTTTGGGCTTTGCCAGTGACACTCGCACTGCTCAGGGGCCCAGGGAAGGCATCATTTTTGTCAGATGCTTCCTAATTCAACAGAGCATCTCTGTGAGCAGCTCCAGCAGATCACAGAAACCCCAAACTGCTGGGATGAGCCCAAACCTTCCTTTCTGAAGGAATTTTTGGCTGTCAGTTGAGACAAACCCCACAGTTCCCAACCCACCACCAGCAAAATTGCAGGGATGGAACCCCAAACCCAGGCAGCCCTGATGAATTTCAGCTTCTCATCCTGTGAGACCCACCCTGGGCTGCTCTCCTGGGAGCCAGAGGAGAGCAGGATGTTTTTTAGCAGATCAAAAGGTAAAAATGATGGGAGAAATCAGCTGGAATTTGTATTAAATTGGGGCATTCAAAGTCTGCACTAGGGGATGTCATGGAATTCCAGAAGGGTTTGGAATCTAATTCCAACCTTCCTCCCACTATCCCAGGCTGCTCCAGCCCCAGTGTCCAGCCTGGCCTTGGGCACTGCCAGGGATCCAGGGGCAGCCACAGCTGCTCTGGCAATTCCATCCCAGCCCCTGCCCACCCTCCCAGCCAGCAATTCCCAATCTCCCACCCATCCCTGCCCTCTGGCACTGGGAAGCCATTCCC
Organism: Coloeus monedula; assembly: GCF_965178545.1. Taxonomy (NCBI): domain Eukaryota; kingdom Metazoa; phylum Chordata; class Aves; order Passeriformes; family Corvidae; genus Coloeus; species Coloeus monedula. The sequence continues at coordinate 39,363,072 of NC_138787.1, forward strand.
TGGGTCCTGTCCCTCCAGGCCTTGTCCCCAGTCCCTCTCCAGCTCTCCTGGAGCCCCTTTAGGCCCTGCCAGGGTCTCTGAGCTCTCCCTGTGCCCTTCCCTTCTCCAGGTGAACATTCCCAGCTCTCCCAGCCTGGCTCCAGAGCTGAGGAGCTCCAGGCCTCAGAGCATCTCCATGGCCCTAAAATATAAAAAAATTATGGATTTATTCTTGAACAGAAACGTTTTTCTGTCAGATCTGGGTGAGAAAAAGAACCTCAAACTCTGTATTCCAGCCCAGGGCTGACCCTGGCTTTCCTGGTTGTTGAGCAGTTGAAGTCCTGCTCTTCCCCTCATCCTCCTCATCCCAACACTCTGGATGAGCTCCCTCCCCACAGGTGCCACCCCCTTTAGGACTGGCAGGAGGAACCCATCCCCTCTGCAGGAGCTTCCCCAGGCTCAGCTGCTCAGTTCCTGCTCTTCTGCAGGGGAAAGGTTTTGCAGCTCCCCTTGCAAGGAGGGGCTGGGGAAATGAAAGAGGAACCATCTGCCTTGAATTAGCAGGATAAATATCCTGGGCTGACATCATCTGGGACCTGCAGCAGACAGGAAATCAAACCCAACAAGTCCTCCAGCTGCTGGGCCAAGTTTTTGGGAACCAGGAATGAGGGAGAAGCAGGAGGAGCTCATCCACCCGTTCCCTGGCTCACAAAGGGAGGTGTGGGATCTGCCACCGGCCTGCCCCGCCTTGGGGGAGGGAACAAAAACATCAGAGAGCCTTGGAATGGCTGCAGACACAAGGAAAAGCATCCTGAGCCTGAATTCCAGCGGCTGAGCTGTTGTTCAGGAGTTCCTGTACAAAAATCCTGGTTAATTCTTGGCTCTGGTGGCTGTGGGAAGGAATAGCGTCTGCTGAGAGGATGGGGTGGGAATCCAGGGCAGAATTCCCTCTGCCTGGAGAGGCTGGCTCAGCACAGGAGCTCTCCAGGACATGTTCCATGTCCAGGTCTCACCTGGATTGTCCCCTGGCACGAGGGGAAGCTCTTGGGTGATGCCAAGCAGTGGGACAAGAGGAAGGGGCAGGAACTGATCCCAGGAAATTCCACCTGGACAGGAGGCAGAACTTTGTCCCTGCGCAGTGCCCGAGCCCTGAACAGATCCCAAAGTGGAGTCTCCCTCCCTGGGATATTCCAGACCCACCTGGACACAATCCTGTGCTCTGGGATGGCGCTGCTGGGCAGGGAGGTGGCACCAGTGACCCCCTGTGGGCCCAACATCCCATCCATCCCTGCCATTCCCTGTGTCCTGTCCCTCCAGGCCTTGGCCCCAGTCCCTCTCCAGCTCTCCTGGAGCTCCTTCAGGCCCTGCAAGGGGCTCAGAGCTCTCCCTGGATCCTTCTCCTCCCCAGGTGAATGTTCCTGGCTCTCCCAGCCTGGCTCCAGGTGCCTGGAAAGTCACCCAGGTAGGGAGAGGTTTAGGAGGGATCATCTCAGCTTGGCAAGGCTCCATCCAAGTGGCTGGATCCAAGCTGAACTTCCAGGCAGATCAGACCCAGTACTGGACATGTTGGAGTACCCTTGCTCCCCAGTTCTGTTTCTCCAGGCACCTGGAAATCCCAAAATCTGGATTTACGGTCATTTTTCTTGTTTAAGGAGACTTTCCCCCCTTTCTTAGAGCCAACAGAACTGGTGGATGCTTCAGTCCTGAAGTTCAGGGATGTGGCTCACTGGGCACTGAGTGAGGGGATTGTTTTTCTTCCAACAGTGGCACCATAAAGATCCCATTAATGGGGTTTAAAATGTAGGGAAAAGAATTTAAATCTGAGCTGAAGCAGTGTAGGAACCATCTCTTCCCAGTTCAGATTCCCAGTTTGAGGTCGCTCTGCTCCTGCTGTGACTGGGGAAGGGACATTTGGGACAGGAACAAGCCCTGGGCTTGCTGTGGGCACAGAGCTGATCCAAGGGGAAGCAGGAGGGATGTGGGACCATCCTGGCACCCCCATTCCCACCAGGAGCATCCCAAATACCCAGGTGCAGGTGCAGAGCTTGGGGCCAGAGCAGCCTCCTCCTGTGCTGCTCCCAAAATTCAGCTCCGGTGCTCCAACCCCTCTGTGCTGATCCCAAACTGGGTCACGCTTCCCGAAATCCTGCAGTGCCCTGAGCTGATGGATTCATTCATATTTATGGATGGAAAAAAACCCTCCTTTGACTGAATCCTGCTTTGAATTTGGGGATTCTTTCATCTCGGCACAGCCGGGAAGGGAAAGCCCAGGGGAGGGGTTGTGGAAAGCTGGGAATTGTGGGCTCTCCGTGGGCAGGGTGGGCACAGGGAGCACCCAGCCCTGGTGTGGGACCTTGTTCCTCTTGGTTTGTGCATTTGAAGAGGGAATTTGCAGGGATGAGCCAGGGAGTCACACAAACCGGTGTGGTGTTCCCTGTTCCTGCTTTTATCATGGATTTAAACAGGGAATATCCAGGGATGAGCCAGGGAGTCACAACTGATGTGGTATTCCCTGTTCCTGCTTTTATCATGGATTTGAACAGAGGGAATTTGCAGGGATGAGCCAGGAAGTCACACAAACCGGTGTGGTATTCCCTGTCCTTGTTTTATTGTGGATTAAACAGAGGGAATATCCAGGGATGAGCCAGGAAGTCACAACAAACCAGTGTGAATTCCCTGTCCCTGTTTTCTTGGGAATATTCCCTGCCACCTGTGCTGGCAGGAAGGGCTCAGCTGCAGCTCCTGCTGGAGCCAAACACTGGATTTTTATCCTTGCCAGTTAAACATCCCAGGACCTTTTCCTCCTTTATTCCCACGAATATTTTCTGCCTGTCCTCTGGAAAACTCCTGCATTCTCACCCAGCGGAGGGATATTCCTCTTCCTTTCTTTCCACTCCCTAGAAATCATCCTGGGATTGATGAGAAATGGGGTTTGTTTGTTTGTTTTTTTTTTTGCAGGTACAACACCTTGCCAAGCCGAAGAACCCTGAAAAATTCCCGACTAGTGAGTAAGAAGGATGATGTCCACGTGTGCATCATGTGCTTACGGGCCATAATGAACTACCAGGTAATTCCCTTGGGGAGCAGGGAATTGTTGGGGTGGTGGGAAGGGGGGAGGGAAGGTAAAAGGGGGGATTTTTAAGGGAAAATGGATGGAAATACTGAAATTCTCATAAAATGGGAAGGAATGAGAAATGATCCTGTGATTTAGAGATTTAGGGAAGGGGAATAAGGGCCTGGGAATGTTGGGCCAGCTCCTGTTCATTAGACATGCAGCTGATTAGGTTATAATTAGTCTGGAGTTTAGTGCTAACACTCCGAAATAGGAGATGATGGAAAATCCAAGTTTTCCCTTGGATGTGCTTGTGGCAAAGCACTTGGGATAACTGGAAATCAATCCGCTGGACCAAGCTCATCTTATTTTCCTGAGTTTTTTCTCTCTCCAGTGGGATGCTGGGATCATGCAGCATGCCCTGGGAGCATCAGGAATTTGGGATTTTCAGCTAAAACCAAGGAAATCTGTGGTGAACACCTTGACTGGGAGTTGGGATGGGGTTGTGGGAGCTCTGGGAAGGATGCAAGCAGCAATTCCAGTAACCAGGGGAGCAGATTCCAGAGGAATTCCGTTTGGTTTGTGGGGAGCAAAGGCAGCAGTGCTCGTGCAGGGCCTGCAGGAGAGTCGGGTGTGGCAGCTGGACTGCAAATTCCCATTTAGACAAGAAATGAAGGACAATTAAATAGGGATTGGAGGAGACAGGAACGAGCAGAGGGTTGAGAGTGGTGTAGGAGCAGCTCTTGGGCCGTTTTTGTTGCTGAAATGGCCAAGCCCAGCACTTCCAACAATGCCAATGGGCGGGAATTGTAAAACCATGGAATACCCAGTTGGAAGTTGTTAGGTACGGCGGGAGAATGGAATATTCCAGTGGTAAATTCCACGAGGTTTTGTTCAGCTTAAAGCATCAGGAGAAGCTGCCACAGGGTCTGGTCAGGGGGCTGGGATTGGCTGGATTTGGGGAGCATTCATTGGTGTCAGACTGAGCAGGATTCTCCCTTCTCTTCCCAGTACGGATTCAACATGGTCATGTCCCACCCTCACGCCGTCAATGAGATTGCACTAAGCCTGAACAACAAGAACCCCAGGTAGGCTCCTCTGCCTTGTAGGGCTGAACAAGCAGGTGAGTAAAGAGGGCTTGGAAAGGCCTTCCAGAGGGGCATTTGGGGCCAAAGCAGCCTTTGCTCTGGATCCAATGGAATGTGTGGAATGGTGCGGATAAACGAGCAGTGGGCGTCTCATCCCAGTGCTTTCAGAAGCTGCTGATTCTCCAGCTTCCATAACGGCTTCAGACTGAAGGAGGGTGGGTTTAGATGGGATTTTGGGCAGGAATTCCTGGCTGGGAGGGTGGGCAGGCCCTGGCACAGGGTGCCCAGAGCAGCTGGGGCTGCCCCTGGATCCCTGGCAGTGCCCAAGGCCAGGCTGGACATTGGGGCTTGGAGCAGCCTGGGACAGTGGGAGGTGTCCCTGCCCATGGCAGGGGTGGCACTGGATCATCTTTAAACTCCTTCCCACCCAAAGCATTCTGGGATTCAGCTGGAATTTGGCTGCTGGAGCCCTCCAGCTCTGTTGCAGTGCAAGGAAACCCCACTGGCAATGAGCAGCTTAATGTGGGATTTTCCTGAAGAGAGGGAAAATCTTCATTATGAAATGTTATCCAAGATCCTGAGCTTGGAATTTCTCTGGGAGAGGGTTTCACTCCTGTGCTGGGTCAGGTCGCAGCCACGGCATGATGCTGTAATTGCTCAGTGGAACTGCTGGTGATTCCATGTCCCTTCCTCTCCCACACATCCCTGTGATCCCACCTCCAGCAGAGCCTGGAGTTCTGAGCCTTGGCAGGTCTGACAAATCCAAACTCGACCCAGAGATGTCCCCAAGGAAAGGGGAAACAGGGATGGGGTGATAACCAGCACCGGGTGTGTGTCTGCACAGCCTGGGCTGGGGCTGGGCACAGGAGCAGGAATCTTGTCCTGAGGGAAGCAGGTTCTTCCTTCCTTTCTTTTAGTCAGCCCCAACTCAGCAAGCCAAGGAGAAATGGGAAGTTTATTGTTTTTATAATTTTTTATCATTTTTATCATTTTCCAGTGCCTGCAAATCAGGGGAGAACCCAAATTTTCACTGTTGGAAGACGTGGATTATTTCAATAACAAACCTGCTTTAAAATGTGGCTAAAACAATCTGAGGACTGGGTTGAATGTTAGCTCTGCTCAAACCCCAAACTGTGTTTGGTTTAGCCCCACGGGAGCTGTTGGGATCCCCGAGGTTTGGGTGCTCAGGGTTGGCTGGGATGTGGCACGGGGAAGCAGCAGCTCCAGGGAATTCTGCAGAGCTGAACCCATCCTGGGGACTGGGGGGGCTGATCCCATTCCCACTGCAGAGGGAGTGGGCAGGGGGTGGGGGAGGACTGCAGGGACTCCATCTCCTCGGGTTATTCCCAAACACATCCCACAGGCACAGCTGGAGCTGCCCCTTCCCTGTGCTCATCCCAGAGGTGTGGGCAGCGCTGGAGACTCCAGTCCCAGAGATCTCCATCCCTTCCCCACACACATCCCCCTCAGAGGGGACATTGCAGCAAATCCCCATGAGAGCTCCTTGATCCCCGAAACACCTTGGAAGTTTTTGTGGCAGGAGAGAAAAAAAAAAACCTAAACAAACCCTTGAGGAGGCAGAATTGAACATTCCATTTAAAATTTCCTAGGGAAGGGACCATTTTTTCTGGTTTCCAAAGATAACCTTGACCCTTTGAGAGCCACAAGGTATTTCTTGTTCTGTAACATCTGGTTTGAGTCGCTGCTTGAGCATGGGACTAATTTTTTTCTGTGTGTGCATGGTTTGCCTCTGCTCAGAGCTCAGCTGCCCAGAAAGTCTTTTGTTTTCCAGGAATCCTGGAAGAAAACACTGTGGATTATTTCCATGAGGGTTACACTGAGTTTGCTGCATGTTTTTCCCTCAGTGATCTCGTTTTCTCTCTGTTTTCACTGCTGAAAATCAGCTCCGATTCCTGATTTTTAAGGAGAAGGACATGCTCCAACATCCTGTGTTCCTGCAGTGAATTGTGTGTGTGTGTGTGGGGCTATAAATACAGATTATCACGGAGAATAATTCAGATTTGGGTCAGGAAAACTGCAGATTGGAATTAGAAGCACTTCCATTAAAAACTGGGCTCCAAGGAACGTGGTGGGGGGTGCCAAGCTGCTCCTCCAGGTGCGTGCAGGGACTTCCCTGGGAGCAGCAGCTCTCAAACACTGCCCTGCCTTTGCCAGAGCTCTGCCAGTGCCTTTTTGCTTGAGTTTCCAACTCGGGATTTCAATCCCTGCATGGTTTGAGAAGCTTTGAGACGGGGGGGGAAAACTGCACGATCCTGGGAGAGGCGAAATTCCCTGGATCAGCACTGTGCACCTTGCAGGGATATTCATTCCAAGGGGTTAAAAACCCACGGGGTGAGGCTGCAGCTCCCACCTTGTCCCTCAGGTGGGGAGCAGATGGATCAGGTGCTGTCCCTGAGTGTCTCCCTTTGTTTTCCCCACAGGACAAAGGCCCTGGTCCTGGAACTCCTGGCGGCCGTTTGCCTCGTCCGAGGGGGCCACGAAATCATTTTGTCTGCCTTTGATAACTTCAAGGAGGTTCGTGGAGCTGCTTTATCAGATTTGGGTGTCCCTACTTCTCTTATGATTGATTGGAGCCTCCTCATCCAGCTAAATTCCCTCCAGGAGGGGTTTTCCAGAAGCTGCAGGTTTTCCTTGGAGCACTTTGGTGTCCATTCCTTCATTCTCCTGTTTGTGTTAAAGAGCTCTAATTCCAACCATTCCAGCACCTCTTATTCCCAGCACTTCCCACTGCAGGCTGGATTGGGATATCACAGCCTTCCCCCCTTGCCAGTGAGCTCCCTGAGCAGCATTCCCAGCCCTTTGTCCTGGTTTCCATGGATTTGTGAGAGGCAGCTCTGCGGATTTATCCGAGTTGCCTGATCTTGGTGTTGCAGGACGAGCAGAATTCCAAGGGAGGACGGGAGGGAAGAGGGAGCTGTGGGACAGCTTTGGGATGCTCCAGGGGTCCCAGGTGCTCGGAGCTGGTGCTGCATTGAAATCCCAACACTCCGAGAGCACTGTGGGATCCAAACTGGGATCTGAGTGGGACAGAGAGGCAGAAATAATCCTGGCTCTGTGCAGGGAACACTTCCCAACGTTGGCTTTCATCCAGCAAAGCTGTTGTGATGTTTTATACACAAATATTCCAGAATAATTGGATTTGGGAGGGGAGGGTGTGCTCGTGGCATCTCTGGGTGGGAAATCACTTGGAATTTGGAAATAAACCCAGGATTGAGGAGCTTTGGAAATAAACCCAGGACTGAGGAGCTTTTCTGAAGGTGATCCATAACTTTGAAGAATCCAATGTGTTTTGCTCCAAGGCAAGCAGAAATGCCAGAAAAATAAACTGGAATTCAGCTAACCCTGACAACTTTTGGGAAGGTCATTGGCTGGTGGTTGTTCCAGGGTCTGAACTTCCCTGGGAAGGGAAGAGCTGGTGTTGGAACCAGGGGTGGGAGAGGAGCAGGATCCAGCACACCAGGATTTCCTCTGTTTTAACATCACTCCCACTGATTCCATGGAATCAGAATCCTGGACTGGTTTGGGTGGGAAGGGACCTTAAATCCCTTTTATTCCACCCCTGCCATGGGCAGGGACACCTCCCACTATCCCTGATTGCTCCAAGCCCCATCAGGGTTGCTTGGAGCAACCTGGGATAGAGGAAATGTGTGGAATTAGAGGATTTTTAAAGGCCCTCCCAATCCAAACCATTCTGGGAATGATCCTGGAGCATCCAGCCAGCCAGGAGAGCGGGACCAACGCGAGGGTTGAGCTTTGCTCCTGGGAGGTCTGGCTGGGAATTGCGTGTCCATTGCCAGGTGGGTATGGATCCAATCCTCCCTAAACCCCTCCTAACAGATCCTCCTGCTTCCCCATGGGGTTGTGGTGCAGTTTGGAATAGATCCGGGGTGCATTTCCTTCATTAGCACCCAGAGAAGGCCCCTCCGTGGGTGGTTTTCCATAAAAACACTTTGTTTTCTGGAATGATGTGGGCTCAGTGCAACTTCCAAAGGTTTTGTTCCCAGCCTAAGCAAGAGACAGGGTTGTTCCAGCTCTTTAATCCTGGTTCTTCCCCACAGTAATGCTCCTAGAGGAAAGCTCTGCCTCCCCTCATCCCAGCCGTGCTTCCCAGTGACAGCCCTTGGAAATGTATCCCAGTGGAAATGGCAGCATCTGGTTTGCTGTGGTGGATCCCAGCATTCCCAGCAGGATCCAGGCCAACCTTCAGGCTGGAGGCTTCATCTCCAGTTTCCCTCTCCTGAATCTTCCAGGATAAATTGCAGCATTCCATGGAAGTCCCTTTGCTGTCTCCTGGAGCTCCTGAGTTCCAGCCCTGCCTCATCTGAGGGCAGTGGGAATATCCCTGAGCAGCCACAGGTGGATGTTGCTTTTCCCCTTCCTCATGTGCTGGATCCCAGGATTGCTGATCCTGGGATTGGCCCTGCACTGATTGGGTTGCTCCTGATTTCATGACTCTGCCCTAAATAGCTCCTGGGTGTTTATGGCAGCTGTTCCCAGCCATGGGAATGGTTTATACCAGATTTCCCAGGAATCCTGGCTTTGCTGCAGAGGGATCAGAGTTCTGTTCCGTTTGTATCCACAATCCGTGATTTTGTTTAAATCTGCTCCATGTTTTCTGAAGTGGGTGCAAGAGAGACCATGGAATCCTGGAATGGTTTGGGTGGGAAGGGGCCTTAAAGCCCATCCCACCCCTGCCATGGACAGGGACACTCCCACTATCCCAGGCTGCTCCAAGCCCCTTCCAACCTGGACACTTCCAAGGATGGGGGGTCCAAAACCTCTCTGTGCAGCCTCCTGCCTGGAATATTCCCTGAAATTTTCCTCCTTTCCCACATTTACCAGCCCAGGTTGCTCCAAGCACCTTTCCTAGGGCAGGAAGGGATGGTGTGGGATATAACACAGAGCACCTGGGGAGCCTTTGGAGAGGATTCCATGGGATTGCTTTGGGCAGGACTCGGATCAGCCTCAGCTGAGACCATCAGGCTGCTGCTGCCTTTGATCCCTGCAAGGGATCCTGGATCCCTGGCCCTCCCTTTTCCTTGGAGCTGCCCCGACCCTGAGCAGTGTGTGTGGTGTTTGATCTCCCAGTGAGGCACTCCTGGTGCTGCAGGGAGGCTTCCCAAGGATTATTCCTGAAGAAAAGCCTGGGATTAGTGTGAGGATTTACAGCCTGAAGGGCATCTCCAAACCCTTCCCATGTCCCAGGGATCCCATCCCTGCCAAGCAGAGCCTTGTGTCCTTCACCAGGAGACTCCAAATCCTCCTCCACCCAGGGATGGATCTGTCCCAGCTCTGCTTTGCTCTATCCCAGATTTCCATGTGTGTTTTAAGGGTTTTGGGGAAGTAGGAAGTTTAAAGCTCATCCCATTCCTGCTGCCATGGCCAGGGACACTTCCCACTATCCCAGATCGCTCCAACCTGGCCTGGAACATTCCAGGGATGGGAATGTCCTTTCCAACGCATCTGCCGTTCTGTGGGTGTTTTGTGGATCGCTCCAGGTCTGTGTGCTCAGGAGAGCAGGACTGACAGAGAGAATTCCAACCTCCCAGAGAAGCTACTGGGAATATTAAGTTTGAAACAATATCCAGGGAGCTGCTTTATCTTGGATCTTTTGTTTCCTGCCAAAACCCCTTTCCACAGCTCTGGAATTCCCACCAGCCGCTTGTTGTGCTGATTTATTTTCACTCTTCCTTTAGCCGGGGATCATTTTCTCTTCTTTCCCTCCCTGTCATTTGGGTTTCTCCCTAATTACAGAGAAAAGGCAGCTCTGAGCTGTGGCCCAGCCTGGTGCAACCCTGCTCCTTCCACTCACGGATATGAGTCAATTTTTGAGGAGAAAAGAGATAAAAAGAGAGATTTTCTAATTACAAATGGGCAGTAATTGTACCTGGCTGCTCAGGCTCACACTGCAGGCGTCCACATGGAATTATTTTGTGCTGAAGGATATTTTAATGAGAGGAAAACCTGGCTGGAGAGGGCCTGAACAAGCAGAGGGGTATATTTGAAATTCTTCTTGGGGTTGACCCCAGGTTTGGTGCTTGTTTTCAGGTGTGTGGGGAGAAGCAGCGCTTCGAGAAGCTCATGGAGCACTTCCGGAATGAAGACAACAACATCGACTTCATGGCGAGTGTTATTTTCCAGGAACTCCCAGTTTTTCCATCATTTTCCTTCCCTGGGCCTGGCCCTGTTCTCTCAGGCACAGCTGTGGCAGCAGGGAGGGGGTTGGAGGAGTGCTGGTTACGGGGCTGGTGGCAAAAATCTCCCAGAGCTGGGGGTTTGAGGCTGTGCTGGGGTGTGAGAAACTGAAATCCTGCTTTTAATCAGGAAAAATCTCCCTTGCACTCCTGCTCAGTGCTTGGATCCGATGTGGGTCCGTTCTGAGCAGCATTTCCCACCCCAGCACTGGAATTCTGAGGCCTCTGTTGCACTTGATGACAATTTAGTGCTGAGCTTTGTGTAAAAGACCATTTTCTGCCAAAAATCAGGTGTTGAAGCACCAGTGAGGCGATTCCTGCAGGCTTTGAGTGCTCCAGGAATGTCTCCAGGACAGGATCACAGCCTGGAGGGCCAGCAGGTTGAAAAGGAGGTGGTGTGAGGGAGACAGGCTGGCAAATTCCTTGGATTTAAAAAGAGGAAATTCCAGTGATCCTTGCATTTTCACTCGAGGCACCCCAGCCTGGAGTCACAGATGTATCCCATCCATTTTTCCTCTGGGCCCTGGAACAAATCCCAGGGAACTGGCCAAATTCCAGTACCAAACTGGTGATCCAAGGAGTGCCTCCAGTTTGTTCTTCCCACCAAAAGACCCAGAGATGTGGAGTCTCCTGGAGGCTTTTCCTGTGGGTAAAATCAGGTTGCTTCAATTCTCAGGTTCCTCCTGGAAATCTGGGAAGGATTCCAGTGGATGATGGGAAGCTGCTGTTGCAGTGTTGCTCACAGGATGGGCTTATATCCATGAGAAATCCAGCAAGGATGAGGGAAACTCCTTCCTGGAGCTGCTCCAGGGGTGACAGATGGGATCCTCAGAGGGCTGGGGGTACCTGGCACAGCAGGACATGGCAAGGGAAGGGCAAATTTTGGGGTTTGTACCCCAATTCCTGCCACTCCACAGGAGATTTCCCCACATCTCACACCCTGGAGAGCCTTTGCCTTCCCCTGGCTGGCTTGGGGTGTGTGTGGATGCCAGTCCCTGGGATCTGGTCCTTGTTCAGCTTGGGAAATGTGCTTTGGCCAACCACCAGAGCTCCTTTTGTGCAAGTCCCCTTTCCTAAACTGGGGCTTCCAGGCACAGATTGATCTCCTTTTACAGGCCCAGGTTAATCTCACTTTCACAGCTGTTTAAACCCAGGCCCAGATTAATCTCCCTTTTCCAGGCTGTTTAAAGCCAGGATTGGTGTTTTAGGGCCTGGTGCTGGCGCCTGCTCCAGCCCAGGAGCGTTCCCGCTCCGGGAAGGTGACCCTGCAGACATGACTTAATTCCTGGAATCTCATTCCCCTTTATCCCAGCAAACAAACGTTCCCTGAGCCCAAATCCAGCACTGGCTTGGGAATAGAGCAGTTCAGGAGAGCAGCTCCTGGCTTTCCCTTGGAGTAACCACAAGGAGATGTGGCTGTGTCTGGCTTTGGAGAGCCCATTCCCATCCCGCTCCTGGGGATCCTGTTCCAGTGCTGGTCCCAGAGATCCCATTCCAGCTGTCCCTGGGGATCCCTGGGCTCACTGTGGGTATCCTTGCAGGTGGCCTGCATGCAGTTCATCAACATCGTGGTGCACTCTGTGGAGGACATGAACTTCCGAGTGCACCTCCAGTACGAGTTCACCAAGCTGGGCCTGGACGAGTACCTGGATGTGAGTCTGGAGCTGCTCCCATTCCCAGTCCCCCCTCCTGCCTCCCCGGGCCCCTCACCCCACAGCTTCTGGGCTGTGCCACAGCTGGAGGGGCGGTGGCCAGAGGGGAATGGCTGCAGCCAGCTGGAATTACAGCCTGGAGCTAAATCCGGAGCCTGATAACAAAGGGAGGATGAACCACAGCCATCCTCGCCCTGCCACGTCCCCGGCTCCAGCCACGGGGCTCCCTCCTTCTCCAGGCTGGAAAACTCTCCTTTGGGATTCTCTGACAGCCAGTACTTCTCTGCTGTCTGTCTGTCAGATGGAAGCTGCTTTTTTGTTTCCCCTTTTCTGTTTTCCGTAGAATCCCAGAATGGTTGGGGTTGGAAGGGACCCTAAGGAGCTTCTCAGTCCCCCCTGCCACGGGCAGGGACACCTCCCACTATCCCAGGCTGCTCCAAGCCCTGTCCAGCCTGGCCTTGGACACTTCCAAGGATTGGAGCAGCCACAACCTCTCCAGGCAGCATTTTTGTCCCTGTCCTTGGGAGCACATCCATGGAAACGCTGCTCCTGTTGGCATGGGAATGACTTGTCCCTGCTGATTCCTGCTCAGTATCCATCAGGAGAGGGATTTGGGGTCTGTGGGATTTGTTTGGACATGGCTGCACTGGCCATGGGTGTGTTTGGGGCCTGGAGGTGGCTCTGGGGAGTCCATGGGGACCAGGCAGAGCCTTTCCCAGCAAACATGGAGGAAATCAAGGAATGGTTTGGGCTGGAAAGGACCTTAAAGCTCTCATTCCAGCCCTTCATGGGCAGGGAAGCTTCAGTATCCCCTGGAGCAACAGAAGAGAAGACCCTGATTAACTGAACTGTTTGATGTCCAGAGGGTTTCCCTGGGTGGTGGAAGTGCCCTGAGCTCCCCCTGCCCCCTGGCCTGTCCCAGTGCCCGCTGTCCCCTGTGTCCCCTGTGTCCCCTGTGTCACCTGTGTCACCTGTGTCCCCATTGTCCCCTGTGTCCCCTGGGCTGTGCAGAAGCTGAAGCACACGGAGAGTGACAAGCTGCAGGTGCAGATCCAGGCCTACCTGGACAACGTGTTCGACGTGGGGGCTCTGCTGGAGGACGCGGAGACCAAGAATGCAGCCCTGGAGAGGGTGGAAGAACTGGAAGAAAACCTTTCCCACGTGAGTGGTGCCACCGGGATTCTGGATTTGCCAGGCCAGGTTTGGGGGGAGGTTCCCTTGGAAAAAGCCTTGGGATTGCTGGGCCTGTGTCCTGGGGGTTAACCAGGCGCTGGTTGTGCTCCCGCCTGGCACAGGGAGCCTCCGCACAGGTGTGGGAGCTGCGAGAGCTGATTGCCACAGAGAATTCCAACTCCTCGGCAGAGCAGGCCCAAAATAGAGGGAAAAGCCATCCTGGCTGTGCCTTAAACAGGGGCTCAGGAGGGAAGGGGCTGGAAAATCCTCTTGTGTAGATACTCAGGGTTTGCTGTCCCAAACCTTGGTGTTTTCCCTTAGGCCGGGAGACGTGGCCTGGCTCTTGGAAAATAAGTACAAAAGGGGGTTCTCCATATTTTAAAAATGAGAAAAGGCTTTCCTTTTTCTCACCATCCCTGTGTTTCCATCACTTGGAATAAATCTGTTCTTGCTGTGCAGTGTTTGCCCTTCTGAGGTGTTGTAGGAATCATGGAATGATTTGGGTTGGAAGGGACACTGAAACTCATCCAGTGCCACCCCCTGCCCTGGACAGGGATACCTTCCACTCTCCCGGGGTGCTCCAAGCCCATTCCAACTTGATGTCTCCCATCTCAAGCAGGAATCTGTTCTCTTTCCAAGGAAAGGCTTCAGGGTTTCCTGGAATATCAATAATTTATCAAGTGCTGCTGCTCCAAGAAGTGACCTCTTGTTTTGATGGATAAACACCCAGTTTTCCAGTTCTTTAATCCATTTCTCTTGTGCTGGACAGTTATCTGAAAAGCTCCAGGATACAGAGAACGAAGCCATGGCCAAGATTGTGGAACTGGAAAAGCAACTCATGCAAAGGAACAAAGAACTGGACGTGATCCGCGTGAGTGGGACGGGGAAGCCCCGGCTGGGTGCAGGATGCAGGGAGTGGAGATCACGGATCTGGGGCACGGGAATTCTCTTGGCTTCCCAATTTAGAGCCTGGGGCAGATTTCTGGTGGAATTATTTGTGTGTGCACTCCAAGGATGGACATAAATCCCTTTGGATGTGCCAGGAATCACTGAGTGAGATGGACACATCTCACTGTCCACATCTGGAGCATTCCAGGTGGGAGTTTTGGACCTGTGCAGGTCCCAAAGGGTGGGAGAATCCGGAATCCCTCTGGAGGGGCTGCCCTGGGCACATGCAGTGCAAGCCCCTGTTTGGATCAGGCTGTTCTGCTGCTGGCCTCGGAATTCTGAATGCACATTCCCTGTGTCTGCATCATTCCAGGAGATCTACAAGGATGCAAACACGCAGGTTCACACCCTGAGGAAGATGGTGAAGGAGAAGGAGGAAGCCATCCAGCGCCAGTCCACGCTGGAGAAGAAGATCCACGAGCTGGAGAAGCAGGGAACCATCAAGATCCAGAAGAAAGGGGATGGGGATATTTCCATCCTCCCCGTGGCCCTGGGCTCCGGGATGGTGCCGGCAGGAGCAGAGGCAGTGCCAGGGACCTGTGCCACACCCGGAGCTGGCCCCTCAGTGCCACTGCCCCCACCTCCACCCCCCCTGCCCACCCTGCCAGGGTCACCCGAGGCAGGTGAGGAAGGGGGCAGATCCCAGCTGTGGGGGCACCTGGATGGGCACTCCAAACCTCCCTGGGTAGTTCCAAGGCCTGAGCACCCTTTCCATGGGGAAATTCCTGCTGCTGTCCACCCTGAGCCTCCCCTGGCCCAGCCTGAGGCCGTTCCCTCTCCTCCTGTCCCTGTTCCCTGCGAGCAGAGCCCGACCCCCCCCGGCTGCCCCCTCCATCTCCTGTTTTTCCATGGATGGAAAAATTGGTCCCTCCTTTCCTGAGGGCACTTCCAGGTGCTGAAGGCCTTTGGTGGCTCGGGGTGGGGAGGGGACCCCGGGGGATGTTGTGGCTCTGGGGAGGGGACAGTGGGGATATTGTGGCTCTTTCTTTGTGACCCTTTGCTCCATGCTAACTCCATTTTCCCTCCATCCCACAGTGCCCAACGGCCCCGTGGCAGTGCCACCTCCACCTCCACCACCTCCTCCTCCTCCTCCTCCTCCTCCTCCTCCTCTCCCGGGCCCGGCTCCGGACGCGGCTCCAGCGGCTCCGCTGCCCCCTCCGCCCCCGCCCTCGGCTCCCCCCCTGCCCGGCACGGCCTCGCCCACCGTGGTCTTCAACTCTGGCCTCGCAGGTAAATCTCCCTCAGGGGAGGGCAGGGCACCCCAGTGCTGCCCCAAAACAAATCCCACTGGGCCTCCCTGGGCTTGGGATGAGGAGCCCATGGAAAAAAAAGAGTGTTTGGGGTTTTCCAAGGGTGCCCAGAGAAGCTGTGGCTGCGCCATCCATCCCTGGAAGTGCCCAAGGCCAGCTTGGAGCAGCCTGGGATGGTGGAATTGGATAATCCTCAATGTCCTTCCCAACCCAAACTGGTCTGGGATTCTGGGATTTATCAACCCAGCGGTTTGGGTTTGGTCTGGAAGAGTTGGATTCTCCAGTGGAACCAAACTCGCACCAAAAGTATTTTATGAACAGGGTCACTTCTGACTTTGACAGAACATGGGTTTGATTTCTTCTGAGAAGAAATACCTGTGTGAAATTTGGGAACTTTTTTGTGGAGATTTGGGAAGAAAAGGCAAAATTTGGGAATTTTTTGGCAGGAAGAACAATTTGTTGCCCATCCTTGTCCGTGTTTTAGTCACTGCCACCTGCCAGGTGTCTCAGGGAGTGAGTGAGGGCTGACTGATTGCGCCAGAAATCTCCAGAGCTCGTCAGGAGTCCAAAGCAAGAGACTCCCATGAAGAGTTTTGTTAAAGACAAAAAATCTAATGCAGTATCCCAGCCTTTAAAGATTCTTTGGAAGACAAAAAGCATCCAGAGGGTCCCAGGGTGTTTTGTCGGAAAATCAAGGCCCAAAGGCACCAGGGAGGGCTGATCCCTCGGGATGGGGCCGTGGAGGTGCCTGGGGGCTGCTGGGCTGCAGATCCCATTCTTCAGTGGGAATTCCGAGGGAATGGGACTGGAAGTGCCTTTTCTGGATCTGAGGGCTCCATGGGAAGGGGCATTCCCAGGGCAGGAACGCTGTGGGGCCGAGGGGAGTCGGGAAATAACAACTGCTGCTTTTCTGACCTTTCCTAACACTTCTTTCTCTGTTCCTTCTGCTTCCTGCTAAGATGGGCCCATCAAGCTCTTCTGTAGGTTCCTTGCTGCTAAGTATTCCTTATCCCGGCATTCCCTGTGTCCTGGGGGGTGCCCAGGGGCTCCAGGGGATGGGCAGGGGGAGGTCAGAGCCAGCCCTTGGCATTTGGGCACTCAGAGCTCGGGAAGGGAGGAGGAGGAGGGAAATCCAGAGGGATTCTGGGCTCCGTTATCTTTCCCATGAGGCATTCCTGCCTTCCATGTCCTGGAATAACCCGGGAGCAGATAATTATCCATTCCAGTGTATGCACAAGTAGAAAATTCCTTTTTCCATGGGTGTTCAAAGCTTCTTTTATTGTAGGAATTACTTTAAGTAACCCCATTAATTAAGCAGAGAGCAAAACTCTGTTTAGTGTTAGAGCACAAGTTGGATAAATCCCATTCCCAAAATACACAGTGGAATATTCTGTGTACTCCCTGTTGTCCACGTGGTGGCCAGCACTGCAGGACCAGGGTTTCTGTTTCATGTTTGCAAGAACAAGAACTGATTTTTTGGGAAGTAATTCAGGGGAAAAAAGTTGATTGGTGACTGTAATTGATTGATTTTTTTAGCAAGGAACAAGTCTGTGTTTTCATTTAAAGGAAAAGAAAGGGAAACTGGATTATGGATATTATTCCTGTGGCTTCCAGATTGAATGGGATAGGAATGGGAATAGGAATAGGATGGGAATGGGAATGGGAATAGGAATAGAATGGGAATGGGATGGAAATGGGAATGGGAATAGGATGGAAATGGGAATAGGAATGGGAATAGAAATAGGAATAGGATGGAAATAGAAATAGGAATAGAATGGGAATAGGAATAGAAATAGGAACACAATAGGAATAGGAATATAATAGGAACAGGGAAGGGTTGTTCCCCTGCTCCAGCATCGCTGTTTGGGAACGATCAGGCCTCATTTCTAAGTTTCATTTTCCCAGCTCCTCTGTCTAAATTCCCAGGTTACTCCAGAGTTCCCAGATGACTCCGATTAGCTGGATTTGCATGGCACAGGAATTAAAACTTGGTTTTAAACCTCTGTTAAAGCCCAGCTCTACTGCAGCTCAGCCCCTCTGGCCTTGAAACTCAAACCTGCTGAGGTGCCCCACTGCAGATTCCCCAAAACCCTTGGGAATGGGGCTTTTTTCCCTTCTTGTCACCTATTTGTGACACAGCTCAGGGAGGGCTCTGCCAGCAGCAGGGCAGGGCTGGATTCACCCACATTCCCCCTTTTCCATGGAATTTGGACAGAGCCTGGGAGTTCAAGTCAATCCAGGCAGCTTGTGGCGCTACAGGAATCCCAGATTTCCCTTTGGGATGTTTGCAGAGCCCTGGGGGTTGGTGCTGTCCTGCTGAGGGCTGGGATTCCCCTCTCCAGCAGCCTCTGGAGGCAGCGACACCTTTCCAGGATTCCAGTGGGATAATGGGGTCCAGCCAGTTCTCCTCCCGTGCTGAATTCCAGCTGGGGAGCTGCGCTGTGGCGTTCCCAGGCAGTTTCCCAGGAGTTTTCCATGCGCTCTCCGCAGCTGTGAAGATCAAGAAGCCCATCAAGACCAAGTTCCGCATGCCCGTGTTCAACTGGGTGGCCCTGAAGCCCAACCAGATCAACGGCACCGTCTTCAACGAGATCGACGACGAGAGGATCCTCGAGGTGCCCCTGCTCCCTCCCTGCTGCCCGGGAAAGCAGGGAATCATGGAATGGTTGGGCTGGGAAAGCCTCTCAGAGCGCCCCGTGCAGCCCTCAGGCCAGCACTGCCCCGTGTCCCCGGGTGCCACATCCCCAGGGGGTTCAACCCCTCCCAGATGGCGGCTCCGGCCCCTTTCCAGGAAGGAATTTTCCCAATATCCAACTAAACCTCTGCTGGAGCAACAGGATTCCATTCCCTCTCCTGCTGTCCCTGTTCCCTGGGAGCAGAGCCCCAACTGCCCCCTCCTGTCAGGGAGTTGTGGGGAGTGGGAAGCTTCCCACAGGGATAGGGCACAGCAGTGACCTTGGGAAAGGGCTCATTCCAGCTCCTGGATGCTCCCATGGATAACAAGTGCTCTCATGAGTGTTTTCCTCAATTTCTGAATGTGTGTAGAGCTGGATTTCTGGGATCTGGCCAGATTTCCTGATCCCAGCTCAGGAGGCTGTTCCCTCCATCCCTCGGCCCCTGAAATTCTCTGGATTCCAAAGCCAGGGTTGGGAAAAACCTGGGATAGTGGAAGGTGTCCCCATGGCAGGGGGTGGATGAGCTCTAAGATTCCCACCCAAACCATTCCATGATTCCATGATGCAGTCTCAGCCGGCACAACGCTTTCCCTGCCACTCTGGGTTAGGATTTAGTGTTCCCTGCAGGATAAATCCCTTCCTTTCCTTTCCAGGATCTAAACGTGGATGAATTTGAGGAAATATTCAAAACGAAGGCGCAGGGCCCGGCCATGGATCTGACTTCCAGCAAGCAGAAGATCCCTCAGAAAGGATCCAACAAAGTCACGCTGCTGGATGCCAACAGAGCCAAGAATTTGGCCATCACCCTGCGGAAAGCCGGGAAAACGGCGGATGAGATCTGCAAAGCCATCCACGTGTGAGTGCAGCCCCTGGCAGCGAGGGAATCCTGCCTGAGCTTTACTGGGAGCGCTGGGAAAGGGTTTGGAATTGGCGGTTGATGGAAATGCTTTGGCAGCTGGAAAAAAATTCCAGGGGAAGGACGGAATGGTTGTGAATTCCCAGAAATGCGATTGCCTGGAACTCAGGAAGCTCTCGGCTTGGTGTTGCTGAGTCCCTGTTGAGGTTTGACAAATTAGCACTCCCTTTATTAAAGCAGCTCATCCCAGCCCATCCAGTTTGCCATGGCAGCTCCCAGATATTTCCTGATGCAATGAGCAAAATCCAGAGGGAACACAGGAACAGGCAGCCCTTTTGGTTTGCTCCGTGAAGGATGAGTTTAGCCCAGGTGCTGGAGCAGATTTTGCATGGAATTAGGTTCGTGGAGTGGCCTCAGGAACTGATATGGGTCCTTCCCTGCTCCTGGGATAGGTGTGGCTGCTGCTCCTTGGGCTGATCCCAAATCCACCCAGACTCCTCCTGGCCATGGCAAACATCTCCCACTCCTCCCTTAAGGATGTGGATGCCAGGCTTTGCCTTTGGGCAGGAGTGACCCAAACCTGCCCCAGGCCCTGGCAGGTTCAGCAGTTGGGCTTTAGGGGGCTCTGGATCAATTAAATACGAATATTTGCTGCTCCCCTCCTCTTTTTCCTGGAAAAATGAGCCTGGAGGGGTGAGGGAATGGCCACGGGTTTGGAAATGGAAGCAGCATTGTTCCCATTATCCCTGGATCCTGTTCCCAGCTCCGTGTGCAGGGCAGGAGGAGCTTCACAGCTTCTTCTTTGCTTTTCTTCATGTGGAGCTGAATCCCGGACTGGTTTGGGTTGGGAAGGACCTTAAAGCCCATCCAGTTCATCCAGGGACACCTCCCACTGTCCCAGGCTGCTCCAAGCCTCGTCCAACCTGGCCTGGGACACTTCAGGGATCCAGGGACAGCCACAGCTGCTCTGGCAATTCCAGCCCAGCTCTTCTCCACCCTCACAGGGAAGAATTCCTTCCCAATCTCCCATCCAGCCCTGCCCTCTGGCACTGGGAAGCCATTCCCTGGCTCCTGTCCCTCCAGGCCTTGGCCCCAGTCCCTCTCCAGCTCTCCTGGAGCCCCTTTAGGCCCTGCCAGGGGCTCGGAGCTCTCCCTGTGTCCCTTCCCTTCTCCAGGGGAACATTCCCAGCTCTCCCAGCCTGGCTCCAGAGCCGAGGGACATCCCTGGCCTGGCCACTTCCCTGCAGAGGGGTGTCCCCACACCCTTTCCTGGGATTTTCCCGCAGGTTTGACCTGAAGACGCTGCCGGTGGATTTCGTGGAATGCCTGATGCGGTTCCTGCCCACGGAGAACGAGGTGAAGGTGCTGAGGCTCTACGAGAGGGAGAGGAAGCCCCTGGAGAACCTGTCGGACGAGGACAGGTTCATGATGCAGTTCAGCAAGATCGAGAGGCTCATGCAGAAAATGACCATCATGGCCTTCATCGGCAACTTCGCCGAGAGCATCCAGATGCTCACCCCGGTGAATATCCACAGCTGGAAGGGATCCATGGGATCACTGATCCAGCTCCTGGCCCTGCACAGCCCCCCCAACAATCCCACCCTGGGCATCCCTGGCAGCACTGTCCCAATGCTCCTGGAGCTCTGGCAGCCTCGGGGCCGTGCCCATTCCCTGGGGAGCCTGGGCAGTGCCCAGCATCCTCAAAGGAATATTGGTGGGAAAAGGTACTGTTGGTGCTGGTCCGTGAGCCCTTGGAATTGGGTCCCAGCCAGTCTGAAACACTGGGACAGCTGGAGGGGCTGGAATGTAAATCCTTTCTTACCCCAGAACATCTGAGGGGAGTGAATCCAGTGGGCAGACGAAGAGTTTGGAATCCTGGAGTGTCAGGGCAGGGGAACATTCACAGAATCCCAGACTGGGCTGGGTGGGAAGGGAAAATAAGGAATATCTCATTCCATCCCCGTCCATGGGCAGGGACACCTCCCACTGTCCCAGGCTGCTCCAAGCCCCAATGTCCAGCCTGGCCTTGGGCACTGCCAGGGATCCAGGGGCAGCCACAGCTGCTCTGGCAATTCCAGCCCAGAGCCCCTCCCCACCCTCACAGGGAAGAATTCCTTCCCAATCTCCCATCCATCCCTGCCCTCTGGCACTGGGAAGCCATTCCCTGGGTCCTGTCCCTCCAGGCCTTGTCCCCAGTCCCTCTCCAGCTCTCCTGGAGCCCCTTCAGGCCCTGCCAGGGGCTCGGAGCTCTCCCTGTGTCCTTCCCTTCTCCAGGGGAACATTCCCAGCTCTCCCAGTCTGTCTCTGTGGCAGAGGGACATCCATGCTCTGTCCCACGGTGTGGATGAAAACCAGGAGGGGATTTTTCAGGATGTTCATTTTCCTCCTGGCTGGATGGGCATTAACCAAAGCTCTCCCTGTGTTTCCCTGCAGCAACTCCACGCCATAATCGCTGCCTCTGTCTCCATAAAGTCATCCCAAAAACTGAAGAAAATCCTGGAGGTAGGTCTGACCCCAGCTCTCCTTCCAGGGGTGTCTAAACTTCCAGGAATTTGTCCTGAGAATTCCTGCTCTGCTCTGTTTCACCCTGGCAGATCATCCTGGCTCTTGGGAATTACATGAACAGCAGCAAACGAGGGGCTGTGTATGGATTTAAGCTGCAGAGTTTAGACCTGGTAAGAAAAGCTGGGATGTGCTGTGGGCACCAGCTGGGAATTAGAGCTGGGGAGTTACTGAGATTGGAAAAGCTCTCCAGGGTTATGGAGTCCAACCATTCCCAGCTCTGCCAAGGCCACCACTGACCCCTGTTCCCAGGTGCCACATCCACAGGGCTTTGAAATCCCTCCAGGGATGGGCACTGCAAACCCCCCTGGGCAGCTCCTTCCAAGGCCTGAGCACCCTTTCCATGGGGAAATTCCTGCTGCTGTCCACCCTGCCCCTCCCCTGGCCCAGCCTGAGGCCGTTCCCTCTCCTCCTGTCCCTGTTCCCTGTGAGCAGAGCCCGACCCCCCCGGCTGCCCCCTCCTGTCAGGGACTTGTGCAGAGCCACAAGGTCCCCCCTGAGCCTCCTTTGCTCCAGCCTGAGCCCCTTTCCAGCTCCCTCAGGAATTCTCCAGCCCCTTTCCAGCTCCCTCAGGAATTCTCCAGCCCCTTCCCAGCTCCGTTCCCTTCCCTGGACTCCTCCAGCCCCTCAGGGTCCCCCTTGTCCCAGAGCTGTCCCCAGCACTGGAGGTGCCCCAGCAGCGCCAGCTCAGGGACGGGCACTGCCCTGGGGCTGTGTCACTCCAGGGCTGGCACAGCCCAGGGGCCACTAGCCACTTGCCCACCTGGGCACCCCTGGGCTTATGTTCATCACCCCTAGGTCCTTTCCCAGTTTTCCTCTCCATCCCAGCCCTGTGGCCCTTCAGGGGGTTGTGGTGACCCGAGGGTGAGTGGCTGCTGAGGGACTCCACTGGTGCTTCCAGCATGGAAAAGACGCTGGGGCAGCACCAGTGAGTCCCTGAGCTTGGAGCCTGCTCCCAGCTCCCCACACCTCTGCTCCTGCTCTTCCCAGCTCCTGGAAACGAAGTCGACAGACCGGAAGCAGACGCTGCTGCACTACATCTCCAACGTGGTGAAGGAGAAGTACCAGCACGTGGCCCTGTTCTACAACGAGCTGCACTACGTGGAGAAGGCAGCAGCAGGTGCAGCAGCCTCCTGCAGCCTCCTGGGATGGCGTTTCCTGGCACAGCAGGCTCTGCCCGCCGGGAATCACTCAGCCTGTGGGTTGAGCATTCCTGTTTCCTTTCGCAGTGTCCCTGGAGAACGTCCTGCTGGATGTGAAGGAGCTGCAGCGGGGCCTGGAGCTGACCAAGCGTGAGTACACCATGCACGACCACAACACCATGCTCAAGGACTTCATCCAGAGCAACGAGGGCAAGCTCAAGAAGCTCCAGGACGATGCCAAAATAGCCCAGGTACTTCTGTGTTCCTGGGATTTGCGGTGAGGGGGGTGACACCCAGGGATGGGCTGTTTTTCCATGGAATGCTGGGGGTGGGGAGGATGCCTGGGAGGGTGTGCAGGGCTCTGAAGCTGTGCCTGTTGCAGGATGCCTTTGATGATGCTGTGAAGTATTTCGGGGAGAATCCCAAGACAACCCCACCCTCGGTCTTCTTCCCGGTGTTCGTCCGCTTTGTGAAGGCCTACAAGGTAAACCTTGTCCTTGTCCTCCTCCTTGTCCTCTTCCTCACCCTCTTTCTTCTGTTCTTTCTCCTCCTCCTTTTCTCCTTGTCTTTCTCCTCCTTCTCCTCCCCTTCCTTCTTATCTTCCTCCTCCTCGCCTTTCTCCTCCTTTCTCCTCCTTTCTCCTCCTTTCTCCTCCTTTCTCCTCCTTTCTCCTCCTTTCTCCTCCTTTCTCCTCCTCTTCTCCCTCTTCTTCTCCCTCTTCTTCTCCCTCTTCTTCTCCCTCTTCTTCTCCCTCTTCTTCTCCCTCTTCTTCTCCCTCTTCTTCTCCCTCTTCTTCTCCCTCTTCTTCTCCTCTCCCTTTCTCAGACAGCCCCATTTTGGCACAGGATCCCATTCCTCCCTGACATCTCTAACCCATGGATTTTCTCACAAACAGCAAGCAGAAGAAGAAAACGAGCTGAGGAAAAAGCAGGAACAGGCCTTAATGGAAAAACTCATGGAGCAAGAGGCATTGATGGAGCAACAGGACCAAAAGGTATGGGACAGATATGGCTTCCAGGTGGGATCATGTTCCTGATACTCAGAAACCTCAGCTCTGAGTGAGGAATTGTAGTTGCCTGGAAAAGAGTCTGGAAGTTTTTATGGAGGGAGCTGGGATAAGCTGGAGAAGTTCCAGTATATATTCTGCTGCTTGGGAAGTCTGCAGAAGGAAAACTAAACAGGTGGAATGTTGTGTTGTCCTTATTTCCATGAGCTAAACTTTGTCCTTCCCTGGCTTCTCCATGGAGCGGGAGCAACCGGCACACGGCTGTTCCCAGCCTTGGGATAGAAGGGGGTGGAAATGGGCAGTTCCTGTGGGAGCTGGTGGGACAAATGGGTGTGAGAGGTTCAGGAAGAAGCCCAGGAGAGCCAGAGGTCCATCCTGACCATCCCTGTGCGTGTTCCCAGTCCCCTTCCCACAAGAGCAAGCGGCAGCAGCAGGAGCTGATCGCGGAGCTGCGGCGCCGGCAGGTCAAGGACAACCGGCACGTGTACGAGGGCAAGGACGGCGCCATCGAGGACATCATCACAGGTACCCTCCTCCCCACCCTGCCAGCCAGCTGGGAATGCCAGCCTCAGGAGCAACAGGGCTCTGCCAGCCGGCTGGGAATGCCAGCCTCAGGAACAACAGGGTGGATCTGCCGAGTGGCTGCTCCAGGGCTTTGTGTCCTCCTGAGGGCGTTGGTTGTGTGCTGTGCAGCAAGTGCAGAAGGTTCTGCTCCTTCTCTTCCAGCTTGTGGGGACATTCCCAGGTTTTTGGAGCAGGCAGGGAGTGCCTGATCCCAGCAGCTGCTCCAGCTGTGCCATGTGGATCTGTCCCAGATCCCTTTTTGCTCCCCACAAGTGGGGTCAGTGTCGGGAGGAAAAGCCTCTGTTTTCGTTAGGATTGAGCTCAGAAATCCTTCAGTCAACCCCTGGTGACCCCAAACTGCTCCAGGTTTTCCTGCCCATCCCAGAGGGAAGGGACACAGCTCCTGGTGCAGCCAGGCACAGTCAGGACTTGGCTGCAAATATTTGCTGCTAAAAGGAGCCACCTGAGCTGCCTTTTGCCCAGGAATTCAATCCTTTTTAGCCCTCCCGGCTGCTGGGATTGCAGTATTTGGAGTTTTCCACAAATTCTTCACCTGTGGTGTGGATGGAACATGATTTAACACCTCAGGAGCTTCACAAACTCCATTCCCTTGCACAGAAGCTCAAAAAAAAGGTCTTTGCCAACTGCTCCTGGAAGTTTTCCACAGGAGTTTTTCCTGCAGCAGGGCAGGAGAGCTGTTTGATCCCTCACTAAGGAAATCCAGGGAGTTTTTGCCCAACTGGATGAAGTGTGTGAAGCTTCCCCAACTCCTTTCAACCTTGATTAACGGCCCTGAGATAACATTCCTCATTTAAAGGGCAGGGTGGCAATGATATCCAACCTGGCATTGCTTCCACAACTCCTCCGGACTCCTGGGAGTTCATTTAATTGGAAAAACAGTTCTGTTCTGTGGGAGGAACAGATTGTGTGGCAGACACCCATCCCTATGGAAAAAACGTCCAGAGGAGAGGGTGCCAGGCTCGAATTAAACATTTCCTGTGCTCTGGTGCCTGGATTTGCCCATCTTGGGGCCTCAAGCCATGGAGGAGGAAAGGTCAGGCATGGAAGGGTCAGGTAGGACTGAGATCACCTCCCCATCCCTGGAGATATCCCAGTAAATCCTGCACCTCCCCATCCCTGGCAGTGTCCAAGGCCAGGCTGGACACTGGGGCTTGGAGCAGCCTGGGACAGTGGGAGGTGTCCCTGCCATGGCAGGGGTGGCACTGGGTGGGCTTTAGGGTCCCTCTGAACCCCAAACCATTTCAGGACTCTGATCCCAAACACCAAGGGGGTCTTCCCACAGACCTGTAGCACATCTTAAAGCAAGTTCTTCAAGGAAATTATTTTATTATAGGCCAAGGGGGAATGGCTTTAAGATGAAGGGAAGATCAGGGATTGGGAAGGAATTCCTGGCACAGGGTGCCCAGAGCAGCTGTGGCTGCCCCTGGATCCCTGGCAGTGCCCAAGGCCAGGCTGGACCCTGGGGCTTGGAGCAGCCTGGGACAGTGGGAGGTGTCCCTGCCATGGCAGGAGTGGGATGAGATGATTTTAAGGTCCCTCCCATCCCAAACCACGCTGGGATTCCACGAGTGGATGAAATATCTCCTCAAGCCTCACAACTACCTTGTCCAAGGGCCCGTGAGGAGCAGGCTGGAGGTGTCCCAGTGTCCCTGTGGGAGCGCTGAGCTGTCCCTGTGGTGGCCTGGAGCAGTGCTGACGTTGGTTTGTGTGTGGCTGTTGTTGTTCCCATGCAGTGCTGAAGACGGTGCCGTTCACCGCCCGAAGCGCCAAGCGCGGCTCTCGGTTCTTCTGCGACCCTGTTGTCCCTGAGGAATTCCATTACTAAACTCTCCCTCTTTCACACCTGCCGCTCTTAGAAACCAGGAAGGTCGCTGTAGGCTTTTTGCCACTTTGTTTGTGTGGATCTCAGCCAGGACTCTGTGACTGTTGAGTGTGTAGTGGTGTCCAGCGTCCTCCTGACGTTGTAGTGGTGTCCCCTCTGTTGCATGTCTTCTTCATCCCATCCCGTCCGGCTGTCCTTGTGTCCCATAGAACAGCAAGGTGGGAGTCACTGGGATGAGTCTCCTGCAGTGCAAGGACTGAGGAGCCCAGGCAGTGACAGCTCACTTGGCTTGTCTGTGTCACCTCAGGGGGCTGTGCATGTGGCACCTCAGCTGCACGCCAGAGCGGAATTCCGGGCTGCATGGACCTTGGGAAGGGCCTTGGGGGTGGCTTCTGGCTCGGGAATAACACCCATGGGATGGTTTAGGATTCCTAACCAGCACCTGCATGTTTGGCTGCATGGGGTGGAACAGCGGGGTAAAATCTCTCCTCGTTTGGTCACATCCATATTTAACTCTTTTATTCCATGTCAGTTCCATGCCAGCTTTCTTTCATGGCATCGGGAATTCTCACTGAGCCTGGACTCTGCCGAGGCTGGGCTCAGTGCATGGAGCAGGGGGAGAGGGGAGCAGGGCTGGGAATCACAGGAAATAGAGGGCAGAACCACGGGAACGGTGCCAAGGAAAACCTGACATGGAACTGAGCGATTCCCATGGTGGTGCCCATTGTCCTAAGGGTGTCCCTAACCCAGCATGTCCCAGGACACTGTTGTCCTCATTAAGGACTCAGCTTAAGAAGCCAACAGTGCTCCTCCCCCTGTTCCCTGTGTAACTGCAGCAGTGCTGCCAAGAAATCCACAAACTAACCCGCTCCGTGCTTCTCTGCTCTTCGGCTTCTCTGCTGTGTTCTCTTCCTGGAGCCAACCTTCAAAGCAGCTTGGAATTGGGGTAGGGAGCGGCCTCCTGTCCCTCCTGGCCTGTCTAACCCCTCCTGCTCCGTGCTTTCTGCCCGGGAGGTTTGAACGCTGACTTGACTTGCTCTTCATTCTCCATCCCATTTTTTTACTTAACCATCATTTTTTGTGTTTTGTTTTTGTTTGTTGTTTTTGTTTTGTTCTGTTTTTTTTCTGTTTAGCCCTAAAGAAGAATAATATCACTAAATTTCCCAATGTTCACTCGAGGGTAAGGATTTCTTCTAGCACAGCCGTGGTGGAGGATTCCCAGAGCTGGCAAGCATCACTTTTTACTTGGCTTCCTCCTCTCTCTCTGTGCCAGGCAGCTGGTGGTAGATGTGGCTGAGCTAATACTGGTGAGACCCTTGAGGCCAGTGGAGACCCAGATCCTTGATTCTCCCCTCTGGAGGTGCAGGGATCCACAGGATGGTGGCTGGTGACCATCATCACACTGTTTTGGCCACTTCAAGTTGAGCCCAAAACAGCCTTGTCCCCAGGTGATGTTGGTTGGTGACCACCTTCACACTCCATTTTGGCCACTTCTCCTCAAGTCTGGCCCAGAATAGTCCTGTCCCAGGTGGTGTTGGTTGGTGACCACCATCACACTCTGGTTTGGCCATTTCTCATCAAGTTGAGCCCAAAATAGTCTTGTCCCCAAGTGCCTTTGGTTGGTGACCACCTTCACATTCCCTTTTGGCCTTTTAAATTCCAGTTGAGCCCAAAGCAGCCTTGTCCCCACGTGGTGTGGGTTGGTGACCACCTTCACACCCTGTTTTGGCCATTTCTCTTCAAGTCCAGCCCAAAATAGCTTTGTCCCCACGTGTTGCAGCCCCACAGTTGGGTTCTGCATGAGGTGGACAATCTCCAGCTGCAGGTGTGGAGAGAGGAGAGCTGAGAAGTTTGGGAGTTGTATGTCAACTCCAGCACAAATTATCCAGGAAATCTGAGGGATTTGCCCAGTCCAGCACAGATTTGTCGGCCAGGAGAGAAATATTAGAACTGGAATTGTCTTCAGTGCTTGTTGTGTTGTAGGTGCACAGGTGACAGCACATGGGCCACCTGTAATGGGCTTCCATCATCACATCCATCAGCTTTCTCCCTCTTCCATCCATCCATCCATCCGTCCCATCCCATGCTCAGTGTTCCCTCCCGAGCTCTCCCCTCCTTTGGCTGTTCCAGCATCTCTCCAGCCAGGAGGTGGGCTGGCAGCTGGAGAATCCCAGGGCACCTCTTTAAGATCTTGGAGGTCCTTGCCACCCTGAATGATTCCATTATTCCATGCTAAATGAGACGTAGGGATCCTAAATCCGTCCTGCTGTGGCTGAACCCATGGGTCACACCCCACCGTGAGGTGGAACATCCTCCAGCTGTGGCGTTTAGGGAGTGTGGGAACGCCCAGGGCACACCTCAAACCAGCTCACTGGGGTCGATGTGGCCTTTGAGAGGGCTCTTGGGGCCGTTCCCACAGCACAATTCCCGTGGTCCCACCAGCATCCCGATCCCACCAGTATTAACCGGCCGCTGGGGCGCGTAGTTCCGGGCACGTCCGTCCTGCTCCCTGCGCTGCGCCAATCCCTGCTCCCGTCCTCCACAAGCTGCTTTGACTGGCTTCCAGCGGGCCTTTCCCTGTCTGTCCTGCGTGTGCCGTGTGTCCGTGTGTCCGTGCCGGCGCTCCTGACTCCCGGCTCCCCGCAGATCTCCGGAACCAGCCGTACCGCCGGGCCGACGCGCTGAGGAGGAGCGTGCGCCGCCGCTTCGACGAGCACGGGCTGCGCTCCAACGGCGCCGAGCTGGCCATGTGAGCCTGCCAGGGAGCGGGATGGGCTCCCCATCCCGCCTTTTCCAGGGAAAAACGGACCTTCGGAGGGCTCCCGGCCCGGCGCCGGGCTCTCCACGCCAAGTGCCTCAAATGGAAGCTCCTGCTCCGATGGATCCAAGCAATAGGATGGGGGTTGGTTGGGTTTCTCTGGACACCAAGACTCTGCAGGATTTGTAACCAAAATGTAAAATACGGATTAGTTTGGGGGGTTGGGTTGATGAGAGCGAGGGCTCCTGTGGGCCCGACTGGTTGGAAACTGGGAATGCTGGGAATACTGGGATGTGCTTGGCTTTTAATGCTGGGCTGAGGGGCGGGCCTGGCCTTCAGCTGCACTTAACGGCTCTATTTTAATTAAAACTGCAAACAAAGACATTTAAGGGCTTTCTATACACGGAATTAATAATCCCAAGGAGCAACCCAGCCCTTTTCCAAGCCCCTGCAGCCTCCGCATGGAATGTGGGCCCACAGTCACAGGGATAGGAATGGAACAGGAGCTCACCCCAGGCCGGGGCTTTGGGATGTTCCAGGGCCGTGGCTGGGGGGCCGAGGGAGGCAGCGTTGGGATAACAGCGTATTTATTAATTAGCACTAAGCAATTAACACCCAGTAATCAGTATTAGGCTCTGAGGACCACTGCAGTCCAGTTCCTGGCACGGGGATTCCAACCCTGCTCCGGCTGCAAGACATTCCCGCTCGGATTCCCTGCTGAGGCTCCTGTGGAAGGGAAGCCCAGCCTAAAATTCCCGGTAGGTTTTAGGTTCTCCATGGCATTTTCCAAGCCTAACAAAGGACAGGAGGCTGATTTAGGACCACCCCATGCCCTGGAGCAGCGGGATGGATCCCACTCCGTGCCGGCAGCATCCAGGAGCTGGGAAGAGCTGGACTGAGGAGAAATTTGTCCTTCCCAAGGCCCATTTTGCTTCCAGCTTCCCTGCCTGGGCTCATGCATCTGTTAATTGTAAAATTTCTTGTATAGTATTTAACCACTGAATTTCTTTGCCCTTTTCCATTGTGCTCCCGTGAACCACTGGTGGAGGTCCCTGGTTTTTGTTTTCCTTGGATAATGTGTAGTTATATGATAATCTGTTTTTAAATGTACAGATATTTTGCTACAAAATTGGTGCAGTTTTTTATGGTTTTTACACTCTCCCCCCTTCTCCCCCCCCACTTTAGCCTCTGGGTAATATTGTAAATATTGTTTAAAAGGAAATAAATGCATCAAGCCTGTGCTATACAATCGGAATGTTATTTTAACTTATAGTTTTTGTTTTTATATTTAACTAAAAGGACAGTTTGGGACTCAGAGTTACCACATTGACCAATTTCCAGGAATTTTTCCTTGAAAAACTGCCAAGTTTTGCATTTGCAGCACCGTGTACTTGACCTGCTAAAGAGAACATGCCACTGTTGGAATGAGAGTTTGGATCAAAGAGAACTGGACAATTTGAATTTCAATTTCAGCACTTGTTGGGGTATAAGCACTAAATCTCATTTGCTTCAGCTCAAAGGTATTTTTTTTAATTAAAGCTCAAAATGAAAGCCAAGCTGGCATGTTCTCTTTAATATTTTTCTAGTCATAGATCTGCTTCTTAGCAAGATTAGAAGTGTTTTATAAAGCAGTTCACGTTCCTTTCCTGGTCTGTTCCTGCCATAAAATCAAATAAACTATTTACACTACTACACTGAAATCCAGAGGGGTTTTTTGGGTCACTTTTACCTTTTTTCCCCCCCCCTAAAAATCGTGATATTTGACAGGTGAACACCTGGAGCTTGTGTGGGTGAAGACTGAAATCATTTGCAGCATCGATTCTTTGTTATTCTGGAAGAGGCTGAGGGAAGAAATTTGGGGTGGATGTTCCTGGGAGACACCTGGATCAGCTCCAGCAGAGAAATAAATGGGGATTAGTATTTGCCACAAATGCATTCCAAAAAATCCAAATATTTAAGGCCAAAATGTAACAGTTTGATATTAAAATTCCAACTTAACTTTTAGAAGGGTTTAATAAAATTGTTCTGAGGGGGGTCAGGATTAACCAGCACAGCCAAGGTTTCAACATTGATGGACACAGTTCAAAATCATCCCATAATTCATTAAAAAGAAACCATTTGGCTAAAACTCCTTCCAGTTTCCAGGTGGGAATGCAGAGTTTGAGCTGTTGGCTGTGCTGGGGCTGCCACAGGAGAAAATGGGGCTGGGAAATAGGGAAGAGGAGGAAAACACACCAAAAAAAACCCAAAAAAACCCCAAAAAACCAAAAAAACTGGGAAAATAAGCCTGAACTCAGTTCCTTGGAAAACTCAATCCTGTCTTGCTTGGTTTAAAAGCAGGCTCAGCTTAAGATGAGGTTCTTCCAGCAGAGTGAATGAAGATGTTAAAAATACCCCACCACTGGAATAATTTATGTTCCCAGTTTCTTATATTCAATAAAGGCAAACCTTTTAAGAGTATTGGAAGAAGTTCCTCCCTGTCTGCAAACCCTTAGGACCTGTCACACCCTAAATCCTTCTCCCAATTCCATGCAGGATTTCAGGGCCAGCTGCCCTTGTGTTTCCCAAACTCTGCTGGGCAGTTCCCACTTGGAGCATTCCCATTTTGGGATATAAATCCAGGGACGTGGCTGGCAGGTGAGCAAAGCACAGAGGTAAAGCCCTGGAGCAGCAACTTCCTTGGGAGAGCCACTTGCTGCAGGGAAAAACCTGGAATCTATTCCCTGCCACTGCTTCCAACCTGGATTTCCACACCAAACAGCCCAAGGATGCCAAAAATTCCCACAAGCCCTGTTTGACCAAATCCAGGTGTTCTTCCCCCAGGCAATGGGTGATGAGCAATGACCCTTCAGGGGGAAACAGCAGGATTGGGATGTGCTTTCCCATCCCAAAGCATCCCAGAAAATCCCAAAGCATCCCAGGAAAAAATGGTTACAACCTCCTGCATATTTTAGATTTCAAATAACTCATTTCCATCCCAGGGTGTTCTTACTTAAGGAGTCTGAGCCTTGTAACCACCCCAGCCAGAGAATTCCCTGCATAAATGGATCCTTTGGGTGTTTATGCACTGGTAAAAGTGGTCAAAATTCAGGGAAAAATTCCTGCAAAGGAATCTTGAAAGAGTCTTCAAGCAGGTTTTGTGAGTGATGATGTGGCTCAGAGCTGTACAGAGTATTTAAGGAGAAATAAATACCAGTACATGCTAAAAGACAAGGTTTAATCATCGATAAAAATGTACAAAAATATTCCAAGGACAGCGGGTTCCCAATTTTCTCACCGAGCAGGGCTGGGGGCACCTTCCTGAATGTGCAGGGGCTGGAAAACAGGGCTGGAGCTGCTTCCTCCTCCCTCCTCTGGGCTGCTCTGGGCTGTGCAGGTACATTCTGCAGCAGGTTCTTAAGGCAACACATGGAATTGCGTTTAACATTGGATTTTTATTCCTAAATTTTCGAAAGGGGGAGAGAAAAGGTGGAGAGAAACGCTGGAGTAACAGCCAGGGCTGGGCCGGGTCGGGATTCAGGGAATGCCGAGGTGGTTGTGGCCCACACGCTCCCTCTGCTGGCACAGCAGGAGAATTCCCATCCACCACATTCCCCAGGATTTGGGATCGATGGGAGTCGGGACTTGGACAAGAATCAGGCTTGGAGAAACAATCTCCAGTGCCAGACAATCCCAAAATCCAGGGCTGTGCAGAACACATCAGGACACGGATTCCTTACTCCCGTTGCCTTCCCAACAAAACCCCACCCAACCAAATCCATCCAACGAATGAAACCACAAGGAATTAAATTAGGAATTTTTTTCCTGAAGCTGAACTGGGCTCTGCCCAGGCAGCCCAGGGCTGTTCCCTGCCTAGGAAGGACACAGGGAAAGTGCTTGGGGACACTGCTGCCACCTCTGTGTCCCCTCCAGGGGATCCCGGCCCCCATCCCGCCCCGCAGCTCCAGGCCAGGCACAGCTTTGCCCTCAGAATTCCATGGATTTTTCTACTTTTGACTGGATTGAAGTGGTAAAAAACTAAAAGCCACCGTTGTTGTGGCCATGGGCCACCGGCCACCGGCCCCAGGGCCTCGCCCACACAAGGCTTGGTTTTATTTTGCCACCTGTAAACATTTTTGGTATCAAGAATCTGCTCATTGATCTTCATCCAGCTGTTCCAAAAGAGTCCTCCTCTGTTTTTCCAGCTCCCCCTCACTGAGCTCGCTGCCAGAGGTATCCCAGTTTCCCTGTGGAGAGATGGGACAGCGGTCAGGATGGGATTTTCTGGGCAGCCTCCACAACAGAGCCAGAACTGGCTGCTCTGTGTCACTTGGGAACCCCAAAATCCAAATTTGGGAATGGGAAAGACCTCCAGGATCATGAAAATCCAACCTCTGACCTCTCCCAGAGCACACCTATGGAATCAGCATCCAGCAGATCCTGCTGCTAGAGCCCAAAGCCTCAGGAAAAAAGGAAGCAGAGCTTACGGAATCTTTTCCAGGCCGTTTTTTAGTGGGAGATTTATGCTTGGACTCGGATCTCTGTCTGGCTCTTTCCTTCTCACTGTCCCTCTCTCTTTCTTTCTTGTCCTTCTCTCGTTCCACATCAGATTCTGGCGAATCCTGGGGAAAAAAAAAAAAAGGGAATAGTGAGTATTAAGTCCAGCTTAAGTTGGAAGAAACCTTAAATCTCATCCAGTTCCACCCCCTGCCCTGGGCAGAGACACCTCCCACTATCCCAGCTTGCTCCAAGCCCTGTCCAGCCTGGCCTTGGGCACTGCCAGGGATGGAGCAGCCACCATTTTCCAGGGAAACCTGTGCCAGGGCCTCCCCACCCTCACAGGAAGAAGTGAAGCTCTTTCTGCTTTTCAGATCCTTCTGCTGCTCTTGTACAACAACTCAGAGCTTCCAACACAACCCTGATGCTCAGGCAGGCATGAGGAATGGCTGGGATCCTTCCCAGCTCTCCACAATGAAGGGGACCACCTGGATTTGCCAAGAAAACCAGCAAATCCCAGGTTACTCATGGAGTCCTTCACACGGAGTTAAATCCTCCACATTCAGCAGTTTGAAGTGGTTTAATATTAAGAATATTTAACAGAAGTTGTTATTTTGGCAATACCCTCCTCCAGTTTGATCCCAACTTTTCCCTTGGAAAATCCAGCTGGGATTACTGACAGCAGGTGCCAGGTTTTCCATAATCCAGCTCCAAACTGAACTGCACTTACAGACTTGTGCCTCCTTTTCTTGCTCTTCTTCTTGTGTTTTTTGGACTTCTTGTAACTCCTCTCTGCAGCCACAGGGAGAAACAAAAAACCCAGGAATCAATGGATAAATCCCCAGGGATAAACCCCCAGCTGCTGGGAAGCCAATCCCATCCCATACCGGATTCGGCGCTGGAAGAACGTTCGGACACCGACCGCGATTCCGAGCGCTGCCGCTTCTTCTTGGAGTGGCTGTCGTCGTCCTCGGACTCCGAGCCCTTCAGAGCCAGCCCAGGGGGAGAATGCCAATTAACAAATGGGAATTGCAGCAGGAATTAGTGCAGTTTGGAATTGCAGAGGGAGGATCTTCAGGAATACTCACGGAGCGGGAACGGGAGCGCTTCCGGTGATGTTTCTTGGATTTCTTCGAATGCTTCTTGGTCTTGGAGTGGTGGTGTTGACACTCGTGCTGTGGGCAAGGCAAGGAGGGGTGAGCTCGGAATTCCAGCAGGGATTGGGCTTGGAAAAACCCTAAAATCCCAGCCTGTTCCACCATGGGTAAGGACAACTTCCCTGGAGCAGGGTGCTCCAACCTGGCCGTGGACAATTCCAGGGATGGGGCAGCACAACCTCACCAGCTCTTACAGGACATCCCAAAAAACTGATGGGATCTTTCTCACCCACAGAAGTTGGGAAAGGTTAAAAACTCCATAATCAGCATTTAAGGACAGCACCACCTCATCACTGCCCACAGGACATCCCAAAAAACTGATGGAATGTTTCTCCTCATCCACAAAAGCTGGGAAATGTTAAACACTCCACAAAAGCAGCATTTAATGGCAGCACCACCTCATCAGCTCCTACAGGACATCCCAAAAAATTGATGTTTTTCCTGATCCACAAAAGCTGGGAAAGGTTAAAACCTCCACAATCAGCATTTAGTATCAAAATCCCTAAAAATGGGCACTGTTGCCATGTTGGAGCTGCCATAAAAGCAGCCAGGAGCAAGGGAAAACACATGGATTTGTTCCCTGGATCCAAGTTAAGCCTGGCCTAAACCCACCCCTTGCTCTGCCTAATTGCAAACTATAAAATGAGAAGGTAAACTGTCAGTTAAAATTCTTCCAAACTGCAGGAAATGGAACAAAACCTCCAAGAGTGAGAGCTGAAAAATCAAATTCATCTCCTGTTATCACTTTACGGAACAAAAATTCCCTCCAATCCTTCCCCTTCCCACCCAATTTAGGAAGAAAAGGAATTTTTGTTGTCTGCTGTCGAATGATTTTAAAAATCAAGGAATAATTACCTCAAGTACGTGTAAGAAATCCTTAAATATCCTTTTCCTTTCAGATTCCAGGGTGATGTCCTCAAATGCTGGTTCCTTCACAAATCTGTCTCTGATCTGTCAGGAAAATAATTCTATTAATGATACTCAAAATAATTTAATGATTGATTTGTTAAAATACTAGAAAAGAATAAATAGAGTATAATAATAAAATATAATATAGTCATGATAATGGCAATAACAGTAAGAAATAATAAAACCAGTAAGGAGTAACAAGAAAAGAGTAAGAAAAATAAAAATAAGAAAAATAGTAAGGCATAATAAAAGTAATAAGGCATAATAAAAATACGAAAAATAATAAGGAATAATAAAAATAAGAAAATAAAAAAAAATAAGAGAAATTAAGGAAAAGAAAAATAAAAATAAGAAAAATAAGAAAACTAAAATCTGCAAGAAATAAAACCAGTAAAAAATAAAAACAGTAAAAATAACAGAAATAATACAAATAAGAAAAAATAAAAATGAATAGTAAAAATAATAAGATGATAAAAAAGAAAAATAAAAACAATAAGAAAAATGAAAAAAAAATGAAGATAATAATAATTTTTAAAATAGTAAGAATTTAATAAAAATGGGTTTATTTTCACCAGTTGAAAAAGCTCCTGAACTGGTACGAGGCTAAACTCTTTTAATCCCAGATTTCCAAGCAAATCCCAAATTTCCAGTGTTTGGGGAAGCTCTAACTCATGGAAACATGGAGAATCCCACTGTTTTTCCTGCACATTCCATTTAAGCATAAAAATCCCCAAATATTTCTAGAAATTGTCCTTGGAAAGGTTTTCCAGGTTATTTTATCCCGGACAACGTTTACACTTTGAAATAATTCCAATGAATTTTGGGAGCTTTGTAGGATTATTCGAGTTTTTTTCCATTTGCTTTAGGAATTCTTTCATTTCAAATTGTAATCAAAGGGATCAGGATGAATTTCTCCCCATGCAACTCCAAATTTTCCTGAAAAAAAACCCAAAATGGGATTTTGAAGTCCCAGAAGCGGAACCAGGAAGAGCTTGGAAACCGCGGCGTTTTAAGGGATTCCCTTTGGGAATCTGGGAATTCTTTCCCAGGGAATTGCCATGCTTACATCCTCCCAGACAGCATCCAGCTCGATAGGGGGGGTGGCTTGTTTCAACATGCTCTTGAAGGCTGATTCCTTCCTCTTCATCTTCCGGGCTTCCTCCTTTTCCCGCTCCCTTTCCCGCGCTTCCGCCTTTTCCAGCAGCTGCGGGAAGCGAAAGGAACGAGGGATTGGAAAGCAGAAGGAAAATCATTCAGTTTCTTGGGGGTTTTGGGACAGTTCACCCTCAGAGTTGTGTCTCAGTCACATGGGAATGACAAGGAAATTAAGTACAGGTAAATGCATTAATTATTAAATCGAAGTTATTATAATAAATGATTATTTTATCGCAGATTAAGCAATTCTTTATTTTCCAAGCATGGAATTGCTGTTCCTGAGAATCCAATTATGGAAAATTATAGCAACACACAAATCGGGGGAAATCTTATGTACAAACAGGAGAACATCATTAAATTCCTATCCCAGAATTCCTCAAGTTTGGGAACGTTGATGGCTCGGATTAAGGTTTATGTTTATTTTGGCAACTGGAATCAGTTAAATAACTCTAAATAACAGAATATTCCTCAACTATTATGGAATTACTTAGAAAATAAACCCTAATTCCTGTCTGGAAAAGGGATTTCCCATCCTAATTACCCAGATATCCCAATTAATTAATGAATGTATTAATTAATACTTACACTGTTGAAAGCCAGCTTGATGTTCCCTGCATCCAAAGTGGTGGCTCTTTTAGTGGAGCTGATGACAGTGACAAAATCCTCAAAGGAAGTGTTCACTTCCACCACAAATCCTTTATCCTGGAAAAAAGTGGCTCCTTTGGCATGAGGGAACTCAGGAATTCCCTCAATTCCCACAAGGAAATCCCAGCTCCCTGGGATGGGAAATGTGGAGTTCAAGGAGGAGCCAGGTAAACCTCACCTTTAAGATGTCTTTAATTATCTTCTTCTCATCGTGGTAACGAGCTTTCAAGTCCTCCACATAAAACTTGAACAGGTCAAGCGCAGTTGATCCTGAGGGAGGGTTTAGTTAAGCCACAGGTCAGGTTTAACCAAAGAGTTGCATTTTTAGGTTTTAAAAAACAGGAGTAAGTGCCCTGTCCTGCCCCAAATCCCAGGTTTTCCCTTCCTTACCAGGCTGGCCGAGCATGCTGGTGAATCTGATGTCGGAGCTGATGGCTGGATACAATTCCATCCAGGAGGACATGGAATGTAACTGGCCGTGCTCATGCAGCTCATCCAAAAACAGCTGGAAAACACGAGGAAAATGGGAATCTGGAGTCATTCCTCATGCTTCTCCTTGGTACCAGCTGGGATGGATTGTCTTGGTAACTGGAATTCCATTGTTGTTCCAATAGCATTGAAAAATCACTTTCTATGTTGTTCTTCCTGCTTTTCTCCACCATCTACAACATTCCAGCTGCATCTCCTTCCCATCCAGGCCTATTCCCTGTCACTTTTCCCTACTTTTCCACCTTTCTGGCATAACACAGCAGAGAAAATGCTACAACCCAACACCTGAGGCTTTAAACCCCCCTTTAATCAACCCTCAGAAATAAAAAACCCCACGTGGAATATCCCATGATATTCCATGACATGTTTAAGACAGACCCCCAAATTCCACCAACCTGAAAAGACTCCCTGTTTTTACGCTGCCTCCTCCTTTCCCTCAGCAAACTTTTCTGCTTCTCCTCCTCCTCCTCTTTTTCCAAGGCCCTGATATGTTCCTCAAAACAGATCAGGGCATCCTCCTTATCCATGTCTAGCAAGAAAACAGGGGAGAAAAGGAGAAAAAAGATCAGGTTATTCCTTCCCACTCAGGAAGAAACCCTCCTTCCCAAAGAATCCTAGAGCCCATGGACATACTCTGGAGCTCCTCATCCTCAGCAAAGGTGGGGTTGTCCATGAGGTACTGCTGAGCCTCTGACCAGGTGGTGCAGTAGGTGACGTTGGCCATGTTATCCAGGATGTTCTTCAGAGCTTCCCAGTTCCTCTTCCGGAGTTGCTTGGCTTGTTCCTGAGGGGAAAAGTTTTTTTTGGGGGGTTCAGTTTGAGGTGGTTTGGACAGAAGTACAGGATACCAAGTGTGTTCTCCAAGAAAATGTAGAATTCAACTTTAATTTATATAAAATCATGGAATTCTAGAGTGGTTTGGGTTGGAAGGGACATTAAAACTCATCCCATTCCAACCTCCTGCCCTGGACAGGGACCAGGTTGCTCCAAGTCCCATCCAACCTGGCCTTGGACACAGAACAACACAGTTTTTCCATATCATTATTGCTTCATTAATTTAGCAGAAAAGTCACCATGGAATTTATTTAAATCCCTCTAAAAATTCAACACATGGCAAAATCAGCAGGAATAAATCCCAATAAACCCAAAAAACTTCCCTAAAATCTGCTGTTTATCTGCCACAAAGCCTCAACCACAGGTTTAAAGTGATCTAGGAACAAGTGAGGAGATACTGGATGTATTTGAAGGGAATTTACCTTCTCCTTCTTGGACAGGAAAAACAAAACATCCTCATAAATCTCCAGCCGGTCCCGCTCGGATATGGCATTCCAGACTTCCATCTCCCCAAACATTTGTTCAGCTTTTCTGGGCAAAACAAATGAAAAACACACAACTCTTTATTTATTTATTTATTGGTGACTAAATTATCCCATCAATCCCCAAGACCATCAGGGAGAGCTCTGCCCCAAGCAGGAACACTTTTATAGGAATTCTCCTTGATTTTCCCTCTTGAGAAAGTTTTTTCCAGGATACCTTTTGAATTTTTATAAATGAAGGAAAAAGCTGAAAATGGAAGTTGATGCCACTCCAAGCAGTGGATCCCCATCAGGATTTTTATCCCACATTCCTGTCCCAAGTCCCTTACTTGTATCTGGTGGTGGATGTCATCTTCTCATGGTTTTCCAGGAACCGCTGGAAGGATTCCTTGGCTTCCTTGTACTTGGATCTGGCTTCTTCCTTCTCCTCCTTCTCTGTCTGAACTTTGTAAGCGTTAAAGGCTTGCTTTTTTTCACTCAGTTTTGCCAAAGCACTTCCCAGGAAAGAAAAGGAAAGAATAATGTCATTTATAGATAAAGAAAAGCAGAGAAAAGAAGAAAAAAAAAAAGCAGAGAAAAAGGAAAGGAAAAGTCAGAGAAAAAGGAAAGGAAAAGTCAGAGAAAAAGGAAAGGAAAAGTCAGAGAAAAAGGAAAGGAAAAGTCAGAGAAAAAGGAAAGGAAAAGTCAGAGAAAAAGGAAAGGAAAAGTCAGAGAAAAAGGAAAGGAAAAGTCAGAGAAAAAGGAAAGGAAAAGTCAGAGAAAAACTCAGAAACATCAGAAAAAGAAAATAAGAAAACAAAAAAAATACATAAGAAAATCTAAACCAAAAAGCACAAGGCAACAGGTTTGACTAATCCAGATTTAAGATAAAATCAAATATAATCTAAACATTTTAATCCCAAACTCAGCATAAAATACCAACTTCCAAGCTTCTTCCCAATGAAAATTAAGCTGTTTGAAGCGTTTCTTTATGGGGGAAAGGAGGAAAATTCCCTGCCAACGGCACAAAATGCAGGAATATCTGTTGCTGACAGAATCTTGGATTGTTTGGAAGGCAAATTCCCTAAAAAAGGGTTTGTGTGGAATTAAAGGAGGACTCAGTACCTGTATCTGGGGTCATTAATGATCATTTTCATGGCTTGCTCCCAGGAAGCATTAGATGGAACTCGCTGTGAAAACAGGAAATTATGGATTAATCAAATCTGGAATTAACATCCAACAAGGAACAATTCCTTAAAAACAGCCATTGGGGGGGGGGGGGAGGGGGAAAAAGGCATTTTATTTTTGAGCTAAAACAACATTTCACTGGAAAACTCTTTTCTTTCATTTCTACAAGAGTGAGGAATTCTTCACCAAAAAAATCCAGTAAAACCTGGTAAATAAAATAAAAATTAAACCAGGTTTTGTAGTTCAATAAAACATTAGTAATTGGTCAATAAAATACCAATAATTGGCCCAAATACCTTTTCTTTTAACAGTTCTTTAAATGCTTGTTTAGCCTCTTCCTTTGTGTTCCACGTGTAGGTTTTTTTAACTGGTTGGGCATCCTCATCCTCCTTCTTTGCAGCAGCACTAAAACAAGAAGAATTTAATTATTTCAGCCTTTTTTTCTAAGTTAGAGGCACTGAAGAGTCACAAACCATCACAGAATGAGTTTTTTAAATAGCAACTCAAAGTAAAAAAGTCATTCTGATAATTCATGTAAAGCTTTTCCTTACAGGCACCACAACTGATGAAAAAAAGATCAAAAAAAGCAAATTATTTCAGCAAAATATTTCCCTCCTGTAATTTGCTGCCTGCTGAAGTTACCTAGAAATGATTCATAAAAATATAATGTTGAAATTCAGCAGGAATATTGATATTTTATATAAAAACATAAAGAGAAGTGCCTAAAAATGTGCCTCTTATCCTTAATTATGTCTTGCTGTCTAAAATCCCCCACAGCATTTCTTTTTTACTTTGAATGATAAAAATCCTAAGTTTTAATTTTTCACATAATCAATTTTTCATTATTAAAATAAAAGGAATTGTGGCGGGAACAGATAAAAATCTCTTTAGTATTTTATTTTCTTCCAGTGATAACCAATGGCACAGAACCATGGAAAAGGAGCATAAGGGGGAAGAGTTTAATGGCACCCTGGGAAATTCTTACAGCTACTGGAAAATTTATGGAATGTTCCTGTCACTGAGGCTGCTAAGAAATGAAAAACGGCAGCAAAGCCATGTGGCTTCATAAATTATCATGGAATCATGGAATGGGTAGGGTGGGATGGGACATAAAGGATCATCCCAATCCACCCCTGCCATGGGCAGGAGCACCTTCCACTATCCCAAGGTATATCCCACCCAACCTGACCTTGGACACTTCCAGGGATCCAGGGGCAGCCACAGCTTCCCTGGGACTTCCATCCCAGCCTCACAGGGAAGGACTTCCCCCTCATATCCCATCCCAATCCACTTTCCTGGAGCTGCAATCCATGCCCTTGCCTTTTAACTCCACTTACTCTCCCGAGGCCTCCTGCTTGGCCGCCTCATCCGTGGCAGCTGCTGCCGTGTCCGCAGTCCCGTCCTGTGTGCCGGGGGCAGCGCTTCCCTGGCCCTGCTCCTCAGCCGTGGCTGCCCCAGCACCGTCCGTGTCCCCCGTGGCAGCGGCTGGAGCAGATTCCCCCTCGGAAGCGGCTCCCGTGGCAGCAGCCGTGGCCGGGGCGCTTTCGGCGGCCGGGGCCGCGCTGGCTCCGCTCGGAGCGTCCGCGGCTGCGGCCGGAGCTGAGGCGGCTGCGGCCGCATCCTCCGGCTTCGTGCTTGGGATACAAACAACAACAGTCACCGCCAGGCACTGGTCTTAAAGATTCAGGGCAAGGGTAGAGGTTAAAGGAGAGATAAAGTGGGGAATGAGGGGTTTAGGGAGAGTTAAATACTTGGAAAAGGTTTATAGGCCCTCAGGAAAAGAAGGGCTGGAAGGCCCTCAGGAAAAGAAGGGTTGAAGGCCCTCAGGAAAAGAAGGGTTGAAGGCCCTCAGGAAAAAAAAAGGGTTGAAGGCCCTCAGGAAAAAAAAAAGGGGTTCAAGGCCCTCAGGAAAAAAAAAGGGTTGAAGGCCCTCAGGAAAAAAAAAGGGGTTCAAGGCCCTCAGGAAAAAAAAAGGGGTTCAAGGCCCTCAGGAAAAAAAAGGGGTTCAAGGCCCTCAGGAAAAAAAAGGGGTTCAAGGCTCTCTGGAAAGGTTTGAAGATCCCCAGGGAAGGTTGAAAGGCCCTCAGAAAAAAGGTTTAAACTCCCTCAGCAAAGGTTTAAACTCCCTCAGAAAAAAGGTTTAAACTCCCTCAGAAAAAAGGTTTAAACTCCCTCAGCAAAAAGGTTTAAACTCCCTCAGCAAAAAAATAGCATAATATTAGAAACATACCTGTTCTCTTCAGCTTTAATCATTGCTAGAGGAAAAAAGGAGACAAACAGTTAAAATATTGCTTTAAAATAGTTTATATACACAGGGGGTTCTGGTGATTATTGATTTAATAAAAGCAAAATTTAAA
This sequence comes from Coloeus monedula, assembly GCF_965178545.1. Taxonomy (NCBI): domain Eukaryota; kingdom Metazoa; phylum Chordata; class Aves; order Passeriformes; family Corvidae; genus Coloeus; species Coloeus monedula. Next base: position 39,405,506 of record NC_138787.1, read on the forward strand.
ATATTTTTGTTACTATCAATAATTTTAAGTTTGTGCCCTTTAAAAATTAAATCAATTGAAATTAAAATAAGATTTAGAAAATGCCACTACAGGAAGATTGAGGAATATAAAAATGACTTTTTTGTTTAAAATAATTATTTTCATTTTTTAAAAAAGAGTCCGAACACCCAGAAGGAAAGTCAGGATTATTAAAAAGAATTTTTAAAAAGGAAATATTTAAATTACTGCTGCCTAGTCTTTTTTACACTTATTTTTTATCCCAGTTGATTTTGTTGCTATTTTAATTAATTAATTTATTTATACATATTTATAAAAATACAAGTCCAGCCCCCTTTTACCTTCAAGATCCTCCAGCTCTTTGGGTTTTGCCCAGCGGGATTCCTTTGTCTGGGAATTGTAATAGTAAGGCTTCCCAGAATCTGATTTATACTCCTTCCAGGGACACTTGGATAACAATTGCTGATGGACAGAAAACAAAGATTTTCCAAGGAAAATCTCCTTTAGCAATAAATAAACACGTAAAATAACAAGATTATAAAAAGGAGGGAGAGGGACTTTTTTTATCTGGGCACAAAGTGACAGGACAAGGCATGGAGGGACAGGATACAGGGAATGGCTTCCCAGTGCCAGAGGGCAGGGCTGGATGGGATACTGGGAATTGGGAATTCCTGCCTGGGAGGGTGGGGAGGGGCTGGGCTGGAATTCCCAGAGAAGCTGTGGCTGCCCCTGGATCCCTGGAAGTGTCCAAGACCAGGCTGAAGCAAGCTGGGATAGTGGAAAGTGTCCCTGCCCATGGAATGAGATGATCTTTAATGTCCCTTCCATCCCAACCCATTCCATGATTCTGAAATTCCACATGACTTCTCTAAATATTAAAAAAATACCTATTTTTAAAAAAAAACCCTATCTAAAAATAAGGAAAATTGAAGAATTTTGGCCACGTTGCACCCTCAGGTTCTCCCGACGTAAGGAGAACGATCCAAATGCTTCAGGAACATTTCTTATTGGAAGAGTTTGCTCCCATTGCTTCCAGCAGAATTATCCCTGCTGCAGGTGTTAGGCTTGGGAATCCTCGTGTTCGCACAAGCTCCCAGAATTAATTTGGGATTTGGTTACCTCAGCAGGGGTTTTGAGGTCATCTGGCTTCTCCCACGTGGACTGCTTGGTCTCGGTGTTGTAGTAATAAGTTCTTCCATCCGGGGATTTGTGCTCCGTCCACGTGGATTTCTGGGAAAATTCAAAGCCAAATTAATAATGAACAAAAGGATGGGATCCAACTCCACAAGAATAGTGGGATACAGACCTGTTTGGAGTGGTCCTCGCTGGCAGAGCTGGTGGTAGTAGAGCTTTGCTGGACTGTGGAGACCACGGGATGCGTTGTCTGAGGAGGAGACAAAACAGGCCTTGGAAAATCCTGATTAATTGGTGGTTTTCACCTAAATATCCTGGATTTTCCAAGTGCTGCAGCAGCACAGGAAAGGCAGGGACCCAAATCCACACCTTAAGTCAGTATTTTTCCACAAAACCTCCTTCTTTGGGAGTGAAGCTGTTAAATTCCACATTCTGAAGGGCCTAATCCCCACCAGAAAGTGGAAGTGAAGGGGTCAGACTCCAACAACTCCAAGACAAAATTCCAGCAGCACTCCCCGTTCCCAAAACTTCAGGAAAATTTATTCAGGAAGATTCTGGCATATTGAGCTTACATCAAACTTCCTGCTGCTTTCCATGGCCAGTTTTCCTACGAATTCCCTGGAATCAGGACTGTATCCACCTGCTGTGGATCAGTGACTGGATATGGCCAAGGGGAGCTGGATTTCCTGACAGTCCAATGGCCCAGGATGGAAATCTCCCAGAAATAATATGGATATTCATCTATATTTAATAATTAAGCTGGGACAAGGCCCACAGATTTCAAGGAACAACCAAAAACTTGGAAAAAGGTGGGAGGGGAAGGAGGGGAGGGAAAAAAAAGGGGGAGGAAAAAAAGAAACAAGGTTTTCCTTGAAATTCCTAAAGCCACATTTGCCCCACATCACATTGGAATTCCAACCTTCTGGAATTGTGCTTTCCACATACCTGAGTTCCAGGAGGGGTCACACCTAAAAAATAAAATAATTAAGAATTAAAACCAGGTTTGGTTGCTTCATTTTTCTAAATATTCCTCAATGTGTGCCAGGAAAAAAATGTCCTGGGCACCAATAGAGATTCCAGGACTGAAATGCTCCATCACATTTTAGGGAAAAGTGCAATTTTTTAATATTTCAGCTGAATTGGGGTAAATATTTTGAAATTATAACAAGCTTTTTACTCACCTACTTGTGCATCCATGCTGTTCACCCCTGGCTGTAAAAATAATTAAATTAAAACAATTAGGCATTTAAACAATTAAATTTAAATCATTAAATACTGAGGAATTAAATCCTAAAAAAATCCAATATTCATTATTCAAACAAGGACTTACTGCCACAAAAGGCTCTAATTCCTTAAATAAGGATTCCTGGTTCCCTCTTAATTATTCCTGCTCCTTAAATAAGCAATTAGGAACATCATTAGTTGGGATAATTATGTGGCAAAAGGCTTTGGATGTATTAAAGTTGCATTCATGGAGCTCTTCCTTCTTGAAATTCCTTACATTTAGGAAAAAAAAATCAACAAAATTCAAAGTTTTCCCATTTTTTTCCTTGTGGATTTAGCTTTGATTAAGGTTTGTTTTCAGTTCTCAGCTACAAACCTCAAATATTCCTCAAGAAAACAGAAAAATTGGTTAAAAAATGAAAATAAATCACATTGGATCAATTTGATTTGATATCCAACTGGAAGAAACCAGGGAATTCACAGGAATTTGCTGTGTATTTTAAGAGCATTAATTTGATCAAAATTGTAATTTTTTGCATATTTTATGAGCATTAATCTGACTAAAATACTGATTTTTAGGAATTCCACTGCTTCTAATCAGCTTCCCAGAGGGGAATGACCTGGAAAAACCACAATCCTTGGGTGACACATTCCAGGATCATCCAGTTGGCCTCAATCTTTATTCAGATTAGGTTTTCCACCAGGCAGCCAAAATAATCCACAAAAATGGGAGCAAAGGTTTGTGCTCTGCACTAGAGGAAATTCCAGAGGAATCTCACTTAGGGATATAAATCTGCATGGGGAAAAAAACCATTAAAATAATCTATTTCTACATTTAAGTGGCTGTTACTGGTTTTAAGTGGATCTCTTAGGGTTGGACTGAATTTATTTCCTAGGAACAGAATTTAATCTAAATTTTCTCCCCTCAGAGATTTCACCTGTATTTTGTTTTAACGTTTCCCTCTCCATTTCCACCCAAAGAACTCCTCATTCCTTGAGCCATTCCAGCAATTTTTATACTCAACTGAATTTCAGGACCTTGTACAAAACAATCTCTTTCTAATGGATTCAGATCTCATTAATATTGAATTAAAACTCTTCAAAAAATTAAAATTTAAGAGAGAAGAATCTCTTGGTCAGACAATTTTTCCTTCCTCCAAACAGTCCAAGGTCACAGTGGCTCCTGCCAAACTCCAGGAAGTGAAGGACAAGGAATGTGGGGAGCAGAATCCAGAAAGGAAAACTAAAAGGAGTTTAAAGACTGATGAAAATCACAAAATTCTTTGTTTTACAATAATTCAAGAGCCACATAAAACTCCATTGCAATGAAAAATACGTTTAAAACTGAAATTCTTATTTTCTGATTAAAGAAAGTAAAGACTGAACAACAGCAACTGCTAAAAAAAGCTTTTAAAAACTGGAAAACTGAAATGAAACTCACAGGAACCGTGGGCTGCATGGCAGCCTGGGACATGTGGGACATCATCATTCCAGGCATCACTGACTGCATCATTCCAGGCATCTGGAATTCAAGAGTATTTTCCATGTATTTTACCATATTCTCAACATATAATACAATCTTTTTATTGAAAAGCCATTATCTGATACTTCTTTTTAATTAAAAAAACCCCAAACATCCCTCTTAGGTGACAAAAAATAAAATAGATTTGTGGGATTGTGATTCCCTTCATCACACTCCCACTACACAGGGATCCTCATATTAGGAATGACATGTCCAGATTCCAAAGTTGGATACGAAATATCAATAAAGACCATTTAAACCCCAAAGGAACACCATCAAATGATGGGGGGGGCTGTTAATAAACCATCACTGAAATCCTAAGTAAAAGCAGGAAAAAATAAAGGTTAGGAATGATTTCTGCAGAATTCCAAGGCTACAGGGAATAAAAGAACAAAGGAAAGGTGAACCCCCAGACACGACATTTACCTTCAGCTTTTTGCTCTCCATCTACCAAAAAGTCCTGAGTTGCTCCCTAACATGTGAAATATTTCCTGTCTAAAGAGTGGGAATTGTGGAAAAGAAGTTACAAAAAAGTAGAAGAATAAACCAGAATTTCTGCTTTGCTTTCTAATGAACACACACAGTGCTAATGAGTCAAATCCTCCTCATTTTTTAAAAAACTGCTTTATTTTCACCCCAGAAGCTGCAAATTCACAGTGAAGAAATTCCTACCAAGCCTTTACACTCCAATTTAAGGAAAAATACGGATGCTGTGTCCAAGGAATTACAAAGGAAGAGTTGCCACCATGGGCTGTTCCCAAAGGTTTAATCCTTCCCTGCCATCCCCTCTCTGCCCAGTCTCCACTTCCATAATCCACCATCACAGGGAGCATCCCTAGGATATTAACCATTCCTGGGATATTTATTATATCCAGAAAGAGAATTATTTCTTTCAGGAGTTGAGGGTTTAATCAGAAACCACACAGGAAATGTGATAACTGAAAAGAAAAGCTGCCAAAAGCGGGGCCTTGCTTGTGGCTGTGACACTTCTCAGGGCTTTTTTCCTGTCCCATGGCATCAGCAACAACGGGATACAGGGATTATAAATCAATCCCTAGGATTCAAGCAGGAATTCTGCAAAAATTCAATATGTATTTATTTCTTCCCTTGCTGTAATGTTCTTGTGTGTGGATGTAGGAATCGGCCAAGAATTCAAGAGACATGAAGTTCCAAACCAACCTTATCCCTTCAAAATGTACAGGAAACTTCCAATAAACTTTAATAAACCCCAAATTATGGATTCATACCTGTTTATAACTGGAGTTAGAGGTGCACTAATTACCTGTTCACATACCAATTGATAATTAAAGTTACAGTGTTCCCCATGAGAAGAGTTTTAACCTGGACAGGATAAAATTCCCTGAATTACTGACCTTTCCTCTTCCCAGGGAGATTTACCCAGCTCAGGGATCCCTTGGCATCATTATGGGAAGACAGGGAATAAAATGATCCTTGTGGAAGGGCCTTACCTGCCCCATTGGGGGTCCTCCCATGGGGGGCATCATCTGAGGCATCATCCCGTGGGGAACTGGGGGCATGTTGGGAGGTCTCTGTCCCATGGGATGCATCCCCATGGGGGGGTAGTGGGGCATTCCTGGGTGTCCCATCTGGAAAACAGCAACAAACAGGGAAAATCAGCAGGAAGGCAATGACCCAAAACATTCACTAAAGGGAATAAGGGAGATGCCTTTCCTGCTTTTTTAATTATTGAAACACTTTAAGAACTTTCTGTTCCAAACAAAGGCAACAGCTCTGAGAGTACCTCAAGGTAAACCCTGGGCAGAATTTCCCTTTGGAAAACACATTTAACGGGGAAAAAGAAATCAAATTATTGATTGCAGAATCCCAGAATGGTTTAGGTTGGAAGGAACCTTAAAGCTCATCCAGCTCTACCCCTGACACCTCCCACTATCCCAGGGTGCTCCAGCCTGGCCTTGGACACTGCCAAGGATCCAAGGGCAGCCACAGCTTCTCTGGGAATTCCATCCCAGCCCCTCCCCACCCTCCCAGGGGAGGATTTCTCCCTAATTACCCCAAACTCTACCACCTTTCAGTCCAAAACCAGTTTTCCAATGATTTTTCTTAGGCCAGAAACCACAAGTAACTAAAAGGGTTTGAATCTTCTGGAGAGAACACCTGACTTTTCTCAATCACATCCTCTCACAGCACATGCAGTGACAGCTCCTGTTTCCCAAGTCCCAGGTAATTCCAGGTGGAACAGTGTTCCTTAAAATTCTCCTCTGACCTTTTTCAGTGTTTTCTTGAGTTCAGAGGGACCCGTCACCCTGGTGCTGTCTGTCACCAGTTGTGGAGAGTGAGAAGGTCCGCCTGAGCCTCCTTTTCTCGAGGCTGAGCCCCTTTCCCACCTCCCCCAGCCGCTCCTGCTGCTCCAGACCCTTTCCCAGCTCTGGATACAGCCAGGTCTGTGATCCAGTGTGTCCTGGCAGGCATCAGGAAGAGCATTTCCAGAAGGTCAGGCAGCTGATCCTGCCTTTCTGCCCAGCTCTATGAGGCACCTCTGGAGTGCTGTGTCCAGCTCTGGATCCTCAGCCCAGCAGGGCCAGGGAGCTCCTGGAGAGGCTCCAGCGGAGGCTGCGCAGCTGAGGAAGGGCCTGGAGCATCCCCGTGCCCAGCACAGGCTGAGGGAGCCGGGGCTGCTCAGCCTCGAGAGGAGCCCCAGCTGAGAGGGGCCCTCAGCCCTGGGTGTCCCTGGCTGCAGGGAGGGCTCAGGGCAGGGCCCGGGCTCTGCTCCGGGGCCCGGCAGCGGCACCAGAGCACCGGGCAGGGCCTGAGCCCGGCAATTGCCCTGCACAGGAGCAAGAACTTCTTCCTTGTGCGGGTGCCAGGTACCCAGAGAAAGTTTGGCGCTTCCCTCAGTGGGGATACTCAGAACCGCCTGCACACAACTCTGTGCCATGGGATGCCCATCCCACCCAACCCTGGCATGACCCCGCTAGAGCAGGGAGGCGGGACCAGCTCCCCAACGCTGTGACTCCGCGCCCCCCCACCCGAGCCCGCACTCACCATGAGGGAGCCGCGGTCGACGCCGCCGGGCCGCATGGCGGGGCTGAGCAGGGAGCCCCCGCAGCGGCCCAGGAGGCGCCCGCGCAGCGGCGGCCGCGGGGCCGCGGGCCCGAAGGGCAGCAGCGGCTCGGGGTCCCCGCGGGGCGGGAGCAGCGGCGCCAGGAGGCTGACGGGCTTCCCCGCCGGCCAATCGGGGCGCGCCGCCAGCCGCGCGCTCTTCGGCGATTGGTCGGCGCCCGAGCCCACCGGCCGCACGGCGTCGCCCGGCGTCAGCTGCATGAGGGGCGGCGGCTTCGGCAGCGAGAACGGCAGCGGCTGCGGAGAGGCGGCGGCGGCCGCGGCCGTAGAGTCCCCGCCGGACATGGCGGCGGCGGGCGGCGCGGCCCCGCCGCGCGGGGCTCGCTCGGGCGGCTCCCGGGAGCGCGGGGCGCGGAGCGAAGCGGCAGCTGCGGCGGCCGAGCGCGGGGCACGCCGGGAAACCGCTCACGTGGGACCGGGGGCGGTGCGCGATGGGCCGGGCGGCACCAACAGCGCCGGAAGGAGGGGGGACTTCCCGCTCCACCTATTTCAGCTTGGCGTTCAAGCCGACCGGGAGGTGGCGGTAGATCTCCCCTCAGCCGTGCTGCGGGGTGGTACGCGCCGAGCTCCTGCGCCCCCCCCGTGGCGGTGCGGGGTGGTACGGGCCGAGCGCGGCCGGGCCGGTGCCCGTTCCCCCCCGCCCCGCGCGCCGTGGTTGGTGCCGCTGAGAGGGAGCGGCCGCCATGGCCATGGCGGGCGGGGGAGATCCCGCTGGGATCGGGGAATATCCCGGTGGGAAGGGACCCACAGGCATCAGCCAGTCCGACTCCTGCACCTGCACAGCCCAACAACCCCCCCCTGTGCCTCAGAGCCTTGTCCAAGCGCTCCTGGAGCTCCGGCAGCCTTGAGGCCGTGACAGTTCCAGGGATCCAGGGGCAGCCCCAGCTGCTCTGGGCACCCTGTGCAGGGCCTGCCCACCCTCCCAGCCAGGAATTCCTGCCCAAAATCCCATCCATTCTTGCCCAAAATCCCATCCTTCCCTGCCCTCTGGCCGTGGGAAGCCGTTCCCTGCGTCCTGGCATTGCAGGGCCCGGGAGAAAAGGCCAAAAAGGAGAACTGAAAACAGAAACAATGTTAAAGCTCAATGTAACTTCAGCTGGAATTGTCTAAAATGTAACTCTTGGTTTTCAAAGAAGAGTTAAAATCCTGGTGTTTTCCTTGCACAAATTCCTCCTGCCAAGGTTTTGGTGTGGAGGAAGGAGTTAATTGATTAAATCACGGTAAAATTGTATATGACCTAAAATTACTGCTCGTCAATCAAATCACTGGGAGAGATGCATTTGATATATTTGATAATCTTGGTTTAATATCACAAATCCGATATCAAGACGTCAAGATCCACCTGAATAAAGTGGGAGAAGGTCTGGGAAAGGTGGGAAAAATTCCCAATAACTTATACTTTGGTTTTGTACCACTTCCCATCAAGTTTAGCTGGGATGGAGTTGATCCCACACAGCAAAGTGAGAGAGGGCTGAGAATTCTGCGGGATGAACTGGATTTAAGTGGGAGATCCGAAGGGGCGTGACTTGGGAGATGCAGGGAATGACCTCTGCTCCCTCAGCCGGTTTATTTATGCCGTGTTCCTCTTCCCATCCCTGGAGCTGCACCACTTGGAATATTTCCCTGTCCCCAGCATTGCATGTCCCGTGTCTCATTGTCATCCTGCTGGAGAAGAGGGCATGTTCAGGGATGTGGATTTTATTTTCCCATCGTATTTCTGGATTTCCACACACTTCCATTGCTGGCAAACACTATTCATTTTGCACTTTGGGGGTACAGGTGTTTAAATCCCTTTGCTGCAGCGAGGCAGGAGCTGGTTTGGCTCAGATCACAGAAATGTGGAATGGTTTGGGGTAAAAGGGACATAAAATTCCTGCAATCCTACCCCTCCAGTCCCACACCTCCCACTATCCCAGGGTTTTCCAGCCTGGCCTTGGACACTTGGAATAAACACCAAGCCTGACCCTGACCCCTCTGACTGAGCCTAAAGAATTCTCTAAACACATCCACACTAAAAGGCCCTGATTTGTCTGATTTTCCTGCCATGATCCAGCAGTGACATTAAAGTCTGAATTGATTTTTAATTAAATCCTGAAATCTCGTTTCGATCTCCCTCGTGGTGTGCCGGGAGCAGAGCTTCAGTGGGGCACAGCTGCTTTTGTCAGCCTGAGGTGTAACTTCACTACTTAGAGTATTTTTATTTATTTATTTTTAAACACAGCTGCCTAAAAATGTCTAAATCAAGTGCATTTATTTACTTTTTCTGATTTTTTAAGCTATTTGTATGGTTTTGCAGAAATTTTGATAGAGCATCCAATCCTTCACTCTTCCATCCTGATCCTGGAGGAAACTCTCCTGGTTTTTAATCTGGATTTTCAAACAGAAGTTGTAGGAAGCTTTTGAAATACTGAATTCTGAAAGGGAGAATTTTGAAATACAAATTCTGCAATAAAACCTCAGAAATGCAATTCCTGAAACAAAACCCCTGAAATACGAATTCTGAAATAAAAATTCTGGAACAAAAGCTCTGAAACACAGTTTCTGAAATAAAAAAACGAAATACAAATTCTGAGATACAGATTCTGAGATGCAAATGCTGAAATAAAAATTCGGAACTGCAAGTCCTGAAATAGAGAATTTTGAAATATAAATTTGGAAACACAAACCCTGAAATGAAAACCCTGAGGCACAAATTCTGAAATGCAAATTCGGAAATAAAAACCTTTGAAATACAAATTTTGAAACAAAAAACTTTGAAATACGAATTTTGAAATAAAACACTTCGAAATACAAATTTTGAAATAAAAATTCCAGAAATACAAATTTTTAAAATAAAAAAATCTGAACTACAAATTCTGAAATGAAAATTTGGAAAGCTAAATTCTGAAATGCAAATTCTGAAAATGGAATTCTGAAATACAAGATTTTTTTGGGACAATGATCCCTGACATTCCTTTTCCCTGGAATTTTAACTGCTACTTAGAGTATATTCAACCGGTGATCTCTTAGTTTTACTCTTAGAAAAACTCTTCTCTTTCCTGTAAACTCAATATAAAATTGCTCTCAGATGTTTCCTAGGCACCGATAGAAGGATTTCTTTTGGAAGCACAGAGAATTCCAGGAGAATCCCCGGAGTGGCCAGCAGGGAGAGGACTTGCACACGGAATCTTTAGGGCAGGGAAGCACCAGGGAAGCTTCCAGCTTGTCCCGGGATTCGCGAATCAACAGGAGCTGGGTAAGGACGAACCTTCTACAGATACTTCTCATTTCAATTCCATTTGGAATTCTGTGCTGCTTCCCAGGAAAAGCCGATTTCCCGTGTAAAAGCCGGGAGCTGTGGGTTTAATGGGCAGAGTTGCCTTGGCAACCACATCTCACTTCCAGGAGAAATTTGGAGCTGCTGATTCCACCCCACCCGGGTAAAACCTCGCTCTGGACATTCCCAATCCCAAAGCCGGGACAACGGGATGCAGCAGGAAGCTGGGGCTGGGTTTCCTTGCATGGTTATTCCCAGCAGCGGTGCCTCCAGGAGATTTAGCTCTGGGGTTTTTTTCCATTAGAGCTCATAAGTTATTGAAGAATTGCAGTGATTCGGGTTTTTAAAGCCACGGTTCTCCAGTGGCGAGGGTGCGGCTCTTTGCTTTCCTTCCAAGGAGTGCCAGGGATGTCGGAATCCATGGATTCAGCCCATCACCCTTTGGAAAACAGCGGCAGGGAGCTTTTTCTCATAGTCCTGAAGTATTTTTTGCAGTTATTTCTTCCTCTGAAGAACTTCTTTTTCACTCTTTAGCCCATGAAAATCAAATTTTCCAGCAGGGAACTTTCCTTACAAGCTGTGGGATTGGGTTTCCTGCTGGATGCTGCGGTATTCCCTATGGGAATGTGTTACCCCAGTCATGTCCTGCTCTCTCATCCCAGAGAACAGCAGGCTGCAGCTGGATTCTCGCCAGCCCAATGTAGGGAAAAGCAAAAAGAGTAATTCCAACTTTTTTTCCTGGAAAAAAGTCTAAAGCTGAGGATGAATAATTTCTAGGGAATGTTTCATGGGATGGAAACAGAATGCCTCTGGAAATGAGGTGTCACCTCTGGAGGCACACCTCGAGCATGGATGTGTCCATTTCCTGAGATCCCTTTGAGGGAATTTGGGAGCCTGGACAACTCAGGATCTGGGCAGTTCCTATTTATTCACAGCGCAGGAAAGTGAGAATTGGAGGGATGGGAGCCATGAGGAGCAGCACATCCCAAATCCAGGCCAGAGGAAGGATGGGAGGCAGCTGGAGCAAAGCCAGGCAAAAGTGCAAAGGAAAATAAGTGAGAATTCCAAAAATAAATTGATATTCCCCTTGGATACCTCCTGGCTCATGGGAATTCTCACTCCAAGAGGGATAATTTGGGCTTTGTATAATAAATATTGGACTTTTCCCACCTGATTTGCCCTCCAGGAGAATCCCAGTTAAAACCTGCTGCACCTCACATGCCTAATCCCAGATTTGGATGGATAATAAGGGATTTGATCCTAAATAATTGTGTCTCCCACCTTATTGTTTTCATCTGCTTGTTGTTTTCCATAAAAATCACGCCCTGGGACATAGATCAGTAATACTTCTGGCTTGATCCTGCTGCTGCATAGCTGATGAATTCATGGATTTAGGGCAAATAATCCCGATTTCATTACCAGCAAGTGCTAGAAATAAAAATGGGCTCCGGACTATTGGTGGAAAAACAAATCCCGGAGTCGTAAGAGAGGATTAAAATTGGAACGATAAAACATCTCTCCAGAGAAATGTTAAAAAGCCAGGAGAGTGGTGACAGCTGCTTCCCAGAATCCAGCTCTCCAGCGGCACTTGGGAGCCTTTGGATACGGGAAATAAAAGTGGGGAAGGTGGGGGGAGCAGCGTGTGGAGAAATCCCGATAGAACAGCCCAGGGTGAGCTGGAATCGTTGTTTTCCCAGCTTTGGAGCTGTCTGGGATGTGCCCTAAGGAGCCTAATGAGGCTCAAGATAAAAGCGTGCGGATAAAGCTTAAAGGGCAGCAGAGCTGCAGTTAAATCCCAATCCCAGCGGGGGAAAAGTGGGATAATGGCCATTCCCTGCTCCTGAGCACGGGGCCGCTCCCAGCAGGAGGGGAAACAAAGGCGGCCGCTCCGGGGAATGCCAGCTGGGGCTGGAGAGACGGAATAAACACCCTGGGAGGGATATTTGGACATCAGCTCGCTCCAGATCCAGGTGTGGCCTCTCCCTCAGGAAGGCAAATTCTTTGTGAATAATCCTCTGGAATGATTTTTCTTCTTTCTTCTCTATTTTCCTTTTTTGTTCTTTTTTTTCTCTTCTTCCTTCCTTTTTCCTTTCTTCTTCTTTTACTAAACCTTATGTACCTTAACCCAGTTCTGGAGTTCATTCCATAGAATCCCAGACTGGTTTGGGCTGGATGAGACCCTAAAGCCCATCCTATCCCTCCCCTTCCATGGGCAGGGACACCTCCCACTGTCCCAGGCTGCTCCAAGCCCCAATGCCCAGCCTGGCCTTGGGCACTGCCAGGGATCCAGGGGCAGCCACAGCTGCTCTGGGCACCCTGTGCCAGGGCCTGCCCACCCTCCCAGGGAACAATTCCCAATTCCCAATCTCCCACCCATCCCTGCCCTCTGGCACTGGGAAGCCATTCCCTGTGTCCTGTCCCTCCATGCCTTGTCCCCAGTCCCTCTCCAGCTCTCCTGGAGCCCCTTCAGGCCCTGCAAGGGCACAATTAGGTCACCTCCAAGCTCGTCTCCTCCAGGCCAAGCTCCTGAGGAAGTTTTCAATTCATTAACTGTGTTTAAAGGCATTGGACATAATTGGATTTTTTCATTTGGATGCAAAATGCAATTACAGCACCTTGTGTTTCCATCCTGGCAGTGCCTGTGCCCCTGAGCTGACTTTGGACAAGGCCTGGAGGGACAGGACACAGGGAACGGCAGGGCTGGGTGGGATATTGGGAATTGGAAATTCCTGGCTGGGAGGGTGGGGAGGGACTGGGATAGAATTCCAGAGCAGCTGTGGCTGTCCCTGGATCCCTGGCAGTGTCCCAGGCCAGGTTGGACAGGGCTGGGAGCAGCCTGGGATAGTGGGAGGTGTTTAACACAAAACAGGAATATTTGTCTTCCACACAACAAAGTTCCAAACCCCTGGGTTATTTTCTGATTTTCTCGATGTTATTTTCATGCTGGTTTTGGGCATGCGGAGAAAAGCAGGCAAAACCAATTTACAATTAAAATGTGATGAAATCCAGTAATTTTTCCTCACTTCTCCTTCTGTTTAACTTCCACCTGATAAAAATCAGCAATTTTTGGTTCCTATATTCAAATCCTCAGGCTCGGTGATATTTGTACAGCACTGTTTTATTTTCTAACCCTGCAGGGACTGAGTTATTTAAGAATTTTTATTGGATTCAGTGAAAATAGGATTGCTCTTCTCTCTGACTTTAGGAGTTTCTCTTCCCTATGGTTTTTATAACTCCTGGAGTCATAGTTCCATACCAGGCTTTTGCTGCCAGGCGTAAATTCCAAAATTAATTGCACCAAGGATGTAAAAAGGTTTGGACAAACAGACAAAGGATAAAATGGCTGCTGTGTTATTGGACATTTAAATTCTATATATTTTAGTGTTGTTTAGAACTGTGTTGCAGATTTGAAGACTAAATAATTGCAGGAGGAATTATTAGGGGAGGTTTTGTCTTTACAAATGATCTAAACCCGCTTTTCCTGCAAGATTTTTCCCAGGAAAATCAAGTCTCCAGTCGTGTGTGGAATTTCGTTTGTCTCACTTAATTTCCTTCATACAATTCATGAGGGGGAAAATGTGGCTTAGAGAAATATAAACTGGATGTGTGTCAGAATTAAATCATGGAGGAACATTCCCTGTAAGAAATGCAGGATTTTAAGGAATTATTTATCCCGGGAAGCCTGGGAATGAGCCGTTCTCTGGGAAGATGTGCAGAAAGCACAGCCCCAGTGGCAGCAGGTGTTTGTGTGACTGACAGCCCCTATTAAAAATGTATCAACCCCCATTTTGATTGGTACAAAAATGCATTTTATTCAAGCAGGTGCTGTCTGTGGGAGAGCTCAGCAGGTTCTGCACTGGCTGTACAAAGCGCTCAAACCAGGCCTGTCCTGTTCCTCCTCCAGCTGTCGCTGTCAAAACACCAGGAAAACAAATTCCTGCTCTCCTTTCCAGTCTCCTCACCTTCAGGATCTGAGGAATTTCAAATAAATGCATTTAAAAGTCAAGATGACTTTGCAGAGCCCGGTTTGGTTATTGAAATAATTCAATAAAATGAGGTTTGCGGCTCAGCTGGTGCCACCAGCGGGGCAGAGGTGAGGGGCTGAGGGAGGCTGGAGCTGGAATTTCTCCACCTGGGATGGAGCTGGGATTTCTCCCTGTGTGCCAGGAATGGGAGGGGAATTGCATCTGCACGTCTGGAAAAGTTGGAGCTTTCCAGCACAGAATCCCAGATCCAGCACAGATCTCTGAGGTTGGAAGAGGCCTCTGAGGTCACTGAGACCCAGCTGTGCCCGATGCCCACCTTGTCCCCAGCCCAGAGCACTCAGTGCCACATCCAGGAACACCTCCAGGGATGGGCACTCCACCATTCCCTGGGCACTTCCAAGGCCTGAGCACCCTTTCCATGCAGAAATTCCTGCTGATGTCCACCCTGAGCCTCCCCTGGCCCAGCCTGAGGCCGTTCCCTCTCCTCCTGTCCCTGTTCCCTGCCAGCAGAGCCCGACCCCCCCGGCTGCCCCCTCCTGTCAGGGACTTGTGCAGAGCCACAAGGTCCCCCCTGAGCTCCTTTGCTCCAGCCTGAGCCCCTTTCCAGCTCCCTCAGGAATTCTCCAGCCCCTTCCCAGCTCCCTCAGGAACTCTCCAGCCCCTTCCCAGCTCCATTCCCTTCCCTGGACTCACTCCAGTCCCTCCGTATCCCTCTTGTCCTGAGGGTCCCAGAACAGGACACAGCCCTGGAGGGGCCTCCCCAGGGCCAGCTCCTGGCCTGTGCTTGATGGACAAACCCATCCCTGACCCAGACTTCCACCTTTTCCACGAGCAGGATCAGATTTTCCCGAGAGCTTTCCGATTTCTCTCAGCACCAGCTGTCTGGAAGAACAGGGCAAGGACAGTGGCTCGGATCCAATTCCGTGTCACTGGCGGAGTGTTGAGAGTTGCCACAGCTGTGCTCGGGTGGCCTCATCCCTTCTCCTTCTTTTTTCCTTCCTCTTGTGTGGATTGAAACTTGACCTTCCAGCCCTTGTCATTCCCTGCAGCCTCACCCCCGTGGATGGCTCCCAAAACTCTTCGCTCTGTGGAGACAATTCACAATTTCTTTATCCCAACGTGTGAGTCCGGAGCACACCCAGCATCCACCGGGGATTTTTTTTGAAAGTTTATTTTTAGCTTTCTCAAATAATTCCCAGATTTGGATTAAATTTCCCTCCTTGGAGCAATTTCAGGCCGTTGGTTTGTGCTCAACGTCTGTTGCTGCCAACGGTGACCTACAAAAGCCGGGTGATGATATCCCAAGGATGAATAATTCAGCTGCTCTCACACTCTGGAGATCCAGGAGAGGCTCTGGAAATCCACACTGAGCCTTTGATCCCATCCTTCCTCCCCTTCTGGCACTCGGCCTCAGCTGCCTTTGGGAAAGGGCTGCTGGAGGGGGAGTGAAACCGTGGGAAGCACCACGGGAAGGAGATGGAGAAGGGATGGAGAGGTGAAATGGTTGTTAAAGGAATGATGCTCAAGGATAAAATCATCGGTTGGAAAAGTCCTCTGAGATCATTGAGTCCAACTGTTCCCAGCATGGCTTTGAAATCCCTCCAGGGATGAGGACTCCACCTGAGCACCCTTTCCATGAAGGAATTTTCCCCAATATCACCCTGCCCCTCTCCTGGCCCAGCCTGAGGCCGTTCCCTCTCCTCCTGTCCCTGTTCCCTGCGAGCAGAGCCCGACCCCCCCGGCTGCCCCCTCCTGTCAGGGACTTGTGCAGAGCCACAAGGTCCCCCCTGAGCCTCCTTTGCTCCAGCCTGAGCCCCTTTCCCAGCTCCCTCAGGAATTCTCCAGCCCCTTCCCAGCTCCGTTCCCTTCCCTGGACTCCTCCAGCCCCTCAGGGTCTCCCTTGCCGTGAGGGGAAAATCAAAAAGTGGGAGAAAACGTGAGGGGAAAGGAAAGTGAGGGAAGTTTGGGGAGGGCTCTGCTGCAGAGCTTTTCCTTCTGCATCCTCCTTTGCTCCAGGCTGAGCCCCTTTCCAGCTCCCTCAGTGGATCCTGGTGCTCCAGACCCTTCCCAGCTCCATTGCTGCACACGAAGTTTCTGCTCGCTCCATGGATTATAACAGATCTGGGAAAGAGGTTTTTTTGGGAAGGAAAAAAAGAATGATGGGAAAAGGAAGACGGCAGCAGCATTGGTAGCTGCAGGTTTCCAGCCACTGCTGCCGTGAATCCATGGATTGGGATCAAAATTGATGCCTCGTTGTCGGTCATGGACGGAACCTGTGGGAAGAACCAAATGTGGCAGCAAAACAAAGGATTTTCCAGGAAAATATTCCTCTTCCGCTGTTATCTGTAACCCTCCATCCCTTTAGGTTTTGTAGGATTTCTAAAACTCACCTGGGTTTTTTTCCTGTCAGATACAGAACCTGTGGCCTGTTTTAACTCCCAGTTTTTGGGTTAACTTGTGAGAACAAACAAATAGTTCTGGAAAGCTGCAGCTGAAGCAAAGGATGTTATTTTCGTTAATTTATTCATCAACACAACTCTGCAAATGAGCTGAGAGTTCCACGTTCCCTCAGCTTTTCCAAGGGGTGGTTCCTGCTCCCTGTTTGAGCTCTGAAGTGTTGTGGATGTTTATTTAAAGGCACTCACTGAGTTGGTTTTTAGGCAATAAAGATGCATTAAGGAAATGCCACGTGATCCCAGTGCAAAATCCTGGGAAAAGCAGGAAATTGGGAGAGAGTAGTGCTGGGGGACTGGGAGAAATCTTATCCTTTTCCCAACAGGTGGATGCAGCACCAGGAAAACCTTTGGCTTTTGGGAGAAAATAAATGGGATCGATGTTGTTGGTGCAATGATCCAAGGGCTGGAGCCGGGCTGGGAGAGCTGGGAATGCTCCCCTGGAGAAGGGAAGGACACAGGGAGAGCTCCGAGCCCCTTGCAGGGCCTGAAGGGGCTCCAGGAGAGCTGGAGAGGGACTGGGGACAAGGCCTGGAGGGACAGGAGCCAGGGAATGGCTTCCCAGTGCCAGAGGGCAGGGCTGGATGGGAGATTGGGAACTGGGAATTGCTGGCTGGGAGGGTGGGGAGGGGCTGGGATGGAATTCCCAGAGAAGCTGTGGCTGCCCCTGGATCCCTGGAAGTGTCCCAGGCCAGGTTGGAGCAGCCTGGGATAGCAGGAGGTGTCAGGGGTGGAAGCGGATGAGCTTTGATGCCCCTTCCCACACAAAAATCTGGGATTCTGGGATGATTCAAGGAACTAATGAACAAAAAGCAGCTAAAAAGCCCCATTAAAACCCCCTGTTTCTTATCTCTTTAATGACAGCTCGGCCTGAGTTCCATTGTGAGGCTGAAATTACTGAAAACCCCTTTTCCTCCCTGGTTAAAACGCAATTTGCTGAGGCTTTTGTGCTTTTGGTCTAAATAAATAGAAACTTCTCTTGTTCTGGCCTTTCATCTGCATAAATTACCATATTTAATGCGCAAAGTGATTCATCCGTGCCACGGGCACTTCATAAATCTGAGTCCTGATGTTTTACACCAGCATCGAGTGGTGCTTTGTGTGGGAATTATGCGGAGGGAATAAAGGATGTCCTGAGAGCTGCTCTTCGCGTCCGAATACGTCCCTGGGAATGAGGTGGAATTAACGGGCACAACAGGAGCTGCGGCTCCTGGGGTCTGATGGGCTTGGAAAAGCCTGGATGGCAGGGGAGAATCAAGGGATGGTGTGTCCAATGTTCTGTGGGAAATAACAAAGGGAAATGTTCGGGTTTGTTTCTCTCTGGTCCTCCCCGGTGCCCCACAAAAATCCCTTTTCTTTTCCAAGTGCATCCATAGGTTCAGGATTGTGCCTTTTTCCAGCCCGGACAGCTTCCTGCCCTCAGACACGGGCAGAGGGTGGATCTGCTCCCTTGGAATCCAGGCAGGGGTGCAGAGTGAGCCTGAGCAAGGGCTTCCAGAGGCTGATTCCAAAATTAGGAGGTGCCACTGGGGCAGGAAAATCCATGGATGCTCTGCTCCAACAGCACCGTACAGGACACAGGGATTATGAACCCTTAAATATTGCCCCAGTTTTCAGTGCCTGGAGCTCCCTGAAGGTCCTTGAAGCACAAAATCATAAAATCTTGGAATGGTTTGGGATGGAAGGGATTTAAATCTCATCCCATTCAACCCCTGCCATGGGCAGGGACACCTCCCACTGTCCCAAGCTGCTCCAAGCCCCAATGTCCAGCCTGGCCTTGGACATTTCCAGGGATCCAGGGACAGCCACAGCTTCCCTGGAATTCCATCCCAGCCCCTCCCCACCCTCCCAGCCAGGAATTCCTTCCCAATATCCTGCCTAACCCTACTTTACCACAGCATAAGCAAAGCCCAGCTCCTCTGAGCTCGGATTTACCAAGCCCAGCTCACACTTTGCACCCTGCAGCTCAGCTCAGCCCCAGCTCTGCTGGCATCCAAAAGCACCAGAGATTCATCAGGAAAAGCCTCGTCAAGCCCAGTTTGAGGCCCTGTGGATGCCTCATTTCCATCAGGAGTTATCCCTGCAGCTAATTGAGGGATCATAATTCCATGGCTTGATTGTTCTCTGCAGGAATGAACAGCCCTGAGGATCCACTTCCATCCCCGTGATGAATCCCAGCCTTGGAACCACGGCCTGCAGGGAGCGTGGGGTGAGCTGTCCCTCAGAAACTGCTCCTGCCAAAAACCGGCCCAGCCAAATATCCCAGCCCTCCTGCAGGATTTATGTTCACAGGGCTTAATGGAACGAAAGTTCTGGCGTTGGCATGGGAGCTCTTCCAAAAAAAAGAGGGATCTTGGGATTGTTCAGCCTGGAGAAAATTCAGGGGGTCCTTCCAGGACCTGGGGGGAGCCTGCAAGAACGGTGGAGAGAGACTTTGGGAACAGGGCCTGGAGTGAGAGGATTCAGGGAATGGCTTCGCACTGCCAGAGGGCAGGGATGGATGGGAGATTGGGAATTGGGCAGGAATTCTTGGCTGGGAGGGTGGGGAGGCCCTGGCCCAGGGTGTCCCATCCCTGGCAGTGCCCAACGCCAGGCTGGACACTGGGGCTTGGAGCAGCCTGGCATAGCAGGAGGTGTCCCTGCCACGGCAGGGCTGGCACTGGGTGACCTTTCCCATCCCTTCCAACCCAAGCCATCCCGTCATTCCCCCATTCTCTGACTCCAAGGAGCACGGAATGTCACTGGTAAATCCCAAGCGTTCCCTGCACAGGATCAGAGCCGTCCCCGCGTGCCCGGCCCGCAGCTGGCACAGATGGCACCGACACCGGCCCCGAGCAGGCAGAGCTGGGCCTCAGCGCTCCAAGGCCGGGAAAAGATTCCATCAGGATCCCCCAGCGCCGACAAGGACACGGGGTGAGCGCAGGGAGCAGAACTGATTGCAGGGGCCCGAGAGGGCCACGACGAGGAGCAGCAGCGGCTGAAGGGCACGGCAGTGCCACCCTCGCCTCGCCAGGGCCGTGCCAAGGGATGACTTCAGCGCCTGCATCCTGCTTTCCCTCCGGATCCCGCTGGTACCGAGCGTGCTGGGAATGGCGCCGCGCTCCCACGCTGGCACTGCCCACGGCCTGCAGTGGCAGCAGCACAGGGCTGGGCTCGGCCTCCAGCGACTGCCTGAGCGAGGGGGCACCGAGGGGCAACGCTAATGAGGAGTCATTAATGGGGAGTCATTAAGGAGGAATCGTTAATGAGGAGTCATTAATATCCACCTGGGGAGCCTCTGGCTAACCCAGGAATTCGGGAAGATTTCTGAATCCTGAGTGTGGTTAGGTTTGGTCTGTCCTGGTGTCCCAGAGCTTCACTGGCAGCAGCTGCAACCCAACCCACTGGAGATTATTTATATTTATATTTATATTTATATTTATATTTACACTTATATTTATATTTATATTTATATTTGTATTTATATCTATATTTATATTTACATTTGTATTTATATTTATATTTATATTTATATTTATATTTATGTCTATGTCTATGTCTATGTCTATACCTATTTATTTTACCTTTGTATTTTTACTCTTATTTTTATTTTTATTTTATATTTTGTATTTATATTTATTTTATATTTATATTTATATTTATATTTAATGCATATTTAATGCATATTTATATTTAATTCATATTTATATTTATATTAATATTGTATTTGTACTTATATGAATATTTATAATTGTATTTATATTTATATCTATATTTATATTTATAGCTATTTTTTTTTTTAATTTTATATATTTTTATTTATTTATTTTATATATTTATTTATTTGATATATCTCTCTTTATTTCATATTTATATTTATGCTTATATTGCATTTATATTTATTTTATATTTAATCTGGCTATAATATCGCTACATTCATATTAATCTTTATATTACTATAAAGATTAATATTTGTAATTATATTTATATTTATATTGTATTTATATTTATATTTATATTTGTGTTTATGTTTATGTTTATGTTTATGTTTATTTAACGATAAATATTAATATCTGTAATTATATTTATATTTATACTATAATTATATTAATATTTATATGGCTATTAATGCAAATATTTATATTTATATTTATATTTATATTTATATTTATATTTATATTTATATTTACATTGTATTTATATTTATATTTGCATTGTATTTACATTTATTTTCTATTTAATCTGGCTATAATATCTCCACCTTAAACAATTACTGGAAATGGAAAAAAGCTTTACGGCTCTTGAAAACTCTGAGAATTGCACTTTTTACCTAAATAAATGAGGATATTTCCTGTCACCATCTCCTCGACGCCTAAACCCGGGGTGATTTTCATTTGCTTGGCTGCTCCTGCATTGTCGATCAGGCTCCAAACCACTCCCAGTACCATTCCCGGGATTTCTTTCTCTCGGACAGCGACTTTGGGGCCGCCGAGAACACAAAGGGCCCGATAAATCTCATTTTCGGGGGATGCTGCCCGGTGGAATGGCTCCATAATTCCCCGCATCCCTGCAGCCAGCCCGGCCTCCTCTTGCAGGGAAAAGCTCCCCAGGGCAGGGATTTCCACCCAAACTCGGCTCCCTTGGCATCCCACACACAGCACCAGGAGCTGCCCCGAGAGCCGCCAGCCCTTCCCGCTCGCTCCTGTTCCAGCAGGTTCCGCGAGGAAGCCGCGGGATTTATCGCCCATGTGAGAAATGAGACAACTCTTAAAAAGATTAATTTATTGAAAACAGAAAAAAATTGAAAAATTACAGAAATCAGAAAAATATAAAAATTTGGGATCCTATGGCTCGGTAGATGGTATGCCCCAGGAGCGCAGGGATTTGAGATCTTCTGGCTGAGACAGCACTAGACCTCAGGTAGAGAAAAAAACTTGCAGTGCTGGGTTGACTTAAAAAAATTACTAAAAGCCCCTTAAAAGGGGTAAGGCTTTGAATGCCCAGCACCGATGTCTCCCACAGCTAGTCTGGAGAGAGCAAGAGGGGAAGAGGGAAGAGAGAAGAGAGAAGAGAGAAGAGAGAAGAGAGAAGAGAGAAGAGAGAAGAGAGAAGAGAGAAGAGAAAAAAGAAAACAGAGCCCGCCTCTCGGCTTCGTCCTCTTTATAGTTTTTGCTCCGCCCCCAATCCGCCCCCAGCCCGCCCCTTCGGTCCAAGGCGATTGGTGCTTTCCCTTTGATGGATCATCTCCGTCCACCAATGGCTCATCGTTGTCAAGGGGGGTGGTATCAGTTAGAGATAAGGGAATACAATACCTTCATGAAAATTCAGGTATTCAGGTTGCCATGGAACTTGCCTGCAGAGTAATGGCCGTGGCTAAAAATAGCTGCTGGCTATTAAGACTGGGTGGGGGGGTTTTGGCCTTGGAATCAAAATGCAAGTGAAACACCTACAAAAAGTATTAAAATACATCCAACACACCTCAGAACACTTGTAAAAGTATACAGTAAACACAGGAAAGGTAACTCTTATGGTGTACCAGTGGTTTGTAGCTTGAAAAGGGGCAAGTTTGTGATTTTTAACTGGGAAAATTTTAACTGGGAAGGGTGCAACTCTATTAATAAACTTTAAACAAATAGAAACACTGATAACGGAACTGGATTTTTGTACCTGGGCTGATGGGTTAATTGTAACATTCAATTTAAAAATAATTAACTCAAAATTAATTATTTAAAGCACTTAATATGCAAAGACCAAGCACAAATAGGGATTTCATGTATGACAGCCCACGAGCGTCAGGATCAGCCGGGCTGCAGCTCTTGGCAAAAGGAGCTCGGGGCGGCGTTTGAATTTTATTTATCCCAGTCATAAATGAGAGAGAGAAAATGAAAATGTAAAATTGAAGTGAAAGTTAAAATTAAAAGGAAAGTTGAAGTTAAAATTAAAGTTTCAAGTTAAAGTTCAAATTAAATTGAAGTTAAACTTAAAATTAAAGTTGGAGTTAAAATTAAGGTTGAAGTTGAAGTTGAAGTTAAAATTAAATTAAAGTTAAAATTAAAGTTGAAGTTAAAATTAAACTTAAAGTCAAAATTGAAGTTAAAATTAAAATTAAAATCAAAATTAAAATTAATTAAAGGTTAAAGTTAAAGTTGAAGATGAAGTTGAAGTTGAAGTTAAAATTAAAGTTGAAGTTGAAGTTAAAGTTAAAATTAAATTAAAGTTAAACTTAAAATTAAAGTCGAAGTTAAAATTAAAGTCAAAGTCAAAATTGAAGTTAAAATTAAAATCAAAATTAAAATTAAAGTTAAAGGTTAAAGTTAAAGTTAAAGTTGAAGTTAAAATTAAAGTTAAAGTTAAAGTTGAAGTTAAAATTAAAGTTAAAATTAAAGTTGAAGTTAAAATTAAAATTAAAATCAAAATTAAAGTTAAAATTAAAAGCAAAATTGAAGTTAAAATGAAAATTAAAGTTAAAGTTAAAGTCAAAATTGAAGTTAAAATTAAAATCAAAAGTAAGATTAAAATTACAGGTTAAAGTTAAAGTTAAAATTAAAGATGAACTTTAAATTAAAATTAAAATCAAAATTATAGTTAAAACTAAAATTAAAGTTAAAATGAAAATGAAAATGAAAATGAAAATGAAAATGAAAGTTAAACTGGGTTGGACAGGCTTTGGAGCAGCCTGGGCTGCTGGAAGGTTTCCCTGTCCATGGCAGGAATGGGATGGGCTTTGAAGCCTTTCCAACCCAAACCAATCAGAAATTCCAGGAGAAAAGCCCTAAAACTGAATTCTGCTGGAAGTTTCATGTGCTGTCCACCTAAAGTGCAGCTTCATTAAAAGCAGTGACTAATTAGAGCTCTGATTTTACCTAATTATTGCTGGATTTTATGTTCCAAAGCAGCTCAAAATCCCTTTCACAATTCCAGTGAGTTCCTTAGAGACGGGGATGGTTCTCCCATCCCTGTGGGAATCTCCCGCTCATCCCGTGCTGTGCAATTGCTGGGACGATAGTAAAATCAAAATTAAAATCAAAATTAAAATTAAAATCGAAATAAAAATCAAAATCGAAATAAAAATCAAAATTAAAAAAAATAGAAATAAAAATAAAAATAAAAGTAAATATAGAAATAAAAATAAAAATAAAAGTAAAATATAGAAATAAAAGTAAAAATAAAAGTAAAAATAAAACTAAAAATAGAAATAAAAATAAAACAAAAATAAAAACAAAAACAAAAACAAAAATAAAAATAAAAATAAAAATAAAAATAAAAACAAAAATAGAAATAGAAATAGAAATAGAAATTAAAATAGAAATAAAAATAAAAATAAAAGTAAAAATAGAAATAAAAATAAAACAAAAATAAAACCAAAACCAAAACCAAAACTAAAACTAAAACTAAAAATAAAAATAAAAACAAAAACAAAAACAAAAATAAAAATAAAAATTAGAATTAAAATTTAAATTAATCCTTACTTAAATGATTCTGAAACACTGACGAGCATTGGGGAAATTGGCCCTTTTAAATTAACCATTGGAGCAGCCTGATCAGGCTTTTTGCAGGAAAAGTTGGGAATTTTCTGGAGCAGATGCTGCCGATGTCCTTCTCCCAGCTGGATGGCTCAGTGACAGTCACCTGCTGGGCTTCGCTTGTCCCAGATCCAACATTTATACAGAATTTTCATGGAAATGAATCATTTTTGGAAAACAAATGCCATGTGAGTGGTTAGAGTTAATACGGCATAAAGGTGATTACATCCCATGAAATCCTAAACCCATGGAATTGTTGAGGCTGGAAAAGCCCCCCAAGGTCATTGAGTCCCCAGGCATTTCCAAACTCCCAGCGATGCCTCCCAGGCTCCGGCTGTGTCTGCAGGCCTTTGGAACTGGATGGGGAACTGGGAATTTTGGGAATCTCCACTGGGAGCAGACCATGGATCACCTCCCCAGCAATGGGCAGATCCGCTATGGCCGCAGCTGGGAGAACCGGAGGGGAGATTCCCAAATCTGGACGTGTGGGAGGTGGGGAGGGAAGAATTCCCCCATCCCGGAGAATTCGGGGCAGGCTGTGTGTTTTGTCGGGATTGCTTCATCTGATTTCACCGGGAAGGAGGAATTTACCCCTCGGAGGATGTTGGGGCTCAATGTCCAAGGAATATTCATTTCCATGGACTGCAGCTCTGCGAGAAGGAGCTTGGAGAAGGTTCCCAGGTTCTCCACATCCTGATGGAAAGCGGCTCCATTGACCTCCCAGCGGAATTGTGGGATTCTCTGGAGCATAAACGGGTGCTTGAGCAGCCCAACAGGGATCCAGCTCCGCGTCTCCCTGGATTTGCCATCCTCGCTCCTCGGAGCAGCTCAAAGGACCCCAGTGGGGAAAGACTGGATGGAACCCATCCCATTCCAGACATTCCTGACAAAACACCTCTCCTGGAGAGATTTCATCCCCTCTTCCCTCTCATGGATTTCCCACCTTCTCCCAAGCAGCCAGGAAGACGGTGAGTGTGGAAAAGCTGGATGAGGAGCATCCCATCCTCAGTATTCCAGGGGATGGGCTGGAGACTCGGCTCCCACGCTGCTCTTAAAGCTGTTGGGGATTCAGCCGGAGCTGCCAACGGAGCAGGGACAAATGCAGGGATAATCCCGGCGCTGATGAATATCCCGGAATATCCCTCCCAAAGTGGTTTAGCCACAAATTAGGAGCCTCTGCTACCAAGTGAAAGTGCTCCCAGCCAAATCGGGACTTTATTGGAAGATTATCCCAAGAATCCAATAGATTCTGCCCGGCCTGTGTTTAACAGTTCATGTCTGGAGCAGCGGAGACACCCACAGAGCGGGGCTGGGACTGGAGCATCCCTTTCTGGGCAGCATTTCCTTGGGATACCCCAAATAAATCCCTGATTTCAGCCAGGAACAGCAATTCCAAACTTCAAGGACAGTGCTGGCCTTTGGGATGGGTTTCCTGGCACTTTTCCCCCCACAGCAGAACATCTGTGGCTCCCTCTGTCCCTGCTGCTCCTTCAGCTCTGGCCTGTCACCCTCAGCCTGGCCCAAAGGAACATTTGGAGCTGTTTCCCAAGTTTTCCTCAGCCTTAGGAGCAGGGAATTAATTAAAATCGTGGCAGGTGCCAACTGTATTGGAGAACTTGAGCATCTCCTGGAGATGAAGGTGGGAGAACAAACCCTGAGCTCGCCACAGCCCCGGGCTCTCCACATCCTCTGTGGAACCTGGGATTGCTGGGATGATCCATGGCTGCTCTCCTCCAGCTGCTCCATCCCCAGGGAATTTTAACGGGATCTAAAATATTGGATTTATGGGAAAGCCTCAATGCTGCCTTTGATTCCAGCGGCAAGGAAGGAAAACTCAGCAGGGAAGTGCCCTCTGTTGATCCCTGGATCTTCCTCACTGAGTGTGAATCCTTCTCTAATGGGAAACTCTTGGAATTAGATCCACAAAGTGCAATCTGGCTGGAGGTTACACGGCTGAACTCCAAGGGTTTTGGCTGATGGGGTGTGGATGCCCTAAGCCAGTTTTGGAGGGATGTTTGTGGGCACCTCCAGGTTCTCCAGCTGTACAATCCCACACTGGCCTGAGCTTTTAGGTTCAAATATTCCCAGATGGATATTGGGAAAGCTGATGGTCCTACACAGGGCTCTGGTCCCAAGGTGGGACTTGATCATGCCAGGGTGGAATTCTGCTTCCAGCCAGCGTGGTGGGAACGGCTGTTTGTCCATCACTGCTGAGGAGACCATGGAGCCATGGAATTGCTCAGGCTGGAAAAGTCCTTTGGGATCATCGAGTCCAACCCAGCAGCACCATGGTCATCACTGCCCTGTGTCCCCAGGTGCCACTTCCACAGGTTTGGACACAATTCCAGGGATGGGGACTCCACTCCTGCCCTGGGCAGCTGTGCCAGGGCTGGGCAGCCCTTTCCATGAAGGAATCTCCCCAATACCCACCCTGCCCCTCCCTGGCCCAGCCTGAGGCCGTTCCCTCTCCTCCTGTCCCTGTTCCCTGCGAGCAGAGCCCGACCCCCCCGGCTGCCCCCTCCTGCCAGGGAGCTGTGGAATGAGAAGGTCCCTCCTGATCCCGCTTTTTTTCCAGGATAACTCCCTCAGTTCCCTCCAGAAAGATCAAATCCAGCAGTGCCAGCACTGGGGCCGGATCCCAGGCATGGAGCAGGATGTGCTGCCATTCCAATTCCCAGCCCGCCCCTAGAGATAATTCCCTGGAATTCCCACCGTGCCGCGGGCCAGCCCCCAGGAGCCGATTCCCAAATCAAGCTCTCGCTGCTGTTCCCTTTGTGTCTCCCTGATCCTCATCCCTGTCCGGGCCGGCTTCCCATGATCCCGCCGATCCCGTGTTTCCCACGTGCGTGTCCCGAGGTGGCAGCGGACGGCGCCCAGATGTGCAGCGGCTCGGGCTGCGCGGAGAGTCCGGCTCCTGCCAGATGTTGCGGCACATCCCAGGGAAGCAGAGGCGCTGCCGGCAGCTCCCTCCCCTGGGATGAGCCCAGGATCAAGGTCAGGGAGCCGCTCCCGGCAGGAGAGGGGAACTGGGGCTCTGCACCCCGGCTTTGGGGCGAGACAAGCATCCGGACAATTAGCGCCGGGCTGTTAATGAGCACGGAGGTGTTGGTGGCTGAGCACGCGATTCCCGAGGGAAAAGGAGGGATCGGGAAGGGATGGATGGGTTCTGGCAGCTCCTCGGAGCAGCCACCACATTCCCGGAGCCCATCCCGGGATCCACGTGGGACTGCCAGGCAGAGCTGAAAACCTGCTTTCCCAAAGAGTCTGCCTCTGCTTCCCCCAGATTCTTCCCTTTTCCCAAATTCCAGTGAAAGCACGGCTAAAGATTTTATGGAAACGACAGAAATGCCTTTAAAGCACTTTGGCACTGAAATGGCTGAGCCTCGAAGGGCAGAGAAAACCTCCCTGGACAGGGAGATCCTGGGATTTACCTTGGAGCGGGGAATGGGATCTCAGCTAATGGGAATTGTAGGAAAGGGGGCCGGGATGGCTACGCTGGGATGTCCTTCCCTGCCATTCCATCCCTCAGCCCAGGAACACTCCCTGTGTGTCTGGAGCAGCAGCAGCAGCGGGACACGGCAGGGACACAGCAACACTGGGGGAGAAAATATGGAATTATTGCTCTTTCTGGGGGCAAAACTGGCTCCAGCCAGGGATGGAACATTCCCTTTGGGAAGAGGCTCCTCCAGGCCACTCCCGTGGCCTGCAGAGTGCAGGATCCTGCTCACTGGGGGGGTGGATTTGGAGCTGGATCAAACTTGAATTTTTAAGGATCCACAAGACAAATATTTGAGGCCACTCATTGAATTAGGAATTCATTGAATTAGGAATTTGTCGAATCCCAGAATCCTGGCATGGCTTGGGTTGGAAAGGAATTGGAGATCACCTGGTTCCAAGGACAGGTGACAGCAAAGGCAGGGACACCTTCCACTATCCCAGATTGCTCCAAGTCTCGGCCTTGGATGTTTCCAGGGATGGGGCAGGAATGTGGGTCCCTTCTGGGATCATGTCCCACCTCTGGGAGGATCCCTGTCCTGCTCCAAGCTCCATAAAATCCCACATTTTGCTGAGAAATCCTCTTGCTGTGCAGGCTGTGTCCCTGGCATGGAATTCTCCCAGTGCCTGCCCTGCTTTCCCAACCATTCCCACATCATCCTTACGTTTATTATTTGTGGGATTAATGAGCTCCTGTGGGGCTTTATCCAGCCTGGATCTTGCCAGTGGGGGAAACAAACGTTTCCATGGATTTGGGGCACGTGACTGGAATTTTAAACTATTTAATAACAATTCCGTGAATATACATTTGTATGGGAATATAATATACACACATACATGTAAATATAATATATGAGATAGGATACAGGCACTTTGATTGGAAAATTTGGGATTTAATAGATCTGCATTAACAGGATATTTTGGAATTGGATAGATCTGTATTAACAGGATGTTTTGGAATTTCATATATCTGTATTAACAGGATATTTTGGACTTTATTGTCTCTGCATTAATAGGATGTTTTGGAATTGGATAGATCTGTATTAACAGGAAATTTTGGAATTTCATGTATCTACATTAATTTGACATCTTGGGTTCAGCTCCCCCTCTAAATGTGGGATTTTAAATGTCTTTGACACCAGAGGATGTCCAAGAAGAGCCTGACAAAACCGACTCCGTGCCTGGATCATGCTCTTGTCATCCCTGGGAATCTCAGGATCATTGGGCTTGGAAAAGACCTCCAAGCTGACCAAGCCCAACCTTTGGAAAACACCACGGGAAGCAGAGCTGATGGAAAACCCCCCACGATTCCCAGCCTGGAGCCAGCCTGGCACAGCTGCTGATCCAGCGGGGTTGTGCCCAATTCCCAGCAGCCAAATTCCCAAACTGGGAAGCTGTGCCTGGATCTGCCATCCCCCACGGGGCGGGATCACTCCCCCACGGGATCCCTGTGCGAAGGGAATGTGTGCTTTGCTCTCAGCAGCTCGTGCAAACCCAGCGAGGCGAGGATTTCCTGAACTCCGTGGAATTACGTCAGGATATCCTTGATCCCAGAAAGGATCTTTGTGCTCGGATCGGCTTAGGACGACTTATTTTCCATCTGTGGCCTTTTTCGCTGCTGGATTTAACGAGCTCTTAGGGCTGGGCTTCGTTTTGCCTCCTTCCAGGCTGGTTCAGAAAGCTGGGAATGTCCTGAGAGCAGCACAGGTTTAATTCCTGGGTTTATTTCCTCATGAAAATCCTCAGGATCTGCCACTGCCTGGGAGCTTCTCCTGCTGGTGGTCCATGAGGAATGTCCTGGTGGGATTGGGGATATCAAACAGGAGTTGCTGGCCTTGAGCAAAGTCCAAAGCAGCTCTTAAGGAATTAATGAGGCCTTGGGAGCACTCTGTGTCATCTGGAGACTCGGAGAGCTTGGAATTTAAGGCAAAACTTCCCAAAATCAGCTCCGGGGCCTCTGAGGACTGGAATGATTCTGGAGGAGGCCCCAGAGCTGCTCCCAGGGCTGGAGTCCCTCAGCTCTGGAGCCAGGCTGGGAGAGCTGGGAATGTTCACCTGGAGAAGGGAAGGACACAGGGAGAGCTCCGAGCCCCTGGCAGGGCCTGAAGGGGCTCCAGGAGAGCTGGAGAGGGACTGGGGACAAGGCCTGGAGGGACAGGACACAGGGAATGGCTTCCCAGTGCCAGAGGGCAGGGATGGATGGGAGATTGGGAAGAAATCCTTCCCTGGGAGGGTGGGCAGGCCCTGGCACAGGGTGCCCAGAGCAGCTGTGGCTGCCCCTGGATCCCTGGCAGTGTCCAAAGCCAGGCTGGACATTGGGGCTTGGATTCACCTGGGACAGTGGGAGGTGTCCCTGCCATGGCAGGGGTGGAATAAACGGGATTTAAGGTCCCTCCCAAGCCAAACCATCCTGGGATTCTGCAATTCCATGAAAAGGGCAGGAAATGACTCACAGATTTATATCCTGGCTGTTCTGAGCTCCCATGTCAACAGCAAAGAGCAAAGCTTTTGCTTATTGACTCCATTTTTTTTTCCCTTTCTCCCGGCTCCCACCCTAAATTGAAGGAATTAACTCTGGAGAGCTTCCCTTGGCACCCAGCAGGGACCTGACTGCTCGGGAAATTCCTGAATAATTCATGGCTGCCTCCCTGACTGAGGTTAGTATCAGCTTCCCCACTCCAGAGCACTCCTGAAATGTTCCATGGCCAGTCCCAGGGGATCAGGACACAATTTCCTGCTTGGGATCCAGGAGATGCTCCCAGCTGCCTCCTGGAGCAGCTCCCAGAGATCCTGGGAAGCAATTTGGGATCCAGGGATGAATGCTCAGTGTCAGTATTAACCCTTCAGCGCTTGGTGCTGGTGTTCCAATGTTTTTATGGATGCAGGGCAGGATTTGAGGACCGGATTTAAGGACAGTGTGAGGTTTCAGTCCCAGCCCTGGGGGCGGCCCCAGGTTGGTTTTGGGGTTTGCTTTGATCTTGCAGGACCTGGCACACGGCGGTTTGGAGCTGCAGCCACTCCATGAGCAAATATCCCACAAATTCTCTTGGAACATCCCACATTTAACAGGATTTTCCCAACTCTGCTTCCTTCCAGAGGCCGTATTTTGTATTTTCCTGTCCCACGGGAATGCTATCCCGGATAAAACAACGTGAATCGACATTCCATGCTCTCCAGCTCCCTGGATAGGCCCGTATCCCTCTGCCTTGGGAACAGGCAGCTTCCTCCTGCTTGGGAATGGCTTCCACGGCAAAATAAACCTGAGGGAGCAACACCAGAGAGAAAATAACCTGGGAGCAATCAGGAAGGGATAAAATCAGTGCCAGGACCCAGGGAATGGCTTCCCAGTGCCAGAGGGCAAGAATGGATGGGGTACTGGGAAGGAATTCCTGGCTGGGAGGGTGGGGAGGAGCCAGGATGTCATTCCCAGAGCAGCTGGGGCTGCCCCTGGATCCCTGGCAGTGCCCAAGGCCAGGCTGGAGCACCCTGGGAGAGAGGAAGGTGTCCCTGCCATGGCAGGGGGGAATATGGGATGATTTTAAGGCTTCTCCAACCCAAACCAGTCTGGAATTCTGGGATTCCGTGACCTTGCAGATGCTTCCACCATTCCAGTGCTCATCCAACCCTTCCAGGAGAACTTGGAGATCATCAGGACTCCAAATCCACTGCTTTTTGTGAGAAATGATTCCCAAAATGCTCTGGGTGTGGAAAACTTCCTAAACCCGGGCCTTGCTTGGGATCAAAGCTGGGTCTGGAGCCTGCGGGAGGAATTTTCGGAGCTGCTCATGTCTGTAACTCCTCGGTGAGCAGAGCAGCCGTGGCCAGAGTGACCTGTGCCTCTAAAACAGGCCCTTGGAGGGAAAACCGGGAATCTTCATCCCTCTGGGAAACGTCACTCTCCAGAGGAGCGGAACAAGTCCAGTGCAATTAGTGCTGATCATTTATTGTTCATTAACCACGTTTGGGGTTCACTTAAACCAGGGATTGTTTGAAATCCTGACTGAAGGGTCCTGTCAGGACTGGGAACTTCAGTCTGGGATGTTTAATCCCGATTTCTGGGCATTTTTTCCTCCCTTGGATGTCCCCCTTCCCTCAGCAGGTGAGCAAAGCAACTCAGCCTTGTCCCTGATAGACCTGGATCAACATCATGGAATGGTTTGGGATGGGAGTGACTTAAACTCATCCCATTCCAGCCCTTCCACTGTCCCAGGCTGCTCCAAGCCCTGTCCAGCCCGGCCTTGGGCACTTCCAGGGATCCAGGGGCAGCCAAACTTCCCTGGGAATGTGTTGTACCACAGCTCTGTGCAATTCCCACGGCACAGCCTCCACCTCCTTGGATTCCTGGATGTTTTCCCTCCCTCCCGGCCGGCCCAGCAATAACTGAGGGAATTCTGTGGGAAGCTTCTCCCAGCTCGGCTGAACTGGTTCTGGATTAATTTGAGCCTCTGGAACGGACGCCACGGGCTCATGCAGCTGTTCCCGCAGCCAGAGGCTCTGTGGAAGGGCGTGGATGAGGGATTGAGGCCGGCAGCCAGGAGCTGTGGAGACGAGGAGAACAAAAGGAATCCAAAAGGAATCCAAAAGGAATCCAGAAGGAATCCGAAAGGAATAAAGAGGGAGCGGCTGCTCTGCCTAATGAAGGCAATGAGGCAATAAAAGCTCGCTCCCGCTGCAAACCTCCTGTCAGCTCGGGACCGGCAATGAAATCCCGGGAACGGGCTCCTTGCAGCCTGGGCTTCCAGGCCCTCCAGCCCCTGGCACCGTCACTGCACCCCGACCTCCTTCCTGCATCTCTTCATTTTTATGGAGCCTGAGGTGCTGGAGCCGATCCCGAAATTCTCCCCGCTCCCGTGGCTCCCTGGCTCTGGCGGGTTGGGAATGCTCTGGGAATGCCTCACTCGCTCTGTCGCCTTTGATCCCGGGAAATGAGCCCGAGAAGTGATCCCAAGAAATGATCCTGAGAAATGATCCTGAGAAGTGAGCCCAGGAAATGATCCCGAGAAATGAGCCCGGGAAATGAGCCCGGGAAATGATCCTGAGAAATGATCCTGAGAAATGATCCTGGGAAATGATCCTGGGAAATGAGCCCGAGAAGCGATCCCGAGAAGTGATCCCGAGAAATGATCCTGAGAAATGAGCCCAGGAAATGATCCTGAGAAATGAGCCCGGGAAATGATCCTGAGAAATGAGCCCAGGAAATGATCCTGAGAAATGAGCCCGGGAAATGATCCTGAGAAATGAGCCCAGGAAATGATCCTGAGAAATGAGCCCGGGAAATGATCCTGAGAAATGAGCCCAGGAAATGATCCCGAGAAATGAGCCCGGGAAATGATCCCGAGAAATGATCCTGAGAAATGATCCTGAGAAATGAGCCCAGGAAATGATCCCGAGAAATGATCCCGAGAAATGAT
Organism: Coloeus monedula; assembly: GCF_965178545.1. Classification (NCBI taxonomy): domain Eukaryota; kingdom Metazoa; phylum Chordata; class Aves; order Passeriformes; family Corvidae; genus Coloeus; species Coloeus monedula. The sequence goes on from NC_138787.1 coordinate 39,438,588, forward strand.
CCCGAGAAGTGATCCCGAGAAATGAGCCCGAGAAATGAGCCCGAGAAATGATCCTGAGAAATGAGCCCGGGAAATGATCCCGAGAAATGATCCCGAGAAATGATCCTGAGAAATGATCCCGAGAAATGATCCCGAGAAATGATCCCAAGGAATGAGCCCCGCTGCATTCCCAGCACTCCGTCTTTTCCTGCCCCTATTCCTTCCAGGAATTGTGCCTGGAATCATTTTTATTCCCTTCCTCCGGAGCTCGTAGGAACGGCAGCGTTTTTAGGTGTTACAAATCCGGGTTTCTGGGGGATTTTGGAAACAAATCCTCCTTCCTGTGGCTAAAATTTGACTGAATAATTGGAAATATTGGCAGACCTTCCGAGGGCTTTGTTTTCCTTATCATATTCTTTCCCTTCCTGGTTTCCAGGGGTTATTCCCGGAATTGGTTTGGTGCTGGAATGGTTTAAAAAATAGAAATATTAAAATATTATATATATATAATATATAATATAAATGCATGCGCTGCATGCATTTATATTGAATTTAGAATTAATTTTTAATTAATTAATTAGAATTAATTTAACATTAATTTAAAATTAGAATTAATTTAAAATTAATTTAAAAAATTAATTAGAATTCCCTTTTGCAAGAACATCACTTCCAGGACTATGCTCGCTAACCCATGACATTAATTAATAATAATATTTAATTTCTAAATGATATAGATAATATAGAAATATATAATAACACATATTATTTATTTCTTTCATTATAATAAATAAATAATTTTCACACCCTCCCCTGCCTTTAGGCTGCTTTTAAACCCTGTTAAAACTTCATTAGTGAAGTTTAAAGCTGTGTTAGGCTCAGTTTAGTGAAGGAAATTCTGCTTTGGCGTGGTCTAAATGCTCACCTGGGTTTAAAATATTCCCCTGGGAGTTTGCCTGAACTTTCTGTGTGCTAAACCCAGATATTTCCATCTAAAATGTAAATTTGAACTTCAGTTTAGCTCTGAATAGAACAACAGAACAGCAGAGGGAAGTCCTGCTTTATTTGGGATGGTTGTGATGGCATAAGAATAAAAAAAAATAATAAATTTTTTTAAAAAAATTAAAAATAGAAAAATAATAATAGAAATAAAAATAATAATGGAAATAAAAATAAATATCATAAACAGAATATAAATAAAGATAATAATCAAAATCCATCTAAAAATAAATATCATAAACAGAATAAAAATCAATATGATAAAAATCAAAATCAATATAAAAATATCATAAACAGAATAAAAATAAATATAATCAAAATCAATATAATAAAAATCAAAATCAATATAATAAAAATCCTAAGCAGAATAAAAATAAATATAATAAAAATGAAAATCAATATAAAAATATCATAAACAGAATAAAAATCAATATAATAAAAATCAAAATCAATATAAAAATATCATAAGCAGAATAAAAATAAGTATACCAAAAATTTAAAATCAATATAAAAAATAAATAGCCTAAAAATAGCAAAAGTAGATACCATAAAACATTAAAAAAAATATAATAATAAAAAGAAATCCCATTAAAATAACAAAAATATTAAAATAAATAGAATAAAATCATAACATAATTAAATATTAAAATAAATATAATCAAATAAAATGATCATCAAATAATAAAACAAAATAATAATGAAATGACGAAATAATAAAATAATAACAAAAATATTAAAATAATAATAAAAGAAATATAATAAAAATATAACAAAGTCATTACAAAAAATAAATAAATAAATAAATTAATAATAATAATATTTTCCTGTGCTTTAACGAAGCCCCATCTTTCAGTTTTGCACGGACTGGAGCCTCTTTGGCAGCCGTGGCTCATCCCAGCGCTGCTCTCCCGGGGATTCCCGTGGCTCTGGAATGAGAGGAAACCTTCGATGCTTGCGCGGAGCAAACATCGGCACTTCCCCCGCATCGATCCCAAAGCTGCCGCACCTTCCATGGGCTGCTCTTTAATCAGCCCTTAATGAACAGCGCTTGCTAACGAGCAATCACTGCTGCAACAGCACGGGGACTGCGATCGGCATCTTGGGATTCACCGGCATTTGGGGTTGGGATTTTGCACTCCGGGGTGAAAAGTGGATGGGATGGGGGTGATCCTTTGGGAAGGGAGAGCAGCAGGAGCAGGTTCTCCATGGCTGAAGGAGGCAAGTGCTGACCCCGGAGGGAAGTGGGGACAGGCAATTTTTAGGGTCACACTTCGGTGAGGGAATACAGGCACTGTTCCCACAGAATCCCAAAACTTTTTGGGGACTGAACTTTAAATCCCATCCCATTCCACAGGGACACCTCCCACTATCCCAGCCTGGCCTGGGACATTTTCAGGGATGGGGCAGCCACAGCTTCTCTGGGAATTCTGTGCCAAACCCTCACAGGGACCAATCCCTTCCCAAAATCCTCCTCCCAGGTGCAGCTTCTTAGGGAAAAGGTTGGGGGATGAGCAGCTACACCTGGTAGTAACTGCCTGGGTATAAATGGGCTTGGAGGGGATTTGGGGCAGTGGGAAGTGGAAAGGATGAGTTGGAATGGTCCTGCTGGGTTTGGCATCCAAGACTGGCAAAGGTTTGGCTTCCCCTTTGGAGGGGTTTGGATGTGATGATGTTTATTGGACATTTACTGGATATTTGAGGACATTTGTTGGAAGTTTATGGACATTAATGGGAAAGTTATCATCTGGGAACATGCACTGGATCAGAAGGGAGCTGTGAGGAAAGCAGGATGGGAAGAAGCCATCAAGAGGGTTTTTTTGGGATTTTTGTGAGGGAAATGTGTGTTAGTACCCAAATCTTTGGGATATGCTCACTTTATTCCATGATTAGCCCCTCTTTTCCCAAATAATTCTATCCTGGCTCTCCCTGTCTTTATTTCTGGGTTTACCTCTGTCCAGCAAACTCTGGGAGCAGTTTTAAATTCCCTGCTGAGGGTGGGAATTATAATTTGAGACTCTTGTTGCCCTTTTGACCAATTCAGTCAGAATTTGGTGACTTGCTCTGCCTTCGAGAGGCTTGGAAGTGGTGGCATTTCCTTGTTATTTATGGACATTTATTGGAGAATTATTGGGAAATTACCAGCTTGGAGCATGCGCTGGGTTGGAAGGGAGCTGTGAGGAAAGCAAGATAGGAAGAAGCCACCAAGAGGGTTTTTGTGAGGGAAATGTGTGTTAGTACCCAAATCTTTGGGATACACCCAGATGTTTCCATTTATTCCCACAATATTGGGATATTATTTAGGAAATAACGGAGTTTGAGCACGAAGATTTGGGCTGTCTTTAGAGGTCCTATGTGAATTTGAATGGTTTTACATTAAACCCCCCCCTATGGTATTTCCTCCACATAGGAATTTTTCCACTCCTCGCAGTAATTTAAAGATTGATGCCTGGTAATTAAGTGGCTGACAAGGAGGCAGGATTAATTGGGAATGCAGGTGAAACCCATTAGGGATGGCTCTCTCCATGCAGAGTCCCTTTGCTCTTATCAGATGACGAAATTTCCCTTTTTGTCTTCCCTCACAAACTGCTCCTCCCTTGCAGAGGTGGAAAACAACGTTGGATGTTCCAAAAGATAAACCCGGGAGTGAATTCCTCCCTGCTCCTGTCCTCACGGAAGGGTTCACTGGGAACCATACAGTTCTTCTTGGGAAAACCATAAAGCTGTCATGGGGAATGGGGGATTTATGTCTGAGCGTGCTGCCAAGGCACAGGGATGCTGTTTAAAATCACCAGGATTTTCCAGGTTTTATTAGGTGCTCACTGAACTGATCCTGATGCTGTGAATTCCCTGGATTTACTCTGTTGGATCAATCCACGGTTTGGTACAATTCCAGACTGGCTTAGGTGGGAAGGGATCTTAAATCCCATCCTGTTCCACCCCCAGGGACACCTCCCACTGTCCCAGGCTGCTCCAAGCCCCAGTGTCCAGCCTGGCTTTGGGCACTGCCAGGGATCCAGGGGCAGCCACAGCTGCTCTGGCAATTCCAGCCAGCAATTCCCAATTCCCAATCTCCCACCCATCCCTGCCCTCTGGCACTGGGAAGCCATTCCCTGGGTCCTTCCCTCCATCCCTTGTCCCCAGTCCCTCTGCAGCTCTTCTGGAGCCCCTTCAGGCCCTGCCAGGGGCTCGGAGCTCTCCCTGGATCCTTCTCTAAATGCTTTCTTGCATTCCTGAAAATATCCCAGCCTGCTTCCTGGTGTTATTTTTCCCATTATCTCCCACAACAATGAATCCCTGACATTTATCCTTCCTGTGCCTGGAACACAAAGCAACCCCACTTCAAAAACCAGGGATGGAGGAGAGGGAATGTGAGCAGGAGGGGGTGGGAAAGGATCTGTGGATGGTTTGTGCTTGCAGGGAAAGGTAAAATGTGGATTTGGCTGAAGGTCAGGGAGGAGATTCCAGTCATTTCCTGGATTTTAAAGCCTTTTCTTCCACGCGGGAATGGAAATGGATCGAGGTGATAAAATTCAGGGATGATTTGCTGTTGGTGGCTCAGCAAAATGGACACTTAGACCCTCCCAAAGCTGCTCCCTGAGAGCCCAAAATCCCTGGATTTGGCTGAGCACTGAGGTTCCCCCAGCAAAGGAGGAGAGAGGGCACAAAAGGCAAAATCCATGTGGGGAGTGCCAGGCCCAGGACAACGGGAGGAGAGCTGGGAATGGGGTTATTCCTGAATCTCTGCTCCAAATGTCCCTGGCAGTCCCAAGGGAAGCAGGAGGGAGGTGTGGGAGGTTTTGTTCAGCCACAAAACCTGGCAAAAATGATGGAATGGTGCAAAATCAGAGAGTTAAAACATCTCCATTCCTGAGGGTGCGTCCTCTTCCATAAAACCTGGCTGGGTCAAATCCCTAAAAGTTTCAGGCTCCCTGAGCTGTCCCAAGGTGTCACTGCTCTCTCTGGTGCCTCTGCCTTCACCTGCTCTGATTCCCAGCCTTATCTCCCACCTGCTGGGAGCTGAATTGTTGGGAGGTTTGAATTTCAAAGGTTCAGCTCTGCTGCATCCCGTCTGTGCTGTCACTCACACCCTTAATTAGCTCCTAATTAAAATCACTCTGAGTTTTGGGGGTCCAGCACCTTTTCCTGGGCTAATTCTGAGCCTAAATGGTTCAGGTGAGAGGTGGGGCTTGGTTCAGGGTTGGTTTTGGGGATCTTGGGGCTGTTTTCCAATCTTGATCCTATGAAAATGAAGGGTTCGGGGTTCATTTTTAGCAGTGGGCTTTGCTTGGAGTGCCAGAGTTGGAGTGGACACTTCCTTCTGTTTAGCCAGGAAAACTGGGATTCCAGGAGCCCAGAGAGGTAAAATGAGGCTCTGGGGTTATCCCAGAAAAACCCAGCCAAATCCTTAACCCTGCCCTCTGGGAATGGGGTTGTTTAGGCAGGAATAGCCACAAGATTCCAGGATCCAGGTGCAAGCAGAAGGAATGTGGTGACTTTGAGCCTCAGGTCAATTAAAAGACATTAAAAGGACTTGTCTTGTTCACCTCCCCTGCTGCTTCCTGCAGGAGCCAGGAGCTGGAAAAACTGGAGGAATTTGGGCAGGAAAACTCTCTTTTCTTCCTCAAAATTCATCTCCAGAGGGAGATATCCAAATGTTTCCTACAGTGGGAACGGGGGGAGAGACAAAGCTGCCCTGGCTGGGATCAAATCCCTTTGGGATTTGCCTGAGTGGCTGAGCAGCGCCAGCTCCTCTGCTCTGCCAGAACATCCCGAGCCTCCTCTGCTGTGCTCTGGGATATCCTGGAGGGAACAGCTTTAATGGGAAGAGCAGGAATGGCTTTGCTATCCCACGGATCACCCCCAGCCTCTGCTCTCAGCAGGGGCAGCTTGGCTGCTGCTGTTAAATAAAAGATGCTCCGGAATACTGGAGTCAGGATTGGCTGGAGGGGGGGGAAGCCATTAGTTTTTCCTCTTGGAAAGATGGATGGGAGGTTTTAAGGAGCTGGGGCTGCATCCCGGGATATTTGCAGTGGCTGCAATAATTCCTGGGAGGTGATGAGGGAAGTGACAGCAGGGCTGGGGTTTGGCTTGGGAGGAGGCCAAAAAAAAGGACAAAATTGGGCTTCAGGCATCAAATCCATCACTGGGAATGAAGGGAAGTCAGGGCAGCTCCGGAGCTGTGCTCCATGGAACAGCAGGAGAAATCCTTGCTCCCACAAAGTTGGGGAACAAACCCAGGGGTGCAGGGGGATCCTGGGCTGGTCCCACCCTTTACAGTCCCTGCTTCGGAATGTTGCGTTCCTATCGAAGCCGGTTCCAGCAATCCTCGTTCTTCTCCCACGCTGTGCTCCTGGAATCCTGGAGCAGCTGATCCCTGCTCTAGGGTGAAATGAAGGGAGGGATTTTGCAGCTCCTTGTGCCCCATTCCCGCTCCCATTCTTCCCATTCCAGAGGTGCCCCTCCCTCCTCACAAAGGCCGAGCACCTCCTGCTCCTGAAGGAAACAAATGGCATTGTTTTCCCACCTGGAAAAAGTCGGAGTGGAAGAAATGGAGCACCAAATATCCCACAGCAGGTGGCAATGGTGAAACGAGCAAAACCACAGAATAACTGCTGAGCTGCTGCTTGTTTTCCTTTTTTTTTCCCCCACAATTTTTTCTTTCCCAGGAGGGGAAAATGATTCACAGAATAATTTGGGATGGATGCTCGGAGCCTCAGGGGTGTCAATTTTCCAGGGCTGAGGGATGTGGATCTGAATCCGCCCCCTCAGTGGGGAGCCAGCAGCTCTTATTTGGAGATTTTTTTATTTTAATGAGCACACGGAAGTCAGCCCAGGCTCCCAGACAAGCTGAAATCAGGATATTCCCAGAAGATTTTCCCTCTAAACCCGGCTCAGAAGCTGGAAAAATGCAGGTGGAGGTGTCAGCGCAAGGAATTAGTGCTCAGAACTTGGGAATTGGGGGGGGAAAGAAGCAGTGGGAGCTCTTGGATATTGATCATTAAATTAGTCTTGGAATTCATGGCGGTCAGTGTCCTTTTCCCGATATTCCTGCTGTCTGTTTCCCTCCTGGATGTGTTTTTCCCTCTCTTTGAGGAGCCCTGGGAAGCACCCAATGAGCCCCTGGATGCAGGTGAGGGAATGAAGTTCCTCCTCTCCCAGCAAAAACTCCCAGGATGGAGTAAAAATCTTGGGAATTGAGTTGCATAAATTAATCCCAAAATTTAGGCTCTGCCTGGTGTCTTTTGGATTTGAGGCTGAATTTCGTGGACCAACAAAATCCTGCTGGATTTTTCCTGCTGGAGTTCCAGGAATGTTTGGCCAATGCTCGCAGGCACGGGGTGGGATTGTTGGGATGCCTGTGCACAGCCAGCAGCTGGAAAAATGATCCTGTGGGATCCTTCCAGCTCGGGATATTCCATGATTTTCAAATTTGAGTAATTTGGGGTGATTTCTTTTAGGATTTCCCTGGAATCCTGGAATTAAAGTCTGTAAGGAATTGTTATTGGTGAGAAATTGTTGCTTTACCCTCCTGGCATTGCACAAAACCTGGATTATTACAGAAATTGGGAATTCATTGGTCTTGATTAAGCCATTCTTGGTGTCTTCCGGAATTCTGGCACCTGGAAATTCCCAGGGATAAATGGACCATGGAAACAAAGGATTGTTCCCAGGTTTCCTGAGTGCAGCTTCCCCTGCGAAAAACCTGGAGGGAACGGGAATTGTGCAATTCCCTCTGCCCGGGCCTGCTCCAAGCTGCTCCTGCAGCTTCCCAGGAATCCATTTGGCACTTTTTGGGAGCGGTACAACAGGATTTGAATCCAGGGAACAAGTGAGCAGGGAGAGGAACAGTGTGTTGGGATGTGGGAGCAGAGCTGCTGTAGGAATTCTGGCTGGGATGGGGTTTTATTGGGAATTCTATTTGATATAAAAACATGAGGTAGGAGTGTCCCTGCTGGAAAATCCCACCTGGATGTGGGTCTGGCCAGGGAGCTTTTTATGGGATTGGGGGTGCATGGAGCAGTGAAAGCACTCTGGAAAATTCCAGGAATGAGGCTTGCATTAAGGGTGATGGATTGTGTGCTCCATGCACTCAGAGAAGCCTTTACCACTCCAGCTGCATTTATTCCCATCTTTTCACTTCCATCATCTCCAGTGACGGGAAGTTTCCCAAGTTAATTGGATTCTTCAGCAGTTTTTGGGTATTTTTCCCAGGGAAAAAAAGCAAATTGATCTCCCCCGTTGCCCTGAAGATGCAAAGCTTTGAGATGGAGCTGAGGTGGAATTTATTTTATGACAAAACAGGAGATGAAAAACAAGTACCGGGAATGAGCCATGAATTTTTCCTTGGGAGTGGGAGAGCAGTGGAATATTCTGGATAATCCCCTGGCACCTGGAGCAGTTCAGCGGGGGGGGGGGGGGGGGGGGGGGGGGGGTGAGGGCTGAAACATTCCCAATCCCACAGGGATTGGTGCTGCTCTCCTGGAGAGCTGGGAGCCAGAGGGTCCTGCAGGGCTGGATCCCAACAGGGCAGGGATGGGCTGGGTGATCCAGGATCCAACTGGGATGGGGTGGGAGAAGGGAAGGACACAGGGAGAGCTCTGAGCCCCTTGCAGGGCCTGAAGGGGCTCCAGGAGAGCTGGAGAGGGACTGGGGACAAGGCCTGGAGGGACAGGAGCCAGGGAATGGCTTCCCAGTGCCAGAGGGCAGGGATGGGTGGGAGATTGGGAATTGCTGGCTGGGAGGGTGGGGAGGGGCTGGGCTGGAATTCCCAGAGCAGCTGTGGCTGCCCCTGGAAGTGTCCCAGGCCAGGTTGGATGGGGCTTGGAGCAGCCTGGGATAGTGGGAGGTGTCCCATGGCAGGAGCTGGGGAATTTTGAGCTTTAAGGTCCCAGCCATTCCATGATTCTGTGATTAATAACTCCCCCATCCCTCTCTCTAATTAAAAGGGGTTCTAAACAAAACACTGGGAATGCTGGTAGGTTACAGGATCCTTAGTTCTGTAATTAAATGTCTGTTTGGCTGAGATAAGGATAATTAATCCAATTACTATTCTGGAATAGAATAATTTTAAAGATAAGAAAATTGAAATGTAAGGAAAGGTTTTTCCACCGAGGGTGGGGAGGCAGTGGCACAGATTCCCAGAGAAGCTGTGGCTGCCCCTGGATCCCTGGCAGCGTCCCAGGCCAGGATGGAGCACTGGGATAGTGAAGGTGTCGCTGCCCATGGAGCAGGTGGAATTAATGATCAGAATCATTTCACTCCCATTTTTCTGCTTCTAATCTTGGGTTTTATTCCCAGGTGCCTGAGGACATGAAGGGAATGAGGGATGGGGCAGCTTCCCTGGATAAGCTGTGCCAGCTGCTCCTGAGCTCTGGGGCTGTTCATCCTGAAAAACTCAGCCACCTCTTCCCTCCCTGAGGATCCTGCTGGATCTGGTCCTCCTGAATCCCCTGGGAAAACGAAATATTTGGGCTTGGATGAGGCAGGGAGTGCTGGGCTGCCGGTGATGGCTGCAGAGGGGGATTTGGGATCATCTCACCCCTCTCCCACATGTGGGGCAGCCCCAGCTGCTCTGGGGGAGCATTTCTGCCTTTCCCTGAAGGTTTAAACCTGTCCTGGCTGTCAGCAGCTCTGCCAGGAAACACAGGGAGTGTCTCCCAGAGGATAAAGATGAAGGGAACAGTGCCAGGGAGACATCTGAAAGCTTGGGAATGAAAGGAGAGCAGGGAACAGCTGAAGGCCCGACAGGCCCCGAGCTGCCAGCAGCCAGCCAGGCTTTCAAATCGTGATTTGCCAGCTCAAATTTGTGTCCAAAAGGCAGCTCTGCTCCCTCCTGGAATAAAGCTGCCTCCTGAGCTGCTGGGTTTTGTGGCAGTGTCTGAGCACTTGGATGAGAGGCTGCACGTGAATTCACCGGCTCTGGGTGCGGGGCCTGTAAAGCTGCCCCAGCTCTGGGCTGGACACTGATCCTTCCCTCCCTCCCTCCTTCCTTCCCTCCCTCCCTCCCTCCCCATCTGGGAATGCTTTATTCCCAGAAAGGGCTGGCCAGCCCTGGCACAGGGTGGGATCACCAGCCCTGGAGGGATTTCCAAGCATGGGGGACATGGGGCAGTGCTGGGAATGGCTGGGCTTGATCTTGAAGGGCTTTTCCAACCTTGATGATTTTACACTTGATTCCATGGATGCCATGGAGTTTTATTCCTTGTCCTGGTTGCAGGCATGCTGTGGAGTTTTATTCCTTGTCCCTGGATGCTTTTACCTCCCCTTTCCCTGGTTTTTTCCTGCTTTTTCCACCACGGTTGAGGTTTTTCCTGGCCCAGGTTTCACCTGGCTGCCTGCAGAGCCTGGAACACCCCTGAGGCAAAATCACTTCCCTGAGTTCTGAATGTCCAATAATTCCTGTTCAATGTTCCCTGAGGTGATGCCGAGGGATTTGGAAGGGCTGGGGAAGTTTGGACAGGGAGGAAAAATCCCTGAAGGGTGTGGGCTGGAGATTTCTGGCTTTGAAGGTGCTCAGAGGAGTCAAACCAGGCTTGAGTTTGGGTTTAAATTGGGGTTTGGCTGCCCATAATTGCTGAAAATCTGGGAAATGAATGTTCAGCAGAAGCACCAGGAGGAGTTTGAGCAACATTTCACTGCTGGCTCTGCCGTTCCTTGGTGATTTGTTGGATTTGAAGAGCTCAAGGATCACCTCACCACTCAAACAGGAGGGTGGAAACATTCCATGAGGGGAATGTTTGGGAATGCCGTTAAAAGGAAAACCACTCCAGGAAGGGAAAGGTTCTTAGGTGCATGGACTGATTTGAAATCCATTTTTTAGCAAGAAAATTCAAATTATAATCCTGCAAACAAACCCTGTTCTGTGCCTTTATTCCCTCCTCAAGGCAATAAAGCAGTCAGGACAAAAAGCTGCTTTATTACAACATCTCCAGTCCTGCCTTGTCTGCTCCCAGGATGTAAATTGTGGAGTGACAGGAATAAATCTCCATCTCCAGGCCTCTCCCAGAGGTGCAATTCCAAAGGAACTGCAGCTCTCACAGCACGCTCGGGGCTGGTGCTGCTCAGTGCAATATGAAGTTGTATTTACCCATTTTTCTGTGCTTTCTCAGCAATGGAAGTGCTAAAGCTGCACAATAAATCAAATCCTGGGAGTGCAGTGAGTGCTGCCTGTCCTGCTGCTGCTTTTATTCCCAGGCTTTGATTCCAGAGCATGTGGAGAAAAATTCATCTCAAATCCAAGCTCTGCCTCAGCCTCGTGGTAGAGAGCTGGGAAGGAAAAGTGGATTTATCCGAAATGAATCTCTCTCTTCAGCTCTGAAGATCTCTTGGAAAATGCCTCTGGCTTGACTGTGGGTTTGGTTTTGCTGGAAATGGGAATTTGGGGCAGGAATTCAGCTCTCAGGTGGGAAATGAGGAGGGATGGGGAGCCTCTGGCCTCCCAGCAACACCCAGAAATTACTCAAGGTTGGGCTGGTTTGGGTAAAAGGCCAGTTCAGGACATGAGTTGGACTGGTCAGAGTGGTGGGGTCTGGTCTGGACATGGAGCTTTTGTAAATCCCAGAATCTCTGGGAACTTAAATCCCATCCAGTGCCACCCCTGCCCTGAGGTGAAAGTTGGGAATGTGAGCAGTGTTTGTCTGCAGGGATGGGAGAGAGGCTCTCCCTGCCCCTGGGCCTGGATTTGCCTGGGCCACAATCCCACAGGAGGAGAGGAAAAATGTGGGCTTGGACTTTATGGAATGCCAGGATAGCTGGGGTTGGAAGAGACATTAGGGATGATCCCAATCCATCCCTGCAGGGACACCTCCCACTGTCCCAGGCTGCTCCAACCTGGCCCGGGACCCTGCCAGGGATCCAGGGGCAGCCACAGCTGCTCTGGGACAACATTTGTGCCCTTCCCTGAATATTGAAGCCTTAACAATTCCATTGGCCTGGCTTTTCCTGCTGCTCTGGCTGGGAAACATGGACAGTCTGTTCAAGGACGAGTTTGTGTTTGGGAGGCCTGCTGCCCTCGAGGTGTCATTTTCTCTTTAGCAGAGGCAGCTTCAATAAAGCCAATTTTTCTTGTTATCATCTCCTCTTCCTTCCTCTGGCTGCCCTTTGTGCCTTGACTGATGATTTTTAAAGGAGTTATTCCAACCTCTGGGAATGCTGCCAGGTCTGAGCAGGTTTTTGTGGGCAGATGCTTCACCTGTCTGTGTGTTTGGGAACCTCCTGCTGCTGATCCCAGATTTTCCCTGGATTGTAGAATTTGAGTGGGAGGGAAAATAGCTGAAGTATTTTTTAAAGCACATCCCAATCCTTTCTCCACATCAACCTGGACTAACACAGGGTGGTGTGATTCCTATTTTAGTCCTGGTTTAATGCCCTTTCTCCTCATAAAGCCAGGCTGGATCTTATCCCTGAAATCTGATTTGTGCCATGGGCCGGAAGGCAGGAGAAGCATTTTCCAGGGTTTATTGTGTTTTATGAGGCTGTGGAGCTGTGTAACCCTCTGTGCAATAAGGCTGTGGATGAGAGATGGACACAAATCCCTGTTCCATAGGAAGCCCCAGAACTGGGGTACAATGAAGCAGGAACGGGAGGGAATGTGCCATTGAATCCCATTCCAACACCTTTGGGGCTCCACAGCTCCAGGCCCCCCACATTCAGTGTAATTTGGGGCTTTTAGGTCCTATTACCCCATTCCAGCTGGGCACTGAGCAGGGAAATGGGATTAAAGGCTCATCCCAAAAAAGCCTGAGGGCTGCCAGGAGCTGCAGGTGGAGCAGGATGTTGGGATTTTGGCAAATTTCCCACCCCTAAGGAAATGAAAGTTGGGAATGCGAGCAGTGTTTGTGTGCAGGGAATGGAGAGAGGCCCTTCCTGCCCTGGGGCCTGGATTTTCCTGGGCCACAATCCCACAGGAAGAGAGAAAAATATGGGTTTGGACCTCATGGAATCCCAGGATAGCTGGGGTTGGAAGAGATGTTAAGGATGATCCCAATCCACCCCTTCCAAGGGCAGGGACACCTCCCGCTATCCCAGGCTGCTCCCAGCCCCAATGTCCAGCCTGGCCTTGGGCACTGCCAGGGATCCAGGGGCAGCCACAGCTGCTCTGGCAATTCCAGCCAGCAATTCCCAATTCCCAATCTCCCACCCAGCCCTGCCCTCTGGCACTGGGAAGCCATTCCCTGTGTCCTGTCCCTCCAGGCCTTGCCCCAGTCCCTCTCCAGCTCTCCTGGAGCCCCTTCAGGCCCTGCCAGGGGCTCGGAGCTCTCCCTGGCTCCTTCCCTTCTCCAGGGGAACATTCCCAGCTCTCCCAGCCTGGCTCCAGCCCTTGGAGTTTAAGGGCTGTGGGAGGGTTTTCCAAACAAGGTCCATCCCACAGGTGGGAAGGTCTCCTGGTAGGATATGGATACAGGTCTGGCTGCAATTCCCAAGTCTGCTGAGTCCCATTTTCCTGGTTTTTAGAACCCTGCCCTGTTCAAACCCACTGGCAGCTGTTCCCAAAAAATCTGAAGGTCAGCCTTTGTGCCAGAATCCTCTTTTCCCAAAAATATGTTGTCCCAAATCAGGTGCATTGATGAAGAGCTTTGACAAGTGGGATTGTTTTCAGGGAAACAGCCGCCTCCTCCTGGAGAAACACATCCCATTTCCTCCTGGAATTTTGGCTTCCATTGCCCAGAGGATTTTGGTTCAGTCATGGGATAAAATCGAAATAAATCCAAAATAGAATTGAGGCCGTTCCCTTTATTCCAACAAATCCTGGGATGATTTAAAGGAGAAAAGGAGGATTTTGGAAGGCTTCTCCTACAGAAAAATGTTGGCCAGATAAACAGGAGCAATTAGTGCTTAATGAGGACACCGAGTCCCAACAGTTTAAGTCTGAACTCCCACGTTTATTTTTCCAACAAAATGCATCCAGACCAAATAAAAAAGATCCCAGAATTCATCTGTGCAGGGATTTTTTGCTGGGCTCTCTTGCTCCTAAACTGAGTGAGTAATTTGCATTTAAATCCAGCACTTCCATGCATTCTTTTATTCCTGCTTAATTTAAATATTAATTATCTCTTTAATATCTCGTTGTTTTTATTATTTAACTTTTATAGAGGTGGTTGCTGTTAGTTTTTGTGCTGTTGGACAAGAGGAAGCTGTGGCACTGTGATAAAACCAGAGGTTTCTGGATGTTTCCAGCAGCTTTTGCTGTGGGGTCCTCCTGCAGTTTGGATGTGCAATTCCAGGTCGGATATTGCTGCTTGTTATGACAATTGCAATTAAGCTTTCAAAATAAATTGGCAGGAATTAGCCTAAAAATTGGGAAAGTCATCCAAATATTTCTCCAAGTATGAGAAGAGTTTGGCTTTATTAGAAAATGAAATTAGGTTTGAACTGCAGCACAAAAGCTAAGCTTAAAATAAGCCCATTTGTTTTCTCCAGCTGCTAAACTGCTGCTTAGACCCTGATTAGTGCCATTAAAGCAGTATTCACAGAACTGTGTCTGCTTTAAATAGGAGTTTTCCTTGAGGAGAAATTCCTGTAAAAGGAGAAAATACTGATGGAAAGAAAGGGGAATATGTGGGAAGCGATGGGGAGTGAAAAATCAGGGACCAGAGGGAATGTTAAGAGTGAGAATAATTCATTTCCCCCATTTCCAACAGCTGGGAAACTTCCTGGGGGTGCGTGGATAAACCTCTCCCAAATTCCAAATAGCAACAAGCGGAGCCAAGGTGAAATCCTGGCTTATTTATGGGAATGTTGGAGCTGGGAGCAGCCACTCCTGGAGTTCCTTCAGCAAGGACTTCGTTGTTGTTCCATGTAAATGCAAAGACTTTGTAAAAATCTAATTTATTCCAAAGGTGGGAAGGAGCTGGAGGAGGGAAGATTTCATGGGATATTGGGAAGAAGTTGTTCCCTGTCAGGGTGGGGTGGGCCTGGAACCCTTGGCCTGCTCTGTCTGTGGGAGGAGTGAAAAGAAATCCAGATAAATTTAACTTTTCCCAAGATTTTGGTCACTGTTTTTTGTCCTGCTGCAATGCTGGGGTTTGTGTGGAAATAAATCAATGGGAATTTAGCTCATTCCAGGATTCCTGTCACTGGGTTTTGCTGCTTTCGCACAGCGCGAGGCCCTGACATTTCACTGGAACCAGAGGGGTGCCAAAGGCAGCTGCAATTCCCAGGTTTTAATGGGAAGAGTGCAGATTTTACGTCTACTGCGGTTAAATGGGGTTTTCCCCCTCATTTTTCCCTCAGATCAGGAGTGAGCAAAGACCTTGGCCCACCTTGGTGGCATTTTTTATTCCATTTAAAACAAAACTCCAGCAGTGCCAACAAACCCTTTCTTGGGCATGGATTGGTTTTCCCTGCAACGTGAACATTCCTGGATGTGGAGTCTCTTTTTAAAATGATCTTTTCTGTTTTTTCAGCCAGATGTGCTTGTTACTGATTTTATTTGCAGCTTTTTGTGTTAGAGTTGGACTTTTAAATTCAAAACCTGTCCAGGTACGAATCCATCCTGGAAAAAGCAGCCTGGGAGCAGTGGAGAGATGAATCCCACTGAGCAAAAAAAGGGGGAGTGATTGAGAAGATGGAAAAAAACCCAAGCCAGGCTGTGGATGAGCCTGTCCTGCTTTTCCCTGCCAGGCTCTCTTCCTGAATCTCCACACCTCAAACGCTACTAGAAGGAGTAACTCAGGAGTAACAGAGCCAGAGGTGCTCCCTGATCCTTTAAATGCCTTTAAATTTGTTGGATCTCAGGCCAGGAATGCTTTGTTTTCCCACAAATGCCCAGTTTGGGAGTCCAAGGAGCTCCCAAATCCACTGGAAGGTGATAATGGCCAAGAGCTGGATCAAAAGGAGCATTTCCCACCCAAACCAGGGTGATTTTCCCGGAATTTGGTGACCTTTGGGTTTTCCCATCGGGTGCTGGAGTGGCTCTGAAATCCTAAATGAGCTCCAGCATTTTTCCTTAAGGAAGGAGGAAGAGGTGGAGAGCGGGATGTGAGAAAGCAGGGTGGTGGTGGGCTCCCAGATTCCAGCTGGGTTTGGGATTTAAGGTGAGGAATTGTGTTTTCCTCATGCTAATTCCTGTCTCTGGCATGGAACGGGAATGGGATGGGAATGTGGTGCAGGAACAGCAGACAGGAGGTGTTGGGTGAGATGAGACTTCCCAGGAGAAGGATAAAGGCAATTTAAAATCACCTGACTGCATAAAAAAGAAAATAAATTCAAGGGATTATCAGTAATTCCAAGAGGAATTTCCTTCCCAACCCCAAATTCTGGAGGCAGCTGAGGAAAGGGCAAAAATGCCAGTCCTGATGGAGCTCAGGAGCAGAATTTTCCTGCAGTTTCCATGGGGTTTTTTTGGGCCAAACTGGGGTGGCTGGGGGGGTCAGTGCTGGGTAATTTGGTTTTTTAAAATAAAATCAGCCACTGAGCAAGGGAAGCAGGGATGTGATGGGAGAGTGGCCTGGAAAAAAGAGCTGCCCTGGAGCGATATTGGAAGCGGATGGATTTTCTGTGTGTAACTCCAAGGCAGCAGGGCAGGAAAATCAGCTGGGAGGAGCCGTGTCCCACTGTTCCCGTGGGGATCTGCTGGGAGACTCCAGAATTCTACAGAATATTCCATGAGAAGGCGCATTTCTCGTTTATTTTATGCCAAAGTCAGGATGTGAGAGCGGGGAAAATGAAAATGTGGGATGTTTGCGGTGTACCGTCGGATGCTGCTGTTACATAACCTCAGGTTCTCGGCCGCTCCAAAATCAATTGTCCTGGGAAGCGCCGTTCCATGGGGACACAGGGCAGCACTTTGTCACAAGGCATCAGGCCACGCCTCGCTGAATTCCCGGGATCCATCCCCTCCGATCCATCCCCTCCGATCCATCCCCTCCGATCCGTCCCCTCCTGGGCCGCTCGGGATGGGCAGAGGCTCCCCCCGCCCGGAGCAGCTGCTGCAATGCACAAAAGGCATGGGAAGGTTTTCCTGAGCTTTTCCAAATGGAGGAGGTTTTAAAGAGGAATTAAAATATTTAATGGGAAATGGGAATGTTGTTGGAAAGTGTTCTGTCCTTGCTTTGGAGCCAGGCTGGGAGAGCTGGGGATGCTCACCTGGGGAAGGGAAGGACACAGGGAGAGCTCCGAGCCCCTTGCAGGGCCTGAAGGGGCTCCAGGAGAGCTGGAGAGGGACTGGGGCCAAGGCCTGGAGGGACAGGAGGCAGGGAATGGCTTCCCAGTGCCAGAGGGCAGGGCTGGGTGGGAGATTGGGAATTGGGAATTGCTGGCTGGGAGGGTGGGGAGAGGCTGGGCTGGAATTGCCAGAGCAGCTGTGGCTGCCCCTGGATCCCTGGCAGTGCCCAAGGCCAGGCTGGACATTGGGGCTGGGAGCAGCCTGGGACAGTGGGAGGTGTCCCTGCCCTTGGAATGGGATGGGATTTAAGGTCCCTTCCATCCCAAACCACTCTGGGATTCCATGATTCCATCCCTCCTTGATTTGATCCATGAGCAATCCCTGTTCTGAGCCAAACCCAGGGCCACCAGTGCCAAGACATCCCAGTTCCCATCACTTTCCCAGCCCGCAGCCACACTGGGAATGGCCCTGGAATTTTCCTGGCTGTGAGGTTTTTGCCCCAGTTTCCTAGGATACAAACAGCCAGGCAAAGCCCCTGTTTTGTCATGACTGATCCAAGGATATACAGGAAAATTTCCCAAAAAATGGGTTATTGGAGCCATTCCCACCCTGGGAACAGCTCCCAGAGTCTTCCCCTCGCTGGGAATGCTGCACAGCCACTTCCTGCTCCCTCTTCCTGGAGGGTCACTTTTCCTTTTGCATCCAAATTGTACCAAATCCATTAAAAATTGCATTTAAATATGCAAATGAATCGCTGAAAGGTCAATATTCCCTGAGCAGTTATTCCCTGCATGGCAGGAATGGGATATTTTTAAACCAAAGGAAATATGGCTGAGAAGAGCTCCATATGTTAATGAGAGCTGATTGGTTCCTACCTTAATTAGGGATGGGAGCAGGGGAGCCTGAGTGACATCTGTTACTTCCTTCCCTAGCTCTCCATGTTTTCCATGGTTGTCACTCCAGGAGAAGCTCATTCCTGAGGCATTTCTTCCCAGGGAAATGGTTGGATGGTTTAAAAATGAACGACAGGATCAGCTCTTTTGGGAAATGGAGCCAACGTTGGAATATTTTGGATTTTGCTGGGTTTGTGCTCAGGGTGTCCATCCAGGGGGTTTGGTTTTAACGGAGCGTCCCAGGGGGAGAAATGTGATCCCAGAAGTTGGATTGAATCCCGGGATCTGTTCTGCTGCAGGGGTTTTACCTTCCTCAGCCAGGCTGGGCAGCACACGCTCGGGTTCCATGGAATCATGGGATGGTTTGGGGTGGAAGGGACCTTAAATCCCATTTATTTCACCCATTCCATGAGCAGCGACACCTCCCACTATCCCAGGGTGCTCCAGCCTGGCCTGGGACACTTCCAGGGATCCAGGGGAAGCCACAGCTGCTCTGGCAATTCCAGCCCAGCCCCTGCCCACCCTCCCAGCCAGCAATTCCCAATTCCCAATATCCCATCCATCCCTGCCCTCTGGCACTGGGAAGCCATTCCCTGTGTCCTGTCCATTATCCTGGAGGGCTTTTCCAGCCTAAACCATTCCACGATTCCATGAAACAACAATAAATCCTTGTCGAGGGGAGCTGTGTTTGGAGGGATGAAATCCCTGAGCTCCCAGCGGGGTTGGAACTCCCTGGAAGTGCTTTTGGAGAGAGCAGCTGGAAGCACTTGGAGATAAATGCTTTTAGACACCATTTTTGCCTCTCTCCCGTTTATTTCCATTGGGATACAAAGGGATGGCTCCATAAAAAGCTGGAGTGGAGCTGCTCAGATGAGATCCCAGCTGGAAAATTTGTCACTGGAAGGGGAATTTGTCCCATTTTGACAGCAAACATTAAATCCAAGAGTAGCTGGGATGTTTCCATGGAATATTTACAACTCCGTGCAAAATGAACATCCCTTTCCTATCTGAGCTTTCCTAATTTGGCAAAATTATTCCAGTTGGGGGGAAAAAAAAGGGATTTTTAGGAGTGTAGAGCTGGGAATCGACACCCAAAGATGCCGGGGTTCCCCAAATCCCTGTTTTCTTCCAGGAATTTCTGGCAGAGCCCAACCTCCCCCAGATGGGAAGAGAAACTTTGGGAGAGAAATCTTTGTGTCCAAGAGAAATCCCTATTTTTCACTAGCCCATCCCTTCAGAATGTTTAATTTGCAGGGAATTTTTGCTGGTTTATTTTCACGGAAAGAGGAGCTCCGTGGTTGAAGTCAACCTCCCCCTTTTCAGTGGGATGTGCTTCTGGGATAAAATCTTGTTTCACTCGAGGATTTGGGATCCAGGGTTAGGTTTTTGGAGTTTTCCTTCCCTTTTTTGGGAATTTTCCTCCCATTTTTGGAGTTTTCCTCCCCTGTTTGGAGTTTTCCTCCCCTTCTTGGAGTTTTCCTCCCTTTTTTCAAGTTTTTCTCCCCTTTTTGGAGTTTCCCTTCCCTTTCTTAGAGTTTTCCTTCCCTTTTTGGAGTTTCCCTTCCCTTTCTTAGAGTTTTTCTCCCCTTTTTGGAGTTTTCCTTCCCTTTCTTAGAGATTTCCTCCCCTTTTTGGAGTTTCCCTCCCATTTTTTGGCATCCAAGACCCCCTGGACATTCATCACACCCCGAGTCAGCAGGACTGGGATCCCTGTGTTTATCCCACACCATGGAATGGTTTTTTGTGAGCAGTTTCTGTCCGAAGGCCCAACTCCCAGCACATTTGGGACCCCACTTTCACTGGAATAGCGGGTTTGGGATGGGTAATCCATGGAATGTTCCCTGCACGAGAGGGGAAGGTTTGGTGGGAAGCGGGGCGGAGCCGCTCCCGCTGCTCCATCCATGGCTGCCCTGCTTCCATCTCTTTGCATTCCCGCTTTTTTGCAGGAAAAGCAGAGCTTGGCCGCATCCCAGACTTCCATTAGGTGGAATTCCCAGGAGGCAATGAGGGAAGAGCTCCGGGGCAGCTGCATCCACCTGGCAGCAGCTCCTGAGGAGGGGAAGGAGCAGCGTTTGGAAGGGGCTGGGGCTGGCACCAGAGGTGGCTCCAGGAGCCTTGGGAGAGCTGATCCAAGGGATTTAGGGATGAGGAGCCTTTGGAAGTGCAAACTGTGGGATGGGAGGAGTTAAAAATAGAAATTCTGGATCTGTGTTAATTGACAGAAAATATTCCATTTCTTGGTGTTTGGGGGTCCCGAGGAGCTTCCAGGGAGCCTCTGGGATTCAGGAATATCGTGGAATGGTTTGGCTTGGAAAATCCCTCTGAGCTCACGGAGTTCAACCATTCCCAGGCCACCCCAATCCATGGCCTCAAGTGCCACATCCACACCCAAATCCCTCCAGGGTTGGAATTCCAGCCCTGCCCTGGACTGGACAAGCCTTTCCATGAGGAATTTTCCCAATATCCAACCTAAATCTTTCCTGGCCCAGCCTGAGGCCGTTTCCTCTCATCCTGTTGCTGTTCCCTGGGATCAGACCCCAATCCCCACCTGGCTCCACCTGGGAATTGCAGAGGAAGAAGGTTTTTCTCTGACAATCCAGGCAGAGCAGGGAAGGGAATAATTCCTCCAGGCTGTGGCATTGCTGACACATTCCCATCTCCATGTGTTTTTCCATCGTTTCTCTGGATCTGACCCGGTGGTTTCCATTAATCCGATGGATTTCAGAACTGATCCTTATGGATCAGTGGAGAGGCTTCAATATTCCCTGATATCAGGAGGAGGGAAGGGAATCCGAGTCCTTCCCATGGTTACAATCGCCAAGGAAACCACTCCGCTGGTATCCAGGGCTGGAATTCCAGCTTTCCCTTTGGGTGGCTCCTGGAGAACTGAATAGAGAAGGAAAACTCCTCCAGTATTCATGGATCTCTCCAACTCCTCATGGTTTTATATCCCTTTATCCCAGAGTTTCTCCCATCCCTCTGGAGCTCCTTGGAGCTGCTGCTTTTCCTTCCTCAAAACGCAACCAAATTTTAAAATATGGATGGACACGATGGAAAACTAGGATTTAAGGAATTCTCAGTATTCCGAATGTTTCCCAGCCGGCTCAGATCTTTCCTAAAAAAATCCTTTATTTAAACGTTTCCTTGGAATCTTTATTTCAAAGTTGGCCGCCCCAAAGAATTTCCAGAGCTTTGGAAGATTTTCCCAAATCAAGCAGAATTGTGGAAAACAATTGGAACCTACGGAAAAATCCGCGGGTTTTGTGGAAAAGCAGCTTTCTGAGATGGGGAAAACATTGGAATGTGGTGCAAAACTCCAAACAGCAGCTTTCCAGGTGTCCCAGTAAACTTTGGGATGCCTGACTCTTACTGGATCTCTGTTACTTGTGGCCATCCGTAATTTTCCCAAATACATTTCTTAAGGAAATCTTTCAGACTTTAAATCTTAGGAAAAGTGACGGAATATTGCTACAAGCTCTTTTTAAAGCCAGGAAATGAGGAGAAGAGTCATGGAATTGTTTGAGTTGGGAAAACCCTTGGAAGTCATGGAATCCAAGCAAGGCCACCCCGATCCATGTCCCCAAGTGCCACATCCACATGGATTTGAAATCCCTCCAGGAATGGGAGGGATTGGGGCAGTTGCATCCAGGGAATGGAGCCTCAGGGAATGTTTTTCCTGGTCCTTTGGTCCCTGTCTCTGCTTTGGCAAACATTCCAGAGGTGGGATTGCACTGGAGTGGAGATCCGTGTCCTCCGGACGGGGGGACAGGGACAGGGAATCGCACGGGATTGGATCGGGAGAAGATTCACTCCTTTGGCATTCCCTGCCTGCTGCAAGGCAGGAAAGCAAGAAGGCGTTAGAAAAAGGAGTCAGGGAATCCCTGGAAGCTGAATTCCAGCTGGATATGGGGCTTCAGGAGAAACAGGGAATTCCAGCTTTGATGGGAATTCAGAACTGGTGAGGAGTCGCCTAAAGCTAAACCCAAGTTTAGAGTTAACCCTGGCTGCAGGTGTCCCTCTGTGTCCCAAAAATCTGGATTTGGGGCGGATTTCCTGGGGCTTTCAGGTGTGTTTCCCTTCAGAGATTCCAAAGGGAAGCCCTGATCCAAGAGGCAGCTGCATCCCTGTTTCTTTTGGGAAGCAATCCCTCCCCAGAGGAGGCCGAGCCAGAGCTGGGGGAGCAGGGACAGCAGGAACTTGGATTTGGAGGCTTTTCCCAACAACTCCTTTGCCATTCCCGCGTCTGTCCGAGTGCTAATGAGCCGTGCATCCGGATCCGGGATTTTTAATGGGCTTTCAGTGGGTTTTGTATGGGAGAGGAGAATTCCGGACAATTCTCCCGGGGAAGTTTTCAGTGCTGGAGGCACCATCTCATCTCCATCCTCCTTCCCTTCCCATCCCTTTAAATGAGCCTTTCCCGAGCACACAGAATTTTTCTGACACAAACGCTTCATCCCTGCTTATCAGACAGAAAACACCGGAGAAATTACATTCCATCCAGCAAAAAGCATGGATCAGCCCCCTCTCCCCCTCGGAGATGGATTTGGGCCATTGTTCATTTTTCTCCTGTCATAAAATCTTCCATGCTTTATTTTCCTTTTATATCCCGGACAGTTCCTAATCCTCTGCTGAAGCCTGGATGACAGGAGGTGATTTTCCAGTTTAAAATGAGATGGGAGCAAAGCCTCCAGCTCTGCAAACCTCCTGCTTTTCCTTTATTTCCATTTATTTCCCTTTATTTTCAGTGCAAACCTCCTGCTTTTCCTTTATTTCCATTTATTTCCCTTTATTTCCAGTGCAAACCTCCTGCTTTTCCTTTATTTTCCTTTATTTTCCTTTATTTTCCTTTATTTTCCTTTATTTTCCTTTATTTTCCTTTATTTATGGTGCAAATATTCTGATTTCCCTTCCCCCCCCTTCCCCCCCTTTTTTCCTCTTTTCCCCCCTTTTTTCCCCTTTTTCCCTTTTACCCCCTTTTTCCACCTTCTTCCCCCCTTTTTTCCCCTTTTTCCCTTTTTTCCCCTTTCTTCCCCTTCCCCCTTTCTTTCCCTTTTATCCCTTTTTTTCCCTTTTGCCCCCTTTTTCCCTTTTTCCCTTTTTTCCTCTTTTTCCCTTTTTCCGCCTTTTCCCCCCATTTCCCCCTTTTCCCCCATTTTCCCCGTTTCCCCCCACTTTTCCCTTTTTTCTCCCATTTTCCCCTTTCCCCCCTTTTTTTCCCTTTTTTCCCCTTTTACCCCTCTTCCCCCCTCTATTTCCAGTGCAAACCTCCTGGTTTCCTTTTATGGGATGAGCTTTAAGGTCTTTTCCAACCCAAACCAGTCTGGAATTCCAGGATTCCATGATCCATTCCCAATAAAAGATTCCCACCCACTGTCCTCATAGCCCCACAAGTTCTGCAGGTAGAGAACAACATTTGAGGGGAAAAAATCCCAACTTTTTTACCATAATCCCCTTCCCAAATACATTTTCTTCTGGAATGCCTTCCCCCTTTGGGAAATTCGGGAATTTAATGCCAACGTTTGGACATTTGGTAGGATTTTATTGATTCATGATTCAATTCCACGCTATCCATAAAAAGCTGGAGGTGTGGGAGGATCCTTGGCCAGCCATGTCCTGCTCCTGCCACATCCCTGGAAAAGCTCAACACCAAGCTGGGGACAGGATTTGACGGAACTTTCCATGATGGAATGAGATGAGGTTTAAGGTCCTTCCTACCCCAAACCATTCCAGGAAAACCCCACACGTGGTGTGGAGGCAAATCCCGGGAACTGGCCAAGAAAACGTGGGCTGGCCATGATGGACACGGATCCCAGGGCAGGATTTATCCATGGAAAGCTCTTCCCACCACCCTGAGCCCTTTCTCCCAGCCCTCCATGCCTCTTTTCCAAGCAGATCATTCCTGACACCGGGATGGCAGCAGAGGGAATCCAGGATTTCGTTTGCACCGGCAGCTCCGTGACAGCTTCATCCATAATGTTGGGAAGCGGCTGCAGCAGCTTTTCCTGGGAAAATGGTGCCTACACTGATTTTTTCCTTTTTCTGGCTATTTCAACCAACTCCTGTTCTCGAAATCAATGTGGGATTGGGAATTTTTTCCCTCACAAAACTCAATTTCCTTTAATTACGCTTTGAATTTGGGGAGTTCAGCCTTGTTCTCCCATCCCGGCTCCGAGCGGGAGCTTCGTTCCCTCCTGGCTCTCTCCTCACCTCTTGTGGAATCTTGAATTAGGAGGAAACATTGGATGGAAAAGAAAGGCAGAAGCTTTGTCCCAAAGACCCAAAGAAAATGAATTATCCCGATGAATCCGCCTTGGGATGTGGAGGGAGAATGGCAAAACTCCCCTTGGGAACTCCAGCAGTGTGGAACCATTCCTGTAGCCCGATCTCCATCTTTCAACTGGGATTTATCCCAGCCTTGCCGTGCTGGAATCCCCCCCATCCCATTTGACACCAGCAGGAGCAGCTGGAAGGGGCTGCTCTTCCCAGGGATCCATCCCCAGAAAGGGCCTTTGGAGATTGATGGAGGGAGAGAATTCCTCAGTTTCTTCCTTCCATAAATCCTCAATCTCACAGAGCTCCAGCAGGAGCCGAGGCCGTTCCCCGCTTCCTGGTGAATCTTTGGAGTCGCCCAGAATGGAGAAATTGAAGGATATTTCCCAGTTTTCTTCTCCCTCACCCCCATTCCTAGGTTGTATCCCACTATTTCCCTTCATCCTGAAGGAAAATGGTCCCGCATCACCCAAAATGACCCTTCCTGGTCCTCAGGGAATTTCCTGCTCGGGATAATCAGAAATCATGGAATTGCTAAGGCTGGAAAAGCCCTCTAAGCCTTGTCCCCAAGTGCCACATGCACAGGGCTTGAAATCCCTCCAGGAACGGGAATTCCAGCCCTGCCCTGGGCAGCTGTGCCAGGGCTGGAGGATCCAGAGCTTTCTTGCAACTTTTTTGGGATTTAAATGTTTCTGTTCCTTCTTGATTCCTTATTATTTATTATTTATTCATCATTTCTTACTTATTGTTTATTCCTGCCTGTCCAATCCCAGTTTGGATTTTTATTCCCAAGAGAAGCAGCTGGGATTTCACCTGGGAATGCTCAGCTGTGCTCTGGTGGCTGAGGGAGGGATGATTCCCAAATTAATTCTGCTTCCAGCTCATTTTTAAAGGATCTCTGAGCTCTCCCCATCCAGGGCTGGAGCAGAGCAATACATTTCCTTTCTGGCCTCATTAAGTCATTCCCAGTCTGGATTCAATCCCTGTCCTGCCAAACAATTCCCTAAAAATCAAAACAAAACAAAACACGGATGGGAAGGGAGGTACCACCCAACTCCTGAGTCCTGGCCCAATTTTTGTGGGGCTTTTTAGGATTTTTCACAACCACCATGGGATGTTTGTGCTCTCTGTAATTTGGGTTTTCCTTTTGGATTTGGGAGCAACAAGGAAGGAAGAGGTTTTGGAAGGAAGAGTTTTTGGAAGGAGTTTGGTCGGCCCCGGTTTGGGGATGCAAGAGCAGGAGGTGCCCATGGCAGGGGGTGGAATGAGATGGGATTTAAGGTCCTTTCCATCCCAGACCAGCCTGGAATTCCATGACCCCACTGTACCAGCTCCCTGGAATGCTCCAAGCAGCGCTGATGAGGATGAGGGAGCAAAGCCAGGCTTGGACTCTTCCAGGAGCTGCACATTCCAGCCATGTGTGGATTGCCAGGGTTTGGCGTTTTGACAGGAAAACTTCCAGAATAAATGAAGGAACGTGGTCCTGGCTGGAATTTGGCACCTCCACCTTGAGCTGATTACCCCTGGCACCCCAATCCATCTCCTCCATCCCTGCTCCATCTCCTCCATCCCCTCTCCATCTCCATCTCCTCCATCCCAGCTCCATCTCCTCCATCCCAGCTCCATCTCCTCCATCTTCTCCATCTCCATCTCCTCCATCTTCTCCATCTCCATCTCCTCCATCCCAGCTCCATCTCCTCCATCTCCATCTCCTCCATCCCTGCTCCATCTCCTCCATCCCAGCTCCATCTCCTCCATCCCCTCTCCATCTCCTCCATCCCAGCTCCATCTCCTCCATCCCTGCTCCATCTCCTCCATCTCCTCCATCTCCATCTCCTCCATCCCTGCTCCATCTCCTCCATCACTTCCATCTCCATCTCCTCCATCTCCATCTCCTCCATCCCCTCTCCATCTCCATCTCCTCCATCCCAGCTCCATCTCCTCCATCTCCATCTCCTCCATCCCAGCTCCATCTCCTCCATCTCCATCTCCTCCATCCCAGCTCCATCTCCTCCATCTCCATCTCCTCCATCCCAGCTCCATCTCCTCCATCCTCTCTCCATCTCCTCCATCCCCTCTCCATCTCCTCCATCCCTGCTCCATCTCCTCCATCCCCTCTCCATCTCCTCCATCCCAGCTCCATCTCCTCCATCTTCTCCATCTCCATCTCCTCCATCTTCTCCATCTCCATCTCCTCCATCCCAGCTCCATCTCCTCCATCTCCATCTCCTCCATCCCAGCTCCATCTCCTCCATCTCCATCTCCTCCATCCCTGCTCCATCTCCTCCATCCCAGCTCCATCTCCTCCATCCCCTCTCCATCTCCTCCATCCCATCTCCATCTCCTCCATCCCTGCTCCATCTCCTCCATCTCCATCTCCTCCATCTCCATCTCCTCCATCCCCTCTCCATCTCCATCTCCTCCATCCCAGCTCCATCTCCTCCATCTCCATCTCCTCCATCCCAGCTCCATCTCCCTCCCTGGTTCCTCCAGTCAGGCTCCCTGGAGACACTTCCAAAATAGCAGTGAGTGGTGGGGAAATGAAACCCTCCTGGCTGCAGTGGAATGACGGCCGGGCAGTGATGGATTGCTCTGTGTGTTTGTCATATCAGGTGCTCCTGACACTGTTTTTCCATGGGCTAAAAATACATCCCATAACTGCGGAATAGGTCCCAAGCTGCCCGTGGCCAAATTGATGGATCTGCTCAGCCCTGGAAAGCTCCCACTTCCTTCGGTTTCCCTCTTCAGAGGAAGAGTCTGGGCCCCGGCGATAAAAAATATCAGATTTTGGGCATGAAATAATAAAGGTGTCCCATAAAAAAGGCAGATCCCTGTAAACTCATCAGCGATCATTGAATGAGTCATGGAATTATGGGATGGTTTGGGGTGGAAGGGACCTTAAATCCCATCCCATTCCATGGGCAGGGACACCTCCCACTATCCCAGGCTGCTCCAAGCCCCAGTGTCCAGCCTGGCCTTGGGCACTGCCAGGGATCCAGGGGCAGCCACAGCTGCTCTGGCAATTCCAGCCCAGCCCCTCCCCACCCTCATATCCAGGAATTCCCAATTCCCAATCTCCCATCCAGCCCTGCCCTCTGGCACTGGGAAGCCATTCCCTGTGTCCTGTCCCTCCAGGCCTTGTCCCCAGTCCCTCTCCAGCTCTCCTGGAGCCCCTTCAGGCCCTGCCAGGGGCTCGGAGCTCTCCCTGTGCCCTTCCCTTCTCCAGGTGAACATTCCCAGCTCTCCCAGCCCGGCTCCATATTCCAGAGGGAATAAACTGTATATCCACCATTATTCCTTGGTCTGAAATTCAGTCCAGTGAAGGGAGAAGATGCTGCTGCTACAATTTCACCTTGGAGGCCTCATGGAATCTTGGGATGAGAAAAACCAGCCCTGAATTCCAACAGGTCCCCGAACACTTCAAAATAATTCCCACAACAACCCTTTGAGTCCAGAGTTGGGGAATTACAATTCCAGGCTCAGGGGCTGGGAGCTGGCTGGAGAAATTTGGCTGCCAGCAACAGCTCCGAAAATCCAATTTTGGGACAGCAACTCCCGAGTTTCATTCTGGAGCTGCCAGTGCTGGATTCTCTTCCAAAGGAATCGGAAGAGTCGCTGTCCCCTGGGGCTCCGTGGGCTGGGCCAGTTATTCCCGGCTGGAATCAATGGATACGATCCATTCATGGACACACACACAGGGCTGGGAGGAGGAGCAGCCCCGCTAACGAGCCGCTCGCTAATGATCGTTAATGGGATCCTGTTAATGAGGGGGCCCAGCTGAATACTGGGATTTTTAGAAAGGGATCCCAGCTGAATATCAGGAATTTTACAGGGGATCCCAGCAGAATACTGGGATTTTTAGGGACCATCCTTTCACTAAGAGCTGCCAGCCCCAGCGCTGTGGGGTCCAGGAACGGATTCCACTTGGAATGACAAATATTAAGGCGAACCAGGGAGCTGGAACAGCTCTGGCCCTAAAAGGTTTCATTTTCTTAGCTCCAAATGAACTTCGGGAGCAGATTTTCCTCATTCGAGCTGAGCTGCTTTAAAAATCGATGGGAATTTGGCCTGAATATGGACCTGGAATTACCCCCCCGCCCCTGGTGTGGCTGAGCTGCCAAAGTGCTCCTTCCCTCATCCCTCGCCGGGGCTGGACGCTGATTCCCGAGACGAGGTGGAGAGCAGACAATGCAAAACGCGGAGCCATTACCCGGAGTGCATTCCCGGGGCTATCCGGAGGCTCCGGCAGCTCCCGGAGTGTTTTTAATGAGCGGCTCCGGGCTGAGGTATCGACCCAGCCGCGCCAGGGAGCGGCCGAGGCGCCTCCGGGTTTGTCTCCGGAAGGATCCGCGGCACCTCGGGGCTGGAAGCGTGAAATCCATCGCTGCTCTTCCCAGCCTGCATTCCTGGAGGGAAGCGCAAGCAGCAGGTGCCCCTCGGATCCAGGGGGCAGTTGGGTGGGTTTGATGCCCAGGAAAGGGTTTTTCCCGGGGTTTTTCCAGCTGGGAGCTGAGCACTGAGGGGTGTGTGGCCCTGAGCTCTGCCCTGGAGCTCCTGGCACTGGGATTTAATCCATGAAAGTGGTGATGTCATGGCTGTGGAGACAGGGATTAGGAATTCAGGAAGCCTGAGGTGATGCCACTCCAATCCTGGCTCCAGGAAAGTCACCTTGGAGCTGTTCTGTTGCTGTACTCCAGGAGAATTCCAAATATTCCATGAGGGACTGCTCTCCCTGGGGCTGCAGGGAATTCTTGGGTGTCGTTCACTCCGAAACAGCCATAAAAATTTCCAAACTGGGTCATGGGATCCCAGAACGGTTTGGATTGGAAGGGATCACCTCATTCCAATCCCTGCCATCCCAGTGGGAATTCTGCAGGGACAAGGCCCTGCTGCAGAGTCCTTCCCTGCCAGGAATCGTAAGATTTTCTCAAAAACTGGAAATACTCCCAATAACACCTCACCCTGGGACAAGGGATGGAGGGACAGGACACAGGGAATGGCTTCCCACTGCCAGAGGGCAGGGATGGATGGGATTTTGGGCAGGAATTCCTGGCTGGGAGGGTGGGCAGGCCCTGGCACAGGGTGCCCAGAGCAGCTGGGGCTGCCCCTGGATCCCTGGCAGTGCCCAAGGCCAGGCTGGACATTGGGGCTGGGAGCAGCCTGGGACAGTGGGAGGTGTCCCTGCCATGGCAGGGGTGGGATGGAGTGGGATTTAAGTTCCCTCCCATCCCAAACCATTCCAGGATCCCACCTTTCTGGGATCCCACAGCAATTCCTGAGAGCTGCTCACGTCTCCCAGGTCACTCAGTCTTCTGCTCCTCTGGGAATTCCATGGATGGAAACATTGTGGAGAAGTGGGAACGCACACTGAGGAAAGGGCCTGGAATTTGGTGGTGAGATGGGAAAAATGCCACCATTTTGGAGGAACCATCCAGGCCCAGGGAAGCCACTCCTCGGGCTCTCCTTACACCAGCTCCAGGATTGTGGAGCCTCCTGTGGGGACCCACGCTGGCTTCATCCCAAATATCCCCCTTTCCTCACCCCTCAGCACCACAAGCCGGATTTGTTTTTCCAGGAGCTGACAGAGCTGGGCTTGTTGATCCCACAGGCTGCCCTTGCAGCTTTCCAGGGGTTTTCCAAAAAATGACGGGAGCAGCTGGAAAATCTCCATTCCCCCTGAGGTTCCTGCTCCTCTATCACCCCAAAAATGCGGGATTGAGGTGATCCCAGAGTCTGAGAGGTTCTTCCAGCCCTTCCCTCTTCCTGCCCGTGGACAGGGTATAAATATCCCATCTGTTCTTTGTGCCAATTCCCAAATCCCCACGGGACAGAGGGAGAGAGGCCCAAATCCCTCAGATTCCCTGGATGTGTCCCAACACCTCCGTAGCACCCAGCAGGAAAAACCCTTTTCCCAACTGTTCCCTGCTTAAAATGAGGGATATTTTTAGGGATTAGAGCCACAAACACTGGGTTAGGGTGGGGGCAGCAGGCAAGGAGGGATCTTGGATTGAGGCTGAAAATTCCACAGTTTTAGGTCAGAACCAGGAGTTTGCCTCAGCTTGGAATTGTGGTGTTGGGAAAAGCCGTGGCTCCCGGCAAAGCTTAATCCAAATGTCTTCTACTCCAAGCATTCCCTGTAATTAATAAAGGATTCCTGATGGTTTAACTCCCAAAAAGTGCCCGAGCGTTCAGTGCACTCCTGGATATTCCAGGATACGGGAATGTTCGTGTTCTCCGCTCCACCACGAAGTGATTCCAGTTAAACAGCTGGAAGTGCTTTGGAACGACTGGAACCTCTCTATTATTTCTCCCTCTTATTGCGTTATCCTAAAATCCCGCTTTTCCTAACGTTCCTCCGGCACTAAAGGGTAAAAAAGGGGAATTTTGGACAGATTTCTCCAGCTGGTTCAGCCGGGATGCCTCGGGAGCGTTTCTGTTCCGTGGTGCCCGATCCAGGGTGTGTTTGTTCCCGGGAGAACAGGCAGATCTGTTCTTTGTCTTTCCCTTAAACGTGGCTGGAAATGAGGGATCGCTGCCGAGATTCCTGCCGGGCTCAGGGAATTGATTCCATGGGGATGCTCTGCTTTGTCTCAGCTTCTCCCAGGAGTGCCTCTGGCAGCTCCAGCTTTTCCCACCCCCTTCCAGCCCAGGTGTAAATGGATTTCACCTTTTCCACTCCAATTTAAACTCCTCATTACCTCTCCTAGGGGTGTCCATAAAATTTCGGGAGCTCGGCCATTTCCAGCCCCGGGAAAAACCAGGAAACTCCAAAAAACTTCCAGCACTAAAAACCTGGACAATGAACATCTCCCAGCAGGAATTTGGGTGTCGGGAGAACGATTTTCTCGCAGGTTGTTGGAGCCTCTTCGTCCCCATGCCGCTGCCGGGATTCCCGGGAAGTGGCCACCCCTCCCCCAGCCGATGTGGATGCGTGGATTTATCCCCAGGAGGATCCCGCCGGGAATGGGAGAAACACCCGGGAAAGCTCGCAGGGAAAGATCCCTAGGGAGGGAATGGACGGAGGAATCCAAATCCCGTGGGAGCAGCGGCTTCTCCCTCCCTGGAATGTGCCCGTGCGAAGTCACCTGTTGGGCAGGATTTTAGCTGGGATAATAAAACCCGGATTTGGGGGTTTTCCAGAGCCAAAATTCCCGCTCTGCTCCCGGCCAGCGGGATACAGCCGGGGTGGGCTGCGTGGATTCCCTGGGCACAGCCGCGATCCAGGGGCAGGAACGTAATTCCCGCATCTCCCCGCGCGCAGGGATGCGGGTCCCGCGTTCAGCCAGACGCGGGGCCTGGAAAAGCGCCGGAAAAGCGCTGGAAAAGGGAAGTTTTAACGCGGCTGGACGGGAAATCCCGCCCGGACGGGCCGCGGGGGGACAGGGAAAGCTTCATCCCGGCCGCTCCCCGCTCCCCTCCTCGGCATCCCGGGACTCGCAGGCGGGAGGGATGGGATGGGATGGGATGGGATGGGATGGGATGGGATGGGATGGGATGGGATGGGATGGGATGGAGGCGGACGGAATAAGCAGCCCAGACCTGTTGCCATCAGAGCACGCTTTACTTCGGCAGCCGCGGGCGGCGGGACGGGACCGGGACGGACCGGGACGGGCCGGGATGCGCCGGGATGGGCCGGGATGGGCGGCTCCGGCCACCCCGAGCATCTCCTGGCCTCCGGCATCCCGGGATCCGTTCGCCTGCTGCTTTTCAGGAGGCTCCAAGCCGAGCCCGCGTGTCCGCGGGAGGGCTGCGGGCGGTCAGTCCGGCGGCCAGCGCTGCGGTCAGTCCGGTGGCCAGCGCTGCGGTCAGTCCGGCGGCCAGCGCTGCGGTCAGTACGGCCCCACCACCACCGCCTCCACCTCCTTGGACGGGCGGCGGTCCTTGACCAGAAAGTTGATCATGCCCTCGGACTTGATGAGGAGGTTGCAGCCGAGGAAGAAGATGCCGAACACCACGGTGAGGGCCAGCACGCACATGACGGCGATCTGCACCACGCGCATGATGTACAGGCTGCGCTCGTCCGCCGCCGCGCCGCTGCCGTCGGTCACCACGGAGGCGGCGGTGCAGCAGCGCAGCGCCCGCTCCAGCTCCAGCGCCAGCAGCCCCGCCGCCGCCGCCGAGGAGCCGTTCAGCCCCGCCGGCATCGCCAGCGAGCCGTTCATCCCTCCTGGCATCCCCAGCGAGCCGTTCATCCCTCCTGGAATCCCCAGCGAGCCGTTCATCCCCGCCGGGAGCCCCAGCGAGCCGCTGAGCCCCGCCGGGAGCCCCGCCGAGGCGCCGCTCGTCCCGCCCGGCAGCCCCGCGGCCGCCGCCGCCGCATGCAGGCGGCCCGAGCCGGGCCGGGCGGAGCCGTGCCGAGCCCAGGCGAGCCCAGGCGGGCCGGGCGGAGCCGTGCCGAGCCCAGGCGAGCCCAGCCTGGCCGCTCCGCGCTGCCCGCCCGGCACCGCCCGCTCCGCTCCGCCCCGCGGGGACAGCCGGGGAGGGGACCGGGATGGGATGGGATGGGATGGAGAGAGGGAGGGGAGAGGGGTCGGAGGGAGGGTGGGGGTGGAGGATGAGGGAGGGATGGGGATGGAGGGAGGGATGGAGGGTGGGGATGGGTATGGGGAGGGAGGGGACGCGAGGGAGGGGAGAGGGCTTGGAGTGGGAGGGTTGGAGTGGGGATGGGAGGGAGAGAAGGGAGGGTTGGGATGGGCAGGGAGGGAAGAGCGTTTGGGAATGGGAAGGAGGGTGGGGATGAGGAGGGAGGGTTGCGATGGAGAGGGAGGGGAGAGGGTTTGGGGTGGGAGAGGGAGGAGGGAGTGGGGAGGGTTGGAGGGTGGGAAGTTGGGCTGGAATGGGAAAGGATCAGGGAGGGGTTTTGGGGCACAGAGGAGGGGTCGGCGTGGAGAGGGCTCGCGAAGGGGAGCGGCTCTTTGGGAATCGGGATGGGGAATCAGGAAAGGGTGAGGGCGGCGTTTTGGGGGTGGCTTTGGGAAGAGGGAAGTGGATTCGGCTTGGAAAAGGGTCGGGAAGGGGAGTGCGTTTGGGGAGGCGGGAGGGGGGTGCGGGGAAGGGGTTGGGAGCACAAAGGGCTGGGAGGGGGCTGCGAGGGGGGCCAGGGAGAGTGGGGAGGATTTGGGGAGCAGGAGAATGGGATTGGGGGCTTGGAGGGCTGGATGGGGCAAGGGGGGGGATGTGAGGGGCCTTTAGGGAGCGGGTTTGGATGGGAGAAGTTTGGAGGGGGATGAGGAGGGGGATTAGGGGGAATTGGGGGTTTGGGGGCATTGGGGCAGCAGGATTTTTGCCCGTGGGATTTGTGCTGGGTTTTGGCGAACGGATTTCAGGGCTGGACTCTCCCAAGGGAGGGAGCTTTGGGAATGGGGTTTGGGAGTGCTTTTAGGGGAACTCACAGGGATCAGATTTTGTGGGAGCGGGATTTCCCACGTGGGTTTTTCTTGTGGCAGCGAGTTCTGGGCTGTGCATTCCCAGGGAGTGGGGTTGGGAAGTGTTTTTTTGGAAAAAACGCGTCCGGGAAGAGGTTCCTGTGGTGAGGGGATGCAGAGCCGCTCCTGGGAACTGCGGGAAGAGCCAGAGCCGCCCTTTGGGGCCCTGTGGGCTCAGGTGGCCGAGCCCCCCATTCCCAAAGTTCCCCCAGCTCTGTTTTCATGGAAGATCCAGCTCCAAGCGTTTCGGAGCCTTCCCGTGTGCCCGGGGGAGGCGGCAGAGGAGCGGGGACAGCCGGGTGTGACCCTGGGGTGCTCCTGGGCGCCGCGCACCCCTGAACCCCACTGCCCCTCCCTGGGCAGCCCCCGAGCACCCCAGGCAGCCAAACTCTTCCCAGGGGCCTGGGGGTTTTGGGGAATTCTTGTCCCCCTCAGCTCAGGGGAGTGCCCAGCCCGGGGCTGCTCCTGGGGCCAGCTTCCCACGGATGATTTGGGAGGTTTTGGGGATAACTGGAGCAGCTCCCGACAGCCAGAGCCGGGGGTTGGCTGCGCATCCCGACATTCCAGCTCCTGGCTTTCCCAGGGATGGGCAGCACGATCCCGAGCTCCGGCCGAGCCATGACTTGGGAGATTTCCTGGAGGAGGCTCTGGATGCAGAGCTGGGAGCTGCGGCCCAGCTTAACCCTGCGCTGTCCTTGCCCGAGTGCGATTGGGATCATCCCAAACATCCCGAGGGATCCCTGTGTGGTTATCCCAAACATCCCGAGGGATCCCTGTGTGGTTATCCCAAACATCCTGAGGGATCTCTGTGTGGTTATCCCAAACATCCTGAGGGATCCCTGTGTGGGGATGGGATCATCCCAAACATCCCAAGGGATCGCTGTGTGGTTATCCCAAACATTCTGAGGGATCGCTGTGTGGGATCAGGGGCTGGGACAATCCCTGTCCGGGGGTTCAGCGGCCTTGGGGCTCCTGGGGATTTCCTGGGTTTCTCCTCTTGGGAATGAGCCAGCAGAGAGGCCCAGGCCTGGAGGAAGGATGTTTTCCAGAGCACTTCCAGCTGAATTGTCCTGGTGTGGTGGCTTGGGGTGGCACTGGGGTGACACTGGGGTGACACTGGGGTGGCACTGGGGTGACACTGGGATGACACTGGGGATGGCTCTGGGGTGACATTGGGGGTGACACTGGAGTGACACTGGGATGGCACTGGGGGTGACAGTGGGGTGGCACTTGAGGGCTTAGTGCCAGGGGAATGCTGGCCTCGATGACCTTGGAGGGCTTTTCCAATGAAACCATTCCATGATTCCATGTTGCATTGGATCATGGGTGTCACCTGTCCCCACGCCCTGTCCCCTGCACCCCTGGGCCACCTTTAGGGTCCCCTGTAGGGGTGATGGTGCCCTGTGGGGTCCCTCCCTGCCTCGCTCCCCCAGCGGATGGGAACGTTTTGTTTTCCAGTTGGAAGAAAAAGATGGGATCCATCCTAATGAGCCAAGGCAGTGCTGGCAGTTACTGCAGCCAGAGGAAAAGCTGGAAGAGCTCTTGGAACTCCACACGGTTCCTGTTTGGAGCATGGTGTCCTCCCTTCCCATCGGGCATGTGGGGCAGGGTCCGTCCTTGGGCCCTGCTCCAAATCCCAGCTCCTGGCAGCTCCACGGGAAAATGATTCCAATCCCTGAATTAGGACAGGAACAATCCCATCCCTGAATAATGACAGAAACGATCCCACCGCTGAATTAGGACAGGAACAATGCTGAATTAGGACAGGAACAATCCCATCCCTGAATTAGGACAGGAATGATCCCAATCCCTGAGTTAGGACAGGAATGATCCCAATCCCTGAATTAGGACAGGAACAATCCCATCCCTGAGTTAGGACAGGAACAATCCCGTCCCTGAATTAGGACAGGAATGATCCCATCCCTAAATTCTGTGGGAGAAATCCCACGTGTGCTTTCAGCTCTGAGGAGCGAGGCTGAGAGCAAGGAGAGCTGGAGCCACTCCTGCTCTGGGAATGCAGGTTTTCCATGGATTTATCCTTTGCAAATCCTAAATGTGAAGTGCTTTGGGAATGTTTTCTGGGAAGTGATGCCCTGAGCAGAGTTAGGCCTGACTTAGCAGAGGGACATGGCAGCCTCGTGGTGGCTGTGTCAAAATGCATGAAAGCCTCAGAAATCACGGAAAACACCGTCCCTTTCCCATGGAGATCCCATCTTTTTTGGTTTTCTGGGATAAGGGAACAGTACCAGGAGTAGCCTTGGTCAGAGCAGGCACCCCTGGGGGGTTCTACCACCCCAGCGGAATGTCAGGGCAGGATGAAGGCAGGACTGGACCCCTGGATGTCCCTTTTATCCTTGGGATTTGCCAGCTGGAATGGGATTAGCGCTGGGAAGGAGTCTGCATTTCATCTTTCTAGGGAAAGAAGTCCCTAGAAGCCTTGGGAACAGGGATTTGGGGCAGGGCAGCGCCAGGTGGGTGCAGAGCCCATCAGGGCTCAGGGAAGGGATCGCTCCTCTTCCCGCTGGATTTGTGGATCACCGGAGGTGGAAAGGCTCCTGTTCCCTCCTCCCTATCCCACCCATCCCGGTCCTGTTCCCTCCTCCCTATCCCACCCATCCCGGTCCTGTTCCCTCCTCCCTATCCCACCCATCCCGGTCCTGTTCCCTCCTCCCTATCCCACCCACCCCGGTCCTGTTCCCTCCTCCCTATCCCACCCATCCCTGTCCCCTTCATCCCTCCCTATCCCACACATCCCGGTCCCGTTCATCCCTCCCTATCCCACACATCCCGGTCCCGTTTCCTGACTCCCGGTGCCCGACTCGGCCCCGTATCCCGGGATGCGGAGCGGGGCCGGGATTGCCGGGAGAGCAGTGACACCTAGTGACACCTCGGGACTCCGGGATACCGGGACTCAGGGATACAGGGGCTCCGGGATACCGGGATACAGGGACACGGGAACGAGCCCGGGGAACCGGGCACGGGCTCCGGGCAGCCGTTTCCCCACCGCTTCCATTTTCCAAGGACAGGAATCCCATTCCTGAAATCCCAGGAGGGCCTGCCTGACTGGCTGGTACTGCAGAGTACTTCAAATTCCCGGGAATTCCATGGCTGGAATCACGGACCATGGGATGGTTTGGGGTTGGAAAGGACCTTAAATCCCATCCCATTCCCCCCTTTCCACAGGTGGGGACACCTCCCACTATCCCAGGCTGGCAGGGACCTCCTGCAGCCACCACACCTCACTGTGGAAATAATCCCGGGAATCCCAGGACTGGATAAAAACCTGGGATTCTCCCCAGGGGAATTTTAGAGCCCCAGCAGCTTTAATTTTTCCCTGTTTTTTTCCCTACATTTCCACTTTGGTTGTGGTCGGGATTTGTTCTGTTCCAAGCAGGGCTGTGCACACAAAATTTGGGAAATTTTAATTTGGGAAAGGATTGTGCCAGGATCCGTCTCATCCCAGGATCCAGCTGGGAATCCACACTGCCAGCAGGGCTGATATCCCAATATCCCACACCAGGATCCTCCATTTTGGGATAGAATTCCCAGCTTGGTTCTGCTCCAGTTCATTATCAAAGTGAGATAAGCAGGAATGAAAGGGTGGGAAACAATCCCATGGATTGGTGGGATGTGGAGCTGGTGAGCGACTCCAGAGGCCATGGAGAGGTTCCAAGGGCTGGAGCCAGGCTGGGAGAGCTGGGAATGTTCACCTGGAGAAGGGAAGGACACAGGGAGAGCTCCGAGCCCCTTGCAGGGCCTGAAGGGGCTCCAGGAGAGCTGGAGAGGGACTGGGGACAAGGCCTGGAGGGACAGGACCCAGGGAATGGCTTCCCACTGCCAGAGGGCAGGGATGGATGGGAGATTGGGAATTGGGAATTGCTGGCTGGGAGGGTGGGGAGGGGCTGGGCTGGAATTCCCAGAGCAGCTGGGAATAGCAGGAAAGATCCTTGGGAATGCAGAGCGGGTGTACAGCCACCGGTGTCGGTTTGATCCCAACACATTCCCGTTTATCACCAGCCATCCAATCAATACGGATTTCTTCAGCTTCCCAAATGTTTGGGATCATGGGATAATGCAGGAAACTCTGGTCACATTCCCAGAGCAGCAGTGACAGAGTTTCATATAAAGGGCAATTAAAACTCCAGTTAAATTCCAATTAAATTCCAATTCAAATCAATCTGCCAGTGCCATCCAAGAGTTCTCCTAGGGGATGGAAGAGTTTTCCCAGGGAATGGTGCTCATCCACTGTGTCAGTGGATAAGGAATGAGGGAGTAGCCTTATTAGAATGTTTTAAGAGGAGCAGGGGTCTCTTTCCTTGGGATTTGGGAATGAAATCCCAGATCCGGGTGCAGGGATCAGCCCTTCCCACCCCCTGCATATCAGATCAGATATGGGAAGAGTGTTCTGGGTGGGGAAGGATCCCAGACTTAAGGGATTTTAGGAGTGCTTAAAATCAGGGAAACTGCCCGGGAATGTGGGATCTGTGCCCTGGGATGTGAGAACTCCCAGAGATGGATTTTAGGAACACTTAAAATCAGGGAATTTCCTCGGGAATGTGGGATCTGTGACCTGGGATGGGAATAGACTCCCACAGAGGGATTTTAGGAGTATTAAAATCAGGGAATCTGCCCGGGAATGTGGGATCTGTGACCTGGGATGGGAATAAACTCCCACAGAGGGATTTTAGGAGCACTTAAAATCAGGGAATCTGCCCGGGAACGCGGGATCTGTGCCCTGGGACAGAGGGATTTTAGGAGCATTAAAATCAGGGAATTCCCTCGGGAATGCGGGATCTGTGCCCTGGGATGTGAGAACTCCCAGAGATGGATTTTAGGAACACTTAAAATCAGGGAATCTGCCCGGGCATGGGATCTGTGTGCTGGAAGCCTTAAAAGCACAGTGGATAAAAATGCACTGGTCTGGCAAATTGGGACGGACATTCCAAGAGGGATTGGAACACCGTGGGAGGCTCTCCCCCAAAATCCCATCTGGTTTTCCATCCTGCTCCTTCAAATATGGCAAAATCAAGACACTTCCCACACCTAGTGGAAAACATTCCAAAGAAACGGGGGGGAGGGAGAGGGGGAAATCCTTTAATTCCAGGTTGGCTGGAGTGGAAAAGGACCTTAAATCCCACCCCATTCCATGATTCCTTTCCCATATCACCTCCCACTATCCCGGGCTGATCCAAACCCATCCAGCCTGGCCTTGGATGCTTCCAGGGTTGGAGCACCCATGGAATAACCTGTGCCAGGACCTCCCCGCCCTCCCAGCCAGGAATTCCTTCCCAAAACCCAACTTAAATCCCCTCTTCCTCAAATAAACAGGGAATTAAATCAGGGCTCTGGAATAGGAGCGGAAACCTGAAAATGCCAAAGAAACCCAGGAATAAAACCCAGAGCTTGGGAAAAGTGGATGCTAATAAAGCTCAGCCGCCATTCCAGAGGGAGGGATAAAACTTCCCAGCTGGAATTTATGCTCCCTCTGCATGGCTGCAGTTGGATCCTGTTCCAAGGCTAAGAAATTCCCACAGAAAAGTTTTCCCTGTGGATCACAGCAGATTCCCGACTTTCCCCACCTTCCTTCCCTTCCTGGTTCCCCAAGGATTGCAGCCTCTGGATGCTTCCAGCCCTGTTTGCCACGGGAATATCCGTGCTCCAGAGGCAGGATGGGAGTCAGGGAAGATTCTGATCCCCCTTTTTTAGGGGAAACTTGCTGCAGAGCACACTGAGCCCAAGTATTCCTGGAATATTTAAATGAGGAAAATCTTTCCAGGGCATTTTACATTTTGGCTGGATCAGCTCCTTTCAAACGTGGAATTTCCCGAGGTTTTTCCCAAATTTTGAGCCTGGAAGCTCAAAATGAGATTTCAATGGCCCAATCCCAGAACCTGCTGTTCCTTAAGCCCCAACATCCCCCTGCTCCGTGAGATAACGCATCAGGAATACGGGAAAACAGGGAAAAATCCCAACGCTGGCGCTCACAAGTGAAACAGCTCTGGAAAAGGAACGGAAATGTTCCAGGCATGGATAAATCCTTGGATAGGACCCCTTTAAAAGGAGGCGGGAGCCCAACACCGAGGGCGTGGATTGGCTGCTGTGGGATCGGGATAGCCCAAAAACCCTCTGGAATTTTCCCCTGGATGGCGCTCCTTGCTTTATCCCTCTTTTTTTTGGTCCCAACCCCCCCCCATTCCATAATTCATCCCATTTCCATGAAAATAAAGGAGGGAGGAAGGATTTATTCCCCATGTCTCTTCCCATGGCTGGGCATGGAATGCAATGAGTTTCTCTCCCCCCAAATTCTGGAATTCTCTTTGGATACGGACACTCGGCCAACAAATGGGGCTGGATTTGAAATGAAAACCATTCCATCCATGGAATTCTCTGGGGATTGGGATCCTCTGGACTCGCACTTGGAGCCAGGGATGAACATTCCCAGTCCTAGCAGCTCCTCATCAGCATTGAAATGGATTTTTATTGTTTCAAGGTTGACTTTAAAGAGATTCAGCATTTTTTTTGCTGGAATTTTTCTATTAAAAAAAAAAAAAAAAAGAAAGAAAAAGAAAGGGAAAACTGCAGCAGCTCCAGCTGTTTTTTCCATACGGAAATTCCATACTGTATTCCTGTGTCTTAATTATCATTTTTAATGAGCGTTTTCCAGCTAATTTCGGAGTTTATTGTTCTCTCCTTGCTGTTTCCAAAGGTTCCATGGAATTTTCTTGCACACAATTAAAAGGGAATTTTTTGGGAACGTTTAAAAATTTTTTTTGCTGTTTCCTGGAAGTTTTTATTTCCAGCGAAACTTGGATTTTTGGGTTCTGTACAGCATCCATTCCCCATCTCCACTCATCCAAGGCTTTTTTCTGGGTGGGAATTTATTTTCCAACTAAAACTTTCCTTTATCCTTCCCGGAAAACCCAGGAATTTAAAGATCCCTTCGCTCCCAGACACAGAAGCGGCGTCGTGGTCCTTGCATCCCAAAATCCCGGAATGCTTTGGGTTGGAAGGGACCTCAAAGCTCAGCCCGCTCCAGGATTCTTCCGTGAGTAAAACAGAAGGGTTTTCCTGCTGCTCTTCCACAGGGGTGGGATTGGGATCAAATTCACAATTCAACCGTGGAATTTTGCTGTTTCTTCCCTATTTTTGAGGATGGTTTGAACGCTGCCAGACTCCATGGATCAGGAGTTCCTTGGATTGCGGTTGGAGCAAAGCCCTTCCCGCGAGTATTGCCCCGAGGAGGGAAGGGATGCTCCGCGATTTCCCGGGAATTCTCCATCCCTGCATTCCCGGGAAGGGAGGAACGCGCCCGGCCTGGGCAGGGCTGGAGAGGAGAGCGCTGCAATGCAGAGGAATCCCTGGCTCATCCTCAGGGATGCAGGGAATGCTGGATTCCCGCCTTTCCTCGCTCCCAGCTTTCCTCAGGAATCCTTTAACCCTTCCCTGAGCACCCCAAAGGGAGGGGGAAAATCCCCAAGGAATTTTTCGGGTGGGGTTGGGAAGAGAAAGAGGCCCCTGAATCGTTGATTAAATATTTTAATTAATGAAAAGCGCTTTTATTCCTTACTTTATAAGGAAAAAGTTCATTTTACGGCTTCTTTTATAAAGGAAAAAGGGCTTTTGGAATTTATTTTATAAAGAAAAAATGCTTTTATAACTTTTTTTTTAAAGGAAAAAAATCCTTTTGTGACTTGTTTTATAAAGGGGGGAAAAAAGCATTTTTGGCTTGTTTTTTAAAGGAAAAATAAAGGTTTTTATTGCTTTTAGGGGGGGAAATAGGGAGAACTTGCTGCAGAGCACACAGAGTCAAAGTATTCCTAGAATATTTAAATGAGGAAAATCTTTCCAGGGCATTTTACATTTTGGCTGGATCAGTCCTTTCAAACGTGGAATTTCCCGAGGTTTTTCCCAAATTTTGAGCCTGGAAGCTCCAGAAAATGAGATTTCAATGGCCCAATCCCAGAACCTCCCTGCTCCATGAATGAATGAAAATTAATTTTCATTAATTATGTTTTTAGGGGATACATGTTTTCATTATTTCTTGGATGAGGAACAAAGTCCAAGGTACCCGGAAGTTTCCTGCGTCCGTCTGTGCCTCTGGTGTTCAGGAAAAATAAATCCATTTATTGTTAAACCGACAATCAAATGTTGTGAGTCCGGAGTTCCTGGCACTGCCGGACAGACAGGAGAGGGAAAGGAGCGCAGGGATCCCTGGATCCAAGAAAACCTCCCTGGAGCCAGGCTGGGAGAGCTGGGAATGTTCACCTGGAGAGGAGAAGGATCCAGGGAGAGCTCCGAGCCCCTGGCAGGGCCTGAAGGGGCTCCAGGAGAGCTGGAGAGGGACTGGGGACAAGGGATGGAGGGACAGGACACAGGGAATGGCTTCCCAGTGCCAGAGGGCAGGGATGGGTGGGAGATTGGGAATTGGGAATTCCTGGCAGGCCCTGGCACAGGGTGCCCAGAGCAGCTGTGGCTGCCCCTGGATCCCTGGCAGTGCCCAAGGCCAGGCTGGACATTGGGGCTGGGAGCAGCCTGGGGCAGTGGATGGGATGGGATTTAAGGTCCCTTCCCACCCAAACCATTCCAGGATTCCGGGATTTCCCCATGAACCTGGGCAGTCTGTTCCCGGCTCCTCCTGCACAGAGGATGAGCAGCTTCTGCCTTTTGGTCTCCTTTCCCAAAGAGCGAATTTCCCTCCCAAAAGTCAGGAAATTCCAGCCAAAGGCCGGCAGGAGAGGTGCAGCCCCCGGGACTGACGGGTGTGAATCCAGCTGGGATGGGAACGGCCCTTGGGACTGGGGACCTGGAATATGGGGAAATAGCTCTGCTCCAGTGCCCGCGCCTGCCTTCCCTGTGCTTCCCTCGGCATTCCCTGCGCTTCCCGGGCCCCTCCAGCCTCCCCTGCTCCCTTCAGATCCACATCCCACATCCCTGATCCCCTGCCCTCCTCATCACCCCTTCCCACATCCCCCACATTCCCCCATCC
Organism: Coloeus monedula; assembly: GCF_965178545.1. NCBI lineage: Eukaryota > Metazoa > Chordata > Aves > Passeriformes > Corvidae > Coloeus > Coloeus monedula. Next base: position 39,481,242 of record NC_138787.1, read on the forward strand.
CCTCAGTGTCCCTGCCCTTCCCCTGCTCCCCTCATCACCCCATCCCAAACCCCGATCCCCCCAGCGTCCCTGCCTATCCCCGCTCCCCTCAGCACCTTACCCCAGCTCTCCTCATCCCCTCTTCCCGCATTCCCGGCTCCCCTCCTCACCTCATCCCACCCCCCGACCCCTCTCCATCCCCGCCCCATCCCTCCCCATCCCCGCCCCCTCTCCCCCGCCTCCGCCCCTTCCCTCCCCGCACGGTTCGCGAGGCCGGAGCCGCCCCCGGCACCTGCCCGGCCCTTCCTCCCTCATCCCTCATCCCTCCCTCATCCCTCATCCCTCCCTCCATCATTTCCCGTCTCCCAGCCCTCCCCGCTGCCCTCGGGCCGAGCCGCAGCATCGCGGGAGCCGCGGCCATTGCGGCCGAGGCGGGGCCGCTCCCGGGGCCGCTCCCGGGGCCGCTCCCGGCGCTCTCCCCGCTCGGCCCCGGCCATGAGGAGGAGGAGGCGGCCGGCGGCTCCGTGCCGAGCCCCCGGTGGAGGCTGAGAGCCCCCCGGCACCTTGCTGGAGCCCCGGACTGACGGTGCTGAGCCCCCGGTGGAGGCTGAGAGCCCCCCTGGATGCTGCTGAGCCCCCCCAGGACTGGCGGTGCTGAGACCCCCGGACGCTGAGAACCCCTTAGGAGGAGGGTGCTGAACCCCCCTGGCCGCTGCTGAGCCCCCGGAATGGAGGTGCTGAGCCCCCCTGGCCGCTGCTGAGCCCCCCTGGACCCTGCTGAGCCCCCCGGACTGGCGGGGCTGAGCCCCCCCCGGGCCGGTTCCGAGCTCGGGGCTCCTGCTGGGCTCCCCCTGCTCCTCCAGCCCCGGCTCCGTTCTCCCTTCCCGAGGGATCCCGTCGCTCCCGACTCGGTTTTCCAGAGGGATCCCCTCGCTCCCGACTCGGTTTTCCAGAGGGATCCCCTCGCTCCCGGCTGCGCTGCCCTGCGCTCCCCCCGCTCTCCCCGATCCCGCTGCCGCCGCCTTTCCAGCCGCTTCCAGGGAGCTTTATTTAATCCGGGATCAGCCGGGCTGGGGCCAGCGATGTGTGACAAGCCCTGACTGAAGCCCGGCCCCGGGATTTGCTCGGGAGCTCCCCAAGGAAGCGACACCGGCTCCGCTGGGCTGCGAGGAAGGATCCGAATATCCCTGGAAAACGGCGCACGGAGGCTGCTTATGGTAGGATGGAGCGACGTTTTATCCATTTCGTCCGCAGGTTTTCCTGGAATAGCACTTTGGGCTGTCAGCATTCCCTGGAATAACGCTTAGGGCTGTGGATTTCAGCCGTAGGTTTCCCTGGAATACAGCGCTGGGCTGTGAGGATTCCCTGGAATTGCGTTAGGGGTTGTCAGGATTCCCTGGAATTGCGTTTGGGGCTATTCCAGCCGCAGGTTTCCCTGGAATAATGCTCGGGGCTGGCAGTCCCAGCCGCAGGTTTCCCTGGAAGCGCCTCAGCCTGGCTGCTTCCCGTTTTTCCCGGTGGTTTTTCGCAGCGCTCGCACCGAGCAGGATGCGCCGGGATAATTCCACTTAAATTCCACTTAAATTCCTCCCGCATGGAAGTAAGGCGAGAAACAACCCGGACTGCTGGAAATGGGATTTGGCACGGCTCTTAAAAGCTGGGATTTTCCCTCGGAAAATCCCAAAGTTGGGATGCCAGCCGCTTTCCAAGGGCTAAAAGCCGCTCCCAAGCTGGTGGAAAAGAAACTTTAATTTCCATTTTTTGATTAGAAATTGGATTGATCTGAGTGGATAAAGAGACAGTAACTGCTGAAAGCTGCTCTTTGGCGGAAAATAACGGGCAGGAATTTATCTGGACGCTGGGAATAGCGAGAGGAAAGATTAATGGGAGATTAAGGCACGCTGGGAATGATGGAGGCAAAGATTATTTTAACTCTTGGTGGCTGCTGGGCTTTGAAGGGGAGATGAGGCCTTAAAACTTGAGGGGTTTAGGGTGGTTTTTAGGGGTTTTTTTTAGGTATTTTTTGGGTATTTTTAGGTACTTTTAGGGTATTTCGAAGGTATTTTTTAGGTATTCTTCAGGTATTTTTTATTGTATTTTTAGGGTGGTTTTTAGGGTATTTTTTAGGGTATTTTGTAGGTTTTTTAGGGTATTTTTAAAGGGCATTTTTTTGGTAGTTTAGGGTATTTTAAAGGGTATTTTTAAAGAGTACATTTTAGGTACTTTAGGGTATTTTTAAGGGTATTTTTAAGGTATTTTAGGGTATTTTTTGGGTGTTTTTAAAGAGTATTTTTTAGGTATTTTAGGGTATTTTTAAGGGTATTTTAAAAGAGTACTTTTTAGGTATTTTAGGGTATTTTTAAGGGTATTTTCCAGGTATTATTTGGGTGTTTTTAAAGGGTATTTTAGGGTATTTTTTAGGGTATTTTTCAGGTATTTTAGGATATTTTTTGGGTGTTTTTAAAGGGTATTTGAGGGTATTTTTTAGGGTATTTTTCAGGTATTTTAGGATATTTTGGGGTGTTTTTAAACGGTATTTTAGGGTATTTTTAAGGGTATTTTTCAGGTATTTTAGGGCATTTTCTTGGGTGTTTTTAAAGTTTCCTGCTGTGCTGCACACTTGGTGCTTTGTGTTATCAGCAAAGCCACTCGAAAGTGATAACGAGGAGAGCTGGAATTCCGCATCCATCAGAAAGCGCCGCTTTATCTTTCCCTGGCTTTTCAGCCAGGCCTGGGACTCCCAAACCTTTTGGGTTTTATTTCTTTGGGGATGTAAAAAGTGGATTTTGGAGGGGATGGAGCCTGGTTTTAGGAGGGGTTTCTTCCCAGAGGTTGTGTTGGAAGAGGCAAATCGTGCTGTGTGTGCCACCTGTGTGATCCCACCGGTGTCTGCAAGGTCCCAGCGTCGGGAAAAGGGCTGGAATTCCAGACTTCCCATCTCCGGCGGGCTGGGCATGAGCTTCGGGAAAACTCCAGGGGGAAAATCTGCTTCTCTTGTGTAAAAAACCCCAATTTTCTTGGGTCAAAATCTCCCTTTCTTGTGAAAACCCTCGGTTTTTTGAGTAAAAATCTGCTTTTCTTGTGCAAAAAAGTGAATATCTTGTCTAGAAACCTACCTTTTTTGAGTAAAAATCTGCTTTTCTTGTGCAAAAAAGTGAATATCTTGTCTAAAAACCTACCTTTTTTGAGTAAAAATCTGCTTTTCTTGTGCAAAAAAAGTGAATACTTGTCTAAAAACCTACCTTTTTTGAGTAAAAATCTGCTTTTCTTGTGCAAAAAAGTGAATACTTGTCTAAAAACCTACCTTTTTTGAGTAAAAATCTGCTTTTCTTGTGCAAAAGAAGTGAATATCGTCTAAAAACCTACCTTTTTTGAGTAAAAATCTGCTTTTCTTGTGCAAAAAAGGTGAATATCTTGTCTAAAACCCACCTTTTTTGAGTAAAAACCTCCTTTTTTGTGTCAAAATCTACTTCTCTTCTGCAAAAAAAGTGTTCTTGTCTAAAAACCCACCTTTTTTGAGTAAAACCCCCATCTTTTTGAGTAAAAAAACCTCTCTTTTTGTGTAAAAAGCTGCTTTTCTTGTTCAAAAAAGTGATTTTTGTGTCTAAAAATCGGCTTTCCTGGTGTAAAAACCTCCTTTTTTGAGCAAACCCCTCCCTTTTTGTGTTAAAAGCTGCTTTTATTGTGCAAAAAAGTGATTTTCTTGTCTAAAAACCTCATTTGTGAGTAAAACCACCTTTTTTTTGCATAAAAACACACCTTTTTGAACAAAAGTCCCTCTATTTGTGTAAAAAACTGCTTTTCTTGTTCAAAAAAGTGATTTTCTTGTCTAAAACCCTCATTTTTTGAGTAAAAACTGCCTTTTTTGTGTAAAAAGCTGCTTTTCTTGTTCAAAAAAGTGATTTTTTTGAGTAAAAACCTCAATTTTTTGAGTAAAGCCCGCCTTTGTGTAAAAAGCTGCTTGTTCAAAAAAGTGGTTTTTTTGAGTAAAAACCTCGTTTTTTTGAGTAAAAACCTCGGGGTTTTTTTGAGTAAAACCCACCTTTTTTTGTGTAAAAAGCTGCTTTTCTTATGCAAAAAAAGTGATTTTCTTGCCTAAAAATCTGCTTTTCTGGTGTAAAAACCTCCTTTTTTTGAGGAAAAAACCACCCTTTTGGTACATAAATCTACTTTTTTTGTTCGAAAAAGTGAATTTGTTGTCTGAAAATCTGCTTTTCTTGTGAGAAAGCTGCTTTTTTTTAATGGAAAAATCGGCTGCTTTTTTCCTCCCCTCCGAGGGGAGGGGGGACGTGATCCCACACGGTTCTGGGGTTTTTCTGCCTCTTCCCACCTTCTTCCCACCTGCTCCAGAAACAGCTCCACTTCCTTGGGAAATGAGAGGTGCCAGAGCTGCTCCCACCATCTGCAGCCCCAAAAGGCCGTTCCGTAGGAAAATCGGGGCTGGTTGAAATGTGGGAATGTGGGGAGTGGGATGGAGTTACTTTCTCCTAATATTTAATGGAATTTGGGGTTTGCAAAATACGGGAATGTGGGAAGCAAACCCCGCCGATGGAGGGCAGGGAAACTGTGGCTCGTGAGGGATTTTCCAGGAATTGCCTGGAAATAGGGAATTGGGAATCTCTCCTTTATTGTTTTAGGTAAGAAAATTCCCGAGGGTTTTTTTGAAGCCAAGGAAAACGTTGCCTGGAAATGTGGGAGCATTGAGCTCCACGTGGCTGCACTTTTATGGACACGGGAGGTTTGGGGGTTTTTTGTCTTATTTTTAAATCCCACATCGGGAGAGCCAAACAATTCCAGCAAATCTGCTCCCGTCAAAAGCTTGGGCATGGGGGAAGAATAAAGCAGGAATGGGCAGAGGAGATTCCAGTCCTTTTGTGAGGATGAGTCTGGAGCTGGGGCGAGTGGGACATGACAATTATTGGTTGTCCCAGCGGCTTTTTGGTGCTCAGAAATTCGGTTTCTTTCCCGAAGAAGTGAGGGAATTCTTGTCCATGGAGCATGGGTGGGATGAGGAGAAACTGAGGAAGCTGGGAAGGGGCTGGAGAATTCCTGAGGGAGCTGGAAAGGGGCTCAGGCTGGAGCAAAGGAGCTCAGGGGGGACCTTGTGGCTCTGCACAAGTCCCTGACAGGAGGGGGCAGCCGGGGGGGTCGGGCTCTGCTGGCAGGGAACAGGGACAGGAGGAGAGGGAACGGCCTCAGGCTGGGCCAGGGCAGGCTCAGGGTGGATTTTGGGGAAAATCCTTCCTGGAAAGATTGTCCTGCCCAGGGCAGTGTGGAGTGCCCATCCCTGGGAGTGTTCCCGAAGCTGTGGATGTGGCACTCGGGGTCAGGGTTCAGTGCTAACACAGGGATGGTGCTGGTTGAGAGCTGGAGTTGCCCTTAAAGGTCTTTTCCAACTTCAGAATTCCATGTTTTTATGCCTGGTGCGATGGGAATGTTCAGTGATTTGTGCAGTGTTGGTGTCCCGTTGATAATGGCCCCACACCTCTGTGGGGTGGGAGGTGTCCAACCCCCTTGGGCACAGCTCCATGGGGCCGTTCTCTGCTCCGTGGGGGACACCCTCTGCTCCATGGGGACATCCCTGCTCCCTCGGCACATCCTCTGCTCCATGAATTCCCCAGATCCCAGAATCCTGGAATACCAGAGCTGGAAGGGACCCCCAGCATCACTGACCCAACCCCTGACCCTGCTCAGACACCCCAACGCTCCCACCCTGGCTCTGACGTTCCTGGCGCTCCGACAGCCTTGGGAATGTGACTATTCCCTGATTTCCCTGCTCCTTGGGTCACTCTGGCTTTCTCCAACATTTCCTTGTGTTGGAGGAGCTGGAAAACTCCTCCTGGGTGGGATCTGCCAAGCTGTCAGTGCTGCTCAAGTGCTTTTAATTCCCCGGGAACGTGGGAGAGCTCCCAGCTCTGGAATGGGAATATCCAGAGGCAGCTGTGGCTGCTGATCGGCCTTGATGAGGCTCTGCAGCTGCCGAGGGGGGAATTCCCTGCCTCACCTGGGAGAGGAGGAGATGTGGGAATGGGAGATGCCAGGGCTGCCTGGGAAGGAGGAATCTGGGAGGTCGGTGAGCAAAATCCCTCAATTTGCTTTTGTAGGTGGGCTGTGTTTGAGGGAAAAACCTGGAGAAGGGAACAGGAACAGGAGGGGCGTTTTGGAAAGGGGCTCTCCTCTCATGCTTGGGTGCTGATTCCCAACATCGGGCTGTTCCCAGGCTGCCCCTGGATCCCTGGAAGTGTCCAAGGCCGGGCTGGGTGGGGCTCGGAGCAGCCTGGGATGGTGGGAGGTGTCCCTGCCCATGGATTGATGTCCCAGCCGAACCATTCCAGGATTCTGTGATATTCCATTAAGATTCAGGGATTTTTGTTTATCTCTATTTTAATTGACTTCAGGTTTTTGATGCTCTGTGCCAGCACAGCACCAGGCCTTTAAAGGAGAGGGAAATCCAGGTAAATTCCCAAATTTCCCATCGTTTCCAGCTGAGTGGCTCTGGACACACGGAGCTGTTGGGAATGTGGTGCTGGGAGGATGGAATTGGGGAGAATCCTGGAATTGTGTGGCTGTGGCCTGAACAAAGCCCCCCCAACCCAGGGCAGGTTTTCCTCCCGAGTTCTGGGATGAGAGGAATTAATGAGGCTTTTCCACCTGGATTCCTGAGTCATGGGAATGCATTCCCGAGGGAAGAATGGGGCTATTATTGAATTTCAGGAGACGAGAGAGGCAGAGAAAATTTAATTCTGAAACCAAAAAACACTGTGTGGCTCTGACTAAAGGTACCTGGTTCCTTTTTCCCCCCTTTCCCCCCTCCTATTTTTATTCCTTACTAAATTTGAAAGAGCTTTCCCTGATTGGAGTTTGACAGTTCTGGCATTAAAAGTTCTTCCTTATCCATGAATTAATGAGCTGCTCGTGGAATTAAATGCTAATTTGTGGGGTTTGGAAGGTGGATTTTATATTTGGGGTGGCTTAGATCAAATAGAATTTAAAATTAGATTTTAATTGAATAATTTCAATTTAATTTGATTATTTTAATATAGTATTTTATCATTTTAAAAAAATTGATTCTTTAAAAATCCAGCTGTGCCTTGGAAAGGGGGAGTTCCAAACCTTCCTTGCCATGTTTTGTTGTGCCACTTGAATATTTTTGTGTGGTGAATCCCAGGACAGCTGTGAGGAACAATCCTTGGATTTATTAGAGGGGAAAGCTGGGAATTCTGTGTGAGGATTCTGCCTTCTTTCCGTGGAAAAATATATTTGGGAATGATTTTATTCCAGCTTGGGAGTTTTTCCCAGAGAACTTCCCGACCCCTCCTGGCTGTGGGTGAGGTTTAATTCCCTGTTTAACCAAACCAGCAGCACAAAGGATAACAGATTCCCGGGAATATTTCTGATCCCATTTGCATGGCTGAGCTCTGGTGAGAGCTCTCATCCTGCAGGAGAGCCAGGGTGGACTCTGGGATGTTTTCATTTTTCTTCCTCAGTCCTTGTGGTGTGACCAGGGGACAGGAGGAGGGTTCCTTGTCCTTCTCCTGTGGGAAGGCCCCTGGGGTTGGATGGATTCCTGGATGATCCCGTGGCACTCCCTGGAGGAGCTGGGAACCCCTTGGAGCATGGAAAACAAATCCCTGAGAGCAATCCCAAAGCTGGGAAGCCGGGCTGGGCTCCCCGGTTCCCCATACTGGATCTGATGGACAAACTGGGGCTGCACTGGGCAGCCTGGGAGGCTTCGGGAAGGGCTGGGAACCCCTTGGAGCATGGAAAACAAATCCCTGAGAGCAATCCCAAAGCTGCTGCAGCCTGGGGGGCCGGGCTGGGCTCCCCAGTTCCAAGGGGGAAACTGGGGGTGCACTGGGCAGCCTGGGAGGGGTTGGGAAGGGCTGGGAACCCCTTGGAGCAGGGAAAAAAATCCTTTCCCCTCCCTGAGAGCAATCCCAAAGCCGGAAAGCCGGGCTGGGGTCCCAGTTCCATGGGGGGCACCTGATGGGGAAAGTGGGGGGGGGGCACTGGGCAGTCTGGGAGAGTTTGGGAAGGGCTGGGAACCCCTTGGAGCAGGGAAATCCCTGAGAGCAATCCCAAAGCTGCTGCAGCCCAGTACTGGATGTGATGGCCAAACTGGGGGCACTGGGCAGGTCCGGGTACCCAGAGGAGCATCCCTCTGTTGCCAGGCAACCGCTGGCGCTGCTGCAGCTGCCTGGGGCTGCTGCAGCTGTGGCCACATCTGGCAGGGGAGGAGGGGAACACCCCTGCCCCAGCCTGTGCCTGTTCCTGTCACACAGCTCGGGTTAAGCCGAGCTTTACCAGGCCCAGCTCATGGAAACCCTCGGTAGGGTCGTAGGGTGGGTTTAGGGCGGCACTAAAAGCAGTTTTGACTCGTGGAATGTTGTTCAGCCCCGGTTTAGGTTTCACCCCATAAAAACGGGATTATTTGGCTTGGGAGCGATGCTGGCAATGATTTGGATTTTGTGCCCTTCCTTACCCAAGCACCTGGATGTGGGCACTCGGTTTGGTATTCCTGGGAATGCAGGTGGCCAAGAAAGGCTGGAGTTCCACAGGTTTGTGAGGCCACACTGAGGTCAGAATGGTTCTGGTATTAATTAGGAAGATTTCATCACATTCCCAGGATGCAGCTGGATCTGGAATTCCAGCTGTGCTCCTTTGCTGAGTCAGTCGAAGAGCCGGGCGGTAAACTGGACAATTCCTCCGTTTTTCTCTGGGATTTTCCTTGGGAATTTCCGTCACAGGTTATTCCTGTCCTGCTGAGGATTGGGACACTTCATTTGTGATGAGCCTGAGGAGTGACAGAGGATTAAGGAGCTGCTCAGGGCTCTGCTGATCCGGATTTACAGGATGTGCCCATTTGGGAATGGAAGGGCTTTGACCTCTTGGAATGAGGCCAGAAAGGCTGGGAGAGCTGGGAATGTTCCCTTGGAGAAGGGAGGGATCCAGGGAGAGCTCTGAGCCCCTGGCAGGGCCTGAAGGGGCTCCAGGAGAGCTGGAGAGGGACTGGGGACAAGGCCTGGAGGGACAGGACACAGGGAATGGCTTCCCAGTGCCAGAGGGCAGGGATGGGTGGGAGATTGGGAATTGGGAATTGCTGGCTGGAATTGCCAGAGCAGCTGTGGCTGCCCCTGGATCCCTGGCAGTGTCCCAGGCCAGGCTGGAGCAGCCTGGGATAGTGGAAGGTGTCCCTGGGGGTGGAACTGGATAATCCTGAATGTCCCTTCCAACCCAAACCAGTCTGGGATTCTGTGATTCCCTAAAATGCTGAGTTTTTTTCTGAACCCCCTTTCATTTCCTACCCCCTCCCTGTGCTGCTGCAATTTCCACCTCTCCAGCCCCCAGAAGAGTCAGAAATGACCCCAGGTTCCACTAAAAAATGAAATTCCCAGCAGTGGTGGGAAAATGCAGCTCAAGAGTGGGGGTTCTGCTGTATCCATGTTGATTTTACCTTGCAGGGATGCTGGGAAAGGGAATGAACTGATGGATTCTGTGGCTTTGAGCCGCGGGGAAAATGAAACAGCGGTCAGGCGTGGCTGTGGGGGTAACCAGGGGCTCTGTGGGGTCACAAGAAAGAATCCTGGACAGTTGTTTTATATCTGCAGAAACTTGGGATCTTTAATCCATGGGAAAGGTCAGTCAAGGTTTGGAAGCTTGAATTCCCATTCCCTGGGATTTGCAGCCTCCGTAACGCCCCAGCACAGCATCCTGTGGGGTCAGTTCTAGGAAAGGCTGGCAGATTCCTCATTTTGCCCCGTTTCCTATCCCCAAATCCTGCTTTTCCTGCTTCCAGCCCTGCCCAGCTGCAGGGTTTGGGGCAGGAATTCCCCTCTGCTTTGCTGCAGGATAATGGGTTAAATTGGGTTTATTCCAGAAGTGGGAGCTCAGAAGCTCAGGATTTGTCCCTTCCTCCTCTTCCTGCAAACCCTGTCAGGCTCTGTTTAGTTCAAATAAATCCTATTTTTTGGGCAGCTGCTTCCTTTTGGGGGTTTGGAGGAGGGGATTTTATGGAATCATGGAATCCTGGCATGCTTTGGGGTGGCAGGGACCTTAAAGCTCATCCCATTCCATGGGCAGGGAATCCTTCCCCTATCCCAGGTTGCTCCAAGCCCCGTCCAACCTTGGACACTTCCAGGGATGGAGCATCCACAGATTTGCTGGGAAATTTGGTTTTTCTTCCTGATTTTCTTCCTGTAATAGAGCTGTTCCCCGTGACTGGTGTGGAAATGGATTGTGTTATCCTGGAACAGCAATTCCTGGAATTTTAAATCCGCTGCCTGGGAATCCCTGAGCAGGAAGAGCCATTGGCTGATATTTAGGACAGATGGGAATTGTTGTTAATGAGGAGTCGGTACAGAAATGCTGCAAGAATGATGAAATAAATCATTCATTTAATTTATTTAAATCATTCCTGCTCTTCCGTCCCCGATGAACTTGAATTAAAATGGGATGGAAAATGGAAAGATCCCACTTGGGATACTCCTGGAATGAAGACTGGAGGGGTTAAGATAAGGAAGTTAAAATAAGGACAAAACTGAGGAGGGATTTTTAATTATAAAAAATTTTGTTATAATTCAGGAAATACGGAAAAGTCATTGGGGTTTTCTTCTCTTTTTGTTTTCCAGGCACTTGGAAAATCATCCAGAGGTTCAGTGCTGAGGGAATGCTTTGGGAGCATGGCTGGAGCAGGACACGGAGTCTGGGCACGGAATGCAGGTGATGGTGAGTGGGAGTCGGTAATTACAGACCTCTAATTGCAGGTCCCAGCCACGGGGTGATCATGGGATCCTGGGATGGTTTGGGTGGGAAGGGACCTTAAATCCCATTCCATAGGCAGGGACACCTCCCAGGTCTCAGGCTGCTCCAGCCTGGCCTTGGGCACTGCCAGGGATCCAGGGGCAGCCACAGCTGCTCTGGCAATTCCATCCCAGACCCTCCCCACCCTCCCAGCCAGCAATTCCCAATCTCCCACCCATCCCTGCCCTCTGGCAGTGGGAAGCCATTCCCTGTGTCCTGTCCCTCCAGGCCTTGTTCCCAGTCCCTCTCCAGCTCTCCTGGAGCCCCTTCAGGCCCTGCCAGGGGCTCGGAGCTCTCCCTGGATCCTTCTCCTCTCCAGGGGAACATTCCCAGCTCTCCCAGCCTGGCTCCAGCCCTTGGAGAACTGGACATGGAGGCCTCACCTTTAGCTTTGTTTTCCAAACTCCCTAATCCAGGCAGGAGCCCAAATCCATGGCTGTGTGACTGCACTGCCCTTTCCCCAGGAATCTTCGGTGGCCACGAGATGGCAAGATAAAAACCCAATACTGAGAAAAGACAAAAATCATTCTTTTGAGGAAAACGAAATTTCCAGTGCCCAGTAATGTCCAGTAAGTGGCTGCAGACCCCTGAAATCCCGGAATCCCCGCAAACCGGGTGCTGCTTTCCCTGTGCCCGCAGTGGGATGCCGCTCTCCGCCTCCCTGCCGGGTCTGCGCCGTGGTGCCGTGATCCCGCTCCGCTCGCGCCGCTCCCGGGGCTCCGCAGCAGCTCCCAGCAAGGAGCCATGAGGAGGTTTGGCTACTGCAGGGTGGTCCTGGCCACGTCGCTGCTCTGGGTGCTGCTGGACGTGTTCCTGCTGCTCTACTTCAGCGAGTGCAACAAGTGCGACGACAGCAAGGAGCGCTCGCTGCTGCCGGCGCTGCGGGGTGAGTGCCGCTCCCGGCCCTCCAGCACCTCCCCTGGTGCCCCTCGGTGCCTTCTCCCAGCAGAGGAAATCCCGGGATGGGCAGCACTTGGCGCTGCTTTAGGCTTGTCTGAGTTTCATGGAGTGCTTGGGGTTGGGAGGGACCTTAAATCCCGTCCATGGGCAGGGACACCTCCCACTGTCCCAGGCTGCTCCCAGCCCCAATGTCCAGCCTGGCCTTGGGCACTGCCAGGGATCCAGGGGCAGCCACAGCTGCTCTGGGAATTCCAGCCCAGCTCCTGCCCACCCTCCCAGCCAGCAATTCCCAATTCCCAATCTCCCACCCCAATCTCCCCTTTCCCACTGGGAAGCCATTCCCTGTGTCCTGTCCCTCCAGGCCTTGTCCCCAGTCCCTCTCCAGCTCTCCTGGAGCCCCTTCAGGCCCTGCCAGGGGCTCGGAGCTCTCCCTGTGTCCTTTCCCTTTCCCCTTCCCCGTCTCTTCCCATTTTTGGCTCAGGGAAAATGGAATGTAAGCCCTGGACCCCCATGGAAGTGAAATTCCAAAGGGATTTCCAAACTCCCATCAACACAGGGTGGGGTCTGCTTTAAAGATATGAAAAAAATGACCCAAATAAATTTTTTTAAGGAATTCCATTAGGAATTTGGTGGGGAAGTCTGGTGCAAATGGAGAAATGATGGAATTCCAGACTGGTTTGGGTTGGAAAGGACCTTTAAATCCCATCCAGTTCCATGGGCAGGGACACCTCCCACTGTCCCAGGGTGCTCCAAGGCTGGCCTTGGACACTTCCCAGGAATCCAGGGGCAGCCACAGCTTCTCGGGGAAACCACCCTTCCATCCAGGAATTCCTTCCCAATATCCCATAAAAACCCCTCTTTCATTTTAAATCCGTACCTATTAAATACAATTAAATTATAAATTAACTTTCCTTCACAGACTTGCAGGAATAAGCACAAAATCCAGATTTCCCCTATTTTCAGTCAGGATTTTTCAATTCCTGCAAGTGTTTTCCATGTTTTTCCCCATGGATCCAGCCCTGTGTCCATGGAATCAGCTCTCCCACCCCCTCTGAGGTGCTGCAGAGCTCTCCACGTGCAGCAGGAATTTATGGAAAGCTGCCCATGTGCTGCTGAAATATTCCTGAAAAAGCCTGGCTCGGCTTTCCACTCATTTCCTTCCCTGTGCTTGCTCTTGATGGGGATAATTGGAGATTTCATCAGCTGGAGGGGATTTTTAGGAGCAGAATTCCCTTGGGAGCACCTTGTGACACACCAGAAAACAGAGAAATTATTATTTTAGATCCAATTCAGCAGCTTGGCAAATTATTTTGGGAAAACTCTGGAGTCAGCACCATGTTTTGATATCCTGAGCTGGAGGAATTCACTTGTTGTCGTTAAAAATTGAATATTTTTAATATGAAATCCCACTTTGTCATTAAATTATGGGTTTATTTTATGTTCTCTCCGATCCAACCTGAATTTTAGGGATTAAATGGCTGAAAATCTGTCAAATTCCCTTTCTTTTCTTCCTAGCTAATTAAAAGTTGTGGATTCCCAATGTTTGGTGGGACAGGTTTGGGCCTGGATTCAACTTTGGGCCCTCCGTTTTTAAAAAAAGCTGGAATTTTTTCCCCAGAATGTGAATAAAACTGGGCTGAGTCTCTCGAGACTCTTCCCAAGGATTTGCTGCTCCAGGGTTTGGAGCTTAACAGGATATTTTGGATTTAGGGAATACCTGTGTGTTGTGATGGGGGATTTTGGGGTGGTTTTCCCTCTTGGAAAACACAAAAAATGGGATCCCTAATCTCCAGTGGATTCTGTTGGAATTTTGCTTCCTTTGTGGAATCAGGGGGAGATTTCACTGATTTCTTGTTTATTGCACCAAAATGTTTGCTGCAGGAGGAGTCCCGAGATTTTGGGTGCATTTGCTAAATTTAGGAGCCGAGTTCTTAATCCTTGGGAATTTTGGCTCCTGGGAGAGCGAATCTCCCTCCTGATCCAACAAACCGCAGGAAAATAGATTTTAATTCCGTTTTCAACCTCTGCATTTTCCTTTTCTTGCTGTTTGGATACGAGTCCACCTCCCCCATCCCTGACTTCAGCTCCTGCCTTCCCAAATTCCCGATTTTCTCATCCGTGGGACCTGGTGGAGCACAAGGAATGTCCCGCCCTCGTGCAGATTTTTTTTTATTCCCCTTTATTTCCCCCCCCCTTTATTCCCCCCCCCTTTATTTCCCCCCCCCCTTTATTTTTTCCCCTTTTTTCCTTTCCCCCCCTTTTCTCCCCCTCTTCCTTTTTGTTCCCCTTTCTTCCCTTTTTCTCCCTTCTTCCCTTTCCCCCCCTGCTCATTATTCCCCTTCTCCCCCTTCCTCTTCCCCCTCCTCCCTTTCCTCCCACTCCTCCCCTCTCTCCCCCTTTTCCCCTTCTCCTTTTCCCCTTCCTCCCTTTTTTCCCGGTGCTCCAGCCCCTTCCCAGCCCCATTCCCATCCCTGGCCACGCTCCAGCCCCTCGGTGTCCCTGCTGCAGGAGAATCCCAGCAGTGCCCTGGGCTCTTCCCACCCTGCTTTGGCCACAGCAATCTCCGAGCTGCTGTCCCCTTCCAGCTCTTCTCTTGGAAACCCCGGCCAGGATCCGTAAGAGGATTTCCCATCCCTCAGAAATGGAATTTTTTGGATCTCTGCTGCTGATTTTATTCTCACTCCAGCCCTCCCCGCTCCTCCTGAGCTGTTCTGCCTCGAGGCTCTCTGAGTGTGGGCTGGGTTCTCCACACAACACAAAAGTCTATTCCTGGCAGAACTTCCCAGGAATTTGGATGCTTTTAGTCTTGAAAAGCAACTTTTGGGGGTTTTTTTTGGAATGCTGGCACTCCAATCTTGAGGAATACTGTGAGGGAAATGATCTCTTTAATGATGCTTTTGGCAACTCGACAGCGTTTATTGCTGCTGGATAATTAAATCTGGAATTCTTTGTGTTCTGGATTGAGCTAATCCAGTGTGGAGTTCGGAGCAGCAGAGATTCATCATGGGAATGGCAAATTGATCCTTTATCTTATGGGATTCTCTGTGGAGTTTATGGGAAACAAAGCATGAGGGACAAATTCCTGGCTGTGAGGGTGCCCAGAGCAGCTGGGGCTGCCCCTGGATCCCTGGCAGTGTCCAAGGCCAGGCTGGACATTGGGGATGGTGGAAGGGAACAAATCCAGGGTTTTAATAATCTTAGAATAGAACTGGATATTCTTGGATCCAGAGAGGGATAAAGCTCCCAGTGGAGCAGGGAAAATGGGGGTTGTTATTGGATTTCCAGCATTTCTTGTGGAACACCAAAAGCTCCCAAGGCCTGGAGGATGAACGCAATTCCCATGTGCTCGAGGTGCCTGTTGCTGTTGTGTTTTCCAGCCGTTATTTCCCGGAACCAGGAAGGCCCTGGGGAGATGGGCAGGGCCGTGCTCATTCCCAAGGAGGAGCAGGAGAAGATGAAGGAGCTGTTCAAGATCAACCAGTTCAACCTGATGGCCAGCGACCGCATCGCCCTGAACCGCAGCCTGCCCGACGTGCGGCTGGACGGGTGAGGCCAGCCCGGCAATCCCGGGAATGCTGCACCATGGAATGGGCTGGGAGCTCCAGTCCCCTCCATCCCAGCCCTGCCACGGCAGGGACACCTCCCACTGTCCCACCTGCTCCAAGCCCCAATGTCCAGCCTGGCCTTGGATGCTTCCAGGGGCAGAGAGGGAAGGATTTCTTCCTAATATCCCATCTAAACCAGCACATGGAGTCCTGGAATGGTTTGGGTGGGAAAAGACCTTAGACCTCATCCAGACCATGGACAGGGACACCTCCTGCTAGCAGCCTGGCCTGGGACACTTCCAGGGATCCAGGGGCAGCCACAGCTGCTCTGGGAATTCATCCCAGCCCCTCCCCACCCTCCCAGGGAACGATTCCTTCCCAATCTCCCACCCATCCCTGCCCTCTGGCAGTGGGAAGCCATTCCCTGTGTCCTGTCCCTCCAGGCCTTGTCCCCAGTCCCTCTGCAGCTCTCCTGGAGCCCCTTCAGGCCCTGCCAGGGGCTCGGAGCTCTCCCTGTGTCCTTCCCTTCTCCAGGGGAACATTCCCAGCTCTCCCAGCCTGGCTCCAGAGTCAAATGGAATTTGCTCCAAGTTCTGTGGGAATGATTTGCCTCATCAGGATCCCACAAAATCCCCATCCTGTTGCTGTATCCAAGCAGGACCGACTCCCATTGTCTCCCTGCCCTGGGATGGCTGATTTAATTCCAGCTGATCAATGGGATCGATGGGATCTCACACAAAGGGTTTCCTTTGCTTCCCATTCCATCCCGAGTTTTCTGTCAGGGATGTCCCTGGATTGCCGGGGTCCTGTTGGAAATGGCCAGGCTGGAGATTGTAATCAGAACCAGCTCTAATTAGGAGCTGTTGATTAAACCTTAAACCCGGCTTAACTCACCAGAGAAATGCCTCATTTCATTCCTAAGGATTTTCTCCGTCGAGGGAAGAAATCCATCCTCAATCTTTTCCGGGTGAGTGAGGCTGCAAGTGCCATTCCACAGATTGCTGGAGCATCCTAATTGGATTTTCTCCTGGAGATTTCAGCTGGAATTGGCTCCAGGGTGTGTTCCAGTGCTTGGGAACATCCAGGGCTGAGCAGAAACATTGGAATTTTGGGAATAGCAGCCAGGGTTAAACACGGGGCTGGAGTTTTGTGGGGATTCTCCAAAGGAAGAAACACTGGGATATGATCCTGGGTGGGGAAAAGGCTTGGGAAGGAGCAGGGCAGGGGTGGCGATGGATGTCTGGGAAAACTTCCTTTAATTGGGAAAATCCTTCCCTCAGATCCATGTTCCAGGGCAGGGAGCCTTGGCTGGATTTTTCAGGTGACACCAAAATTTGTTATTCCTGAAATTCAGCCCTCAGGGGAGGGAAATTTGGTTTGTTTTGGGATGTTCACACCTGATCCATTGGTCCTGCACTGGGACCTGTTAGATTTGTGGTTTTTCCAGCTCTAAGTAGTGGTGGATAAAAAATTCCTTCCTCAGAGGGTGGGGAGATCCTGGCACAGGTTTCCCAGGAAAGCTGAGGTTGCCCCTGGGTCCCTGGAAGTGCCCAAGGCCAGGCAGGAATAACCTGGGATAGTGGAAGGTGTCCCTGCCCATGGCAGGGGTGGGATGGGATTTAAGGTCCCTTCCACCCCAAACCATCCTGGGATTCTCTGATTCCATGGATAAGGGATGGCAGTGACAGAACGCCTGTCACTCCAGGAAATATCCGTAAGTACTGGAATTTTTTCCATGGGCATGGACACACTTGGATTGTTGAAGTTCTCCTTTATTCAGAGAACATCAAAAATTTCCCTTCCAGAAGCACAATCCTTGTTCTCCCTTCCGTGTTTCCCACGTGGGCTGCAGCTGCCTTTGGAGCAGCCGTTTGGATCGGGAGATAAAATTGGAAAATGGGAGCTGTCAGCTCCTTAATTAGTGTTAAAATCATGGAAAACAGATTTTCCTCCCTGGCAGCCTCAGAGGGGCCCCCAAGACATCCCTGGATGGAGGAGAAAAAGGATTTTACTTATAGGAAAATTATTACAGAGGGGGGATATTTTTATTTCCTTTATTCCTGGTTTCAAGGGGCTTGGAATTGCAGTAAAGGCTGGAACAGTTTGGATAAGAGCCCAGATTAACTCAGGGCTGTTTTGCAGGAATTCTTTTTCCAAGGATGGCTTTTCAGGCTGCCTTGGAAGGGCCCTCACCTCCTTCCCAGGATACCTTCTCCCAGAAAATCTGCAGGACAGCCAGGATCCCGCTTTTCCCACAGACCTCTGGAAATGGGGGTTGGCAGGGGGATTAGAAGGGTTCGGTCTGCATGGATCAGCTTTGAAAAATCCGTGGCTGTTTCCCACATCTCAAGGATGTGGAGGTGCCCCACATTCCTGGTTTTCCTGTAAATACCCTAAATAATGGAATGCTGCTGGGTTAAACTGGATTCGGCCCTGGAATGGGAACTTTGGGAAAACAGGCAGGGTTTAAACGTTCCAGGTAGATCCGTCCTGAATCAGCTCAGCTTTTCCTTGGCAGCTCATCCCAGGCCGTTCCCTGGGTGCTCCAGAGCTTCCCTGGAGCCGAATCCACCCGGGAATGGCTGTACCTGGAATGTGATGAAACAGTGCAGGGCTGAAATGGATCCGTGGGGTTGAGCCGGGTCCTTGCCTGGAATGTCAGGAATGGGAGAGTGAGATGAGCTTGGAGGTTCCCTGGCAAAGGTTTCCCGGGAAAGCTGCGGCTGCTCCATCCCTGGCAGTGTCCCAGGCCAGGTTGGACAGGGATTGGAGCACCCTGGGCTAGTGGAAGGTGTCCCTGCCCATGGCAGGGTGGCACTGGATGGGATTGAAGTCCCTTTTTGAACCCAAAACATTCCACGATTCTCTGAAAATCCCACAATAACCCATAATGATCCCAGAATTTGCCCACAGCCAGCGGGAAGGAGGGGGAATAGGTGGGTTTTCACTCTTTTTTCCGTGGTTTTGATGGTGGGAAAGGTGTTTTGCTCTCATTCCCACAGCTGAATTTCCTCCATGTGTATTCATTCCTGAGAAATTATTTTCTGCGGGAATAAAACCAGGATTTTTGGGACAGCAGCTCCAGCGTCGTGGGAGTGGGAAAATCAGGGAGCAGTGTAGGGAGTGTGGGGGGATGGGGAGGGAGCGTGTGAGGAGCAGGTGATGATTCCTCATTCTCCAGCACCAGCTGGATTTCGGGATTAGGAAAATCCCAGTGTGAGTCACCATCACGGGGAAGGGCAGGAAAGGTTTTATCCATGTGCTCCCAGCTCCTGGCAGGTGCTCCTGGACACAGCAGGAATGCAGGAGCTGGCTGGCACTGGGAAGCTCTGTCACGGAGCTGGGAAGGGGATGGAGAATTACTGAGGGAGCTGGGAAAGGGGCTCAGCCTGGAGCAAAGGAGGATCCAGAGGGATCTTTTTCCTCTCTGGAATTCCCTGACAGGAGCGGGGGGGTCGGGCTCTGCTCGCAGGGAACAGGGACAGGAGGAGAGGGAACGGCCTCAGGCTGGGCCAGGGGAGGCTCAGGGTGGATATTGGGGAAAATTCCCTCCTGGAAAGGGCTGTCCAGCCCTTGGAGCTGTGATGAGCATCAGGCTTGGAGCATGGCCATGCCCAGCCAAGAATGCCATGGAATTCAGGGTCCAGATTAGTCAAGTTTTCTTGGATTTTGATGATATTCCATTGCACTTCCCAGAAATATCCATGGGAATGGCTCTGGGAGCAGGAATGGTGGTGGCACACCCGCTGTGTGTCTCTGTCCTTCCTGATCCTGGTTGTTTAAGTGACTCAGAGACTCCTGGAAGTGGCTCTGAGGCGCTTTAGTGACCACAGCTCCACGTGTCCCTTCCTCCAGCCAGCAAAGACCTCTTGGGAAAGGAAAACCTTCCCTCCCGAGCTGCCCCAGCCTCAGAGAAGGTGGAATTCCAGTGTCTGGATCTCCAGTTTGTTCCTTAATTCATCCCCAGCATTTTGAAATGTAGCAGGTTCCTCTTGGAGCAGTGCCATGGCTGCTTCCAGGCCCCTTTTCCAGCCTGGTTCAGAGCAGTCAGAGTTCCAGTCTCTGGATCTCCAGTGTGCTCCTTGATTCATCCCCATCACCCTGAACTCCCTGGATGTGGAACCACCCCTTTGGAGCAGTGCCATGGCTGCTTCCAGGCCCCTTTTCCAGCCTGGAAAGAGGCAGAGCAGTTGGAGTTCCAGTCTATCTCCACTTTGTCCCCTGAACTCATCCCATCACCCTGAACTCCCTGGATGTGGCAGCAGCGCCGTGGCTGCTTCCAGGCCCCTTTTCCATCCTGGAAAGCCACACATCTCCTTGGGTCTATTCCTCCAGCTTAACCCCCTTCCCCTGTTTTTTTCCCTGCTGTTTTCGGGCAGGTGCAAGACCAAGGTGTACCCGGAGGAGCTGCCCAACACCAGCGTGGTGATCGTGTTCCACAACGAGGCGTGGAGCACGCTGCTGCGCACCGTGCACAGCGTCATCGAGCGCTCCCCGCCGCGCCTGCTGGCCGAGATCGTCCTGGTGGATGACGCCAGCGAGAGAGGTGGGCCTGGGGCTTCCCCATGGACAACGGGGGTTGGGAACGAGTTCCTGCCTCTGCCCAGGCCTCTGGCACTAGACAGGGGTGTTGTGATCCCGTTTGAAGGTTCTTAGGAATGCCTCTGCCCGAGTTAAGGTGCGAGCGAGATCGTATGCCAGGGACAATCGTAAGGGGTTTATTTGATGGTCAATATGAGAGAGAGAGAGAGAGAAGTGGAAAATAGGTGGGGGGATAGAAAGAGAGCGACAGGGACAGAATAAGGAAAATACCAGCACTCTGTGGATCCCAGCGATGTCCTGTTGGTGCTCTCCAGCTGGTCTTCTTGGTGGTGAAGGTCCCCCCAGAAAGTGTAGGATCCCAGGGTTTGGTACACCCTTGAGCCAGGTGGCAATGGCCAGGCATGTCCCCATGGGGTGGGGGTCAGTCTCTCACAGCGGGCCCTGGGTCTGTTCCATCACGTGCAGCCCTGTGGGGCCAAGCCTCTGGGGAGCCCTTTGGGGGGTCTCTGATGGATTGTGACTCCCCCTGGGCTGCCTCTCACGTGGAAGTCCCGTGGATGTGCCCTGTGGGGTTGGGGGTTCCACAGCTGGGCCCATTTGTGTAACTGAGGATGGGTGTTCAGTGCCTCTCACCAGAGGTTGCACCATGCACCCAAAAGCTCCTTCTCCCCCCTCGGCTGGGAGAGTCTGTGTAAGCCTGGCTTCTGTGAGCTGTGCTCTGCCCCCAGCCCAAACTCGGCCGGGGATGACTGAACAGTGTGCTCCCCTTTATCTAACCAGCAGTTTGACTTTCAGTCCAAAGTCCCACTCTTCAGGGAGACTTCTTGGGTTGTAGCTTCTTTATGACGAGCAGAGCTTTGTATCGATGTTTGAGGCATGAGCTCTTTTCAGTCTCTGACAAGGGGTTCACTGAGCGCCCCAAAACCCCGTCTGCTGCGCAAGGTCTTGCAGTGTCCTGAACCGTGAGCTTGAGGTGGCTCAGACAATCAGCAGTGAGGCTGTGAGCACAAGCCAGGCTTAAGTTAAACTACAAAGCACAGTGGATTCGCTGGCAAGATTCACTCTGCTTCCAAGGGGCGGCTGAGGCACGGCAGGGAAAGCAGCACCAGCAGCACCAAACGAAACCCAGGCAGGCAGAAGAGCGGATTTGGTGCCAGGAGATGACCCTTGCTGGGCCTTTGAGCCTCCTGGGTTATCTGCTCCTTCTGCCTCTCAGGGTGTGGAAAAAATTCATGGAATCCCCGGATAGTTTGGCTTGGAAGAGACCTTTAAAGGGCTCCTAATCCAAGCCCTCAGCGTGGGCAGGGACACTTCCCACTATCCCAATTGTCCAGCGCGGCCTTGGACACTGCCAGGGCAGCCACAGCTGCTCTGGGAATTCCAGCCCAGCCCCTCCCCACCCTCCCAGCCAGGAATCCCTTCCCAATCTCCCACCCATCCCTGCCCTCTGGCACTGGGAAGCCATTCCCTGTGTCCTGTCCCTCCAGGCCTTGTCCCCAGTCCCTCTCCAGCTCTCCTGGAGCCCCTTCAGGCTCTGGGTCATATCCTGCTCAGTTAATTTGGTATTCCTGGAAAGGTCAATCCTTTCCTTCCTGACTCTCAACCCTTCTCATTCCATGTTTCAGATTTTCCTGAATATCCCCACTAAGCCAATTCCATGAAATCCCAGAACGGTTTGGGTTGGAAGGGACCATCTCATTCCAGCTCCTCTTTGGGCTTCATTTCCTTCACTCCTCACTTGTTTTTTTTGCCTTTTCATTTCTGTTTTAACCCCAGCCTTTAAAAAGCAAACTCGGCCTGTGGAACTGGGACTCCCTGGAAAAGGAATCCCATCAGATTCCTTAAATGGAATCCATAGGATGATAAAGGATCCTGCAGCAGCCAAATGGGCACTGATGGCAAACTCACCCCAGAGCTGCTCCAGGGACAGAGGCTGCACCCGCTCCATCCTTCGGTTCTGCCCCACGGAGCGTTAATTGAACCCTAATTACTCCTGCATTTCCCTGCTCGTTAAGTGGCTTCATGATTCCCTGTGCCAGAAGGTGGAGGAGGACTTGAGCCAAGTAATTCCCATTTTTCCTAAAAGCATTCAAAGAGCTCCAATGGGGAAATCCATCCAAAAAAGGCATTTTTTGGATTGAACCAGCAGCAAATTGCCCCAAAGTGTCTTTGTTCTGTGCTTGCTGGTTTATTGCAAGGAACTGGTTGTGCTTTATTTAAAATTCCTGGGATATTATCCTGGAATCAGGGACAGGTTTGGGTTGGAAGGGACCTTAAAGCTCCTCTCATTCCAACCCCCATGAGATGCTCCAAGCAGGGAGCTTCTGTCACTACCTTGGAATAAAACCTCCCTAAAAATCCCATTTTCCCTCTGTTTCCCCCCCAAATTTGGCAGAGTTTTTGAAGGCCTCCTTGGAGAATTACGTGAAAAAGCTGGAAGTGTCCGTAAAAATCCTGCGGATGGAGCAGAGGTCGGGGCTGATCCGGGCACGGCTCCGAGGGGCAGCAGCTTCCAAGGGCCAGGTGATCACATTCCTGGATGCCCACTGCGAGTGCACCCTGGGCTGGCTGGAGCCGCTCCTGGCCCGCATCAAGGAGGACAGGTAAGGAATTCCCAGCTCCAGAGGCCGGGAGCTGCTCCAGGCCCTTCCCTGGCTGCTGGGAAATAGGAATGAAAAGGATTCACTGAGCTGGAATGAAGATTTTTTTAAATTATTTTGTTTTAATTCGCTGCTGTTTGTATGAAAATCTCATTCCTAAATAAATGTGGGAGTGGAGCAGCTTTCCCAAGGGCTGGATCTCTCCCACTCCAAAGGAAGCTTCCTCCCTCTTTTTTACCAGGAACGACTTCGCTCTGATCTCCTGAACTCATGGAAATTTGCACCCTTTTTTTTCCTTCTCTTTTCTTGGTTTCCCTTTTTTCACCCTTTTAACCATCCTTTTCCACCCCTTTCCCCTCTTTTTTTGTCCCTTTTCCCCTGCTTCTTCCCTTCTTCCCCTGCTTTTCCTCCCTTTTTTCCTTTCCTTCTTTTCCTCCATTTCCCCCTTCTCCTCTTCCTCTTCCCCCCCCTTTCACCTTTTTCCCCTTTCTGCTTTCCTCACTTCCCCCCTTTTTCCCCTTTTCCCATCTTTTTTTCCCCTCCTATTTTCCCCCTTTCTTCCCCCCTTCCTTCCCTCTTTTCCCCTTCTCCCTCATTTTATTCCCCCCTTTTTCTCCCCCTCTTCCCCTCCCTTTTTCCCCCTCCTTTACCCCTTTTGCTGTTTCCCTCCTTCCCCTTTTCTCCCCCTCCCTTTCCTGCTCATCTTCCCCCTCTCTTCCCTGTTTCTTCCCCTCTTTTTCCTTCTCTTTTTTCCCCCTCCTGTTTTCCCCTTTCTTTCCCCCCTTTCCCTCATTTTATTCCCCCTTTCCCCCCTCCCTTTTCCCCTCTTTTTCCTTCTCTTTTCCCCCTCCCTTTTTCCCTTTTTCCCCCCTCCCTTTTTCCCCCCTCCCTTTTTCCCCTCCTATTTTCCCTTTTCCCTCTCCCTCCTTCCTCTCCCTCCTTCCCCTCCAGCCAACCCCCCAACCCCTCCCACCTCCCACCGTGACCAAACACCACCATAACCCCCAGATTCCCGGTTTCTTTTCCCAGGAAAACCGTGGTGTGTCCCATCATCGACGTGATCAGCGACGACACCTTTGAGTACATGGCGGGCTCGGACATGACCTACGGAGGCTTCAACTGGAAGCTGAACTTCCGCTGGTATCCCGTGCCCCAGAGGGAGATGGAGCGCAGGAAAGGGGACAGGACCTTGCCTGTCAGGTCAGTGCCCCTCTGTTCCCACAAAATCCCCCCTGATTCCCAAAATCCCGCTGCAGGATCGCAGTCAGAACCGCAGGGAAGGCCCCATCCTGATGTGTCCTTGCTGCTGCAGCGTGGGCTCGGAGCTGGCAAACCCCATTCCATCTTTTCCCAACGTTCAGGAATTGCAAATATTCCTGCTCGTGCAGCTCCCTCTGTGAATTTGCTGTGAGTGGGTTTTTGTTCCTGGTTTTTGGGAATTTAAGGCAGATATTCCAAAGGTTTTCAGAGCTTTTTTGAGTGTAGAACCCCAGTGATTTGCACTTAAATTCCTGGTTTATTGCTTGGAAAATAGGATTGATAACAGAGCACCCTGAGGGAAAAATGATCCAAGAGCATGTCCTGACCTCTTCCATTTAATTGCTGGAATCATAGAGTGGAACAAAACCTCTCCCAGGATTGGAAATGGAGCTGAAAGGGAAAAAATGGAATAAATTCCTGGCCATGGGATGTTTGCTCAGCTCCAGTGGCTGCTGGGGCTTCCTGCAAAGTTCCAGAAAGGATGAAGAAAGGTTTCCCGAGTGCATGGAATGGTTTTAAATCCGGGAAGTGGGTGGAATTCCTGTCCTGCAGATGCCTGGAGTGGGCAGGTGGAGGGAGGGGCAGCTCAAGGGTCAGTGTGTCCAGGCAAGGAAGGGATGGAAGGGCAGGAAAAACCTTTCCAAATTGAAATTTGTGTCCCTGATTGTCCTGGAAAGCCTGGAATCAGGGAAAGGCTGATTTGGGGTTTATTCCCAGGAAAAGCAGGCAGGCCCTGGCTGTCAGAGGCTGTTTTGGAGTCCCAGGAATTGTTTTCCTCCTGATCCAAAATCTCCCCCCTGGGCTGTGGATCAGGCCAGCAGCTCTTGATTACAGCTCAGGTGTGCATGGAAATTGGGAAAGTTAATTATCCTAACGAGCTGCAGAGCCGTGCTGAGCTCCATCCATCCTGGCTCTCCGGAACCCATTCCTGGGCACAGGGAATTTTCAAAGGAATGCAATCCCAGTTTTTATTTCCTTACCTTGAAATGGAGCAGGGCTCAAAAGTAGTCCTGGCTCAGACACAGAACTGACTTTTAAAATCAATAAATCAACCAAAAAAAAAAGGGTTTTTTTAAAATTCCTTTTTTTTTCCCCATCAGTTTTTGCCTGGAATTTTGGGGCATTCTCTGGATAAAATGGGTGTTGGGAAGCAAAGGGGGCAGAGGGACGAATGTCAGCTGTGCCACAGTTGTCACAAAGAGCTGAGAGTGAAGGGTTGGTGCTTTAGGCTGGATTAAATCCAAAGTCTCGGGCTTTAGTCCAGGAATTTCAGCCTTTGGTGTCAGAGAATGCCAGAATCATGGAATTATCAGGGTGGAAAAGCCATCGAGTCCAACCCAACAGCTCCACTGTGTTCATCGGCCCTGAGGTGTGGGGAACAACCCCAAATTCCACATCCAAAGAGCTGCATTCCACCCTCAGGCTGTGCCAGGTTGGATATCAGGAGGAATTTCCCCATGGAAGAGGTGCTCAGGCACTGGAACTGCCCAGGGAGGTTTGGAGTCCCCATCCCTGGAGGTGGGGATCAGGAATAGGTTGGACTCGATGACCTTGGAAGCCTTTTCCAACTTCAACAATTCCATGACAAAAATAGTATTTCACCCCTGTCACAAAGAGTTTTGGCAGCTGCCACTGAATATTCCAGGAAAAAGAGGGATGGAATAAAGCCCAGCCTAACCCCCCAACTTAGAAGCAAATTCCCGAGTTCAGTTTTTATTCCATGTTGCTTTCCCTGTCCTGTAACGTCATTCCAGCCTCGTTTTTATCCATCCTTTTGCTTTGTAATCAGTGGAACCGGGAGGAAATAGGAATATCCCTGGATTCCCCTTTGTCCGTGTCTGTTCTGGAATTGCTGCACCCAAACTCTGTTTCTGGACCATCTCAAATCCATGTAATCCACACAAATTCCACTGCAAAGAATTTTTCTTCTGTAAGAACAGGGATAAATCCTGGCCTTTGCTCCCTAAATTTCAGATTGTAGCTCTTAAATTATCCAACCATGGAATATTTTAGATGGGATTTCTTATTTATGTGGGATTTGTTATCGGAGAAAGGTTTTTATGGAAAAAATGAGGATGGATTCCTAAAAAGAGCTGGTGGTGGGGCTGGACAGAGCTGAGCCATCCCATTCCCTGAATTATCCCATTAACCCTGATGGAATTAAAGGCAGGAAGTGCTGAACTCCTGGGAAAGGGTCCCTGACTCTTTTTGGTCCATGGATTTGGGTAGTGCCGGAAGGTTTGCCAGGGGAATTTCAGGAGCTGATCCATCCTGAGTCATGGATCTGCCTTCCCTGGAATCTCCAGGGTTAGTGGGAAAGGGTAATGAATTCCATGGCTCTGCTGTGCACATCCCAGGGCTCCTTGTGCTGCAGCACGGCCGGGAAGGAGCAGCAGCATCCCTTGGAAAAGATGGATTGTTTGCCGTGCCTTTGGCAAAGGGAGTGGCTGTGCTGAGCAGGGACAGCTTGGACAGCCCCGTGCTGATCCAGATTCCATCCTGGAATGCTGCTCCTGCTTTTCACACTCCCCATTTCTACCACTCTGCCCCTATTCCTTCTCCTGGGTTTTAATCCCAACCTCAGATCCCTTTGCTCCTCACTTTCTTCTCTCTTGCCTACCATGAACACCAGGTGGGAATGGCCTTTCCCAAAAATAATCTAAAATGGGATTCTATCCCAAGGAATCCCAGGATCTGTGGGGCAGCTGGAGCCTTTCCCAACGCTCAGAGGAGCTGGATGGAGGTGGGAAGTTTTTGGGATGGGGACTGGCCCAGGCACTGGATTCAGGTCAGGGCATCCATGGGGATGAGGCCATGGAAGTTGGTGCTGGTCAGATCCTGGAATTCCTTGGAGGATTTTGGATGTATTTCCAGTTTTTTTACCACCTACAGCAGGCTGGAATGTCATCACTGGAATGTCCAAGGCCAGGTTGGAGCAACCTGGGATAGTGGAAGGTGTCCCTTCCCATGGATAGAGGAGCTTTAAGGTCCCTTTGATCCCAAAGCATTCCATGATTCCATAATTCCGTACAATGATCAGGAGCAGAAGGAGCATCGGAACCTTGCAGCTCCTGAGGAGTCTTTGCTGAAATTCCAAACTGAGGGGCCATCCAGGAGAAACCCTGGAATTAAAGATTCTTCTGGAGTCAGAGCTGCTCCAGGCAGATATTCCATTCTCTGACTTCCACGGGGATCGCTTGGAATGTGTCTTCTCCAGAAATTCAGGAGGAGCTGTGGTTGGAGTGCAGGTATTCCCTGAGCCTTGGAGCGTGCAGAATTCCAGGGGTTGGTGTCGTGCTCCAAAGGTCCAGCAGCCCCCAGGGATTTGTGGCAGTGGCTTTTTAGGGATTTTTTGTCTGGATAACAAAGACTATTCCCTGCTTTTGGCTGCACCTCAGGATTTTGTCTGATTCCATGTGAATGCTGCAAATTCCGTTGTCACTGGGATAACTCCGGCTCTGGAGATGTTACCAATCCTTAGGCCTTGTCACAGTGGGATATCCCTGTCCAGGTGAATTCACTGAGCTTTGGTGCTGAGGGCAGGGCAGGAAGGTGAGCGCTGGGGATGGTGGGTTTTCCTTGAAAAACAGTGGGAATTCTTAGGAGGAATGATGGGCAGCTGTTGTGGAAGAGGAAATACACAGCAGGCAAAAATCTCTGGATTTGTGGAGTTGGAGAAGAAATAAGGACCCCTCGGTGGCGGGGCTGTGTCCGGAGCACCACTGGGCTCTGTGTGCAGGGAATTCTGCAGCCAGTCCACGTTCCCTGGGGGACACACGGAAGCTTCTGAAGGGAGATCTGATCCATGCCAGGCAATTCCATGGATGGCAACTCCCATGGAGTCCCTCTGGCAGCTCTTTCCTGCATTTTTCAGGAAGCGTTTGCTGCTGGGAGTTCGTTGTGTGTCAGTGTTTGCTCAGGGCAGGCTCCAGAGGAGCTCCCCTGGAAGCTGAGGGAATGTGGGCAGGATTGCTGATGGGAATGCTGCACCTGCATTTCTGACATTCCCACTGCCTTCCCAAGCAGGCTGCTGAATTCCTGGAGGGAGGAGCTCGTCCTTGGCCCGCCGGCTGCCCTTACTGGTCCTGTTGTGGTGGCACTGGGATGGGCTGGGCTGGAGTCACGCTCCCAATCCAGGGTCACCCACGTGGCCTCGGTTTGGAAGCTGAGCATGGGAATGTGGCTGATCCCTGATCCATCTCTGTGAGGGTGGGGAGGCCCTGGCACAGATTCCCAGAGAAGCTGTGGCTGTCCCTGGATCCCTGGAAGTGTTCCAGGCCAGGTTGGAATCACCTGGGATGGTGGAAGGTGTCCGTGCTCATGGCAGAGATGGAATGGGATGGGCTTTAAGATCCCTTCCAACCCAACCCATTCCAGGATTCTGTGACACCTCAGTGTTCCCAGAGGTCCTCACCACCAAATCCCACAGGTTTA
Source organism: Coloeus monedula (assembly GCF_965178545.1). Taxonomy (NCBI): domain Eukaryota; kingdom Metazoa; phylum Chordata; class Aves; order Passeriformes; family Corvidae; genus Coloeus; species Coloeus monedula. The sequence goes on from NC_138787.1 coordinate 39,509,302, forward strand.
GGGATGCTGGGACCTCAGGAGATGGCGCTGGGATGAGCCGAGCCCCCAACCCCTTTGGCTGTGCTGGGCCAACTCAGAGGAAAGCTGGGATTTGGGATTGAGTTGTTCCCTCCCAAATCCCTGTGCTCCCACCAGCTGGGCTGGGCATTCCTGTGTCGTGTAGGCTTTGGGTGCTGGAAAACAGGGAGCAGACATTTCCAGGGAAATAGGCCATCCCCACACAAAGCACTGGGGATTTGCCTGTTGTAAGGATTTCTAATCCTGTTAGGAGAGATTTTCCTGGGAATTTGCTGCCGTTTTGGGCTCCCTCTGAGGCAAAGCCAAGCCATTAAACTCCTCCCAAGCATTCCCGATTGGATTTGAAGTGCTGCTCACTCAGGAGGCCCAAAATTTCACCCACTTTACCCTCACAGTTCTGAAATAATCCATGGAAATGGGGGCAGCCCTGGAGTGTGGCTGGGCCTGAGCTCTGTGGGTTTTGGGGAAGAGCAGGAAAAATCCAGTTAAAATTGTCTTTATTGCTCCTTGGAGTGTGGCTGGGCCCAGGTTCTGTAGATTTTGGGGAAGAGCAGGAAAAATCCATTTCAATTCTCATTTTCTCATTATTTTCCCTAGAATTGCTGTGTGGTGCAATGTGTGAGGCGCTGAAATCTGCTGCAAATTCCAGAGTTTCCTTTAAAAGGTCTTTTTTTCTTTCCATCCAACTCTTCCCAAGCATTCCCGACTGGAATTGGAGAGCTGTTCACGAGGAGGCCCAAATTCCACCCACTTTACCTTCACAGTTCTCCTGAAATACTCCATGGAAATGGGGGCAGCCCTGGAGCATGGCTGGGCCCAAATTCCGTAGATTTTGGGGAAGAGCAGGAAAAATCCAGTTAAAATTCTCATTTTCCCCTTGTTTTCCCTAGAATTGCAATGTGTGAGGCAGTGAAATGTGCTGTAAATTCCAGAGTTTCCTTTAAAAGGTCTTTTTTCTTTTTTCTTTCCTTTCTCCCTGTTTTTCCCCCCTGTTTTCCTTTGTTTTTTTCCTGTTTGTTTCCCACCCAGGACCCCAACTATGGCTGGTGGCCTGTTTTCTATTGACAGGAGCTACTTTGAAGAGATAGGAACTTACGATGCAGGAATGGATATCTGGGGTGGCGAGAATCTTGAAATGTCCTTTAGGGTAATTCCTGTTTTCCTTCCTTTTCTCTTCCCCAAAAAAAAAAAAATTCCCCCCTGTTTGTGCTGTCATTCCTTCAGGGAGCTCCTGCTTTAGCTGGTCATGGGTTAAATGGAATTCTTAAAATCTGGGGAAGCCTCGTCGGGGTGTTTTGGGGCTTTTTCGCTGCATGAAATGTTTTAATTTTGGGGGGTTTTTATCCCTGCAAAATTCCAGATATTTTAGTCATTCCTTCATGGAAGAAACGAGGTGCCCAGTGGGAATTTGATGTAAATTTATGTTTAAAAATGACATTAAAAATACGTTTTAAAGACGTTTTGGGAATGGTGACATCATGGACTTGCAAGTTCTGGCTGGAATTCTGGGTCTGTGCCAGGGGAATTCCATATCCTGCTGGATATGGAATGCTGATATTCCTGCTGGGATAGGTGTGTGCCCCACCTTGGAGGGAAATCCATTCAGTCACTGCCCTTGGCATAGAAAGGAAAAGTGGGAAATTGAGGCTTTGCTAAGGAATGGCTGGAAAGGATGTTGGGAATGGGAATGTTTGAACTCCTCTGATGTGTCCAAATTTATGGATTTAATTCTGGGAATAACCCCCGGGATCACTGCCTGGTCCCCACAGCACATCCTGGGAATGCCCCTTCCCCCCTTTTCCTCTCTTTTCCATTCAACCAGGACCATTTGCCATGCCAGGAACCCTTCTGAAGGTTATTAGGAAACAGATTCTTCCAGGGAATTTGAAAGCTTTTCCAGGCCGTTCCTCTGGACTTCAATTGTTCCCTTTGCAGGAAAATCAGAGGTTCTGTTCCCTTCCTGAGCCTGGATGCTTCAAATGAGGAGATTCCCATATTTTTTTTTGGGTTTAACCCCTAAAATTCCTCCTTGGATGTGCCTAGGCCCCTGTGCAGGAATTCTTTTCCCTGGTTTTCCATGTTTCAGAGGAGATCCCTGGAGCAGAGAGTGGCAGGCACTGTTAAAGCATGAAAAATGTGCCTTTCCCACCCTAAACCAGTGAATTAATGGGGTCAGGAACGGAAATAAATCGGGATATTGCCATGGGAAGGCCAGGGAATCACCTGCTGCTGTCTGCTGGGATTTAGAGCCTCTGGAAGGAAAACCAGCCGAAAATCCAGGGATATTTTCTGTCACTTTATCAGGGACAGCAAAGGGGTTCAAATCCCAGCTGAGGGAACAAATCTGTGGGATGTTGGGAGCTGAGAGAGCCAAGGGATGGGGGAGGTTCCTGCAGCTCCAAAGCCGCTGTTATCCAGCGGGATTCGGGAATATCTCCAGTCAGGAAAGCACCGGGAGCAGGTCATGGCGTGGGAGATGACTGGGGTTGGAGTGAGGCACAGGGATGTTCCTGGAGCTGTTCTTGCATCCAGGATTTTATCACCAAGTGGGAGGGAGGAGGTGTGGGATTGGTCCAGAATAATGAAAATAACCTCCAAAAAATAAATCCCAAAAAATACCCCCAAGCCCCCATAATTCCCAAATCCTCAAAAACGTTACCCAGTGCCTTTGCTTTCCCTGGATCGTGTCTGACTGTCTCACCTGCATCCAGCTCCAGCACTATCCCAAAGAATAATGGAAAGGATTTCCAGCGGTTTTGCTCTCAGAGGCATTTCCAGGAGGAGCATCCATGGGGTATAATTGGATTATTTGGGGAAAATCCATGGTTTTTTCTTCTGGCTGCTTCTTGTTGCTGATGGGTCTTTAATGACTCCTTTTAGGAGTGTCTTTTGATTAGGGAAAAATAATAATAATTCCTGGTGGGAATCTCTTACAGCTCCAAGGGTTTGCTTTAGTCAAGGAAAACCTGATTTATTCCTAAACTTTATTTTTATTTATGGAATTACTGAAATTTTTAGTTTCCTGTTAAATTCTCCAAGTGGTTTTTTCCCCACTTGGAAAACGCCCTGGAAACTGGATGCTCCAAAAGGAATAACTATGGCTTTGGAAATGGAATTTAAAATAATCCATCTGTCAGAAAAAAAAAAAAAGACTATTCCTTAGGATAATCCAGGCAGGGCTGGGAAAGGGAATGTGAGCTCTGAGGGGGGTAGGATGGGGTTTATTTGGGATTTCTGGCACTGCTGGAAGTGCAGCAGGGACAGGGAAAAGGGGATTTCCCCAGGGATGTGACAGTACTGAGTTGTTCTGATCTCTGGAATACCTGCTTTGGCTGTTGTGGGAATTGTGACAGGAAATGGATACGGAGCAGGAAGGGTTAATTCCTTTAGAATCCAGTCAGAATCCTGGCTCTGGAGCCAGGCTGGGAGAGCTGGGAATGTTCCCCTGGAGAAGGGAAGGACACAGGGAGAGCTCCGAGCCCCTGGCAGGGCCTGAAGGGGCTCCAGGAGAGCTGGAGAGGGACTGGGGCCAAGGCCTGGAGGGACAGGACACAGGGAATGGCTTCCCAGTGCCAGAGGGCAGGGATGGATGGGAGATTGGGAACTGGGAATTGCTGGCTGGGCTGGAATTGCCAGAGCAGCTGTGGCTGCCCCTGGATCCCTGGAAGTGTCCAAGGCCAGGTTAGATGGGGCTTGGAGCAGCCTGGGATGGTGGGAGGTGTCCCTGCCCTGGAATGGGATGGATTGGGATGGGATTTAGTTCCCCTTCCATTCCAAACCATTTCCTGACTCCCTGGAGTCAAACCAGTGAGGGATGAATGCATTCCATAGTCCGTGTAGGGAATCCCTGAAATCCCGTAATCCTTAGGCAGGATGGGAACTTTTGGAAAGCAGTCACATTCCCAGGGAGTATCCCAGAAGTTTGATTTGTTTGGGATTTTTAAATAATATTGAAAAATTCCTTTTCCTAAGAGGAGGGTGCAGGTTCCCCCACACCCAATCCCAGCTGGCACAGGGATTGCTCCAAGGAGAGCCAAAAATGGGCTGGAAAAGTGTCCAGGAAGGGATATTTTAAAACAGTGGTGTGGGAGGAATTTCCTGCCAGCTGGAAGGGGAAAACAGCAAGGGAATGCTGGGAGCTGGGATGGAGGGCACCTAAAACTGGCTGTCCTCCTTCCTGGCGTGTCCAGCTATTCCCAGATTGCTCCATGAGCACATCCATGGGGAATATTTCGGGATTTATTCCATGGACACATCCCTGGGGTATATTTGGGATTTATTCCATGGACACATCCCTGGGCTATATTTGGGGTTATTCCATGGACACGTCCCTGGGGTATATTTGGGATTTATTGCATGGACACATCCCTGGGGTGTATTTGGGATTTATTGCATGGACACATCCCTGGGGTGTATTTGGGATTTATTGCATGCTCCCAGGTTGCTCCATGAGCACATCCTTGGTGAATATTTGGGATTGATTCCCTGAGGTATATTTGGGATTTATTGCATGCTCCCAGGTTGCTCCATGAGCACATCCCTGGTAAATATTTTGGAATTTATTCCATGCTCCCTCTGGTATTCCCTTCATCCCTCATCCCAAAGTTCCCCCAGAGTCACTGAGCAATTAAACTCTGGGATCTTTTGCTGCTGATCCCACAGAACCCATCCCTCCTCATTCTCATGGAATTCTGGAAAAGGAGGGAGCCCTAATTAACTAAATCTGCCGTGGTTGCCATGGTAACTCAGGTCCCTGTCAAGGAGCTCTAATTCCAAGATTCCACCAGAGCTCCTGTTTAAAACTCCCCAAAAACTCAGGGATTTAACACCAGGAGTGGCCTGGAAATAAAAGAATTGAAATAAAATAATTGCAGTAAATAATTGAAATTAAAAAATGAAGTAAATAATTGCAGTAAAAGAATAAAAATTTTAAAATGAAATAACTGCAATAAATAACTTAAGGAATTGAAATAAAATAATTGAAAGAAATAATCAAAATAAAAGAATTGAAATAAAAGAATTGAAATAAAAGAATTGAAATCATTGAAATAAACCATTGAAATAAATCATTTGGATCCTTCTGGCTGCTTAGGAGAGGGGACTAAAGCCCGGGGCACTGGTGGAGTCCCCATCCCAGAGGATTTAAAAGCCATGGATTGAGGACATGGATCAGTGGTGGATGTGGTTGATGCTGGACTCCGTGATCTTGGAGGTCTTTTCCAACCAAAATAATTCCAGGGTTCCCTGCCTGTCTCACTCCATAGTGATCCAGCAGCAAGATTTGTTATCTTATTTAAACCAAAGTTCTGAATTCCAGGATTCCATCACATTTTGTATTTGGGCATCACACTGAGGGCACGGAGCTTGTCCCAAGCATGGATTTGGGCTCCAGCACTGGAAGGGAAAATTTCCATCTGGGAAGAGTTCCCCACATTGTCTTTGTTATTTATTATGGGATTTTTGGGATCTCACCTGCACGTGAGGCAGAGAACACACCTGGTATTCTGCACCTCTGAGGGTCTGGGATGTGCTGCCTTGTGTCCCTGTGTGTGACAATATCCCGGCAATGCTGGGGCTTTCCTCAGGGTGGCCATGGGCAGCATTCTTCTTGGAAAAACTTACATTCAAATGCATCTATCAAATGTAAATAAAGATAAATGTATAAATACAGATAATTGTATATAGAAATCGATGAACTTTTGATATCTGTATGAGTGTGCAGGTAGAAGTTCTGCTCTGTTCCTTGAAATATGATGGAATCCTGGAAAACCCATGGCCTCCATGAATCCATTAAAAGATGGGTGGGATGGGGCCTTGTTTGTGCTCCAAGGACACAAATCCAAGTGACCCTTTCCCAGCACTTCCACTCTGGGCACGTTTGTTGCCACGCAGAGCTGTATCCCTGAGTTTTCCCTTCGCATTCCCTTGAACTCCCAGATAAATGGCGTGGGCAGACGAACGGGGACGCAGCTCCCACGCCGCCAGCCCCTGCAGCGTCTGGGGCTGTTTTCTCCACACTTGCTGTGTTCCCATTGCAGATCTGGCAGTGTGGGGGCTCCCTGGAGATCGTCACCTGCTCCCACGTTGGCCACGTTTTCCGGAAGGCCACTCCCTACACGTTCCCGGGAGGCACCGGCCACGTCATCAACAAGAACAACCGGAGGCTGGCCGAGGTCTGGATGGATGAGTTCAAGGATTTCTTCTACATCATCTCCCCGGGTAAGGCTGGATTTGGGATTGTCTCATGGTCTGGAAAGCTTCCTGGAGAAAGGGAGCTGGAAATGTGAGGTGTCATGGAGTTGTTTAGGTTGGAAAAGTTCTCCAGGATCATCGAGTCCAACCATTCCCAGCAGTGCCAAGGGCAGCACTGCCCCATGTCCCCAAGTGCCACATCCACAGGGTTTTAAATCCTTCCAGGGATGGGGACTCCACCTGAGCACCCTTTCCATGAAGGAATTTCCCCAATACCCACCCTGCCCCTCCCCTGAGGCCGTTCCCTCTCCTCCTGTCCCTGTTCCCTGCGAGCAGAGCCCGACCCCCCCGGCTGCCCCCTCCTGTCAGGGACTTGTGCAGAGCCACAAGGTCCCCCCTGAGCTCCTTTGCTCCAGCCTGAGCCCCTTTCCAGCTCCCTCAGGAATTCTCCAGCCCCTTCCCAGCTCTGTCACTTCCCTGGACTCCTCCAGCCCCTCAGGGTCTCCTTTGCCATGAGGGGAAAATCAAAAAGTGGCAGAAAACGTGAGGGGAAAGGAAAGTGAGGGATGTCCGGGGAGGGCTCTGCTGCAGAGCTTTTCCTTCTGCATCCTCCTTTGCTCCAGCCTGAGCCCCTTTCCAGCTCCCTCAGGAATTCTCCAGCCCCTTCCCAGCTCCATTCCCTTCCCTGGACACCCCCAGCCCCTCAATGTCCTCCTTGTGCTGAGGGGCCCAGGTTATCCCTAAAATCCCCAGGGTTTCCCAGGGAGGACATCAGTGGGAGGGAGAGCAGAGGTGCTCTGGGTCATGGCCTGGAGAGCAGGAACCCTTTGGAGCGCACCACCGGGAATTCCCTTCCCTGCATGGGGCAGAGAGAGGCCATGGCCTTTGGAATTGATCATTGTGAGATAATTTTCCCATTTTGCCATCTTCAAACTTCCTTCCCATTGGAATTCCGTGGCAGCAGAGTCAGCTTCAATTTTCCCTGGAAAGTCAGTAAGATCCATGTGAGCTTTGTGCTTCAACTCCTGCTCGATTTGCTGGTGTTATCCCTCAGCCTATTCCAGCTGAATTCCTGCTGTTTTCCACAAGCTACTCCAGGACTTTGGTTTTTCCAGAGGTTCAGGACATCAGGAACCAGCATTTAATTGGAAAGTTGGAGCTCTGGGATTCTGCTCATGGTATCCCACTTCTTCTGTGGCTGCATAGGATGTGCTTGTAGAATATTCCCAATCCTGGAAATCCCTTAATGAGACAGGAGATTTAAATTTTAAAAAGTCTGTGCTCGTTTTAAGTGCCTGGTAATGGTGAAAAAAAAAAGATATTTATGGATCTCTCCCTCATGGATTTTGTCCCAACAATTTCTAAGGAAACTATTCCTTTTAAACAGAAAAATTAGGATGAAATGCCAAACAGCTTTTTATATTTATTGTGAGGTTATTCCTTGTTTTTCCATGAGGAAAAACTGCCTTTCCCTTCTGGAATGAGCCCAAATCCAGCTGGAATTTAGTGCTCCTAAGTGTTCGCTCTCTTCTTCCCAGTTACTCATTCCCAGGATTTGATACAAAATTCCAACAGAGAACCCTTGGAGAAAATGGGATTGCAGGGAAAGGGTGGAATTAGGTCACTGCCAGTGACAAGGTTTGTGTAATCCCAAATTTCAGTCATGTGGAAGAATTTGGGAATAGGTGCTCTCTGTATTCCCTGATCTGTTCTCAAGTTATTCATTAATATCTGTAGTAATTAATTGATAAATTATAATGAGGTTGTTCCCCAGCATTAAGAAGCAAATGGGGGGGTGGGAGGGGGAGGAAGGGAAATAAAAGGAACATTTTAATGGAAATTCTCCATTAAAAAGTAGGAAATAATTGATTTTTTTTTTTTTTTAAGTAGGGCATTCTTAAATATCAGAAATACTCCTAAGTATTTTTAATTTGCTTTTTGATCCTTTTCCCTTCCTATTAATGAGGAAAATGGAGATCTCTGGATAATTCTCCGGGAGAACAAAGGAATTTGCCTGTTGGTAATGAGGGCTCTGCTATCCATGGGCACAGCCTCATCCCCCAGCTCCTCTGGGAGCCGATTCATCCCATTCCTGAGCCAGGATCCCAGGAGAGAGAGGAGCTCCCAGTGTGAGACAGAACTCTCAGCATAACTGGGGGCACACCTCGTGATTGTATCCCAAATTAAAAGTCAGGAGCAATCCCGATCCCTGTGAAAGTAGAATTCTGCTGGAAGAGAGCCCAGCTCTATTTTTTGGGATCTTGAGCATATTTTTAATGGGTGCCTTCTCGTGGTTTTGTGTGGATAACAAGAACACCTTTATTTGGGCTGAGATGAGTCAGGAGCCAGAGTTTGTAAGAAATCCAACCTGGATTTAAAAAAACCAGGGAAAAGATCCCAAAGCAGCGAGGAAAACTCCCCTTTTGGGATTAGTGTAGCTCTGCATTACCAAGGAATTGGAGTTTTCCTTTATTAGTTTGGAATATGAAGAAATCAAGGAATTCCACGGTCCTGCCTTTCCGGATCGATAAACGGCCTGGAAAGGAAAAAGCTCATTTGCCAAGCATTTCACTTGGCTCCATTAATTAACTAATTAATGAATTATCCCGTGCACAGCTCCACGGAGAGGCAGCTGCTCATCCCTCACATCCTGAGCTCCCAATCCCAGCACATGGATCTGGATCAAGGGGAGCTGGAGGCGGCTCTGGGATTTTCCCTGGCTGCTGATGGGCTCTTCTGTCCCGTTCCAGGGGTGGTGAAGGTGGATTATGGAGATGTTTCTGCCAGGAAGGCCCTCCGGGAGAGCCTCCACTGCAAACCCTTCTCCTGGTACCTGGAGAATGTCTACCCCGACTCGCAGATCCCGCGGCGCTACTACTCCCTGGGAGAGGTACGGGCCCTGCCCTGGGGTGGAATAAACCGGGAAGGGCAGCAATCCAGGAGAGCAGGAAACCAGTAAAGAAAGGAAACCAGTAAAGAAAGGAAACCAGTAAAGAAAGGAGACAAAGAAGTGAAGGAAAGCAGGAGAAGAGGAAACCAGGAAGTGAAGGAAATGAGTCTGTGCAGGAAACCAGTAGTACCACAAACTAGTAAGTAAAGAAAGAACTGGAAACCAGTAAGTAAAGAACACCAGTAAGTCCAGGAAACCAGTTACTCCAGCAAACCAGTGAAGTCTAGGAAACCAGGAAAAGCAATAAATAAAGGAAACCAGTAAGAACTGGAAACCAGTAAGAACTGGAAACCAGTAAGCAAAGGAAATCGATCTTACAGGTAACCAGTAACTACAGCAAACCAGCAAGTAAAGAAAACCAGTAAGAACTGGAAACCAGTAGTGCAGGCAACCAGTAACTACAACAAACCAGTAGTACAGGAAACCAGTAGGAACTGGAAACCAGTAGGAACTGGAAACCAGTAAGTAAAGAACACCAGTAATTACAGGAAACCAGTAAGTGCAGCAAACCAGTAAGTCCAGGAAACCAGGAAAACCAGTAACTACAACAAACCAGTAACTACAACAAACTGACAAGCACAAGAAACCAGTAAGAACTGAAAGCCCATAAGTAAAGAAAACCAGTAAATAAAGGAAACCAATAGTGCAGAAAACCAGTAAATACATAAAACTGGTAAGTAAAGGAAGGAAGTAGTACAAGGAACCAGTAAGAACTGGAAACCTGTGAGGAAAGAAAACCAGTGAGAGAGGAAATCGGTAACAACAAACCAGTAAGTGCAACAAACCAGTAAATGAAGCCAGTAAGTGCAGCAAACCAGTAAACAAAGGAAACCAGTAGTAGAGGAAAACAGTGAGTAAAGGAAAAACCAGTAGTACTGGAAGCCAATAAATAGAATAAACCAGTAGTACTGGAAACCAGTAAGTAAAGGAAATCAGTAATGCAGGAAACCAGTGAGTAAAGGAAAAATGAGTAGTATAGGAAACCAGTAGGAACTGGAAACCAGTAAGTAATGAAAACCAGTAGGAACTGGAAACCAATAAGTAATGAAAACCAGTAGGAACTGGAAACCAGTAAGTGCAACAAGCCAGTAGTACAGGAAACCAGTAAGTGCAGGAAAGCAGGAGGTGTCCGGGGCCAATGGGGCCATTCCCAAGGGGATGAGGTGGCTTTGGAGCCAGGACTCAGGTGCTGGAGTTCCCTCCTTGTCTCTTTGTTCTCTTTAGTTCTTATTTCTCTGTTTTTCTGTGTTGCTTTACGCCCTTTTCGAGGGGAAGTTGCTGTTCCAAACGTGTTCCCTCTCCTTAAACATCTCCCTTTGAATGGAGTGTCTGTTCCAAATGCTCACCAGCCACACTGATCTCCCAAAGGAGCAGGAGACTGGAAGAGTGAAGTTTGGCATTAATATTTTGACACGAGGAATATGCAGCTGTTGAGGGGAACCTTCCATCATCATTTATTGCTTAGAAAGAGACTGAAAACGGCTTTTTTGGGAATTGTTTTGGTAAAGAAATGTTTGTTCACCGAGTGTTTTCCAGCCTGGAGCTGAGGATCATGGACATTCCTGCTAATCCCAAGGTTCTGGGACCGCCAGGAGCTGGAATTTCTTTCAAATCCAACAAATTCACAGTTAAAAATATTCCATTGGGTTGTTCCTACTCTGCCTTTTAAAAGCTCGGGAATGGGTTGATTTAAATGTGATGGGATAACAATCAAAGGATTGGATGATGGAATAACACTCCAAGGAACAAATGGCTTTTTTTGACAGCCAGGGAAGCGATTTCCCATTGAAATTTGCCATTGTAGGCAGGGATAAAAGGCACTGGAGGATTCCCGGTTTAATCCTGCCAAAACAAAGGGAAGTGTGGCTTTCCAGCGAGGAAAGGACTTGTCTAAGGAATGTCAAATAAAGTGGGATTGTGCCACGTTGGCAGGCTGGAAAATGGGAAGAGAAAGGCAGAAAATAGTGATTAAAACACCTGATTTGTGCAGTGGGGCCTCAGTTTCCATGGAAACAGCAGCTCAGGCAGGAGCTGGGAGTGCAACCCCTGCTTGGCTGTTCCAGTGGAGCAGGAAGAGGGAATTTTAGCCTTAAAGCAGAGAAATGGGGGAGTTTTTAATTGGAAGAGCATTTTTTGGACATTTTCCTGCCTTTCAGCAGAGATTTGGGCAGGATTTGGTCCATCCAAGCTGGAGCAGCAGCATTAGGTCACAAATGATCTGTGTCCTGCCCTGGATGGGCTTGGCCAGGCTCCTCCTCGGCCCAAATCCAAGGGAAAATGATGTAAATCAAACGGGATCAGCACCAGGCCTCCAAGTGCATTTCCCAAGTGAGGATTTTGTTCTTTTCTAGGATAAACAGGTAAAAAAAGAATGGAGATTTGGGATAATCATCCTGAATTCCCTCGTGGCTTGACATGGAATGGAGCTGGGACAGTGTGAGGTGTCCCTGGCCATGGATGAGCTTCGAGGTCACTTCCAACGCAAACCATTCCATGGCTCTTTGGGAACGTGATCTGTTTACAAAGTGCAATTTTCTGCACAAATGGGACAGCTCCAGGAAGTTGTTCAGGGAACATTTCACCTCTTTTCCTTCTCCAGATCAGGAACGTTGAAACCAACCAGTGCTTGGACAACATGGGCCGCAAGGAGAACGAAAAAGTGGGATTTTTCAACTGCCACGGCATGGGAGGGAACCAGGTAAACAAAACCAGGGAAAAGTGGCTTTTTTGGCCAAGAATTCCTTCAGAATATTTAAAATATCCATCTCAATTCTGGTTTAGATTTTGTGTGAAAATAATGGAAAAATAATCAATGAGAGTTCCGAATATTCAGGATTTTAAGAGTACTCAGCCATTTTCTTCCATTTCAGCTCCAAATGTTTTGGGAATGTTGGTGCATATCCATAGGAAGTATCCCAGGGAATATATTGAATATAATCCTGCTGTCATTTAATAATCAATTCAACATTCCAGACACGAGCATTAGGGAATTTGATCATGAATTTGAATTTATTTTCATGCAAATGAAAGGGGCAGGAATCTCCATGAATGTGGCTGGATCCATCTGTTCCGAGTGTGTGCAGGGAAGAGAAATATCCAGGATATTCATGGAAGTTCAGTTCTTTATTGGAATTCCAGTAGTGGGAGTGGGAAAGTGGATGGAATTCTTGGTCTTGTGCCCAATGACTCTGGGTTAATTAGAATAAAATTTGCATATCCCAGTGGGTATTCAGATTAGCAGGGCTGCTTCACATGGGGTTTGGGGTGTAAATTATAATTAAGGGGCTTTTAAATTAATGAAATGAATTCTATTTTAATTCATTGGAAGTTTCGATGAATTATATTTATCATTTTCCGGGGGGCAGTGCCAGCCTGGCACGGCCACCATTCCCTGGTGGCTCCGGGATTCCAGCCACCAGCTCCTGGGGAAAGGCTGGGATGCTCCATGTTCCCAGTCCTGATTTATCCTGGGGGTTCATCCCAACTCCTGCCATTCCTCCTGTCCCTTCCTCCATCCTCACTTGGCCTCATTTCGCTGCTTTTGGGTTGGAAAACCTTCCCCTTCTCCTGAATTCCAATGGATTTCTCCAAGGAAAAGCTCCTTCAGCTCCTGAGACAGCCCGGGGTCGCTCCCAGGGCTGGCTTTGGAGCCTGCAGCCCTTTCCAGCCCCGCTTTGTGTTCCAGGTGTTCTCCTACACGGCGGACAAGGAGATCCGCACGGACGACCTGTGCCTGGACGTGTCGCGGCTCAACGGCCCCGTGCTCATGCTCAAGTGCCACCACCTGAGGGGCAACCAGCTCTGGGAGTACGATGCCGAGGTATCCCGGGGCTGGCTGTGGTTTTGGGACAATCCCAGGATCCCTGAGGCTGGAAAAGCCCTCCCAGCCCATGGAGTCCCGGCTGTGCCCGATGCCCACCTTGTCCCCAGCCCAGAGCACTGAGTGCCACCTCCAGGGATGGGCACTGCACCATTCCCTGGGCAGCCATTCCAATGTTTAAGAACTCTTTCCGTGGGGAAATTCCTCCTCATGTGCAGCCTGAGCGTGGAAAAGGCCTCCAAGGTCATCAAGTCCAAGCTGTGCCCCATCCCCACCTTGTCCCAAACCAGCCACGTGCAGGAATTCCTGGGACACTCCAGGGGTGGGGACTCCACCATTCCCTGGGCAGTTCTGATCGTTGACCACCCTTTCTATGGGGAAATTCCTGCTGATGTCCACCCTGCCCCTCCCCTGGCCCTGCCTGCGGCCGTTCCCTCTCGTCCACATCTGCCTTTGGTGTGGATTTGCTCCTGAGCTGATTTGATGATTCCCTGTGGAATTTTCTGTTCTGCATCCCAGGAACATTCAGCATCTCCATGTGATTCTGAACTGGAAATTCCCACCTGGATTTCCCGAGGGGCTTTGCATCCAGTCAGCCTTTCCTTGCTGTGGGGCACCGCCCCCTCCTCCCATCCCGGTGGGAGGACTCTGGGAATCCATGGCACTGCTGATTGCCAAGGAAAAAATCCATCAGCTCATGGAGAACTGTTCTAGGCCACTCCTCCCTCTGTGTCCGTGCTGGGAGCAGCGGGAAGGAGCAGCCTTGGGAGCATCCGAGGGAATTTGGGGGGAAGGCCCCGCTAATTCCGGGGTGTTCCCCCTTTGTCCTGTGGGATGTCCCACCTGAGCCTCCCTGGCACAGCCTGAGGCCGTTCCTGGTTTTTCCTGGAGTGACGGGGATGTCCCTGTGGAGCGGGCTGTTCCTGAGGGAAAATGACTCCACTGAACGCCAGCTTCCAGGCTGGGGCTTTATTTTCCATGTAACAACTCCATACATTCTCATTTTAGTGGGATGAAAAAGTCTGTTCTGGTTTAAAAAGCCTCGTTCCCAGGAGCTGCCGCTGGGCCTTGTTTGGGAATGGAAGAATCGTGGGCAGTTTTTACAGAAATGAAGGAAAACCCCAAATTCCTTTCATTTTCAGTGACGTTTTCCCAGTTTATTTATTCCAGTTGTATTAAATGGTGGTTGATCCCTTTCTGGATCCCAGTCTCCTCCTCAGTTTGGCACCTCCATGAGGCAGGAAGTGCCTTTTCCCAGGATTTAAAGGGAGTTCGTGTTGAAGAAATGGGATGAAATTCCCAAATTAATATAAAGGAAGTGTGGAATCTCAGGATTTTATGGCCAAAAATCCTTCTTTTTAAGGGAGACAGGAGATGAAAATTAAAAATTCATGGAAAGACTTGTCCAGCCCTGGCAGCTCCTCATTCCCAGAGGGATTTAGGAGCCATGTGGACACGGGATAATGGCAGTGCTGGGAATGGTTGGACTTTGGGATCTTGGAGGGCTTTTCCAACAGAAACAATTCCATCATTTTCATTTGAACCCCTTTTCTCTTTAACAAGGAGATTCTTTTTCTCCCTGCACACTTTGCAAAGTTTGGGTGGTTTTGGGAATGTTCATTCCAGCAGGAAATCCCTGGGATTTCAGATCTTGCACCTTCCTTCTCTTCATTCCTGAGGAAATGAGGATGAAAATTGATTTTTAATCCGTGTTTTATTGGTTTTGATGGATATTAAGGAACATCCAGAGGTCCAGGACATGGATTTGGTGTCCCAGGTTCCTGATCCATCTCCAAACCCAACATTCCCTTGCTCCCAGTTGTCCCCAGCAGATGCAGGCTGGGCTCCAGGGATCCAGGGTGGTTTTGTTTGGAGAATTCCTGGTGGATCCCGCTGGATCCAACATTCCTGATGCAGCAGGATGGTGGGATCTGCCCTCTGCCACTGGCTCAAGGTGCAGCACCTGAAAACACCAGATCTTCCCACCCTAGAACTGGGATATTCCACGCTGGGCTCAGCAATTCCTCAAGGGATAAATGGAAAAATATCCATGTGAAAAATGAATTCTGTTGGATTTTTCCATGGCTGCAAAGGTGGGAAAACACTGATGGATTTGCCGTTGGATTTTTAAAGGTATTTCCAACATTTCACAGGAATTGGTGTCACCTTCCTGCCTGGAAAGCTGGAATTGTTCCAATAACACACACACAGGGGATGGGCCGGGTTTTCCCTTGAAGTGAGCAGGATTTCCCAGGAATTGTGTAAATCCCGGCTCGGCCATGAGATGGAGCTCCTAGAACAGGAATACTCCGGGTTTTCATGGCATCTCCAAGGGTTGGCCACTTGTTCTCCTGAAAAACATCCCATTGCATTCCCTATGCCTGGATTTCTTGACCAAATCCTTTTATTATCAATTTTCCTTGGAATATTCAGATATTGCCCATTTTCCCTTGAATTGCTTTATTTCCATTAATTATATATTTATTGGTGTATTATTAACCTCCAAGCATTCCTAATACCCAGGACTGATTTCCCAAGGACACAAACAGTTGTGATATTCCAATTTTTTTTTTCCCCAGAGAAACAGTTCTGGGATATTGCCTGGATCCCTTGTTTGGAATAATTTGGTTTTTCAGTGGGATTACACTGATTTTTCCTTTCCTTGCTTATTCAGGAATTGCACAGAGGGATTTGGGGTGGTTTTTAGGAATTCTGACTTGGCACTGGACAACAAAAGCTGGACATGGAATAATCCTAAAAAGGGATTTCCCAAAGGGACTTTCAGGGAATTTTCTATGATTTCCTGCCATTATTAATTTTTTATAATCTCATAATTGAGTTTAATTTGTGTTATTTCAATATTGCATAAAATTCCAGGCTCCCACAGGCAGGGTGATTCCCGTTGTGGCATCCAGGGAAACCTCTGGATGTGGAGAGGGATGAAATCTTGGCACGTGACACAGCAGGAAGGAATCCAGGGAAAAAATAAGGCTGGAAATGTGTCACAGGTGATAGGAAGGAGTTGAATTCCTTGTGGATGGATGGTGATGTCAGGGTTTGTTCCCTGCAGATCCCTCAGGGTTTGCTCCTGGCAGATCCCTCAGGGTTTACTCCTGGCAGATCCCTAAGGATTTACTCCTGGCAGATCCCTCAGGGTTTATTTCTGATGGATCCCTCAGGATTTACTCCTGGCAGATCCCTCAGGGTTTACTCCTGGCAGATCCCTCAGGGTTTACTCCTGGCAGATCCCTCAGGGTTTATTTCTGATGGATCCCTCAGGGTTTACTCCTGGCAGATCCCTCAGGGTTTACTCCTGATGGATCCCTCAGGGTTTATTCCAAGGCTGCCAGAGTTCCAGGAATGTTTGGACAACGCTCTCAGGGACAGGATGGGATTGTTGGGATATCCTGGCAGGGTTGGGGGTTGGATCAGTGATCCCTATGGATCCCTTCCCACTCAGAATTCCATAGGTTTTTCCTGTATAATTGCCACTGTTTGCCCCTAATCGCGGTGTCCGTGCAAAGCTGTGGAATTTCCATCCAGGGAGAGCTGAGGGGCTGCACAAAAGATGGATCTTGGGTCTCTGACTCCACTTTCCTTTTGTCTTCCCTTCCCTCAGTATTTTGGGAAATGGGAATATAGCTTCGAGGTAAGTCTGGTGCCATCCCTGTGCCGCATCCCAACCCCTGGAGCAGCTCCTCCAGCAGTGCCTGTAGCAGTGCCCTAACTCCGTGCTTCTCCACAGCTGCTGCTCCAGCATTCCAGAGCTTCCTGCTCCCTGAGCCAGGCTGGGAGAGCTGGGAATGTTCCCCTGGAGAAGGGAAGGACACAGGGAGAGCTCCGAGCCCCTTGCAGGGCCTAAAGGGGCTCCAGGAGAGCTGGAGAGGGACTGGGGACAAGGCCTGGAGGGACAGGACACAGGGAATGGCTTCCCAGTGCCAGAGGGCAGGGATGGATGGGAGATTGGGAATTGGGAATTGCTGGCTGGGAGGGTGGGCAGGGGCTGGCACAGGTTATTCCATGGCTGCCCCTGGGTCCCTGGCAGTGCCCAAGGCCAGGCTGGACATTGGGGCTTGGAGCAGCCTGGGACAGTGGGAGGTGTCCCTGCCCATGGATTGGGATGGGATTTAATGTCCTTCCATCCCAAACCATTCCATGAATCCATGTACCAGGAAAAGCCTGCTTGGATTCCCACCATCACGTTTATCCTCATGTGAGGAATCAGCTACCTTTGGATATTTCATATCCTGTAAACACCCAGGAGAGAATTCCGAGTCCTTTATTCAAGGACCTCTGCTTTCCCTGGAAAGATTCACAGACAGATGGGAACAGGGAGCGCTGATCCCGAGTGATCCAGCCCTGATGTCCCTGGCAGTGACTCCAAGTGACATTTTAGGGACACTTGGCCTTGGTATTTTTAGTGGCTCCTTTATCCTCATGTCACTTTTTCCATTCCCAAGCCAAAAACATGGAAAAAGAGAGGGTGAGGGCTGGGATGTGGGAAGAGCATTCCAGCTGCTCCAGCCCTGGTGCCACAGTGATGGGGTGACAGTGGGAAGAGTTTAGGGAAGGGGAAGCTTCCCTTCATCTCACCCCACCTGGAGTTGGCACCAGGAGGGAAAAGCTGGAATTGCTGTTGGGAAAAGAAGTCAGAAATGTTTAATTAATTCTATTTTTAATTGGGTCATTCCCAAATGGGATTCAGGGTGGCTTGTGCAGGAAAAACCCCATCTGTGCCTGGATCTTTGTCGTGGGGAATTGCAGCAATCCAAGGGGCTGGAGAGGTGGGATTGGGAGCCACAACCCGCTCTGGATCGTGGGAATGGTCTCAAGAGCAGGGCGGAGATTTTGGGTGGAGCTAAATCCATGAATTTCCCTCTGGATATTCATGTTTGTCTCTGGAGCATTCCCAGCCCATTCTCCATCCGTAACTTTGGCCCTGGAGCATTCCCAGCCCATTCCCCATCAGTAACTTTGGAGCATTCCCAGCCCATTCCCCATCAGTAACTTTGTCTCTGGAGCATTCCCAACCCATTCCCCATCAGTAACTTTGTCTCTGGAGCATTCCCAGCCCATTCCCCATCAGTTACTTTGGCCCTGCAGCATTCCCAGCCCGTTGTCCATTAGTAACTCCCAGTCTATCCCTGTGTGTTTTCCCTGCTCTTCCTGCTGAGCATTCCCGGTTTTCCAGAGGCGCACATTCCTGCACATCATCACGCAGTCGTGCCTGACGCTGGGCAGGATCGAGGACGGCTCCCAGGGCCCCACGGTGGAGGCCTGCGATGGCAGCCCCCTGCAGACCTGGATCCTCAGGAATTATTCCCGCCTGGAAGTCTTTAGGAAGATTTACTACAGCCCCACTGACTATTTCCTTTAGGGACGTTGGGATTGGAAGGAAATCTGGGATGTAGTGGGGTAAGGAATTCCCAGGGAATCTTCCCACGCTGGTCTCTGCTGGAGGAGCTCGGCGGGATTTCTGGCTTGTTTTATTTGGAGGTGAAAGTGGTTTTTAACTTCTTGTGTCTTTTGGAGGGTCTAAAAAATGTTCATTTTTCTGTAATTGGTAGATTTCCGTGGAATTCTTTCATGGAATTTTCATGGATTTTTTTTCATTGGATTTCTCATTGAATTGTATGGATTTTTTTTGGTGGAATTTTCATAGGATTTTCTTAAATTCTTTCGGAGAGTTTTCCCAGAACTTTCATAGAATTTTCTTACAGTTTTTCATAGAATTTTCTTACAGTTTTTCATAGAATTTTCTTACAGTTTTTTTTCATAGAATTTTCTTACAGTTTTTTTTCATAGAATTTTCATAGAATTTAATGGATTTTTTCATCGAATTTTAATAGGATTTTCATCAAATTGAGTGGTTCTTCCTAGACTTTTTCATGGAGTTTTCATAGAATTTGATAGAATTTTTCGTATCATTTTCATGTCGTTTAATACCATTTTAAAATATCATTTCCTCAGGCTTTCCTTAGAACTTTCCATGCCATTTTCGTAGAATTGGATGGAATTTTTCCACACCCTTTTCGTATCATTTAATAGAATTTTTTCGTATGGAATTCTCCTATAAAACAAGACAGAAGAGGATTTTGTAGCTTTAGGATAGAACAGATGTTCAGTGTTGGTTCTTAGTTTGTCTTAGTGATTATTAGTTACTAGCAATTATTAGTGTTAATTATTATTAGCTTTAATTCATTTTAGATGAATTAAGCTCCCTTGATCTCCTGCTGTCACCGGGATTGTTCCAGCCTGCAGGAGGTGAAGGTTTGGTTCTTATTCCGACACATAAAAATCATTCCAGTTGCAAAAGATTTTCTCAAAAAGGTTCGGCTTTTCCTGGAATTCTCCATGGAATTCTCCATGGGACTTTCGTTGGATTTTTGTGGGATTTTCGTGGGATTTTCATAGAAATTTCATGGGATTTTTGTGGGATATTCATAGAAATTTCATGGGATTTTCATAGAAATTTCATGGGATTTTTGTGGGATATTCATAGAAATTTCATGGGATTTTCATAGAAATTTCATGGGATTTCTGTGGGATATTCATAGGCATTTCATGGGATTTTCATAGAAATTTCATGGGGTTTTTCAGAGATTTTCGTAGAATTTGGTACACGTTTTCATAGAATTTTTATATAATTGTTCCCAGAATTTTCATCAAATTTTTCATGGAATTCAGAGAGAATTTATTACACTCCGTGGAGGAGCCCAAGGAGTAAAACCAAATTCCTTGTAGGAATTTCCCAGCAGTTCAGTTGGAACGCCCGAAAAAAAGTCTTTTTTCATATATTTTTAAGATTTGATCTGGATAGATGTTCATTTGACGTATTTTTATTTCTAGATAAAAATAAAACTGATACCAATACATGAACTTTAATCGATATCAGTTGGCACTGCTGAACACCACTCTGGGTTTATTATGCCATCTAGGACTATAAAGCCATATTAGTCCATAAATATGATATTATATAGAAATGTTACAAATAATGAACATAAATGGTGTTTGTGAGCCCTGGGAGCATCAGACACTTGGTAAAATGATTCCTGATTCTCCTCCAGTTATAATATCATATTATTTGATACTCGTTTATATTTTATATTATTTTCTGCTACATAATTTTTATATTAGCTGATATTTCATAATATTTTAAATTATTTTAGATTAATTTATATTTTATATTATTTACCTTATTCTTATATTATTTTTATATTAGCTGATATTTCATAATATTCGATATTATTTTCTATTCATTTATATTTTATATTATTTACCTTATTCTTATATTATTTTTATATTAGCTGATATTTCATAATATTTTAAATTATTTTAGATTAATTTATATTTTATATTATTTACATTCTTCTTATATTATTTTTATATTAGCTGATATTTCATAATATTCTATATTATTTTATATTCATTTATATTTTATATTATTTATATTATTCTTATATTATTTTTATATGATCTCATGTTTTGTATTGTTCTATATTATTTTATATTAATTTATATTTTATATTTTAATATTATTTTTATATTCTCTCATATTTCATATTATTCTATATTCTATTTATATTTCTATTTTTTCCTCCTACATTATTTTAATGTTATTTTTCTATGATCTCATATTTCATATTATTCTAATTTATATTGTTTTACATTAATTTATATTTTATATTATTTTCTGCTGCATTATTTTTCTATTATCTGATATTTGATATGATTCTAGATTATATTATTTTATACTAATTTATATTTTATATTATTCTTACATATTATTCTTTATGTTATATTTGATATTCATCTAGATTATATTATTTTATACGAATTTATATTTTATATTATTCTTACGTATTATTCTTTGTTATATTTTTACGTTCATCTAGATTATATTATTTTACATCTTTTTGTTGTCTTATATTTTATATTAATCCATGTGATTTTATACAATATATGAATATTAATATTTTATATTGATCTATATTGTAGTATTTATAACTTATATTTTTATATTATATATAATCTTTTTTATTATTTTCTATTATTTTCTATTTTCTCGTATTTTTTAGTCTTTTCTATTTTTTACACATTTTATATTTTATTTTGTTATATCAGTATTTATCCTCCTGGGTGAGCCCAAGCCCTCAAGCAGCTCCCACCATCCCAGCCCCCCTATCCCATAGGCAATCCCAAGGTTTGCCCTCAGCCCGGGCTGTTTGGGATGAATTTTGGGATCAATCCCCCCTTTCTCCCCTGTCTGGGAGCCTCCAGGATTTTCCTGCCCGTCCTGCTTTGTTCCCTTGCCATAAAATCGGGCTCTGCTCCAGTGGATGCTCTGCAGGCAGGAGTTCAATCCTGAAATTCCCCATTCCCAGGGGTACTGGGAGAGCTGGGAATGTTCCCCTGGAGAAGGGAAGGGCACAGGGAGAGCTCCGAGCCCCTGGCAGGGCCTGAAGGGGCTCCAGGAGAGCTGGAGAGGGACTGGGGCCAAGGCCTGGAGGGACAGGACACAGGGAATGGCTTCCCAGTGCCAGAGGGCAGGGATGGGTGGGATACTGGGAATTGGGAATTGCTGGCTGGGAGGGTGGGCAGGGGCTGGCACAGGGTGCCCAGGGAGGGAGGGAGGGAGCAGCCCCGGCTCAGCTGGGCTGTACCTGCCCTGTTACTGAAGTGCAGAATTTCCTGCTCAACTTCCCAGGATTGCTCCGGGAATTTGTTCTCCCAGTGCACCAGTTGGTGTTTTATTCCTTCCCCATCCCTCAGAAATGTGGTGGCAACAGAAGGGGTGTCCCAAGAAGGAAAAATGCCCTGGGAACAGGAGCGTTTCCATGGAGTTGTGAGCAGATACATTTCCATCAGCACCAGTTCTGCTCACAAACATTCCATGTGGCCACGGAGGCCAAACTCCTCCATCCAGCAGCTGTGCCTTGGCAATAGG
The DNA here is from genome assembly GCF_965178545.1 of Coloeus monedula. Taxonomy (NCBI): domain Eukaryota; kingdom Metazoa; phylum Chordata; class Aves; order Passeriformes; family Corvidae; genus Coloeus; species Coloeus monedula. Next base: position 39,531,229 of record NC_138787.1, read on the forward strand.
ATTTCCTTGGAATTGCCTTCCCGTTGCTGGGGGATGTGTTGGTCCAGCAGAGCTGGGTGGCTCCATGTGGGACGAGGCTGGCAGGCCCTGCGTGCTCCAGGAGGTTCCCATGCCGCGCCCGGGCCGGGCCTGAAGGAGCTTCCCGACGGGATGTTGGGATTCACGGGAATTCTCTGTCGCCCCTTGCAGAAGCTCACCCTGAGGCACCTGAACAGCAACCAGTGCCTGGCGGAGCCGTCGGAGGAGGACCGGCTGGTGCCCACCATGCGGGAGTGCGGGCCCGGCCGCGCCCAGCAGTGGCTGCTGCGCAACATGACCCTGGCCGCCTGAGCCCGCCGCTCCCGCCGTGCTGGAGAGAGCCCAATCCCCACCCCAGCCACGTCACGGGGGCTTCCCGGTGCCACAGGCGCCCCTGGGCCCCTCGGAGCCTCCAGTGATCCAAGGCCTGCTGGTAGCGACTCCAGCGTGCTCCAGAGATTCCACAGGCACCATCCGCTGGAGGAGTTGGGATATGGAGGTGGTGCTGTCCACCACGGAGAGGTGGCCCAGTATAAAAGGCTTTGTGGCACCAGTTTGGCACTGGGAGCCATGCTGGGAGGCGTGGCTAGAGCTGGTGGGATGTGCTGGGCTCTCCTGGAAAAGCTGGAGGAGATCCTGGAGAATATCCTGGAGGACCTTGGGTGTTCTCTCGTGCCCAGCGGGATTTGGCAGCACCAAAGCTTCCTGGGTTGTGCTGGGAAAAAATGGGATCTGGTGCTGGGAAAACCAGGCCAAGACTGCACTTCACCAGGAATCCCAACAGGAGACACGGGAATGCCGAGGGGAAGGAACGGCACGCACGGGACCTCGCAGTGGCACGGAGGGAACTGTCCCCTCCTTGCATGGGACTGGAATTGTCCTCTCCATGGGAATGGAACTGGGGCCGGAGCTGGGGCTCAGGGAACAGCTGGAAGGACCCAGACTGCCCCTCTGAGGCCCCAGAGCCTGGAGAGCCTCCATCCCTCCATCCCCAACGCATCCATGAATCCCTGCATCCCGCAGGCAGAGCTCAGTCCCTGCATCCCCTCCCAGCTCTGCCTCCAGCTGTTCCCGCTCCCGTAGGAACCACAGAGGCTCCTCTCTGCCTTTGGGAATTTTGGGGCTCGATCCTTCTGTGGGCGTGGCTGTTCCCAAAGCGCCGCTGGCACTCGGGAGCTGCTCCCAGCCGGGATGTGGGGACAGGGCCTGTCCATGCGGGGACATTCCCGAAATGTGCGGGGGACATTCCTTTGGGGGCCACCCCAATGCAGCTGTGTCCCTCTCTGGGCTGGGATTTTGGGAATTCTCAGTGCCCAGGGACTTCAGGAGACTGAAATCCCAGGGCAGCGGGATCCCAGCAGGCGTAAGTGGGGAAATACTTCCCAGGATTTCCCTCACAGTTCCCACAAACCTCTGTAAATGCACTGGGTCATTAAAAATGCCGGTATTTTCTGTATCCCGCTCTGGTGGTCGTGGATTCATCCTGGGATATCTGGGTATGGTGTGAACTGCAGAGGAAATCTGCTGGATACACAGCGTGAGGTGGGAAGCAGGAGGGAGTTAAACTGGGAAAAGGGATTGCTGGGCGTGCATGGAGCTGGAATATCCTGGATTAATTTGGAGTGGGGACTCATCTCCAGCCTCCCTGCCCAAATATTCCCGCTCCTCATCCTCAAATCACCCCTAAAACACAGAATGTGGCTTAAAAGCTCCCCAGAAAGGGGAGATTTTATTCTGCTTTGTAAAAAGAGCGGGAAAACATCAGGATCGAATTGAAACAGGAATTTCCATGCAGGAAAAAAGGAATCAATTACTTATTTCATCTCCTTCCCGAGGGTTTTGGCCTCACCACAGCCCTGGGTGGGTCCTGAGGCCGGGAACTTGGGAAGGAGGAGGCTGGGAACGTCCTGGGGACCGCGGGGGAGGGCGGTGTCACTTCCCTGGGGAACACCCCCGGCTCCAGAGGGCGGCAGCTCCACATCCCTGCCCCATCCCGAGGTTCCTCGGCGTCGGAGCTATGTATAGAATCCTAATTAGAAATATAATTGATACATGAATATATAATTTCAGAATTCCTACACTGCTGCAGCGCCCTTCAGTCAATTACATCACCAAAGGACTAATTAATACCTCGTTTAATGAGATTCCCCGCATTCAGAGTCGCTTCCTTATCTATAACCCCAAATAAATCCCCTTTCCCAGTAATTCCGTGTTCCAGGCTGGCTCTGCAGGTGACACTGAACCCCAGCCAAGGCCCGGCCTCCCGGCTGATAATTAATGGACTCTGGAGAGGGGCAATTAACTTAATAATTAACTGCTCCTCTTAATGAGGGGCTGCGGAGCCTGGCGGTGAATCACCCGGTGATCCCTTTGGGAGGGATGAGTGCCAGTGTGGAGGTATTCCCATTTTTTTTTTTGGAATTTCTCAGGAATGTTAATTATTAGGATTGACAGAAGATGACAGAGAGGGAAGCAACCTCCATCGCATTCCCTGGAAGTCTGACTTAATCCCTTTCTTTGGGATTTATTTAAGGGATTTAGGGATTCTCCCCTCTGGATGAAATCCCTCAGGATGTTTCTGGGGTCAGGAAAATCCTGGCATTGGTGCCATGGCCGCCTGCTCCAAGTCCCATTTCAAACTGGAAAAGATTTTTCCAAGGGAAAACAGCAGGATCAGCCCTCAAATCCATATCCAGGCACCTTCCAGGCAGTGGGATTGAATGAGCCAGGTTTGGGAATGTCTCTGTTAATTCAATAATTAATTAAAGCATTTTATCTGTCGTCATCCCCACATCAGCTAAAGCCTGGAAAAGCTTCCAGGTGCTGAAATCGGGGAATTGCAGGTAAGACATGGAACTGCGGGAAAAGGAGCTCTGGAGGGAATTCCTGCGCAGGTGAGTTTAAATGGACCCAAACACAAACCTCGGACCGTGGGATGGGAAAGCTCGGCTGGAATGTTCAGCTGGGATGGCAGCAGGCTCTGGGCAGGGACACCTCCCACTGTCCCAGGCTGCTCCAAGCCCCAGTGTCCAGCCTGGCCTTGGGCACTGCCAGGGATCCAGGGACAGCCACAGCTGCTCTGGCAATTCCAGCCCAGCCCCTCCCCACCCTCCCAGCCAGCAATTCCCAATTCCCAGTCTCCCACCCATCCCTGCCCTCTGGCACTGGGAAGCCATTCCCTGTGTCCTGTCCCTCCAGGCCTTGTCCCCAGTCCCTCTCCAGCTCTCCTGGAGCCCCTTCAGGCCCTGCCAGGGGCTCTCAGAGTGAGGCAGACGCAGCTTCCCGCATTTTTTCAGGAACGGGGCAGATGTGCGGCCTCACATCTGTTCCGGGCCGCTCCTCCCTCCGTGTCCGTGCTGGGAGCAGCGGGAAGGAGCAGCCTCGGGACATCAGAGGGAATTTGAGGGGAAGGCACCGCTAATTCCAGGGTGGGATGTGCTGGGCTCTCCTGGAAAAGCTGGAGGAGATCCTGGAGAATATCCTGGAGGACCTTGGGTGTTCTCTCGTGCCCAGCGGGATTTGGCAGCACCAAAGCTTCCTGGGTTGTGCTGGGAAAACCCAGGAAAACCCCGTGGCTCCGGCACGGCGGGATCAGCTGGGAGTTCTGTCTGTCCGGGGGGAAGAGCTCCCCCAGGGCTCCCTGGAGCAGCTTCCCATCGCCAGGACCCTTGGGGTGGCGCTGCTCCATGGCCATCACGCCTTTCCCACTCCCACTCTTTCCTCGTCTCCCCCCGGATGGCAGGACACGGATGCTGGGAATGCGCTCACCCCCAAAAGCAGCGATGATGCGGATTTTAATTGCAGTAATTACAGGGAATGGCTCCCCTTGGATTGTCACTGTACGGATCACATGGAAGCTGCCCGATTCCAGCCCAGGGATGGGAAAGAGGCGGGAGAGGCCTCTGGGAAAGCAGGAGGGATGGAGGAAGGAGAGATGGGAGATGGAAAGCTGGCGAGGCCTGAGGATCTCTGAGCCAGGAGGGTTCTGGCAGCCTGGCACTGCTCAGCCAGAATTTGGGATGAATTCCACCCGGGATTCCCTTTAAGTGGGTGGGAAAAGGAATGGACAGCGTGTGTTTCAGGGAGAAAAGGTTGGGAACAGGAGAGTGGGAATAGAAAATAGAAAAGTGAGAAACTAAATTCATTTTCTGACAAAAAAAATAACCAGAAAAAAAAAATAACAGAAATGCAGTGGCAGGAAAAATCCTTGGGAATTATTTCTGAGGAAGGTGAAGGGATAAAGAGGCAATGAGGTGTGGCTGGGCTCTAGCACATGGCTAAAAGCTGACAATCCCAAGTTTTCTCTGGAGCACCAGGAGAAGGAGTGGGTGAGGAGCACCCTTGGATGCAGCCTGACCCTTCGGAGCAACCCCAGCTCCCTTCCCACCCAAACTGTTCCATGATTCCCTCTGTATTCATCCAAACTTTGGGGCTGATTTCCCACTTCCCACCAGGTCTGCATCAGGGCTGAGCTTTGTGGCTCTGCTGCTTTTAGGGATTTCCTTCCCGGGTGGAACGGGCTGTGTCCCCTCTGTCCTGGCACCGCTGTGGGGATCGAAACACTCGAACAGCTTAGAATAGAATAGAATGCAGTGAAGGGAACAATGGGATAAAAGGGGATGGGATAGGATGGGATAGGGTAGGACAGGATAGGATAGGAAGGAGCGGGGGGGCCCGGCCTCCCCTCGCCCCCTCCTGGTTGGTTCTGTGGGAGCTGGAGTCCCTCCGGCGGTGGAGGAGGAGGAGGAGGAGGGATGAGGAGCCCCGGGTGAGGATGCTGGGGGGAGGATGCTGGAGAGAGAATGATGGGGAGGAGGAAGATGAGGGAAGGATGCTGGGGGGAAGAAGCTGAGGAGCGCACTGAGGATGGCGAGGGTGAGGAGCGAGATGTGCGCGGCAGACGCTGCGCGGGGTCAGAGGGGGCGGACCTCAGGGTGGGGCGGGTCCAGGTGCGGTGCGCGGGGCGGTGCGCGGGGGGCGGATCCAGGGGCGGTGCGCGGGGGGCGGGTCGCTGCGCGGGGCGGTGCGGAGGGAGGGTCGCTGCGCGGGGCGGTGCGGAGGGAGGGTCGCTGCGCGGGGCGGTGCGGAGGGAGGGTCGCTGCGCGGGGCGGTGCGGAGGGAGGGTCGCTGCGCGGGGCGGTGCCGCCCTGCCCGGGGCCGCTGCCGGCGGCTCCGCGTGGGTGGCGGCGGCGGCGCCGGGCGGAGGCTCCGCGGCCGCGGCGCGGCGGGGCCGGGCGGGCTGCGCGGGGCTGAGCCGGCTGTGCGCGGGGCTGCGCGGGGCTGTGCGCGCTGCGCGGGGCTGAGCCGGCTGTGTGCGGGGCTGTGCGGGGCTGAGCCGGCTGTGTGCGGGGCTGTGCGCGCTGCGCGGGGCTGAGCCGGCTGTGCGCGGGGCTGAGCCGGCTGTGCGGGGCTGTGCGGGGCTGAGCCGGCTGTGTGCGGGGCTGTGCGGGGCTGAGCCGGCTGTGTGCGGGGCTGTGCGCGCTGCGCGGGACTCTGCCGGCTGCGCGGGGCTGTGCGCGGTGTGCGCGGCGTGCGCGGAGCATGTCGGCGCTGCGGCGCAAGCTGGGCGATGAGTACCAGGTGGTGAGCACCTCGGCCAGCGGCGGAGGCCTCCCGCCCCCGCGCAGCGCCCCGCGCGGGAAGCGCCAGCGCTTCGTGGACAAGAACGGCCGCTGCAACGTCCAGCACGGCAACCTGGGCGGCGAGACCAGCCGCTACCTGTCCGACCTCTTCACCACCCTGGTGGACCTCAAGTGGCGCTGGAATTTGTTCATCTTCATCCTCACCTACACCGTGGCCTGGCTCTTCATGGCCTCCATGTGGTGGGTGATCGCCTACATGCGCGGGGACCTCAACAAGGCGCACGACGACAGCTACACCCCGTGCGTGGCCAACGTGTACAACTTCCCGTCCGCCTTCCTCTTCTTCATCGAGACCGAGGCCACCATCGGCTACGGCTACCGCTACATCACCGACAAGTGCCCCGAGGGCATCATCCTCTTCCTCTTCCAGTCCATCCTGGGCTCCATCGTGGACGCCTTCCTGATCGGCTGCATGTTCATCAAGATGTCGCAGCCCAAGAAGAGGGCCGAGACGCTGATGTTCAGCGAGCACGCCGCCATCTCCATGCGCGACGGGAAGCTCACGCTCATGTTCCGCGTGGGCAACCTCCGCAACAGCCACATGGTCTCGGCGCAGATCCGCTGCAAGCTGCTCAAGGTGGGTGCTCCCAGTGGGGCGGTGGGGAAACTCCTCCCTGGAAGGCTGTCCTGGGCAGCAGTGGAGCCCCCATCCTGTGTGGACGTGGTGCTTAGGGATGCGAGGGCCTTGGCAGTGCTGGGAGTGCTCGGACTCCGTGGTCTTGGAGGGATTTTCCAATCTTAATAATTCCATGAGGGCCTTGGCAGTGCTGGGAATGGTTGGAATGGTCGGACTCCATGGTCTTGGAGGGCTTTCCAACTGAAACAATTCCATGGTTCTGTGACAGAAGCGGGGCCCCACTGCCGCTCCCCTGGGGACATCCGTGTCCCCTGGACACCCCTCGCTCCTGCCCGTGCCTGTCCCCGTGTCCCTGGGGCTTGGAGCAGCCTGGGCCATGGAAGGTGGCCCTGCCCATGGCCAGGGCTACGACTGGATGATCCCAGATTGTTTTTTGGGTCCTGCTGCTGTCCTACTGTCCATCCCTGTCCTGCTTTCCTGCCTCAGGGAGCATCTCCGGGAGCCATCAGGCACCGCATTCCACCCTCCTTGAGGATAATTCTTACATTCGGCGCAGGATTGGGATGGATATTTATAGATTCCTATAAAATGCTCCATTTGCCTGACAAGTAAATCCTTTGTAGCTTCAAGCCTTCCGTGAGCCGGGGAGGAGAAAGCTGTGGGCATAATGCTGAGCCCAGCCAGGCAGAACTTTATTGATGTGAACTCCAAGGAAAGCCGGGTGCCAGGGTTAGACCTGGAAAATCCCTGCCCTGGAGAGCTGGGAAGAGCCGGTGTTGGTGCGGGGCTCGCCCGGCGGCCGCGGATCCAGAGGGGAGAGGGGTCGGGAATCGGGATGGAGCGGTGGGAGCAAGGGGCCGGCTCGGGAGGCGTTTGCCGCGTGCGGAGCATCCCGCATGGATCCCCCGGGAGCGGGGGTGCCCGCAGGCGGGTGCTGGGAACGGGGTGTCCTGCAGGGAATGGGGGTGCCCTGCCCTCGGGATTGGGTGTCCCGCAGGGAATGGGGGTGCCCTGCCCTCGGGATTGGGTGTCCTGCAGGGAATGGGGGTGCCCTGCCCTCGGGATTGGGTGTCCTGCAGGGAATGGGGGTGCCCTGCCCTCGGGATGTGGGTGCCGCGTAGGGAACATGGATGTTCTGCCCTCAGGGTGGACGTTGTGCCGGGAATGTGGGTGCCCTTCCCTTGGGATGGGTGCTGTGCAAGGCATGGGAATGTTCTGCGGGGAATGTGGGTGCCCTGGCTGGGATGTGGGTGCTCTTTCCATGGGAAGATTATCCTGCAGGGAACAGGGGATATCCTGCCGGGAATGTGGGTGCCCTGGCTGGGATGTGGGTGCCGTGCAGGGAATTGAGGTGTCCTTCCCTCAGGATGGGTGCTGTGCAGGGAATGTGGGTGCTCTTTCCATGGGAAGAGTATCCTGCAGGGAACAGGGGATATCCTGCCGGGAATGAGGGTGCTGTGCAGGGCCAGGCAGGGTCCCCATTCCCGGGAGAATCCCCCCTGGAAATGTGGCTGCCTTTGCTCCCTGCTCCCCCAGCCCCCCCAGGGACGGACACTCATCCCCGTGGGAGGCTCCTGAAGTTGTCCTGTTCTCCCCAAATCCCTGTTTCCCATGGGATTTTGGGATCAGCGCTGTCCCAGTGCTGGGGTCCCCTGAACCCTGAGGGAGTCTGTGCCTAAAAGAGGGAAAGAATTCCTAAAAACCTCCCCAAATAGCCCTTTAATAGCTTTAAAAGATGGAATATCCTTAATAAATAGTCTAAGTGCTAATGTATGTTTATAAATATTGGAAATATTGTTTATAGATATTAATTCTATTGATAAATATCTAAAACTAGCATAACAACATAACATCCTGGATTTAAATCATATGCAATCATAAATGTATTTCTATTTAACAAGATATTATTTATAAAATTCCTTTTGAAACATTTAACGATGAATGTATAAATATATATCTACATACTATAGAAATAGAAATATATTTAATAACTTCCTGTATTTCAAGCTATAAAAGATCAAAAATGAGACATTTCCAGGCCAGCATTTGAAAATGGCTCTTTTTTTTTTTTTTTTTTGGCTCTGGGAGTGCCACAGGGGGAATTTTAAAAGCTGGAGCTTCCAACTTAGCGTGGCTCCAAAAGAATTCCCTGGGTTTGAAATATGGGGAAGGAGAGGTTGGTGCTTGGAAGAAAAGCAGTGGCTGGCCAGGCCTCCTGGGAAAAAAAGGGGAAGGAAAATAAAAAAGGGGGGGGAAAGGATAATTAGAAGGAAAAAAGGGGAAAAAAGGAAAAATGGAGGAAGGGCAAAATAAAAGGGAAAAGTAAAATTAAAAAAAGGGGGTAAGGGAAATGAAAGGGAAAATAAGAGGAAAAAATAGAATGAAAAAAGGGGGAAAGAGGAAAATAAAAGGAAAATTAAAGAAAAAAGGGAAATAAAAGGAAAATTAAAGAAAAAAGGGAAGGGAAAATGAAAGGGGGCGGAAAGGGTAAAAAAAGATAAAAAAAGGAATGAAAGCAGAAGGGAAGAAGAGGGGAAAGGGAAAATAAAATGGGAAAAAATAAAAGAAATGGAAAATGAGAGAAGGAAAAAGGATAAAAGCAAGGAAGGGAAAATAAAAGGGACCCAAGAGGGGGGAATAAAAGGAAAACTGAAAGAAAATAGGAAAAAGGGAAAATAAAAGGAAGAAATAAAAAGGATGAAGGGAACAAAAGGAAAAAAAGGGGGGAAGGGAAAACAGAAAAGCAGGGAAAGGGAAAAAAGGAAAAAAGGGAGGAAAAGGAAGCCAATAAATGGGAAAAAAAAAGGGAAAACTAAGGGGGAAAAAGAGGAAAGCAAGGATTGCAGCAGGGAGAGCCATCCCTCTTCCCAGGGCACTGCCGAGCCTGGTTTATATTCCCAGCTTTCGGGGGCACGGGGACGCGGAGCGGGAATTGGGGAGCTCCTCCCTCGGAGCTCCTGCCCCGGCTGGGAGTCACCTGTGTCAGCTGAGGCGCAGCCCCGGGGGCCCGGATTTCCTTTGGGAAGGGCTTTTGGTGTGGAAAAGGTTCTTTTCCTGCAGAACTGCGTGGAATTGGACCTCCCAATCCACGGGGGGATATTCCTTTCTTTGTCCTGCTGAGCTCAGACCAGGAGCAAAGCCAAGCCCAAAGCCCTGTGGTGGGAAATGAGTGCAAAGCCTCTTGTGCTGCAGTGGGAATTTTGGGATGGGTTTTGGGGAGTGGAAAGAGCTTTGATGGGCCTCAGAATTCCCGAGTTTGCCCCCCTCATCGCTTGGAGCTAGGGAGTCACTCAGGGTCATTCCTTTGCAAAATATCCCCTCTGGAATTGCCTGGGGTCGGGTTCTTCCCGGGACTGGGGAGGTGTTCGCTTCTATCTGGTTTATCTGGATTTCAGCTCCCGAATTCCTTCTGAATTCCCTGGGAGCAGCTTGGAGTGTGTGAGATCCCAGCTGGATCCGGGAACACCTGCATTCCTGCAGCTGTCCCACGGCAGGGCTGCGAGGGATATGCTGGATTCCCTGGGAACCCCACGGATGCAGGGGAGGGAGGGAGGGCACTGATGGGCTGTGGGAATTTAACCTGGAGCTAGATTGGATATTAGGGAAGATTTCCCCATGGAAAGGGAAAGGGAGGTCAGGCGTTGGCACGGCCGCCCGGGGCTGGGCTGGAGTCACATTCCTGGAGGGATTTCAAAGCCGTGGATGTGGCACCTGGGGACCTGGGGCAGTGCTGGGAATGCTTGGACTCCACCTTGGAGGGCTTTTCCAACCCAAACTTTCTGGGATTCCATGATTTCCTTCCCCCCCCAGAGCCCATCCTGGGCTTTCCCTGGATTGGCCGTGTCCCCAAGCACCACATTGTCCTTAACTCCCGATTCCACCCGGTGAAATCCCAGAACTGGGAATGTTTGGGTGGGAAGGGATTTAAATCCCATCCCATGGGCAGGCATTCCACTATCCCAGGTTGCTTCAAGCCTTGTCCAAGCTGGCTTTGGACACTTCCAGGGATGAGGAGCTCCAACCTCTCTTTCCCTCCTTGTCGCTCGCAGTCCCGGCAGACTCCGGAGGGGGAATTCCTGCCCCTGGATCAGCTGGAGCTGGACGTGGGGTTCAGCACCGGGGCGGACCAGCTGTTCCTGGTGTCCCCCCTGACCATCTGCCACGTCATTGACTCCAAGAGCCCCTTCTACGACCTCTCCCAGCGGAGCATCCACACGGAGCAGTTCGAGATCGTCGTCATCCTGGAGGGAATCGTCGAGACCACGGGTGAGTGGGGACACCGCGGGTCCGCGGGGCTGGAATTCCCTCCCGGCCTTGGAGCGCTCCCTGCTCCTCCGGGCATGCTGCGAGGTGTTCTGAGGCAGCCAAAGTTGGGCTTTCTGAATATCCACGGTTTGAGGCACCTCTGTCTTTTCCCTGGATTTGGAGCTCCAGGTTGGCTCCAGCAGGTGCTTGGGAGGAATTTTTTTCCTTGAGCTTCCTTCCCTGCTTTCATCCCTTGGCTCTGATCAGCTCCAGCACCGAGGGGTTTGGAGTGTGGAAAATTGAGGAAATATTGAGGAAATATTCCCAATAAATTTGGCTTTTGCTGGCTGCAGAGGCCCTGGAGATTTTTTGGGAGATGCCTGATGAGTTAAGCGGGATCTTCCTGCTCATCAGTCCCATCTGGCTGATGAAAATCCCCCTTTCCGATGCCTTCCCTCATGAAGCCGGATCCAGACGATTTCTCCGGGATGCCTCCCGCCTGGATGGGGTCCGTGCGCTGCCTCTGAATTTTGGGAAACACCGACATTCCTTCCTGCTCTCCTTCCCCTCCATAATGACAGGGTTTGGTTGGAGGAAGAGACGTGGGAAGCGGATCCAGCGTATTCCCGGAGGGAGGAGGGAAGCTGGGAGCTTCTGATCCTTCCTGGAATTCCCTGGGGGGAGCAGCAGGGCTGAGCTGAGTTCTTCCCTTCCCAGATTCCAGCCAGGCCTTTCCTTTAGGGAAATGTCTCCTCTGAGGGATTTTTTAGGAGTCACAGCAGGGGTCACGGCCAAGGGTGACAGAGGTGATTCCTTGGGATGGTTTTTAGCTAAAAGAGGGAAGATTTGGATGGATATTGGGAAGGGATTCCTGGCTGGGAGGGTGGGGAGGGCCTGGCACAGGTTATTCCATGGCTGCCCCTGGATCCCCGGGAGTGTCCAAGGCCAGGTTGGACCCTGGGATAGTGGGAGGTGTCTGGGATGGAATGGGGTGGGATTTAAGGTCCCTTCAACCCAAACCATTCCAGGATTCCATGACCTAAAATTCCTGCGTGGGGAGTGCTCTGAGTTCCTCCCAATCCCAGACCCAGGAGCTGGAGGATGCCCCACTCTGGGGCTGGGATTGTTCCCATTTTTTGGAGCCCTTCCCAGTGGGGATGCTCCAGGGGCTTTTCAGCACCTGGAGCTGCTGCTGATTGCTGAGGGTCAGTGCTGATCATTCCAGGTTATTCTGGATCTGTCTTCCACCCCTCTGTTATTAGGATAATGTGGAATTGGGGAGAACATTCCAAGGGTTTATTACCCAGTTTTTGTCCTTGTTTCCCATTGTTGGGATGGAGAATTGGAAGCTCTGTTGTCAGCAAAGCTTCCTGGTGCTGTTCCTGGGCAGAATTGGACTTTCATCCTGGATTTTCCTGCTGGGATTTGCCTCTGGATGTGTTTGGGATTATGCAACCTTTTATAATTGTGTGTATTATCCTGCAATTTATTGATAAGCTGCTAAAATTCCTGGAAAATGAACCCTTAATGGGAATCTGAAGCCGACAAAACTCTGCAGGAATGGTTTGTGCATCCATTTTCCAAACTCATTAAATTTATTTTGGAGACCTCTTCCCGTGATTTGCTGATTAAAGAGCTCCAGAGCCTGCCAGGCTTTTTAATTAAAGAAATCGGGATGGCATCAAAGGCCTTCTCCTCTGAATTTGCTTTAAAACAGGAAAAAACTGGAATTATGGAAGCACAGGAAGGGTTCTCTCAGATCCAGGGAGTGTGAGTTCAGAATGCAGCAACTGGAGGGAATAAAGAGCTGGGACCGAATTGGAAATTACAGGATTTTGATAATTCCCTTTAAAAACGGGATTGTTTTGGATGTCTGTTCTCAGGGTCAGTGAGAAGCCTCAATACAAATTCAGGAACTTTAAAGGTGGAGAGTAAAATACCAGAATTCTGGAATGGTTTGGCTTGGGAGGGACCTTTAAAGGTCAATTTATTTATTTATTTTTATCTTTCCATTCAGATTTTGGGATTTTTTTTGTGTGTGTTGGATGGGAGGGCGACGGGAAAAGAGGATTCAGCATTTCACACCTTGGAAGTGGCTTTGAAATTGCATTTATTTTATTTGAAATATTCCGAAGCATAACCTGAGCATGATAAAATATTCCCTTAAAATATCCCTGTAAAACATTCCTTTAAAACTCTCGGGGCTGAACATCAGGCAGATCTTTTCCCAGTGCTGCTGTGAGACAAAATCCAGCAGTGGAAAATCCAATATTTCTTGGTCATGTGGACAAAACACGTTGGGCCCTGACAGAGCCAGGATTTCCTGGGACTGGGACCTTCAGCTCCAGCTTCCCTCTGTCCCCCTGGAGCTGCTGGGCTGGAAAAGGGGGAAAAGGGATTTTTAAAGCTGAAGAGAAGGTGGAATGTGCTGGGAAAATGCAGGGAAGGAATTGTCTGGTGGGAGAGAAGAGCTTGGTAACAGCAAATGCCTGGAAGTGTCCCAGGCCAGGCTGGATGGGGCTTGGAGCACCCTGGGACAGTGGGATGGGATTTAAGGTCTCTCCCAACCCACGGCAGCCTGGGATTCTGGGATCCATCCCTTACATAACTTTTATCTTGGATAACGCTCCCTCCTCCTGCCTGAGGCAGCAATTCCCCATTTCCCTGCATCAGGCCTTCCCTGCTCCCTCCTTTTCCTCCCTGAGATCCCTTTGGAGGCCTGGGAGAGAAAAGTGGGAGCGATTTTGACCTGGAGCCGGGCAGGAGCTTCCCTTTCCCCACAGATAATCCCAGTGATTCAGCACAGGTCGTGGCTCTGCAAAAATTCCCTGCTCCCGCCTCATCAGAGAGAACTCCTCCTGCTTGAGCAGCCTCTCTGTGCTGACCCGGCGCTTCCACAGCCTCTGGATCAGCAGGCTCCATGTGGAGTTCCATTTTTCCCATGAATTAGTGTTGGAGGGCTGAGCAGGAGCGATCATGCCCGTGTGCAATGGGCCGGAGAGCTCGGGAGCACCAACCCCCGATCTCTGCTATGGATCTGCGCCTGCTGCCAGGAGCTGGGGGGGACAGAGCAGGGAAAAGAGGAATATGCAGCTCCCTGTGGGAGCTGTGTCCTGCTGCAGCTGGAGGGGGGGTCGGGAATGCTGGGGTGGGAAAGGGGAAGGCGAAGGGCTTGAATTTTTCATGGAGTGCTGGGATGTGGGGCTGCTGCTGGCTAAATATAGACGCAGCGTGCTCCTCCTGGAGACATTCGTGGACAAATAAACCCTGCAGTGCTCCGGTGGTGCTGATTCACGGAATCCTGGAATGGTTTGGGATGGAAGGACATTAAAGCCCATCCCATTCCATGGGCAGAGACACCTCCCACTATCCCAGGTTGTCCAGGGATCCAGGGACAGCCGCAGCTGCTCTGGGAATTCTATTCCAGGGCCTCCCCACCCTCCCAGCCAGGAATTCCTTCCCAACATCCCACCTAAATCAACCTAAATCCTTCAGTGTAAAGCCATTCCCTCCCGTCCCTGTCACGCAGTGGCTCCTTGAATCCTTTATTGTTTTGAAATCGGAGCCATTTTTCCTCCGTAGCAACTTCTTCCCGCTCCTCGTTCACCCTCCTGCATCCGCTGGCAGTGCAGCTTTCCCTGGATCTTTGCCCTCCGTGCATTATGGATGTGGCTGGCAGAAATATTGCAGCTGACTGATCCCTGTTCAGTGTTATTTATTCATCCCTTCAATAACCTGCAGCAGGGGCCCTGCCTCAGGCAGATGTGCTGCTCAAAACCTGCCAGGAATGCCCGGCTGCCTTTTCCATGGATACCTGCTCCTTGGCCTGGATCCCTTTATGCTCGTTATTCTTTATTTATTTACAGCTCTGCACAATGCACAGGGTGTTAAATATTGCAGCTCCCTCCCGGCTGGTTCCTCATGGATGTGCTCTCCTGAGGGATCCTGGCTTGGGAATGGCCTTAAGGGAAGGTTTAGGTTGGATATTCGGGAAAATTTCTTCCTGGATATGTCTGTCCAGGCCTGGCACAGAGTCCCCAGCCCTGGGGGGTTTCCAAGCTCTGTGGATGTGACACTTGGGGACATGGGGCAGTGGTGGCCTGGGCACTGCTGGGAATGGTTGGAGTCGATCTTGTGCATCTTTTCCAGCCTAAACCATTCTGGAATTCTGTGATCCCAACTGAACTGGCCTTCCCAGTGCAGTTGTTGCAGTCCCTGAGCTGCCACACGCGATGTCTCCTTTTGGAAAGGCCCAAACCCCTGAGCTCTCCTCGTGATTAACTCTGGGTTTCTTCTGCCTTTTGGAGGGTTTTGACCTCCTGGAATTCTCTGGGAAGTGTGTGGGGAGCGGGATGTGCTTTGGGGTGAGGGGCTGTCTGTGGGCATGGCTTTGAAATCCCTCCAGGGATGGAGCCTCCAGCCTGTGCCAGGGCTGGGCAGCCCTTTCCATGAAGGAATTCCCCAATATCCACCCTGCCCCTCCCCTGGCCCAGCCTGAGGCCGTTCCCTCTCCTCCTGTCCCTGTTCCCTGCGAGCAGAGCCCGACCCCCCCGGCTGCCCCCTCCTGTCAGGGACTTGTGCAGAGCCACAAGGTCCCCCCTGAGCTCCTTTGCTCCAGCCTGAGCCCCTTTCCAGCTCCCGCAGGAACTCTCCAGCCCCTTCCCAGCTCCGTTCCCTTCCCTGGACTCCTCCAGCCCCTCCGTGTCCCCCTTGCTGTGAGGGGAAAATCAAAAAGTGGGAGAAAACGTGAGGGGAAAGGAAAGTGAGGGAAGTTTGGGGAGGGCTCTGCTGCAGAGCTTTTCCTTCTGCATCCTCCTTTGCTCCAGGCTGAGCCCCTTTCCAGCTCCCTCAGAATTTCTCCAGCCCCTTCCCAGTCCCATTCCCTTCCCTGGACACCCCCAGCCCCTCTCTTCCATCCCATCCCAGCCCAAACACCCCAACCCTTCCCAAACATCCACAGTTCCAGCAGCTGAGAGCTGAATTCCATATCCTGGGGGTTCATCCCAAGGGAAGAACCTGAGCCAGGCCTCGTTGTTTTGCCTGTCTGACACTTAGCAGCCGGATTTGTCCCAGCTGGGCACTCCCAGTTTACGGGTGGCATAAACCAGTTGTAGTTTAGGCCTGGTTCTGTGCCTGCTGCTGGTTCTTGGGATGATTTTAAGGCGAGGTGTAAGAGAAAAGTGCTGGTTTAGCTCCTCGTGTGTTACACAATCCAAGCTGCACCGATGCCACTGTGAAGGAAATGATGATAAAAGTGCTTGGCAGGAGCAGGGGGAGAGGCCTGTCGTGGGTAAAATGCTGGGACATTCCAGGAGAATTTATCGAGGGGAAAGCTGTGCTCGGGCTGGAAAGAGCCTGGAGGGCTGGGGCCCCTCCTGCCCCTTCCCTGCTGTCTGCGCTGGTTCTGTGGGATTTGGGGAGCAGGGGGAGAGGGAATGGGTGAGGGGGCTGCATCCCTGTGGGAATGGGCTCCTGGGATGCAGCCCTGCCCACTCCTGGCTGATCCCAGGGCCCTTCTGGGGTATGGAGACAAAGGCTGCCCATTGTTTATTCACCGCTGAGCTGCCCCTGGAAGCATCCAGGGAGGATCCTCATCCCGCCTTGTTGTTCTGAATTCATCTGGGAGTCCAGACTAAGCCCTTTAGTGACCGTGACGGGGTTCCAAGGGTTTGGAGCCGTGTGTGCCATCCCAGCGCTGGGAGAGGCTGCTGGGAACAGCTCCCTGCCCTCAGTGCAGCATTTACTGCGGGCTCCTCAGCCTTGTTTGCAGCCTTAGTGACTCCCTGGAGCTCCTGGGGACGTCGTGCAGGACATGAATGAATCCTGAAGCTCCCAGCAGAGCAAACTCAGCCCCTGTGCTGTGAGTGCTGGAGCCTAAATCCCGGGATTTCACACCAAATCCGGGCAGTGGTGGGAGCAGGGGGAGGATGGGGTTGCCAGGAGCAGGGCATTGGATCAGGGTGTCCAGGTGCCTCTGGAATCTGTGACCTGCAGGAAGGCGGAATTCTGCCCCTCTGCCCCGGCCAGCTGAGACCCCACCTGCAGAGCTGCCCCAGCACAGGAGGGACCTGGAGCTGCTGGAGAGAGCCCAGAGGAGGCCCCGGAGCTGCTCCAGGGCTGCAGCCCCTCTGGAGCCAGGCTGGGAGAGCTGGGAATGTTCCCCTGGAGAAGGGAAGGACACAGGGAGAGCTCCGAGCCCCTTGCAGGGCCTGAAGGGGCTCCAGGAGAGCTGCAGAGGGACTGGGGACAAGGCATGGAGGGACAGGACACAGGGAATGGCTTCCCAGTGCCAGAGGGCAGGGATGGATGGGAGATTGGGAATTGGGAATTGCTGGCTGGGAGGGTGGGGAGGGGCTGGGCTGGAATTCCCAGAGAAGCTGTGGCTGCCCCTGCAATTCAACACTGGCAGGACAATAAAAATCCAACAAAGAAACAAACAATTGTGCCCCCAGACAGGAAAATGCTCCATGGAGTCGATTTATCCAGAGATTTATTGCTTGTGGAGCAGAGCTGGGTCAGCCTTATCTGCGTGAGGCTGTGGGCAGCAGGATGCAGCCTGGGCTGGAATCCCCCTCTGCTTATCCAGCTCCCGGATCTGCTCTGTGCCTCTGCCCTGCCCCTTGTGCTGAAATTCCTGCTGTTGTTATGGATTTATTCCATTTATTGCCTCCAAGGATTCTTTCTGCTGGGGGTTTGTCAGAAATGATAACGATTCAAGGAGCCCCTGTGTGACAAGGACAAGAGGGAATGGCTTGCAGCTGAAGGATTTGGGTTGATTTAGATGGGATATTGGGAAAGAATTCCTGGATATGACGGTGGGGAGGGGCTTGGATGGAATTCCCAGAGCAGCTGGGGCTGCCCCTGGATCCCTGGCAGTGTCCAAGGCCAGGCTGGACATTGGGGCTTGGAGCAGCCTGGGACAGTGGGAGGTGTCCCTGCCATGGCAGGAGTGGCACTGGATGAGATTTAAGGTCCTTCCCACCCAAACTATTCCATGTTCTGGAATTTGTGGCAGTGATAACTTTGGGATGCTGTGAGGTCCCACAGCTGCTCTGGGGTGATTCAGGCACCCCCCAATCCCATCAGGAATCACCTCCTGTTCCATTGGGACAGGTCTAGGGAAAGATGACCCAGAGGTGCAGAGATAAATGGAGCCAAGGCAAGGCAGCCCCTGGAGCAGCAATTTTCCTGATGAGATTTCCTCTCTCCTCGTTAAGATATCGATCCGTGGCTGCACCGGATCCGTCAGGACACAGCTCGGAGCTCCGGGATGAATAACCCGGGACAGGCAGCACTAACTGTGATTAAGGACATGGGATGGCTGCGAGTCCCACAGGGAGGGCTCTCTCCATCTTCCTTCTCCCCGTGTTCCTGGCTGTGTCCCGGCTTTGGCTTCTCCAGGAAACCTCCAGGGATTTAATGTGGGCTGGAGGTGGGTGTGGGGCTGGTTGTGGCTTCTGGAGTATTTTTGGGATCGGTGTAACCAAGAACTGGAACATGTTTAAATTTAAAATTACGTTGTCAGTGCGAGGGTGATAAAGATCAGGGAATCACAGAATCATGGAATGGGTTGGGTGGGAAGGGACTGTAAAGCTCATCCAGCAGGGACATTTTCCACTGTCCCAGGCTGCTCCAAGCCCCGTCCTACCTGGCCTGGGACCCTGCCAGGGACCCAGGGGCAGCTGCAGCTTCTCTGGGCACCCTGTGCCAGGGCCTGCCCACCCTCCCAGCCAGGAATTCCTTCCCAGGATCCCATCTACCCCTGGGCTGGGTGACAAGGTGGGGATCAGGCCCTTGGAGGGCTTTTCCAGCCTCAGTGATCCTGGGATTCTGGCTGGGGTGGTGGTTCCTGGGGTTGGTTCAAGCAGCAGCCGAGGGGCCCCACTCCAAGTCCCAGCTAAAAGCCCATCCCAGAGCTCTCCAAACTCCCAAACCCTGATCCCTATGAACGCTTCATCCCTTTTGCCTTTCTGTTCCATAGTGTGACCTTTCCCATCTTTTAGCTGTGCTCACCCAACAGGACACAGCCCGAGGTGCTGAGCACATTCCCAATGCGCCTCTGGAGCCTTTCCCGCTCCTCGCTGTGCTGCAGACACTTCAAATTCCCGGGGCACGGAGCTGGGATGGAATTTCCCCCAGTGGAACATTGCTGACTCCGTGTTCAGCGCTCCACGTGATGAAGGAGCTGGGATTTATATTTCATATTCCCTCCGATTTCCCTGCCCGTGGCTGCTTCCCCCAGTGCTGCTCGGCAGCCAGACCTGGGCAGGCTTGGGAAGCTCGGAAAAATTCACGGGGTGCTTTGTACCAGGGACCTCAGCCAGAACAAAATGGGGTTTTCCCTTTTTTTTTTAATACCTGGCAGAGGTTAAGAATTTAAAAGCCGCATGGAAAACGTGCCTGGAGCTGTGGCTTGATCCATGATGCCTGTGAAAGCATTCCAGATTTCCACTGTAGATGGGATATTGGGAAGGAATTCCTGGCTGGGAGGGTGGGGAGGCCCTGGGATGGAATCCCAGAGCAGCTGTGGCTGCCCCTGGATCCCTGGAAGTGTCCCAGGCCAGGCTGGAGCAGCCTGGGATAGCAGAAGTGTCACTGCCCATGGCAAGGGTGGATTGGGATGGGATTGAAGGTCCCTTCCCACCCAACCCATCCTGGGATTTCATGGTGGTGAGTCTGTGTTCCCACGGGAACACAGTGTCTCCAGGAGCAGTTATTTAGGGAATGCTGTTCCCGGGGTGCTGGGGCTCGGGAGGCCTCGCTCGGAGGCAGCAGCCGAGCTCACCTGGTAATTAATTCATCAGCAGAGCTCCCTGGAATTAGAGCTGTGCTCGGAGAGCTTCTAATTGGGAGTTAATGGCTCATTAGCGCTGAGCAGATCAGCCTGAGAGCCCCGTAAACACAAACAAAGCAATTAAGGATTCTCAGGGAGTGGGATCCGCAATTCCAGAGGCTGCTGCTGTCCTCGGGAGCACAGAGATGGGTCTGGGCCGGGTGCGCTCGGGAGCAGCCGGATTCGGGGGACTCTGGAGTGCTGCTGCAAAGGGAATTCCCTCTGGAATGCCCTTAGGGGGTGGAAGGGCTGGGATGACCGTGTGGGGTGGCTGTGGCTTCCTGCTTTGGAGCCTTCTCCCTGTTCATCCCAGACTGGGCAATGGGAATGAGATGGGGATAGGGAAAATGAGCAGCAGTGGTGCATAACCAGGAAGTTTTAAGAATGTAAATCACAGAATTTCAGGATGGGCTGGGTGGGAAGGGACCTTAGAGCCCATCCCAGTCCATCCCTGGCACCTCCTGCTAGCCCATCCAGCCTGGCCTGGGACACTTCCAGGGAGGGGAATGGGCTCCAGGAGAGCTGTGGAGGGACTTGGGACAAGAAGTGACAGGACACAGGGAATGGCTTCCCAGTGCCAGAGGGCAGGGTTAGGTGGGATATTGGGAAGGAATTCCTGGCTGGGAGGGTGGGGAGGGTCTGGGCTGGAATTCCCAGAGCAGCTGTGGCTGCCCCTGGATCCCTGGCAGTGTCCAAGGCCAGGCTGGAGCAGCCTGGGACACTGGAAGTGTCCCTGCCCATGGCAGGGATGGAATAGGATGGGATTTAAGGTCCCTTCCCACCCGAACCAGGCTGGGATCCTGTGGAGGTGTGGAAGCACCTCTGCAGCCCACCAGGACTTTTCCTGGAAGCAAAGCAGTGCCCTGACATTTGGGATGGGCCAAGGCAAAGAGCAGCAGCCAGAATTCCCAATGTCACAAATACCGAGCCGCTCCTGAAACCTTCAGGAAAAAAAAAAGGCATCGTTTTCCCTAAAACGACAAAAATGCTCCAGACTTGGAGGCTTTTAAGCCAGCCTGGGGAGAGCTCAATCAGCACGCTCGGGATGGCAGCAAGGCTGGGATGTAAAATTAGAAACCCCCGCAGGCATGTGGGTATTTGTGCGGCTCGGGCTGGGATGTGGCGGATCCATCCTCCTGGGAACAATGAGCGTGCTGGATGCCATCCCATCCCCAGGGATGTGGGCCCTAATTCACCTTCCCTGCCCTCGGGATCGACTCCTTCCCTCCCTCCCTCCTGCCCACGCTGCAGGAAGTGATTTCCCTCTGTGCCGCCCTCGGATCTGAACCGCGGTGGGAGCCACAGGGAGGGAGCAGCATCCAAAACCTCTGAGCCCTATCTGCCTCTGCTCCAGGAAACGCCGGGCCTGTGGGATTTGGGGGTGTTTATCCCACGTGTTTTGGGGTGTTTGTTTTTCCCCGGGAGAGGTTTGAGGATGCTGCGGATGCAGGAGCAGCTTGGAGGTGTTGAGCACCTGGTGATGCACCTGGGGGGAGCAGGAAAACGTGTCACCAGTGGGGAAAATCCAGCATGGAATTGCTGAGGGTGTGGAGATGCTGGCTGGGAAGGTTTTGCAGGGGGAAAAGGTTTTCAGCTTTTCCGAGTTGGGGAGGTCACACTGAACCCTCTGCTCCCTGCATGGGAAGGGGAGACTGCCCCATCCCTGGGAGTGTTCCAGGCCAGGCTGGAACAACCTGGGATAGTGGCAGGTGTCCCTGCCCATGGCAGAGGGTGGAATGGGGTGGGATTTAATGTCCTTCCCAACCCAAACCACTCTGGGAGCCTGTCATCCCATGCTATTTGTATAAATTTGTATATATTTATATATCCATGGCCCAGCAAGGTGTGTGTGGATTCCCGAAGAGCCTTTTCCAGCCCCAAATCCAGCCTGACAGCCGTTCCCGCAGTGCTGACAGCCCCGATCCTCTCTTTCCCGGGAGCGCTGTGCTCCCGGTGTCAGGCAGGGAATGTTTGTCAGCTCCTCCCGCCGCCTGCGTGCCACGAGCTATGTTTAGTTCAAGGGAGGTGGTGTTGGAGCTGTGCATGGATCTGAAATACATGACAGGAGCTGTTCTGGCCTGGGAGAGGTGGGGATGGGAGCTGGGATGTTCCCAGTGCCAGACAGATGGATGCAGGTGAGGAGCTGGGAAAGCTGCTCCAACCCAGCCTCAGCAGCTGTCTGGGGCGCAGAGGAGCAGAACAATCCCTCAGAGCAGGAGATTTGGGGTTGCCAGGGGTTGGTGATCCCCTTTTCCAGGTGCTCCTGTCCCACAGCAGGCGGTCACTGGCCCCATGTCCCCTCTGTGAGGGGTCATCCCCTGGATCCAGCCCTGGGATACCCCTGGGAACACGGGAGTGCAGTCTGTGTTCTCAGGAATTTCAAATACTGGGATCCCAGGAGGGGATGGTGAATGAGGTCTGCATAGAATCAGGGAATGTCAGAGCTGGAAGAATGCACAGGATCGTGGATCCAGCTCCTTCCCTGCCCAGACCCCCCAACAACCCCACCCTGGGCATCCCTGGCAGCGCTGCCCAAACGCTCCTGGAGCTCTGGCAGCCTCGGGGCCGGGACCATTCCCTGGGGAGCCTGGGCAGTGCCCAGCAGCCTCTGGGGAAGAACCTTTCTCTGAGCTCCATCCCATCCCCCTCTGGCACAGCTCCAGCTGTTTCCTTCTCTCCTGATCAATTCGGGGGAGGGATCTCCTTGAATTCCCTGGCCAGGCCGGGACTGCAGGTGAGGAGCAGGAATCACGGAGCAGCTTTGTTGGAAGCAGTTGTGGGGATTAATTGATGGCCTCAGAATATTTAATATTTTAAAGATACTCAACAGGTCAGTCCCTGTGTCAGACCAGTGGCGTTAAACCCCGAGAGGTTATTCCCAAACAGCTCCACACTGCCTTCTGTAAAACCATGGAGTCCCAGATGGCCTGGGTGGGAAGGGACCTTAAAGCCCATCCTATCCCACCCCTGCCATGGGCAAGGACACCTCCCACTGTCCCAGGCTGCTCCGAGCTCCATCCAGCCTTGGACACTTCCAGGGGTGGGGAATCCACAGCTTCTCTGGGAATCATCCTCCTCTGGATCACCCTGCCGTTGATACAGATTACTTGCAGCTCAGAAGCACCTGCTGACTTTCTGTTCTATTTAAATCAGTCTCCCAAGCATCCTGAGAGCCTTTTTCCATAGGGTGGATGGGCAGGGATGCTGGGTTGGAGCAGGTGTCCCTCTGGCAGCACTGAGGGAACGTCCCCAGGTCCTGGAGCCCAGGAATGCTCTCCCTGTGTGGCCCCGCTGTCCGCCCCAAGGAATTGTCCCTTTCCATCTGAAGAGAGCTGGATTTTCCGTGCCAGGAAGGCGTCTCTGGCTCCCTCGGGGTGTTGGTAGGGCTGCCAAGCCCTGCAGAGGAGAGCTCTATTTCGGTGCTGAGCCCATATGGCCGGGTGGGAGTTTGGAGGAGCGGGAGCTGCTGGAGGAGCGGCTGTGAGAGGGGAGGGAAGGGCCGGGCTCAGCCTCACAATGGAAGCGTTCCCGTTTGGAGAGCAGGAATTCCTGCCCATATCTTTGTTTTCCCCTTTTTTACTGACTTCCCTCAGGTGTTGCTCCGAGACACCTCTGATCTCCTGGGATTTCACAGAGCATTCCTTTCTCCCTGGGGCTCTTCCCTGCCATTCCCAACACTGAGCCACAGATGAATCCCCTCATTTCCAGCTGCACTTTGGAGCCCCCACTCCATGGAAAGCAGAACCAGCTCCATTTTTTAGGCTGGAAAATCCCTCTGAGCCCATGGAGTCCAACCATTCCCAGCACTGCCCAGGCCACCACTGGCCCATGTCCCCGCATCCACGGGGCTTTGGAATCCCTCCTGGGATGGGGACTGCCAGGCCTGGATTGTTTTTTCCATGAAGGGTTTTTTTCCTGGCACAGGGTGCCCAGAGCAGCTGTGGTTGCCCCTGGATCCCTGGCAGTGCCCAAGGCCAGGCTGGACACTGGGGCTGGGAGCAGCCTGGGACAGTGGGAGGTGTCCCTAGGCATGGCAGGGCTGGATTGGGATGATCCTTAATTTCTCATCCCACCCAAACCAGTCTGGGATTCTCTGTTTAGCATAAGGAATGTTTTCACAGGACTGTGCTGTCAGGAAAAATCTGGGAATACTTGAGGCTGATGGGAGCTCTGGAGAGCATCCACTGCTTTTCTCCAGGGCATGGATGGGCAATTCCAGTTTATGTCCAAACCCTATTTTATCCATGTCCTCAGCTGCCTGGGAATATCCCCCTCCATGGGGAGGGGATGCATTGCCTCTCCCATTCCCATCCCTCCTCTCTCCATCCTTTTCTCCCTGCCCTTCCCGGTGCATCCGAGCAGGGAGCTGCTGGAGCAGGGAATGAAATCCTTCCCTTCTGGTGCTGCTGAGTCAATCCTGGCCGGGTGGGAGGGGAATGATGCAAACCTGGGAACGTGGCAGATGGCTCTGGGAAAGGAACCTGCTCCAAGGAAGGGGCTGGAGGGGCTGGGATCAGCCCTGATGCATTCCGGCCGTAGGGAAAGGAATGGAGCGGAGTCTGGGGCTGGGATTAAAAAAATCAGGAGAGGATAAAAATAGCAGGGCAGATTCCCTGGATTAATTATTGCATGGAATGTGCACCGGGTGGTTTGATCCAGATAACTGCTCCTTCTTCTGCTCTTACAAAAGGATGGAAAACCCCGCTCCAGGCCTGGCAGGGCAGCCCTGGAGGCTGCCAAACTTTCATTTTCCCCTCTTTTTTTGATACAAAAAAGGGATGTTCCTCACCTGCCAGCAGCCTGTCGTGTGCCTGGGTGTGGGAGCAGGAGCAGGATGTGCTTTCCTGTGCTGCTTCCATGGGATTTTGGAAACCTGCCGTGATTTGGACTAAGCATGGTCCTGGCAAACACCCGACCAAGGTGCTGAGGGTGCCAGGGAAATCTGGGGCTATGAGGGATTGAAAAGCGCCCCGGGAAGAGGCCTGGCTGATAAGGGAAATACCTTTGGTGTCATGGATGTGTTTAAATGTCAGGAATGCTCCGGGAGAACAGTGGGAATAAAGCAGGAGGTATTTATGGAGTGGAGATAAACAACGGGTCTGGACTGAGGAGAGGAGCAGGAGCCTGGGATTGCTCCTGAGGGTGAGGAGAAATAAAGTATTTGGGATAAAACTGATGTCTGACTGACGGGAGTGATCCTGGAGCCACGGGAGCATGGGATCATGGAATGGTTGGGTTGGAAGGGATCTTAGAGATCATCTTGGGTCCTTTTTGCACACAGAGTTGATGTGGTAAATCACTGTGTGTTGGAATTCCCAGGGATTAAAATTAATGGGAAATTCATGCCCCTGGATCCCTGGAAGTGTCCAAGGCCAGGCTGGACAGGGCTGGGAGGAGCCTGGGATAGCGGGAGGTGTCCCTGCCCGTGGGCTGGAATGAGATGATCTTTAATGTCCCTTCCAACCCAGGTAATTCTAGGGTTCTGTGGTATGTTCATGGGTTCATAAAGGGGTTTTATGGTTGGTACCTTTAGGGCACATTTTGTGTCTCACATTTCAGGAAATGCTGTATTTTATTTCTCTTTAACCAAAATGGGGTTTTATGGAAAAATTGCTCCCCCACCCTCCCAGCCAGGAATTCCCAGTTCCCAATCTCCCACCCATCCCTGCCCTCTGGCAGTGGGAAGCCATTCCCTGTGTCCTGTCCCTCCAGGCCTTGTCCCCAGTCCCTCTCCAGCTCTCCTGGAGCCCCTTCAGGCCCTGCCAGGGGCTCGGAGCTCTCCCTGGCTCCTTCCCTTCTCCAGGTGAACATTCCCAGCTCCCTGGCCATGGATTGCCAGAACGTTCTGGAGCACTTCAAGCCATCGTCACTTTAATGGAGGAGCAGCCTTGGAGCGGAGCTGGGAAACGTTCACGCCAGAAATAGCTGTTCTTGCCGGGAGATGGAGGTGGTGCAGCCTCAGCCCCACGCTCTGTCTGCGGAGGAGCGCTCCCGGCGGGCTGTGCATTTCCCAGTCTGGCGGCTGAACTTCCATGGGAAAACAGCGTGGCAGTGCAGGGGGAGAGGGAGAGCCTGAGAGCTGAAACCCTCCTGGTTTGGGGGCTGACCCCGCTCGGTGTCCCCGTTATCAGGGCTGATTGCAGATCCCATCCGTCTGTCACCGTTCCAGGTGGGAACATCAGGATCTCCCACTCTTCCTTGGATAGAGCAGCTGCTATCCCTGTGTTCGGAGTGAAGCTGTGGCTGCCCCTGGATCCCTGGCAGTGTCCAAGGCCAGGTTGGATGGGGCTTGGAGCACCCTGGGATGGTGGAAGGTGTCCCTGCCATGGCAGGGGTGGGATGGGATGATCCTTAACTTCCTTTCTGACCCAAACCATTCCAGGATTCCATTACCTCCTCTGCAGCCCTGGAAGAAGAGAGGTTGCTGTGGGAATCCTTTTCCCTGCAGCAGCAAATCCTCCCTTGGCCCTGCAAGAGCAGGGGGGTGAGTGTTGTATGTTTTATATCAAGCCCTAATCAGGCTTTACTCTTCCCTTCAGGAGCCTTAAATTGCAGTTCTGAATTAGCTCGGTTGTTAGAAATTCATCAGTCATTGCTGTGTGATTCACCTTTCACAGGTATTTTGGAGGTTTTCCAGGAAAATTGCAGGTTTAAGGCAGATCAACCCCCAAAATGCACAGGGAGGAGCCCCTGGCTCAGCTCCAGGAGTTTGAACCTGCAGGGCAGGAGCTCTTCCTAAGAAGAAAGTTAAAAACCTGACAAAAAGAAGGAGATTTGTGCATTTTGGCCAGAAATTCCTGCTGGAGGTTCCTCTTCCTCCCAATCCTGGGACACAGAGATGCCCTTTTTGTGGCTGTTGGGACCATGTGCTGCTGAGTCCATAATTCCCCATTAATTCCCTCTTTCCCCACTGATTCAGATGAACTTTTCCACGTTGGGAAGGACACCTGATGTCCCTGTGTCCAGCCCTTGGCCAGCAAGCTGCATTCCAGCAGCTGGAGGTGGAATTTCTGGCAGTACTTTGGAGAGGGAAAAGAGCCACAGAACCTTTGGGTGCCAGAATTGCTTCTGAGGCCTCTCCAGGGCAGGGGGGGGCTGTTAAAAGCTGGTTAATGATCCGTGATTTCCCAGGCAGCAGCCAGCCTCGGGAATCAGATGGGATAAGTAACAGCAGGGCTGGGATTCTTTTCAAGGCAATTTATGTTAAGGCTCTAGGAAACAGCCGGCTCCATCTGGGTCCTTTGGAAATTTGGAAGTAATTGGAGGATTATTAGGGGGTGGAACTAGTCAAAGCATTTATTTACGGGGTTGGTTTTTTTTTGGCCTCCATCGGCCCCCTCATTAATCCAGGGATGCAGCTCTGAGCTGGGCTGACAGCGAGAATCACGGAAACACGGAATGGCTTGGATTGGAAGGAAATTAAGGATCGTCCTTACCTGGATGGCTGGGACACCTTCCACTGTCCCAGGCTGCTCCAAGCCCCATCCAAGTGGCCTTGGACACTGCCAGGGATGGGGCAGCCACAGCTCCTCTGGATTCCCCGCGTGCAAAACAAGCATTCCCTGTTTTCAAGGTGATGGAGAGGGGTTTTATTGGATATTTTGGGGTATTTCTGCTGGAATCTGGGATTGTTGTACCTGTTCAGGTGGGATTTGTGTGCAGGCAGAGCTTTGCTGGTTCCCAGCTCACAGAGCCTGAGGGAGGCTGAGCTGGGAGCAGGGAACAAAACGCTCCAAACATTTTCCTTTGACGAACGGCTGCTTAATTCCATAATAAATAATTCCTCGGCAGGCAGCCTGTTGGCTTCCAAGCCGGAGCTGGGAATTTATCCTGCAAATGAATATTAATCACGTGGAGAACTTGGGAAGCTGGGAGCAGGCCCGTGGTCGGGGTGGAGGCGGCGGAGGCAGCGCGGGCTGCGGGCCCTGCTGAGGGGGAACTCGAGAGGGGAGAAAAGCTCAGGAAATGGAAACCCTTCCATGCCAACAGCAGGAATGGAAAACTGGGAGCCAGGAGCGATATCCGTGAGCAAAATTCATGGAAAATAATCCTGGGGTAATTATCGGAAGGGCTGGCAGAGGTGGGGTGCACCCACTGATCCTGCCCTTTCTGTGGGAAACGTGGAAATACTCATGGATTTGGGGCATGGTGCTTTTTAGGAGGTGTGCTGGGGACAAAGGTCCTGGTGTAGGATGGAGCCCCTCAGCTCTGGAGCCAGGCTGGGAGAGCTGGGAATGTTCACCTGGAGAAGGGAAGGACACAGGGAGAGCTCCGAGCCCCTGGCAGGGCCCAAAGGGGCTCCAGGAGAGCTGGAGAGGGACTGGGGACAAGGCATGGAGGGACAGGACACAGGGAATGGCTTCCCAGTGCCAGAGGGCAGGGATGGATGGGATATTGGGAAGGAATTGTTCCCTGTGAGGGTGGGCAGGCCCTGGCACAGGGTGCCCAGAGCAGCTGGGGCTGCCCCTGGATCCCTGGCAGTGCCCAAGGCCAGGCTGGACATTGGGGCTGGGAGCAGCCTGGGACAGTGGGAGGTGTCCCTGCCCATGGGATGGGTGGGATGGGATGAGCTTTAATGTCCCTCCCAACCCAAACCAGTCTGGGATTCTGTTATTGCTGGAATACAAGTGTGGAATGGCAGAACAATCCCGTGAGCTCAGAGCTGGGGCTGAGGCACTGCTGAGGGAATGGAACACAAAGGAAAAGCTGGAAAACGCAGCAGAGCTGGAAGGAAAGCTGGGAATTGATTTCTTGTCCTGGCCATGGTAGCACCTCTGAGCACCATCTGGTGGCTGACACGTTGGGAATATTGGCTGACATGTTGGGAATATTGGCTGACATGTTGGGAATATTGGCTGCTGCTGTTCATCCTGAGAGGCTCTTAAATAATTTGTGCCCTCGGGTTTGTTGGGGAAGGAGATCCATGGATTTGAAAGACAAACAATATTCCTGCAAATATTTATCCCTCCAGTGAGCTGATGTGGGAATGAGACAGAATCTGCAGCTGATTTTCCCGAGATTCAGCTGATAGATTTTTCCATGGTAATGGTGGGTATGAAATTCCTCCGTGGAAAGCCTGCTGGGAGAGGCAGGACCATGGAGCAGGAGGTGGGAATAGCCCTTGGCAACAGCCCCCGGCATTGCCATGGGATTGCCTGGGATGGGGACGGGGTTTGGAATGCAGCTGCTGACAGGGGTGTGGAAGCAGATTGGAATGGGAATGCAGGTGGAGCTGGGTCTGGAGATGTGGATGCAGAAGGGGATGAGGATGAGGATGGGGAGGCAGATGCTGACAGGGGTGGGAATGCGGATGTGGGTGTGGATATAGGTGTGAATGGGAATTTGGATCGGGATGTGGATGCAGATGTGGATATGGATGGGGATGGGGATACAGATGCAGATGTGGATATGGATTCGGATGGGGGTGTGAATACAGGTGCAGATGTGGATATGGATTCGGATGGGGATACAGGTGCAGATGTGGATATGGATTTGCATGGGAATGTGAATACAGATGCAGATGTGGATATAGATTCAGACGTGAATACAGGTGCAGATGTGGATATGGATTCAGACGGGAATACAGATTCAGATGTGGAATCCCACGTTCAGTACTTGAGGAGGTCCCAGCGGGGGTCAGGGCTGAGGGACAGCAGGGGAAGCTCTGGGATGTGCTGGTGAAGCTGCTCCTGAGCAGCTGCAGAGTGAAGGGCGCAGGTGGAAGCAGAGCTCACTCAAATTGCCATTTTTCTCAGAATTGCAGGTTTTTCCTAAACCCTTTAGGAAGGGGATTGCTTCCACCCCAGTTACTGCGCAGGAGCACCTGGCCTCTGGGTGAGATTCACTGGGAAGTACAAAAAATATGTCCTGGATGAGGGATGGCTCTGGGTGTGTTCCTGCAGGTGTGAGGCCTTCCTGGCAGTGGGAGCAGCATCCAGTGCTAAAATCCTGGATTCATGGTTTCCTCCCAAGAGATAAAGTGGGAAGCAAAGTTTTGTCTTGTGATCAGCAGCCAAACCAACACTGATCCCGTCAGCAGTAGCATGAAGTGGGATAAACTGGAATTTTCCTGGCTGTGTATCACATTCCATCCCACTCCCCCTCGCTGCAGCCCCGCTGTTGTTTTTCCTGTGCTTTCCCAAGCTCCTTTCCTTTTCTCCTGGCTCCCAGGCATCATCCTGGTGAGCCAGGCAGGGGATGTGTTTGCAGAGGTGGATGGAGCTTCCTGAAATCCAAATGTCA
Source organism: Coloeus monedula (assembly GCF_965178545.1). Classification (NCBI taxonomy): domain Eukaryota; kingdom Metazoa; phylum Chordata; class Aves; order Passeriformes; family Corvidae; genus Coloeus; species Coloeus monedula. Next base: position 39,560,786 of record NC_138787.1, read on the forward strand.
CAGTTCCACTTGGCTGCGTGAGGAGCAAATGGCAGCGTAATTTACAGATTGCTATAGAGAGGGGTTAAAAATAAAAATAATAATAATAAAAATTTTTAAAAAGCAAAAAGCCTCCAGCAATCCAGGAGCGTCATCTCCCTCTGATTGCCAAGGGTCACCAGGGTGGCCAAGTCTGGTGCTTGAGGGGACTTTTCTCCACGGTGGGAGGAAGAGGAAGGGCAGTGTTGTGCCTCTTAGTCATGGTTTTATTCCCTGATAATTTTTTGGAGCTGGATCCCAGCCTGGCAGCGATGGATCTGGGAGCAGATTGTTGGTGAGGCCTTTGAAGAGGAATAAATGTATTTTGTGGAACGCTGCTCCCTGATGGGTTGGAATGTGCTGATGAGGGGCTGGTTTTGTGTGTGTTCATGGACATGAGGGAAATATGGAATAACTTAGGAATACTTTAGGATCTGACAAGTCCCATTTGCTCTTACAGCTCCTGCTGGTTCAGTCCCAGGGTTCTCAGGCAGCCCTGATGTCCCTTGGGCAGCAGCACCGCCACAAAGAGTCTGTAAATGTAGGTGGGAATTCCTCAGTTCCGCCCCTTCTGCTGGTATCATTCCCCTTGGGAATGATGCTCTAACAGCTGTAGAGTCCTAAAATCACAGAACCCTTAAGGTTGGAAAAGACCTTTAAGGTCTTCAAGTCCAACCAACAAGCAGCACCACTGCCCCACGTCCCCAGGTGCCACATCCACAGGGCTTTGAAATCCCTCCAGGGCTGGGGACGCCACCACTGCCTTGGACAGCCCTTTCCATGAAGGAATTTTCCCTAATATCCACCTAAACCTCCCCTGGTGCATCATTTCCTGCAAACAAAGGCAGGCCAGTGCTTTTTTTTAATACATTTAAACCCATAAAATCCAGCTCATGGAATCGCTCAAGGATTTCTGCGCATCCCCGATTTCCTGGAACTGGTGGAAGCTTTTCCTCCCTTCTCCTTGCAGGGATGACGTGCCAAGCCAGGACATCCTACACGGAGGACGAGGTGCTCTGGGGCCATCGCTTCTTCCCGGTGATCTCCTTGGAAGAAGGGTTCTTCAAGGTGGATTATTCCCAGTTCCACGCCACGTTCGAGGTGCCCACCCCGCCCTACAGCGTGAAGGAGCAGGAGGAGATGCTCCTCATGTCCTCACCCCTGATCCCGCCCGCCGTCAGCAACAGCAAGGAGAGGAACAACTCCGTGGAGTGCCTGGATGGGCTCGACGAGGTGGGCACAAAGCTGCCCTCAAAACTGCAGAAAATCACCGGGAGGGACGACTTCCCGAAAAAACTGCTCAGGATGAGCTCCACCACCTCGGAGAAGGCCTACAGCATGGGCGATTTGCCCATGAAACTCCAGCGCATCAGCTCGGTGCCCGGCAACTCCGAGGAGAAACTGGGCTCTAAGACCACGAAGATGATGTCGGATCCCATGAGCCAGTCGGTGGCTGAGCTGCCCCCCAAGCTGCAGAAGCTCTCGGGGGGCGGCGGGAGGATGGAGGGGAACCTCCCGCCCAAACTGCGCAAAATGAATTCCGACCGCTTCACATAACGCGCCGGGCCGGGCATCCCGCGCGCCTGGGACTGCCGAGGGCAGCGGGGCCGCCGAGGCCGGGCCGGACTCCGGGATGGAGCCGGGAGCGTCCCGCGGGATTCCGAGCGAGGGCCGCGTCCTTGGCATGTACTACCCAGCGCATGCAATAATAGTGTGCAATCTCTGCATCTAGTCCGTGGCATGACTCCTCCTATATTTATACTCTATATCCCGAAAAACACGCAGAGGGGCCTTCCTTCCCCTGTATTCCCGAGGGAATAGGGACAACACGGAGTGGGGAACTTTCAGGGTAAGTTTCACTTGAGTTGAAAGCGTTTGGGGTTTTTTTCCCGCTGTGGGTTGTGGTTTGCTCACCCAAGTTGTTGCTGCATGTGGTTTTTTTTTCCTGCAAGGAGGTGTTTTAGTTCACCCCTCACACCAAATCTGCTCGCCTTAAATCCACTGCTGGTTTCTAGTTTGCTTTCAGGTTTTTTTGGGGTGTCAAAGCCACTGGAAAAAATACTGGGAAAAAAAATAATCTGCATTTCATCAGGCTTTGTTTAGAGAATGAAACTTCTGTTCCTAAGCCTGGGCAAAACGATAAATAAATGACCCAAGTTCACACTTCAGGTACAATTAGTAACTTGTTAAAAGTGTCCAATATGTGTGGAAGAAAATCAGCAGGACGTGCTGGATTTCTCCCGTTGCTGAAACAGCCAGCCGTGAAAGCAGCTGAATGTGCCCGTGGTGCCCAGCAGGCTCTTCTGTTGGATGAGCTGCACCCCAAAGGCAGAGCCCCAACTCCCCCGATCCCTCTGGGCCTGGATTTGTTTCCCTCCCAGGCAGGGGATGGTGGTCCCACGCTGGGGCTTGCTCCTCGCTGCTGTTGCCGTGGGGCAGATGCGATTTGACCTTGTTGTGGGCTGAGGGTCACACTGGGGGCTTCAGAACGAGTCAAACGTTGTAGGAATGGTGAAATGTTGGGGTTGACTCCTCGCTGGTTGTGTCTGGGTTCCCTTTGCCCGCCTCGTTTGTGACCAAGCCAGGCTGGGCTCTGTGATGAGGCCTTGAGGTGGTGGAGCACCTCCCCAGAATCCAAAGGGTTGAGGTGCCCCCGGGCTGCGTTCGGGGCCTTCCCAGAGGCTCCTTCTTGGAGGAGGTTTGGGAGAGATGGGGCGATGGGCAGCACCATGGTTGGGCAGGAGAGTCAGCCCAGCAGCAGCCAGGAGCAGGGCTCCGAGTGCCATGCTGTGGGTAAAACCCCTGGGGTCACGTCCGGGTGCTCCCAGCCATGGCCGGGAGTGGGCAGAGGAGCATCCATGGATGGGCACCTCTGGCTCCTGGGCCACCCTGCAGCGATGCCCACGCTGCTGGGCAATTAATAACAGAGCTGATGGGCTTTGAGGAAAAGAACTGGGATTTTGTTCTAGAGGCTGGTGCGGAACAAGGCCTCGGAAGCCCAGCACTGCTGGAGCCGCCTCAGCCACCAGTTTCCCTGGAAGTTCCAGTGTGTGACTGTCACTGTGCTCCCGAGGACTTTGTCCCAGAGTTCCTTTCCATGGTTTAGCCTGGTTTTTGGGTGGCACTGCAGGTTCTTCTAATTCTAGTTCTTACTCTTTTCTTATTCTGTTCTAATTTGATTATTTTTCCTTATTCTTATTCCTCTTACTCTATTCTAATTCTTATTCTTCTAATTCTCTTATTCTATTCTTATTCTTTTTCTGTATTCTATTTTTATTCTTAACCTGTTATTATTTTATTCTTTTGTCTATTTTTTAATTCCGTTCCATTTTAATTCTGTTCTATTTTATTCTCTTTTCTACCCTACTTTATTCTAGTTCTCTTATTCTATTCTATTTCCTATTCCTATTCTCGATCTATTTTTATTCTTATTCTCTATATATTCTATTTCCTATTCTTACTCTTGAGCTAGTCTTGTTCTAGTCTATATTTACTCTAATTTTAATTCTATTTTAATTCTAACTCTTAATTCTAGCCTTTCCTCTCCTTTCTATTCTGTTCGATATTCGATATTCGAGTCTATTTTCTATATTCTATTCTGTTTTCCATATCCTATCCCATTTTATTCCATTGTATTTCCTGACTCTGGCACAGCAGCCCGGGTGCAATTTGGGGTCCCCCATGGGTATCTCCACAAATGGAATGGAAAATGTTCCAGGGAGAAGAGCTGGAGCTGGAAAAAAACCCTCCAAAAACCCGCTGGAAGTGGGGGAGACGCTGGAGAAGGAGCCTCACTTCGATCCAATTAATAAAAAGACGTAGCTGGGCTTAACTGCGAAATTGCCATTTTGAAATGAAAAGGTGCCAAAAAAAGCAAATCTGACCGGAATTCTTGCTGTGGTACAAGGCAGTCTGCTGAGGCTGGGTGCTGGAGGGGCGGCAGGGCTGTGTCTGTCCATCCATCCCTGCTGGATGCAGAATTCCCGCGCTGCGGGGCCGGGGTGAGGTGTCCGTGATAAGGTGAGGTGCAAGCACAGGCACGTGGCCGCACTGATTTCTTTATTTTAGGGGCTTCCTCGTGTCAATATTCCATTTTTATGGTGTGCTCACTTTATTTTCATGAATTAACCAACATCTGAACCCAGCCCTGCTGCTTCTGCTCCTTAAAGAGAACTGTAATTAACAAGGATTGATTGATTGATTGATTGATTGATTGCACAGCCGGTCTGTGTTCTCTCCTGCTGAATTCCCGCTTGGATTCTCCTGGAAATTGTAAATATTTCAGTCAAAATAAAAGAAATGAAAGAAATAAACGCATTTTTGGGCATGCAGTGTCTCCCTGGATAAATGGGCACGTGTGGCTTGGGTTCTACAGCAGAACCAAGTCCTGGATTGAGGCTGCAAAGCTCAGCTTTAGCTCCAGCTTTGTTAAACTGGCCCAGATTAAAACCCAGATCGGTTTTAAGGTGTTTGTCACTTGTCCCCCCTTTTGTCACTTGAATAAAATGATCAATAATAAACTCTTCACTTTTCCTCCTCTCACCTTTGGGGGGGTGGGTAAAAATCAGTTTCTTTGCTCTGAAAAGCAGCAAAAGTGAAAATTGGGGTGGGTTGAGCTGCGTTTCAAGGTCTTTGTACTCGTTTAGGAGAAGCCTTTTCCCTGTCCGTGGAAAAGTGGGAATTCCTGTTGTCATCAGGAATGAAAGCTCCAGGAATTGTCAGAGCTCCCCCAGAGCTTCCTCTTCGGGTTTTAGTGTCAATTTAGTGTCAGATTTGGGGTTTGAGTGTAAATTTTAGTGCTGGGCACCAGCACTTGGGGAGCAAAATAATAATAATAATAATAATAAATAGTATCAATAATAATAATAATAAATGATACAAAATGTATAATTAATAGAATGTAATAATATCACAGTGTAAATATAGAACTAGTAATAATAATGCAATAAAATAATGATACAATGGAAGAATAATAATAATAATAATAATAATAAATAATGTGGGTTAAAGCCCCGCTGATCCAGGTTTACTCCCCATTCCCAAACTCTTGCATTCCTTCCCAGCTCCCGTGTTTTGGGGCTTTGGGATCTGGATCCTTGGCCCCGTTCCACCCCCAAGGAAAGCCGGGAACAGATGGGAATGTGAGGCAGGGATGGGCATGGAGCAATCCATGGACACTTTTCCCTTGGCACCTTCCTGGGAATGCTCCAGGCTCCATTTCCTTGGAGGAGCAGGAGCCTCCAGCAGCAGCAGCAATGAAAAACCCAAATTATCCCAACGCTGGGATAAAATCCGGTGTCAGGATGAGGCTCAGGATGAAGAATATAAATATAAATATAAATATAAATATAAATATAAATATAAATAATAAATAGAAATAGAAATAATAAATGTAAAAATAGATAATAAAGGTATAATAATAATATATATGTAAAGAAACCTATAATAGACTATATTAATAAATCTAGAATAAAATTTTATTGTAAGTGTATAATGGAATATAGAAGGAAATCTATTAATAAATATGGAATAAAAGATTAATAACATGTAGATTATAGCATATATAATAAATTTATAATGATACATAAACATATAAAGGTAAATATATAATAGAGCATATTAATATGTAATTAAATATAACCATATGTCATATATAACATATATAATATATATAAAATATATATAAATATATATATATAAATATATATAAAATAATATATATTATATATATATATAAATAATAAACCTATAAAAATAGAATAACTATATATAACAAATAAATAATAGAAAGTATTAGAGATGTGGCCTTACTCTCTGCTCCAGGGAGGAACTCCATAAAATAATTTCCACTGGCATGATTGATGATAAATCCACACTATGTAATCAATTGAATTTTTAAACTAAATTCCTTTTTTAGCTAAATAAACCAAAGTGGTTTGTTTTTCTGTCCATCAGGACATCACCAATGGATTTTTTTTTTAAAGCACGTGGGTGGAAAATGCCAACAAATATTCTCCAAGATATTCTTGGCAGCGCGTTGTTCCTTTAAAAAAGGATATTTAATCACAACTATTAAAAATTGCTGTTACTAAAAACCAGCAATGATTGCGCCATTAAAGCATTAATTGCTGGAATATTGAAAATAATGATTTTTGAAATATCATTTATTTTAAAAGAACATTTAAAATAGAAATATTAAAGATATTTCAAAGAAATAATGTTATAATAATATTTAAATCCTTGGGCTGGAGCCAGGGCAGGAAGGTTTGTTCCAGCTCATTCCATGAGCAGCGGGACACGAGGAATCCCAGCAGCAGCTCCAGGCGCCAGGAGCATCCAAAGAGAGGAGCTGAGGACAAAATTCCATCCGATTTCCCCCAAATAGCCCCGAGACGATCCAAGGCCAAACCGTGGAGGCCTGAAACAGCAGGGAAATCCCAGGGAAGCCAAATCCCTGCGGGAGGACGGCGCCTGGGAAAGGGAAACACCGCAGCAATGGCAGGGATCCCTCGGATCCCCAGCTCCCAGTGCCATGGGCAAAGGCACGGAACGTTTGCTTCGGCCCAACAAATCGTGGCCTTTTATCCCCTGTTCCAAACGGGACTAAACGGGACGGGTCCGGGCCGCCGGCTCTGCTGCAGGTGCTGGGTATTTGATCCTTCCAAACGAGCTTTAATTTGCATTTCTAGTTTGTGTTTCCTCTCTGGCGTTTTATATTCTGTAGTTCCCTATTACAGTTGGTATTCTATGTTCTACATTTGATCTTTTTAGTTCGTTTTTTGATTTCGTGTCTTTATGTTTTGTAGTTTATATTGGAGACTCTATGTTTTATATATTGGATTTTATTTCTTTAGTCTATACTTTTTAGTTTGTATTCGATATTTGGTGTTTTACACTTTATATTTGATATTTTACATTTAATATTTTGTATTTGGTCCTTTATTTTTATTGATATTTTATACTTTGTATGTTATACTTTATATTTCATATTTTTATATATATTTTATACTTTATATTTTGCCATGTATAGCAGAAATTTTACATTTTGCATTTTACATTTTCTATTATTTTCTATTTTTTATATTATTTTGTATTATTTTACATTTTACATTTTCTATTATTTTCTATTTTCTATTTTACATTTCATATCTTACATTTTATTTTACATTTTATATTTTACATTTTATATTTTCTATTATTTTATATTTTACATTTTATATTTTATATCTTACATTTTCTATTATTTGACATTTTATATTTTATATCTTACATTTTATATTATTTTTACATTTTATATTTTACATTTTATATTTTACATTTTACATTTTATATTTAATATTATTTTATATTTTATGCTTTACATTTTACATTTTTTATTTTACATTTTATATGTTACATTTAATATTATTTTACATTTTAGATTATTTTACATTTTATATTTAATATTATTTTATGATTTATATTTCACATTTTATATTTCACATTTTATATTTTATATTATTTTATAATTTATATTTTACATTTCATATTTTATATTATTTTACATTTTATGTTTTACATTTTACATTTTTTACATTTCATATTTTACATTTTATATTTAATATTATTTTATTATTTATATCTTACATTTTATATTTTACATTTTATATTATTTTACATTTTATTTACACTTTATATTATTTTTATATTTTACATTATTTTATATTTTATGTTTTAGATTTTATATTTTACATTTTATATTTAATATTATTTTATATTTTAGATTTTACATTTTGTATCATTTTTTCTTTATATATTTTATTTTCCTTTCCTAACTCTCTTTCTTTTCTCTTGCCTATTTTCCAAGCTCTCATTCCAGCCCTTCTCTCTCCGTTCTTCCCTCCCCCGCCTCCCCGCTGCCTTTTCCGGGATATTTTTCCCTGTGCTCCGTTCCCGCTGTGCTGAGCCTCAGGAAATCCCTGCTCAGGGACCGGCTCCGAGAGCTCCATTCCCGCAATTCCAGCCGGGATGGAGCAGAAGGACAACCCTGGAGGGACCTTCTGGAGTGCTCAGCTGCTGCTCCAACCCAGGCAGGAAAATCCTGGTTTAGAAACAGCTGGATGGGCCAAAAATGGGGATTTTGGGGCCGGGAGGGAGCTGGGAATGCTCTGCAGGCTTTTCCCAGCATCCTGGCCTGGGATCAAATCCCTGCCCGCAAAGAGGAGGAGCAGGGAAGAAGCTGAGGAGCTGGGGATGGACACGGCGCTCAGGAATTTTGGGATAAAAAGGGAATGAAATGAGTCTGTAAATGAGGTGGAGTGAAATAAATTGGAATTTTTCCTTCGAGAAAGAAAAAGAGGAGCCCTGGAGCACTGGAAAGTCCCGGGAAAGGAGCGGATGATGCCGGAATGGGACTGGGAGAACCTTCTCCAGCTTGGACCAAAAATCCACCTCTGGCTGGGGAACGGCTGCTTCAAACGCGGGGAAGTCTCTGAAATATCCCCTGGGATTCTTTGGGATTTGGTTTTATTTTTTACTGGGGTTCTTTGTTGGTTTTTCGGGGCTTTGTTTTGGTGTTTTGAAGGTTTTTGGTTGGTTGGGATTTTTTGAGGTTTTTATTTGGTTGGGTTTTCCTGCTCCAGGAATCCCCAATTCTCTCATTTCTTAAGAAGTGAAAAAAAATTCCATCTTTTTCTGTTTTCCCTGTTCCCTCCCTGGACAGTGGGAATTAATGTGTCTGAAGGGTGGGGCTCAATTTCCTGCCCCATTTGAGCAATTCAGAGCACAAAAGTACCAGAATTTCATTAAAATCTCCTTTTTTTCACAATACAAATAAAATATTCCCATGGGATCCATGGGAGGGAATGGGGCAAGGAGCCAGGAAATAATCAAATATTAATTAATTCTTGCTGTAATAAAAGGTTCCCCGGGTCAGGCTGAGATCCAGAGGGACAGGATGCTGCTGCTTCCATAAATATCCCGCCTTTGGATGCAAATGGAAGGGATTTCTGGGATGAATCCCATTCCCAGCTCTCTGTTTCCATGCCTTTGGCACAGTTTGGAGCGCACAGAGGAGCAGGAGGGACAGGGAACACACGGAGGGGTTTTAATGAGGCTGAACGTCCTTCCTGAATTTTTCGGAGCTTGCCTCTGGAAAATGATTGGAAAAATGGCTGTTCCTCAGGCTGGAGAGGGAGACAGCTGGGATCCCCCTTGGGACACACGGACACCCTTCCAGTGGGACTCCCTGAGGAATGGGAGCTTTCCATTCATGGAATTCTGGAATGGTTTGGGATGGAGGGACCTTAAATCCCACCCCAATCCCACCCCAGCCGTGGGCAGGGACACCTCCCGCTATCCCAGGTTATTCCAACCTCGACACTTCCAGGGATCCAGGGCAGCCACAGCTTCTCTGGGAATCCGTGCCAGGGTCTCCCCACCCTCAGCTTGATCCAGGACGTGTCCACAGCTCCTTTTTGTGGGATGAGCTCATTCCAAGCATTCTGAAATCCAAGAGCCCCGTGAGGGCTGGCCCTGCAGCCACTGGAGCCCAAACCTTCCTTTCTTCCATCCTCTTTATTCCCTGCAAAAGAAAGCACAGGAAAAGTCTCCGTGACTCCATTTCTGCCCCTTTTCCTGCTCTGGATTTGCCTTTTTCCATTTTTTTTTTTGCCATGGCTTTAGTGCAGCTGGAAAAGCGGGAAGCAGCCAAGGATCCCTCGTCCCCACACGAGGAATTTTCCTCCTGCAGGAGCCTTTGGGCTCCTCAGCTCTGCAGCCTCAGAGGAAATTGGGGGTGAAGCTCCCAGTGACAGCCCCGAGCTTGGGGGACAAGAGCAGGACACACCTGGATCAGGATCTTACTGAGCCCTGCATTCAACAGCCACGCTCCTTTGGGAATTCCCAGATGGAATTACATTTTGTGCCAGCCCTGGTGTGACACAGCCCCAGGGCAGTGCCCGTCCCTGAGCTGGCGCTGCTGGGGCACCTCCAGTGCTGGGGACAGCTCTGGGACAAGGGGGACCCTGAGGGGCTGGAGGAGTCCAGGGAAGGGAACGGAGCTGGGAAGGGGCTGGAGAGTTCCTGAGGGAGCTGGGAAGGGGCTGGAGAATTCCTGAGGGAGCTGGGAAGGGGCCCAGGCTGGAGCAAAGGAGCTCAGGGGGGACCTTGTGGCTCTGCACAAGTCCCTGACAGGAGGGGGCAGCCGGGGGGGTCGGGCTCTGCTCCCAGGGAACAGGGACAGGAGGAGAGGGAACGGCCTCAGGCTGGGCCAGGGGAGGCTCAGGGTGGACAGCAGCAGGAATTTCCCCATGGAAAGGGTGCTCAGGCCTTGGAAGGAGCTGCCCAGGGGGGTTTGCAGTGCCCATCCCTGGAGGGATTTCGAGCCCTGTGGATGTGGCACCTGGGGACAGGGGCAGGGCTGGGAATGGTTGGACTCCATGGCCTTGGAAGGCTTTTCCAAGCGAAGCCATTGTGGGATTATCTCTGTGGGATCATCTCAGGGATTTCTCTCATCCTTGCCCTCACCAGTGGATAATAAACCCCTCCTACTCCATCCCATGGCTCACCTGCATCCCCCACCAGAAATACTGGGATGAGCTGGAGATGGAAACCCCTTCTCCCACCTTTCCCCCTCCATGCCGAGCACACAGAGCTGTTCCAGAGCCGTCCCACCGCTGCTCCCGCTGGAATCCGGTTTGCATCCATGGCCCAAGCGTGGATTCGCTGTTTCCATGGCGATGGAGCACAGGAATTGTTGTGGTCCTGGTGCCTTCAGCGGCTGCTTTCCCACAGGTCTCCCTTACCCACGCTCAAAATCCGGCCTCCAATTCCCCGCGGATCATGTGCGGAGATTTATGGAGGAATCCATGGGATGTGCCCATGAAAAATCCCTCTGGCAGCACCTCATGAGGAAGTTCTGGGCTGTGCCAGCACAGGGAAGAATTCCCCAGTCCTGGTGGCAGGAATTCCTGTGAGAAAAAGGGAAAAAAGGGAATCCAAGCTGTTTTCCAATGCTCATCCAGTGGGGCCAAAATGATCCCATTGCCACGGACAAACTGGGAGCTGGAAAATCCAGGGGTGCCCTACACAGGCAGTCAAGGAGGCCAGGGAGGCAGGAGACTTCAAGGCTGGAATATTATCTGGGAGGGAATTGAATAATTTCCAAAATATTCCTTAGATCCGGAATCTCGGGTTCCAGTTTGGCTCCCACATCCCTGGGAGGGCCCAGTGGGAACTCTGCACCCACCAGGAGAGCTCTGGAGTCAGGAGATGGTAAAATGGGAATATTATCAAACCCTTCCACCTGGAAGTTGTTCCTGGCATCCTGGAATACAAATTTTGCTGGAATAAAATCCAAATTCTCATCCTCTTATCCTGCCATGGTTCACATCCCAGCTGGCAGGGTCTCACCACTCCTCTCTAAATCTTTAATATCCCAAATTGCTGTTTGGATCGCTCTTTCCCCACCGGGATTTTGGGATCAGTCACTTCCAGGGGCTGGGAATTGGGAGAGATAAGGGGATCTCACCCCAGGGGCTGCCCAGGGCTTCCTCCCAGCTTTTGAGAGTCCTAGAACGGCAGCACCAGATCTTCAGGGATCTGGGAGGGCCAAAGCTGAAGACGAACTGTTTTATCCCAGGAATGCTGAAGTGTTTCTATTCCCATGGGATATTTGGGATGGGCCCTGCCCCACCCTGAAGAGCCCTGAGCATCACTCCAAATAAAACAAACCCCAAGGAACAACTTCCAGGTGCAATTCCTTCCCGGAGTGAACTTCGGCTGAGCATCTGAAATATTTATCTGGCTTTCTTTTAGGCATTCTCGCCGAATCCTGAAAATCTGATGGAAAATCCTGCTTCCAGCAGGAGACAATGCTTTGGAAAGGCTTTGGTTTTGTTTTAAATTAGTCATTTCCAGCAGTAAAAACCTCCTGGTTTTTATTCCTCCTTTCCTGCTGCTCTTCAGGAGCGGTTCTGTTTCTGTGCAGCACTTCCCACACAGCCCTGCTCCTGGCAGAGCTGGAATGCTGCATTCCAGCCTTTTCCCAGGATATTTTGGAAGTAGAGGCTGCACGAGCACTGAGGAGAATTTCCAGCACTTGCTAAATCACGCCCTAAAGAAAGATCAATCCAACCTAAAGTGTAGGCAAGTGACCCTTGGGAATAATATCCTTGGAATTTCAGCCAAAGCCATGTGAATTCATATGGAATCTGCTCCCAAAGGAGGAATAAACGACGTAACAGCCACGTGTTTCCCTAGGAGACCCAATTCCTTATGGAATCATGGCAGCCCTTGCTGGGAATGGGGCAGGAATTCTGTCACTGATGGCTCTCCAAGCAACCCACGGGATAATAAACGTCAAATTATAACAAATACATCAGAAAGAAAGGTTTTCACCAAAGAGACGTTCTGGGTTTGTCTTCAGAGAGGGAAAAACACCGGGAGGAAAATCCATCTGGGACTGGTTCTCCTTAATTAATTAATTAATTAATTCGTGTCCGTTTTCCATCCAGCTTCGGTGGTTTGACTGTGGCCATTTGGGGGTCAAAAGAAATGGAAATGCCCCCACTCTTCCACGTGTATTAAATGTTAATTAAATATCTACAACCCATAATATTCCTTCCCCTTTCCCCTCCCGATTAGGGCAAAACAACCCCTCCATGTGTAAACTGGAGACCTTCCTTATCCCTCCTTCTCTCCTCCTCCTGCCGTTAATTTCCCGAAATGAAACCCTGGAGAAGCGCCTGCAGCAGAGCCCAGGGCCCGTTTCTATAGAGACAGAGCTGCCTGCAGCCCTGAAAGCCTCGGGAAGCAGGGAAGGAGCCGGCAGCAGGACAAAGGCAGCGCCCCCGAAAGGTCCTTCAGGTGCCCTCCTGCCCGCTCCAGCCCACGCTTCTATTATCCCATGATTAAATTCGCTGGGTAATCGCAATCCACTGAGATCCAGGGCTTCCAGACGGCTCTAATTAGGGAATAAAGGTTTGGAAAGGGGATTTGCTGCTGGACTGCCCCTGCTCCCAGCAGAGAGAGGCACCGTGCCCCAGGTTCTCCCTCCTGCTGCCCCTCTGTCCCGCAGGACAGGGATTGCTGGTTTTCAGGCTCAGGAGGATCCCAAGTCCAGGCTGGATCCCTGCATCCCAAATCGGGGTCTCCATAGTTTTGTATGCACACCAGGACAAAGGAACTCCTGGTGATGGTTCAGCAGCACAGCCTAAGGAAAGGGAATATGGGATCCAGCTGGAATAGAAGGCCCCCCTGGGACCCACTGGAATTAAAGCCCAGGGATGAAGCGGGGACATTTGGCACTGGCTGGGACCACCAGTGGGAATGCATTTACCCAAAAAAATCATAAAATATCACCAAAAAACCTTCACAGGGAATCCCAGACTGGTTTGGGTTGGAAAGGGCCTTAAAACTCATCCCATTCCAACCCCAACACCTCCCACTGTCCCAGGCTGCTCCCAGCCCCAATGTCCAACCTGGCCTGGGACACTTCCAGGGATCCAGGGGCAGCCCCAGCTGCTCTGGCAATTCCATCCCAGCCCCTCCCCATCCTCCCAGGCAGGAATTCCTTCCCAATATCCCATCCATCCCTACCTGGCAGTTCAAGGCCGTTACATCTGGAATTGGAGAGAAAAAGAGCCCAAAGAGAAACTCACCGGTGGCACCTGCAATTCCCACAAGTGAACCCAAACGGGCACGGAACTGGGCTTTGGACACAGAGCCTCGAACTGTGAGAGCTCCCTGCTCCTGGAGACACCGAAATCCCGCTCTCTGGGAAAGATTGGCTTCCCAGGCTTCTGTCAGACCCCGGGAATTAGGAATTCGCAGGTGGTTCACGCTCCTTTTCACGGCCACAGAGCCTCCCCCGTGAGGAACTCCAGCTACAGCCCAGGCACATTCCCTTGGAGAGCAGGGAGTTCACCAGGGAATGGCTCCACACCGTCATTCCTGTCAGGGATGGGATGTGTTTTATAGGCAGCACCTCAGCAATCCTGATTAAAGCGTATTTCAGAAGCCGTGGGCAGGAGGGAAGGGGTTCTGCGTGGCCGGGCTTTGGGAACCAGGAGTTGTTGTGGCCATAATTCGGATTGTTGCTAAAAAATAGCACCGAGGAGGCAGAGCTGGGGATGCTGCAGCACTGCCACACCCCAGAACCTCGCTAAAAACCTCTCTGGAAGGCACAACAAGCGCCAGAGCTGTGTGCGGGCTCCCACGGGGATACAGCTGCCGCTAATTAGCTCAGCCCAATCAGCAGGATGTGCCCTTCCCTTTGGAATGAGGGCCCCATCCCAAACCCAGCACCTGCAGCCCGCAGAGCTTTGCCACCTGTTTGGGAAACAAAAGGAAAATTACCTGGCAAAGAGGTGGGAACGCCCAGGGGGATTGCGGGAACGCCCAGGGGAACTGCGAGAATTGGGGTCCTGCTCTGGTTAAATGAGCCCGGGCTGTTTTGAAGGCTGGGATGGGCAGGCACGGCCACAGGGTTCGAGGTTTGCAGCTGGAGGGACCAGGGATTTCTGGCACTGGGAAGATGGATGAATCCAAGAATGGTTTGGATTGGGAGGGCTCTTAAATCCCATCCCACCCCTGCCGTGGGCAGGGACACCTTCCACTATCCCAGGCTGCTCCAGCCTGGCCTGGGACACTTCCAGGGATGGGCCAGCCATGGAATAACCTGTGCCAGGGCCTCCCCTCCCAGCGAGCCAGGAATTCCCAGTTCCCAATATCCCATCCAGCCCTGCCCTCTGGCACTGGGAAGCCATTCCCTGTGTCCTGTCCCTCCGTGCCTTGGCCCCAGTCCCTCTCCAGCTCTCCTGGAATCTCTTTAGGCCCTGCAAGGGGCACCCAACACCTGACTGCCCATCAGCTCAGGACGGGGCTGCAGCTCTTCCATCCAAAATTCCTGCAATTCCCTCACGAGCCAACGGCCAGGGCATGAGAGAAGAAAGTTCTGGAGCTCCAGGATTATTCCCATCCCTTGCCTCCTCTGCCTGTTTCAGTGGGGAAAGGAGCAGAGCAGAATTCCCAGCGCCGGTGCAGGGAGCAGCGACATTCCCGGTCCCAGAGATCCCGTCCCGTTACCATGGAAACAACCTTGGATGGAAAGGACACTCCACCGTTCCTGTGTGAGCAGCGCTGTGCGAACGGAGCTCATCCACAGGGCAGGTCCTGCACGGCTGCGATTCCCCTGCCACTTTCCAGAGCAGAATTCCAGAGAGGAAAGCCGTTCTTCCATCACCCAGCCCAGCGGGGAGCTCAACATCCCACATTCCTTCCCCTTTAATGTCCCTTTACAGCACGGGGGTGGCTCTGCTGTCACCCCATCCCCGGGCACCCCCTGCCCAGCCAGGGCAGGGCTGGCAGCGCCTTTTGTGCCTTGCCAGGGTTCCCAAATCCCTCCCTGCCCCGGGAGCTCGGCTCCATCTGGCACAGCCGGGAATGTTTAATTAACGAGCTTTTTTTAGCCGAACCACGCACCTTGGAGCAGGTGGGCACGGGAAGGCCAGGGGAGGGATGGGCACCTGCGGGATCAGCTGGAACCCGTGGATACCTTCTGGAAAAGGGCAGGAAATGTTTGCACTCAGCATTCCCGGGCTCCTTGGGCTTCACACCTAAATCTCGCCCGGAGCAAAGAGGGAATGCTGGAGCCTTGCAATAGGATGGACAGGAAATGCTCCCAATATCCACCCTGCCCCTCCCCTGGCCCAGCCTGAGGCCGTTCCCTCTCCTCCTGTCCCTGTTCCCTGCGAGCAGAGCCCGACCCCCCCGGCTGCCCCCTCCTGTCAGGGACTTGTGCAGAGCCACAAGGTCCCCCTGAGCTCCTTTGCTCCAGCCTGAGCCCCTTTCCCAGCTCCCTCAGGAATTCTCCAGCCCCTTTCCAGCTCCCTCAGGAATTCTCCAGCCCCTTCCCAGCTCCCTCAGCTGATCCAGGTACTTCTAATTTGGGGGGGGAAAGTCCTTAATTTGGTAATTCCTAATAACACATTTCCCTGAAAGTTTTGACAACTGAAAATAGAAAGCCACCAAAACCCTGTTTTCCAGAGCTGAGTCACTTTGGAGTGAGAGTGCCCGGCACCCGTGGGCTGGGGAGGGGTATTTTGGTCATTCCAATGGTGCAATTAGAGCTCTCCAAAAGGGGCCAGCAATCCCAAACAAGTCCCCAATCACCGGCCTTTGTGAGGCAAAATGTCAGGGTTTGCATCAGGACAATTACTGGGAGACGGGATCGGTTCTTCCCATCCCGAGGGAAACGCCGGAGCCGTTCTGTGATTCCCTGAACCCTTCTCGTGAAGGGCAGCTCAGCACATCCCAGCGTGGTTTGGGCTGGAAGGGACCTTAAATCCCATCCCATTCCAAACCCAACACCTCCCACTGTCCCAGGCTGCTCCCAGCCCCAATGTCCAGCCTGGCCTTGGGCACTGCCAGGGATCCAGGGGCAGCCCCAGCTGCTCTGGGCACCCTGTGCCAGGGCCTGCCCACGCTCACTGTAAAAAACCTTTTCCTTTATCCAATCTAAATCCCTGCTTCTTTCACCTTTTCCTGTCCCACCAGGCACCTCTTGGCTCCTGCAGGGAGACAGTCAAACCCCAGAAGTTTGGGCTGACGTTCCCCAAAGGAATCACCCCCCTGCACCTGCTCCTCTGCCAGCCACGGAGCTGTTCCCTTGCGGGTTTTACCACAAACATCCCCATTTATGTGATATGAACTCCTGCCATTGTTTCCCAAGTGTTTATGCATCAAAATGTCACCTTGGAGTTCTCGCTGTTTCTGGAGCTGTTGTATTTTTAAAAGAACGTTTTCGAGGGAATGACATTAAATACTGTGGGAAGGGCTGCTAAAGACACCGGGCACAGCTCCAGCGTTTCGCTGCTCTCATCCCCCAGCTTGAGGTGCTGGTTCTCCCTCCCTTGGATGTATCCATTTATTCCCGCTCTGCCCTTTTCCCGGCTGTTGGTGAGGAAAAAGGAGCTGCCCTTGGAACTGGGATTTACTGTAATCACCTGCCTTAATTTCCCTGCCTGCCTCTTCCAGCACGATCCCTGAAAACCTCACTGGAAACATCTGGAAGTCATTAATGGCAGAGCCCTGGGTCGCACCTGACGGTCACCACTTGTGGCTCAGTCCCCAGAGAGTCCCTAATTTGTCCAGGAAAGTTCCTCCTCCTGAGGGCCATCCCTCAAACCCTGGCATCATTAAGGCAAGGCGTTCAAAAACAAACCGGGAAGCAGAAAAACACTCAGCAGTCGTTAAATGGAAGTGCCTTAATTAAGCAAAGAAAGTGATTATTATTAGAACCTCATTTCTTATTTATAAGCAGCAGCAAATGTTAATAAGGGGAAAGTCAGCGGTTGCTTAGTGAAACCCAAAGCAGCTGGGTCAAAGCACAGAAAGAAGGAAAAATCCAGCTCCAGCAGCTCCTGAACAGCAGGGGTTTCGAATTTGGCTTGGAATGAGGAGGAGGCAAAGCTGCAGAGCTCAGAGGGGTGGGATGTCCACCCCAGGAAGGGCTGGGATCTGCTGAGAGCCAGGCTGGGGCCACTGCTGCTCTCAGACCCAGCAGCTCTGACACCACAAAATCCCAGAACCCCTGGGGCCGGAAAAGCCCTCCAGGACCATCAAACCCAGCCCGTGCCCCGTTCCCAGCCCAGAGCACCGAGTGACTCAGCTCTGGAAGAGTTTTTTGATGGTTTTCTATTCCCAGCTGTCAAAACTTTCAGGGACATGTGTTATTAGGAATTGCCAAATCCAAGGATTTTTTCCTCCCCCAAAACAGACATCCCTGGATCAGCTGAGGGAGCTGGAAAGGGGCTCAGCCTGGAGCAAAGGAAACTCAGGGGGGACCTCGTGGCTCTGCAGAACTCAGCACTGTCACCTCCAGCCCTTCCTCGGACCCCTCCAGGGACGGGGACTCCAAACCCCCCGGGCAGCCAGGGTGGAGCAGGGATGAGCAGAACCCGCTGCCCCTGCACCTGGAGCCCAGAGTTGATTCCCACCAAGGCGGATTTTCCCTGCTTTAGGCAGGGATGGCAATTATCTGCTTGACCACGAAATTACAGGCTGTTAGGAGTAATTTCATTCATTTGATAATTACAAGATTAACCAAAGCTCTCTACGTAGCGAGAGTTCATCTCGCACACGCTGTGGGCTGGAGCTCATTAGCTGGGACTGGCTGCTCTTAATCTAAAGGATAATAGCCCTGAACATCCAGAAAAACCCCCGTTTCCTCTTCAGGACCCATTACCCGCATTTTTCCATGGCAAAGTGGCTCTGCCCGGGGTAAATAACAGCTCAGGGTTTGAGCCGAGCCCTCTGCAGCCCCTCCGGGCTGTCGGGAGCCTCCCACCCCCGCTCCCTACAAACACCGGCAGTGCCGCCTTCGGGAAACTGGGAGCGAGGAGGGGCAGGAAGGAGGGATGCGGATGGAAAGCAGGGCTGTGGTACAGGCTGGGGAGAGGTTTTTGCAGCAGGGTTTGGCACAGTGGAGCAGTTTAGGGCTCCGAGGTACCCTGGTGCTGTTACAGCCCCAGCTCCGGCCCCCAAGCGCTCCCGAAATCCCAGAAGGGTTTGAGGAGGAAGGGACCTTAAAGCTCACCCACGTTAACCATCCCAAACCAACACCTGTCGTGAGGGCAAGCGTGAAAAAGCAGCAAACACGGCGGTGGAAAAGGCATTTCATCCTGGTTCCAGGGGCCGGACACCAATCCATGGATCAGCCCGTGCGGAGAGGGGACATTTATGGGCACGGCTAATTCCAGCTCTGGGTCACAGAGGCAGCTCCTGGAAATCACTCCCGGAGCTCTTGGGGATCCTCAATCCCCACATCCTCCCCGTGGTGGTGGAGCTCACTACAAAAGGGATCCACAATTAACCCCAGAACTGCCATTAACCCCGCCTAATCCCCTCTGGATTGAGTGATCCCCTTTGGAGTGATCCCATTTCCTCCCGCTTCTGCAGGAGCTGCTCACCAGGAGGGATCCAAGGGCTGCTCTCACAAAAGCCTCTTAATGACCCAGCTGCTAATGAGCTCCTCCCTCCCTGCATGCCCGGCCCGAGGCGGGTGCTGATGGGACCTGGCCTGGTTCAGGAGAAAATCCAGGAGCCAGCCTGGAGCTCCAGGTGTTTGTAGCCAACATTCCCTGTCCGGAGTTAATCACTGGGGGAAACTCGCATTTCAGGCACTGCTTACAGCGGGGTTGGAGGTGAAGAGAACGGAAATATAAATTGGTTTGGGGTAGAAGGGACCTTAAAGCCCATCCCAATCCACCCCTGCCATGGGCAGGGACACCTCCCACTGTCCCAGGCTGCTCCAAGCCCCAATGTCCAGCCTGGCCTTGGGCACTGCCAGGGATCCAGGGGCAGCCCCAGCTGCTCTGGGCACCCTGTGCCAGGGCCTGCCCACCCTCCCAGGGAACAATTCCTTCCCAGTTTCTTCTTTATCCAAACCCAAAGACTCTGTTCTTGTAAGGGCACCTTAAAACCCAGGGAGTAAATCCTGCTCCAGAAACAGAAAAATCCCTCCCTAATTCCCATTTAATATGCAGGAAAATCATTCCTGGTCTATATTGGTATCTCAGGAGCAGCAAAGGGTTAAATCCTTCAGGGTTAAATCAACCACAGCCCAAATACATCGGGGACTCTCAGAGATCCTAAATGGTGAAGCACACAGGGTGGAAAGCTCTGCATTTCCATGGAGATGGAGGAGGAGGGTTCTGCTCTTTGTTTTCCAAGCCTGCACACTGTCCAAAGGACTTTTATTCCCACTCCAGGGCACTCCATGGAAATGCAGCCTCCAATCAGCGCCTGCTCCCCCTCCCAGCTCCCCTCTCTGCATTGATCTCAGATGAACCCAGGGTGAGCAGGACAGGGCTCAGCAAACAGGGAACACCTGGGGGAAACCTTCAGAGCCCTCAGGAGCTCTGGGATGCTGCTCTGGAGAGCTCCTGCAGGCCAGGATGGACAGAGGGATCCAAATCCAAACAATGACAGAGCCAGAGCTGCCAGCACCCGGCTCGGGATGCAAATCCAGCTCCAGCTGCAGTGCAGGAGCTCTGAGCATCCCATGGGATCGGAATCTACTTCAGCAGATTGCATCTCCTCCAGCCTGAGGAGTGTTTGGGTTCTCACGCCAGCCTGCTAATTATGGCTTCCACTTATACCTGGGAATCGCAGCAAATATTCCAGAGAAGCTGTTTTGCCTTGGAATGGTTCCATATGCTACAAAATAATGAGATTTTGCCATTTTTCGGGAGCTGTGCGTGTGAAGATAGAGCAATTTGTCAGCACAGGATGGGGAAGTTGTAGGGACAGGCACATTTATCTGGTCCCAGAGGCTGGAAATGCTCCAGGGTTTGGAATTACGCCCTTCAGGCTCCTTTGCCTGGTTCTCCCTCTCTATCCAGAACAGCTGGAAGTCCTATCCCAGCCCAGGGTAGCTGCGCCAGGAGCCTGGCACAGGCACATTCCATCCAAAGAGATGGAAAATGGACAGAGCTGAGCCCAGGATGCACAAATCCGAGCCAGGCAAGAGGGGAAAATGCAGCCGAGCTTCCATGGGACTCTGTGCATGCATCAGTCTCACTCCAGGCAGGAGCTGACAACACTAAACCAGATCCTGCAGCCACGGTGCCCCCAGGGTGGGAAGGGCACTGGGAAAACTGGGAGAAATCCTGCCCTGGGAGGGTGGGCAGGCCCTGGCACAGGGTGCCCAGAGCAGCTGGGGCTGCCCCTGGATCCCTGGCAGTGCCCAAAGCCAGGCTGGACATTGGGGCTTGGAACAGCCTGGGACAGTGGGAGGTGTCCCTGCCTGTAGCAGGGGTGGCACTGGATGATTTTAGGGTCTCTTCCCACCCAAACCATCCTGGGATACCTGAACACATCAAGAAAAACCATTTTATGGAATCTTTAAGGCTGGAAAACCCTTCAAGGCTGATCCACATCCTTTCCTCAGCACTGCAGGCGCTCCACTAATCCAACCCCATCCCCATTCCCACCCAACCTCCCGGCTCTGCTGAGGGGTCAGAGCACCTTCAGCTCCCCTTAGAGCTCCAGTTCTGCTCAACACACCAGGAATCACCCCAAACCCCCTTTAACAGGGTTGTGAGCAGGCTCTGCCCCTCTGCACTCAGCCAAGTGCCAGACAAGCTGCACTGCAAGTTCTCACCCCAACACCACTTCCCCAATGAAAATTCAGTCTCCTGAGCACTTCCACGCCCCAGCGAGCCCCCAGGGCTATTTCTGGGAGCAGAAAGCCATTTACAGGGTTTGATCTCAACTGGTGAGGAGCTGGGAGAGCCACGAAAGCAGATCCTGGGATCCAGGAGGGATTTAGGACATTTGCACAGCACCTGCCACCACGGGAGTCACATCCTCAGGTGGATTCTGGGTTTCTGGATTTGCAGCTCCTTCACTGTCCCCAGGCACTCCCAGAGCCCCGGGAGCACAATCCCTCCCCAGGCACTCCCGTCCAGCCCTCCCGGTGCTGTGGGAAGGGCAGGAGCCCTCCCGAGGCAGGGGCAGCTCCCAGGAGCAGCCCGGCTGCACAGGGACCACCCTGAGCCACCCCGCCCAGCTCCAAACCACGCCAAGCACAGCCAGCCCCACCCCAGCCACCCAAAGCCCTTCCCAAAATCCCACTGCCACATCCCCACACCCCACAGGCACCCCACAGGCACCCCACAGGCACCCCACAGGCACCCCACAGGCACCCCACGCCAGCAGCAAGGACAATTCCTGCAGGGAGCCCAACCATCCCAGACTGCTCCTTCCAGGGCAGCTCCTACTGGGCCTGACCTGGAGCAGGGCAGGGTGCTCCTAATTAGCACTTCAGCTAATTAGCTAATATGCTGTAACCGTTTTATGGCCTCCCAGGAGCAGCTTGGGGCTGTGCTCTTGCTGCAGCTCTGCTGCCCCTTCCCCAGGCAGGTTTTGCACGATCCTAAAGAATTTTCCTTTGCCCTGTTCTCCCTTTGTTCTGTCCCCAGAGCAGCCGGATGGCCCATCCCGGCCTCAGGGAGATCGTGCCAGGAGCCTGGCACCCCACACCCCATCCAGAGAGATGGGGAACGGCTCAGACAGGAGCTGCAAAGAGCTGTCCCAGTGTTTGAGGCTGGCTGCAGGCAGGGCCAGAGCCCGGTGCAGTGACCTCCCTGCTGACAGGGGACTGTCCCCCAGCCCTGCAGGGGCTCCTGAGCCATGGGAGGTGGCACCTGGGGACGTGGAGAGCCTGGCTTCGAGGTCTGCGCGAGCAGCCTGGGCACACATTGGCACTCAGAGTGTTCTGGAACGAACCATCCCGGTTGGAATCAACCGCTGCCACTCAGACTCCAGGAATCCCGGAATGCTTTGGGTTGGGAATGACCTTAGAGATGCCATTGCTACTCTTCTGTCTAGGAGAGGCCCTGAAACACCTCTCCTGTTGTGGGGAGCTGATTTCTGAGCTCCACCTTTGCATGCAGGCAGGGAAGGGGTTTGCAGTTCTGCTGGCATCCTTTCCCTGCCGGGCCGTAGCTTCGCTCTACCCCATAAAATGCTCCTGAGTGACTCAGCTGTTCCAGCACCACCCCTCTCCTGCCAGCCCCTCGGTCTGGATACACGGATTTAACAACCTTCTGAGCGCTCCTTTCGAGCTGACAACTTATTCATTAAATGCATCCATGTCTCCAAGTGCAGTTCCCATTCTCCA
Organism: Coloeus monedula; assembly: GCF_965178545.1. Classification (NCBI taxonomy): domain Eukaryota; kingdom Metazoa; phylum Chordata; class Aves; order Passeriformes; family Corvidae; genus Coloeus; species Coloeus monedula. Next base: position 39,583,470 of record NC_138787.1, read on the forward strand.
GGGCAAACAGGCTGGGAGAGGCCCGGCAGGAGACAATTCCAGCCCTAAGAAGAGCTAAAGCACGCACTTGTGAGAGATCTAAATACCGTTAAGTATTTATAACTCTTTCCTCGTTATCTATGGATGAGCATAAAAGGTTTTTACCTCCACAGAGGGGCTTTGCATATGGATGAATCATGGAGAGAGGAATGAAGTCCTGTTCCCTCCAACACCCTCTGGAGAGCAGCACCGTGAGTGCCTTTCTGTGTAGGGCTGGCGTGACGTGTTCCTCCATTCATAATGCAGATTATTCCCACTCAAAATGTATCCCTGTTCCACTGGAGCTGCCGAGCTCAGCCCCACAGCCCAGCAGGTTTGGGGCAGGAGCTGCTGCATCCAGAGCCTCCTGTGGGATTGGGATCCAGGGGTCCAGCCCAGCTTGGGGTGCTGGGTCCCAGGGTGGATTCTCCAGGAGCTGCAGCCCCCCTGGAACAGCCCTGCCTGGGGTGGAGATCCCAGAGCTGCCGGGACTGGGACGTTGAGGGTCCCACTGGACACCCCTCATCCGAGGCACAGGGTGGGCAGGAGGTGAGGGAGAACCTTGGGGATCCCAGCCCATGCCAGACCTGCTGCTGCATTCCCACCCCTTCCACACCCGGGATGCAGCTGCAGGGTTTAAGGACCCTTTTTGTGATCGTATCCCAGACGGGATTGGGTTGGAAGGGACCTTAAAGCCAATCCCATTCCATCCCCTCCATGGGCAGGGAAGGCAACCTGCCAGCCATGTTTGAAGGCAACTTCAATGGGGCTTTTTGTGCACCTTAATTGGCTTTCTCTGCCCCTTTAATTGGCCTTTCTCTGCCCCTTTAATTGGGTTTTTTGGGCCACTTTAATTGGGCTTTTTCTGCACCGAAATGGGGAGGAAAAGGACCCAAAGCAAACCTTGTCTGATGAAAGCTGCCAGCACAGGAACTGTGCCCTCCTGGAGCACTCTGGGCTGCTGTGGCTGAACCCCAGGGCCCTGGCACAGCTTCCAGGTGCCCTTTGCCAGGAGCAGCAGCCGTGCTCTGCCCAGTTTTCCCTCTCCTGTGCTTCCCTGAGGATTCACGGTGCAGGTGCTGGGGATTCATCACCCCCGAGGAGGTTCAGCCTGGGTGAGTCTCCAGCTCTGACCCCTGGAGAGGACGGGGACAGCACCCAGGGCTTGGGAAGCCTCAGGGAAACATTGGGTTTTTGCCTGTGCCACAGAAGGGTTTGTTCTTCCTCTCTGCCCTGGGAGGAGATAATGATTCAATTATTAAATTATTAAAATGAAATTAAATTAATTATCCAATTATTTAATTAAATTTTATTATTAATTAGTTAATATTTTAAAATATTTCTGCTTTGAAACACCTCTTAGGATAGGTTTGGGAAAGGCTCCTCTGGTGCTGAGGGAGCTGAGAAGATCCCAATCACTCTTCACCTGCTAATGCCTTGTTCCTGTTTACCACAAACCCTGGCATTAACCAGGTGATGGATGAGCTCACTCTGCTCTTCCTTGGGAATGGGAGCAGGGAATGCTTGGATAATTACCTGTGATGAGAGAAGACCCTCCTGAGTTCTGGTTTAAACGAGCTGAGGGACTGGAATCATTCTCTCTTTAATTAAATTCCTGACACATCCCATATTTCACTTCTCCATTAGCCTTGGACCTCTCCAAGTCTTCTCTGGAATCTGTGACTCCAGGGGCTGTGGAAGAGGGAATTCCCGAGTGGAGCTTGTCTGGAATCCCTGACTCCAGGGGCTGTGGAAGAGGGAATTCCCGAGTGGAGCATCCCCTGCCAGGACGTGCTGGGCGTGGCCCTGTAACTCTCCAGCAGCTTTCCTTCCAAAAACTGGGAATTGCAGGGTCCAGCTTCCCCAGGGAGCTGTGCAAGGTGATCCCTTCCAACCTCACCGTGGTGTCCCTGTGCCATCCCAGCAGGGAAGTGATTCTCCAATTTCAGAGGCCGAGGGATGACTAGTTTTCCAAAGGGAATGAATCCCTGGTGCCCCAGATTCCTGGGATTTCCTTCACTCCTTTTTCTCCAGCCTCAGCATCCTTTTCCAGAGGAAGGAGATCAACTGCTGATGGTTTGCTCCCTCTCCTCTTGAAATATTTCCTGAGATTTCAAGAAATTTAGGAGAGAACATGACTGAAAATGGAAGGAAGATTGTTCCAGGTGGTTTTTTCAGTCCCCAGCTGGATTTAGAGGTCAGTCCCACCAAAATCTAAAATAAGCAGTGGAAAATCGAGCCAGACACATTCCATAGAATCTGAAAACCTCAGGATGGGTTGGGCTGGGAAGGACCTTAAAACCCATCCTATCCCACCCCTGCCATGGCAGGGACACCTCCCACTGTCCCAGGCTGCTCCAAGCCCCAATGTCCAGCCTGGATTGGGACACTTCCAGGGATGGGGAACCCTCCCAAAGCCCTCCCAAATCCTATCCAAAGTGAAATCCATAATTTAAATATTGGAGCGTCCTCCTCAGCCCCGTTGTGGCTGCACAGTAAAACATCAGCAGGTCTGGCCTTGCCTCCCTCTGAGGAGCAGCAGGGTCACAGAGAGCACAGAAAACACATTTTCCTTGGACTGGGGGAATCCATGTGTTCCACAGCATTCCCTGCCATCAGTGGGATCTATTCAAGGAGCAGGATCATCCCTGACCATCCCATTGCCCTTTGCACGGGGTGTCATTGACGCCAGAGCCAGAGAGCCACGGCCAGGCCTAAGCCATCAGCTGGCCTGGTGCTAAACCCGGCTCAGTGAGTACTGGGGACAGCAATCAGAAGCTCGTTTTCCCTGGAAAATACCAGATCCAGCCTCTTTTCCTTCAACCAAAACAGCCTGGCCCTGGAATGCTGCCAGGCAGAGGGAGCTGCCAGCAGAGACAGCAGGGCACAGGCTGGGGCCGTGCCTTCCAATCTGGACACGACACCAATTAGCATTCCAAATTATGCTAATGAGGCAATTAATAGGATTTCTCCGAGGAAAAGCAATAATCAATCAAATCCCAATCAAGGAGAGATAGCGCTGCTGAATAACAGGAAAATTCCATTTTCACATGGAATAACTTTGTGCCATTGCTGAGGGAATTGGAGCATCTCCCACAGGGAGCCAGGCTGGGAGAGCTGGGAATGTTCACCTGGAGAAGGGAAGGACACAGGGAGAGCTCCGAGCCCCTGGCAGGGCCTGAAGGGGCTCCAGGAGAGCTGGAGAGGGACTGGGGACAAGGCCTGGAGGGACAGGACACAGGGAATGGCTTCCCAGTGCCAGAGGGCAGGGCTGGATGGGAGATTGGGAATTGGGAATTGCTGGCTGGGAGGGTGGGGAGGGGCTGGGCTGGAATTGCCAGAGCAGCTGTGGCTGCCCCTGGATCCCTGGCAGTGCCCAAGGCCAGGTTGGACATTGGGGCTTGGATTCACCTGGGATAGTGGGAAGTGTCCCTGCCATGGCAGGGTGGGAATGGGATGGGATTTAAATCCCTTCCCACCCAACCGTTCCATTATTTCATTCCATATGACTCTGGATTATTTGTCTCTCCCTCCCTGGGGAGTAATTCCTGTGATCCCTCACAATATTCCAATAAACCCCTCCCTCCGCAGCAGCCCCGGGCCAGAGTGGATCCTCTCCTGGAACAGGAGGGAATTATCTCAGCACGGAAAACGATGGTCCCAAAGTCAGCCAAGCACCAGCTGCTCCGAGATTCTGAAGGCTGAAAAAAGCTCCATGGCAAGGAAACAGCAAAGGGAGGAGACCAAATAAATCCTGGAGATTTATGGAAAACACAAAATTATATAAGTGGGTCAATATTGTAAAGGCAGCCAGATGCTCCCTGTGATTTATGGGCACAGATTCCAGCCTGGGATGGAAATTCCCATCATTAATCTACAGTTGATAACCACAGGTTGGGTATTGATTAGGGCTGATCAACTAATTAGGGCAATTTGTTTTGCTGGGCTGTGAGCAGGATCCATGAACTCACACTCCATCCTTAGATGGATGGATGGGATATTGGGAAGGAATTCCTGGCTGGGAGGGTGAGGAGGGGCTGGAATGGAATTCTCAGAGAGCTGTGGCTGCCCCTGGATCCCTGGAAGCGCCCAAAGCCAGGCTGGACGGGGCTTGGAGCACCCTGGGATGGTGAGAGGTGTCCCAGCCCATGGCAGGGGTGGCACTGGATGGGATTTAGGATCCCTTCCCACCCAGGCCATCCTGGGATTCTGGCATTCCCTGATTCTGCACAGCACACGGCGGTGCCCGCGGGCTCCCAGCCCTGTCCTGCCTCCTGCTCCTCTCCCCCAGCAAACGTTCTCTCCCTGCCTGCAGCCACACACAGAAAACCCAACTCAACCCACCCAGGAACTGCAATGAAGTCATTTTTATTCCAGGTTTGGATCCTCTAAGGAACGCAGGGGAACTCACTCACACAAACTCCACAATCACCTGCCACAGTTCCCGGCTCAGGGCACATTCCCAGGAAAGTGCAAAGCTCCCTCTCTCCAGTCCCTGCTCTCAGCAATGTTTCCCAGCTCTGAACCACGAGGGGTTGGCTCTGGTGTCACCAAAAACAAGGGCTGGGGACCAGAGTGTCACCTTTGGGACATCCCTGGCCCCCGGTGTGAGCAGGTGTGGGCTGTGCCAAGCCCTGGCCCCATGGCACAACCTGGGCTCGGATCTTACACAACTGTGCCTGAATTTTATACAGCTGGGCCTGAATTTTACACAGCTGTTCCCAAATTTTAGACAGCTGGGCCTGAATTTTACACACCTGGGCCCGAATTTTACACAACTGGGCCCAAATTTTACACAACTGGGCCCAAATTTTACAGCTGCTTCACGCAAGGTTCACATTTACACCTGCCTGAGGAATAAGCAGCTTGAAAAGCTGAAATCTTGGGTTTAAATTACTTGGATGTTTGGCTCTGTGCTAAACTTGAATTTAAGATTCTCCCCACCTTTCCAAAAAACAGGGATGGGAATGAAACACTTTAGAAGCCTTACATGTTGGGTTTAAATCTCTTGGATATTTGGCTCCGTGGTCAACTCCAATTCCAGATTCTTTCTCCACACCTGTCCAAAAAGCATGGAGAAATAAACAGCTGGCACAGCTTGAAAACTTAAATCTTGTATTTAAATCCGTTGGATAGTTGGCTTTGTGTTAAACTTGAATTTAGGATTCTCTCTCCCCAGCTTTCCAGGAAACATGGGTGAGCAATAAATATCCTGAAAAGTTTAAATCTTGGGTTTAAATCATATTTGGATCCATGTTTAACTCAAGATTCTTTCTCCTCACCTGTCCAAAAAGCATGGAGAAATAAACAGCTGGCAGAGCATGAAAAGTCAAATCTTGTGTTTAAATCACTTGGATACTTGGCTTTGTGTTTTACTCCAATTCCAGATTCTTTCTCTCCACCTGTCCGAAAAAACACGGAGAAATAAACAGCTTGAAAACCTGACACATTGGGTTTAAATTAGTTTGATATTTAGCTCCGTGTTTAACTGGAATTTAAGATTCTTTCCCCCCCATTTTTCCTCACCTTTCCTGTTTTACCCTGAAGCACCTCGGGGCAGCTCCCCGTTGGAAAAGGAGCCTCCCCAGGAAGCCCAGGGATGGTTCCTGCCAGAGCTGAGGCGTCCCCACACAAGCCTGGGCTGTTATTTCCCTAATTACAGTGATTTTCCCTTCCCATGGCAAAGCGTTCCAGGCAGGAGGAGCAGAATCCAAGCACGGGATGTTCCAGGGCTGTGTGCCCTCTGCCTGCTCCCAGGCCTGGCATCTGCTCCCACCCTCTGCTCCTCCCCGTCCCCAGGTTTGGAGCATGTTTTCCCTGAGGAAAGCCGTATTTCCCCATGGCTGGGGGCACGTGGAAGCTCTCAGTTTGGATTTCCCCCCAAAATCAGGTTCCAGGCTGCAGCTTTCACTCCCAAAGCCAAGCTGTTGGTGGTGGATTCATTGGAATGAGACTTCACAGGGTCAGGCACGAAGGGAGAGATCCCATTTTTTATGGGGTGAAGGCAGAGCAGGGAGGTGCTTGAGGGCTGGGTTTACATCCAACCGCTCTCCTTTCCCACTGGGATCATTTTCAGGTGGGATAAACAGGCCCAGCCATTGGCTCATCAAACCAGAATCATGGAATGGGTTGGGATGGGAGGGACATTCAATCCCATCCAGTGCCACCCCTGCCAGGGGCAGGGACAACTTCCACTGTCCCAGGCTGCTCCAAGCCCCATCCAGCCTGGCCTCGGACACTGGCAGGGATCCAGGGCAGAAAACCTGGAATTTTCCTGTGTTATAAACACTCCTGTTAGGGAACAGCCCTTTTACTGTCACTAAATCCTCCGGGTGGCTGGAGGAAAACGGGGCACAACATAAACCTGGCAGAACCCTCCTCTCTGAAAAGGCTCTGTCACAATTATTGGAGTTTTTTCCTGAAGGGAAAGGGGGAAAAAAGCTGGTTTTGTTCTTCTTTGTCGTCCCACCGTGCTGGAGGAGCAGCTGACCATGGAGGCAGCTATTTCTGGGCTGTAATTAAACATTGGGAGAGTGGGAAGCACAAAAGCAGCACCATCTGCCACCCTCGTGGCACAGAAATAGAGCTGGAGCTGCCGCCCTTTTGTCCTTCCCACAGAACCTGGGATTCAGAGGGATTTCTGGAGCAGCTCCTGGCCCCAGTGGTGTGGATGGCCCAGCCTGGGAGTGCTCCAGGCCGGGCTGGATGGTTGGAGCAACCTGGGAGAGTGGGAGGTGTCCCTGCCCGTGGGATTGGGATGAGCTTTGAGTTCCTACACCCAAAGTGGGGCTCTGTGAAATCCCTGCCCCAGTCACCGACTGAGAAAATCCGTGCTCAGCACATTGGAGAGGTTATTTTGGGCACAGTCAGATGAAATCCATCAATATTCCCCACTACAGGAAAACTATATTTGGCGAACTACAACACTGCAAAATAGACTCAAATCCCAGCATTCTGGGGATTTTTTTGGGTTGAGCTGCTGGCTCTGCCTCCCTCCCCCCTCTGGCAGAGGGATGGCTGTGGATCCTTTTTCCAGTGGGAAAGGACTGGCCAGCCCCATCCATGGGCTCATCCCAGCTTCCACATCCCAAAGCACTGCCAGTGGCTGGGTGTCTTTGGGAAGCCAGCTCCTGCCATTTTTCCATCATGGATTGCTCTGAATTCCAGCAAGATGGGGCCATGCCCTGGAATAAGGAAGCTGGGACGGGACTGTGCCATGAACTGGGCACTGCTCTCCAGGATTTCTGTTTTCCTATTAAGAATCAACACATTAAGGTGGTTTCCAGCAAAGGATCCACCTTAAAATGCCCTCTGAGACTGCCACAGCTTCCAAGGGGAAGCTCCTGCTTTTGGGGTGAAGGGGCTGGAGAGCCCCTTGGAGAGTGGAGGGGACTGTGCCACCCCCAGCACCTCTGGGTTCCCCAGGGAAGGGCGGCTGGATGCCCAGGGAAGGGGGGCTGGATTCCATGGGAAAGGGGAGATGGATTCCCTGGGGAAGGGGGGATGGATTCCCTGGGGAAGGGGGGATGGAAGCTGGAGCAACCTTCTATGGAGGCTGGGCTTGAGGGCAGAGGAGGCAAGGACTCCATTCCCCATAAAATTCCTTTTGGAGAGGCGCTGGAAAGTCCCAAAGGATTCGGGAAAGCGGAGCTGGGGTTGAGGTTCATCAGCTGATGGATGAGGTTCATCCCAGGGATATTCCCACACCGGGACACAGATCCCACATGGAAGAAATGGCCCCAAGGACATAAAAACTCCTGCTGGGAGCCCCTGCTGGGACTTTGGGATGATCCTGACTCCCTTGGCACCTCTGCCGTGCCCGTCCCTGCCACTCATCCGCTGCCACCCCGGCTGCGGCTGCCCTCGGAGCAGGGAGCTGCTGTCCATGGATAAGGATCCAGGAATAGTCTGGCAGTGAGGCACGTGATGCCCACAAATCGTTGGAGAACTGCTCTGGAGCAGCTCAGATAAGGGAGCTGCCAGAAAACGCAGGAGACGCGGAGCCTGCTGGAATTCCATCAAATAAAGAAGGAAAAATTAACCTTTAACGTGGGCTAAATCAGATACTCCAGAAGCAAACCCCACCTTAGGAACAAGGCGCTTCCAGGGAAGATTTGCTCAGCATGATGCTTTTTGCCACCTTGGGCTGCCAGCAGGGTGCTCCGGGAATGGGGTGGCATTCCCTGGGCTTGTTTTTGTGCCTCGAGAAGAGCAAAACTATTTTCAAATTTCAAATGAGAACTGGAAATTCAGAGCTAGAAGGCAGCCCTAAAAGAAAGGTGTTACCTGGGGTTCAGTGTGGCTTGCACCCCTCAGACAGGCCCTGGTGAGAGCAGAGGGCCTTGATGGGGCCAAGTCCAGCTGGAGTCAACAAAAACTAAAATTTAAATTTCAGAGAACAAAAACTATTCTTGCATTTGTAAAACCTGGAACCACAGACTGGTTTCGTTTGAAGTGACCTTCAAGACCATCCCGATCCACCCCCTCCCACTGTCCCAGGCTGCTCCCAGCCCCAATGTCCAGCCTGGCCTTGGGCACTGCCAGGGATCCAGGGGCAGCCACAGCTGCTCTGGGCACCCTGTGCCAGGGCCTGCCCATCCTCCCAGGGAACAATTCCTGCCCAATCTCCCATCCATCCCTGCCCTCTGGCACTGGGAAGCCATTCCCTGTGTCCTGTCCCTCCAGGCCTTGTCCCCAGTCCCTCTCCAGCTCTCCTGGAGCCCCTTCAGGCCCTGCCAGGGGCTCGGAGCTCTCCCTGGAGAGACCCTGTAGAAGAAATATCCCATTTTTAGGACATGTGAAGACCCAGAGGGAGGAATGTGCCGTTTTGAAGTTGTTCCAGCAGAACAAATGTAACTTTCAACTACAACCATTAGAAATGTTAATTGTGCCAAGGAGTTCCCCAGCAGGACCGGGTTTCCAAGGCTGGGAGCTGGCACAGAATTCCCAGCTCTGTTACCCCCCTGGAGCTCCGGCTTCTTGACCCAGCCCAGGAGAATCCCAGCCCCACATGCAGCCTGCACAGACCCTCTGGAAGGGCTGGATAAATCCAGGAGATTCCCACAAGGAATGGGACAGTTTCTGAGCCCTGTCCCCTTCAGCCAAAGGCCAGGAGAGATGACCTGACACTGGCCAAGCACTGCCAGGCCCATGTTCCCCCATGATAAGGGGGACAGCTGATAAGGGCGCAGAGATAATGGGAGAGCCTGGAACTGCAGGCAGTGCCAAGCCCTGGGAGCACCAGGATAATTTATCTTGGCATTTCCTAACCTGCTCTGACCCGTCAGGGTCCCGTGTCTGTATAAATCCCGATATATTCTATACAAAAGCGGCTGTGGGCAGCTGTGGGGCCCCAATCCGGGTGGGAACTCCCCAAAGCAGGCCCTAGAGCCGAGCGCAGCCTGGCACGGGTCACTGTGTGTTTGCTGCTTGCTGCTGTGTTCCCAATCCCGTTTCACATCCCACGGGGTCTGTGCCAGCCCTGGCAGTGGGCAGAAGTCACCCCACAAGGACACTGAGCCGGCCCCCAGCCAGGGCACAGCTCTGCCACCCCGGCCCCTTGACGTGCCTTGCCAACCCCATTTCTGACCTTTCCGCTGTTATCTCCCCCAGCCCTTATCTAAAGCCTTCCCTGAACACCTTCCCGGAGTTCCACAATGCTGAAGGCTGCTGGAATTTGTTCTGTGACCTCACGGGCTGCTGGAATTGCGGGCATCCAGGGGTGTTTGCCGGGTTTGTCCCCCCAGGATTTCAACGCTCACCGTCACAGCACGCTCGTGGTGCTGGGAGGGACACCAAGGGGCCGATGTCCCTGCAGAGGCAGCGAATTTGGGAATTATTTAAATCCTGTGAGGAAAAACCCTGCAAACAATTCCATTTCTGGTACCCAAGGACCGACAGAACAAGTCCAAGCACCAAGGATTTACAGAAATGATTGCAGGGCACAGAATGGTTTGGGGGGATGGGACATTTAGGAATTATCCAGTGCCCTGGATGCTCCCACTGTCCCAGGCTGCTCCAAGCCCCAATGTCCAGCCTGGCCTGGGGCACTTCCAGGAATCCAGAGGCAGCCCCAGCTGCTCTGGGAATTCCATCCCAGCCCCTCCCCACCCTCCAGCGAGGAATTCCTTCCCAATATCCCACCCACCCCTGCCCTCTGGCACTTTCAGACCATCAACCCTCGTCCTATTGCCACAAGAAATAATGCGGATAAAAAAATCCCTTGCCAGGCTCAGAGCTCATCGCTGGGATTAGAGCTCCCCTCAGTGGGATGCAGGGAGGGGACACCCTGGAGTCACCGTCCAGCCTGGCCTGGGACACCTCCAGGGATGGAATTTCCTCTGGAACTCATCCCGAGCAAGCCCACGGAGATTCCTGCTGGGAGAAACAAAATTCTGGGCGGAAAGAAAGGTCCAGCAGCCAGTATTGCAAACAAGCACCGAAGGGAATCTCTCTGGGAGGCAGCAGCAATGCCAGGGGCTGCTCCCGGGCCAGCAGCACAGCTGGAACCCCAGGAATGGAGCTTGGAATCTGTGCAGAGGCAGCTCAGGTCCACATAAAACATCACTCAAGAAAATCTGGGAAGAGCCTTTGGGAATCGAGGTGCTGGCTACTCCGCAGTTGTTCAGCCCTGGGTGAATAATGGCCTCAGGTTGTGCCTGGGGGGTTTAGGGTGGGTATTAGGAAAGACTTTTTCATGGAAAGGGTTTTGTAAAGCGTTGGAAGGCAGTGGGGGAGCCCCCATCCCTGGAAATACCCAGGAAATACGTGGATGTGGCACCTGGGGACGCGGGTCAGTGGTGAACGCTGTGGTTGATGCTTGACCTTGATGACCTTAAAGGTCTTTTCCAATCTTAACACTTCCCGGACTTTATAATGCAACATTTTCCAGGGAAGCCCTGAACAAGGGATTTGTCCCAACTCTGCTCGTGTTTCTTCCACTGCTCTGAGCAAATCCATCCATTCCCAGGCAGGAATATCCCCACAAATGAGTTTTCCTACAAACCCGGTGCAGGAAAATGGCCCAGTGCTGGTCTGCAGGGCCCGGTTTGTGCTCCTGGTGCCCTGTCCCAGCCACATTCCCCTCAGGAACACTCCTGGGATTGCTGCCAGCACGGACAAAGATAATTCCAGAGCTTTGCCACATTTTTGGCCAAGGGAAGGCGATTCCCAGCAGGCTGGGAATGGGTGGTGGGTGGCCTCAGCCCCCAGTGCCCCTCAGTGCTGTCCCCTTACCTGCACCCAACACCATTCCCGTGGACTGGGAATTCTTTGTGGCCTCTGCCAGGCGGCTCCTGCAGGCCTCATCCCAGGTTTGCTTTATCCTCCGGCTCCTGGGAATCCCTGGGCATGGATTCCTTGTGCTTTACAGTCAGCTCCTGCCACCTGTGACATCCCAGCCCTCATTCCAAAGGGAATGCTGAGTTCCCTCACCTGCTTGTCCCACGTGCACACCTGAGCTCTGGACCTCAGTCATTCCAGCTGGGAGCTCAGCATCCCCATCCATGCAGCTTGAGGCAGTTTTGGTGAGAGCTTGAGGCAGTTTTGGCGACGATTTCCTGGGCACCCATTTTAATTCTGGCTGAAAAGTTTCTTCTGAACGAGCAGAAGATGCTGTGAGAGTGACCACGGCGGGAGGAGGAGGAGGAGGATAGAGGAGAGGAGTTCATTTAGGGCAGAAGGAGGAATAGTGGGGACAATCACAAATGTAGGGATGTCCCTGCCCCCATGTGCTGGGGTGATTTTAATGTCCCTCAGAGGTCACTTGGTGGCTGTGATGCCTGGGTTTTTTCTATTTTCCTGATTCTGTGCTGCTTAGCCTGTAGCTCGGAGGTTTCTTGTTGCTTGCTAACTCCTGCTCACTTCTGCTGGGGAGACATAACAAAGCCTCTCCAGGCCGGCTCTCCAAGGTCACCCAACCGTCCTAGGCCCAAAAAGTATCATCCAAAGAGCTTCTAAGGGGGTCCAGCGGAGGGGAAATGACATCATTAACTGAAGCTTTAATTGGAGAATTAACCCTGCTATGCAAACGAACCAAACCTACAAAGGTGTGAAGGACTCGTGACCTGCGGTCCACCTTGGGGTCCATTGTGGCTCCCAGGGGGTACCTTTGAAGGCCTTTCCAATAAATACCTATTTTATTCTTTTACTCCTGTCCAGCCTCTGTGTCTAGGAGGCCTCTTAAGGCATCAGCTGCTTCCCCAGGGGCCTCTCCCCTCCTGCCTCCCCTCACCCAGGGCCTGCTGAGGGCTCAGCCCCCAGGTGATTCCTGTTGGCATTAAACAAATTCAAGGTTTTGGTTCCTTTTCCAGCAGCCAGCAGAGCCCTGCCCCTTTCCCTGTCCTGTGCCACTGCCCATGGAGAGGGACAGGAGAGGGGATGGGAATGTGCAGGGGAAAAATGAGGTCATGGAATGGTGAGAGAGTGAGGGAAAGAGGAGACAAAGTGCACAGAGGGGCCCAAGGGATGGAGGGTGGGGACCTGTGAGACCCCAACTGCCCTCAGCCTTGGGGTATCCAGCAGCAGGGTGTGGAGAGAGTCCAGAGGAGCCACAGAGCTGCTCCCAGGGCTGGACCGCTCTGGAGCCAGGCTGGGAGAGCTGGGAATGTTCACCTGGAGAAGGGAAGGACACAGGGAGAGCTCCGAGCCCCTGCCAGGGCCTAAAGGGGCTCCAGGAGAGCTGCAGAGGGACTGGGGACAAGGCCTGGAGGGACAGGACCCAGGGAATGGCTTCCCAGTGCCAGAGGGCAGGGCTGGATGGGAGATTGGGAAGGAATTGTTCCCCATGAGGGTGGGGAGGGGCTGGGCTGGAATTGCCAGAGCAGCTGTGGCTGCCCCTGGATCCCTGGCAGTGCCCAAGGCCAGGCTGGACATTGGGGCTTGGAGCAGCCTGGGACAGTGGGAGGTGTCCCTGCCATGGCAGGGCTGGGATGGGCTTTAGGTCCCTTCCAACCCAAACCAGTTTAGGATTCCCTGATTTTCTCCTGCAACTGATTTTTTTCTTTAAGGAAAACCCAACAAGCAGCTTAGGAAGAATCCATGAGTGGCTGGATACAGCTGGAGCCAGTCCCACCTCTAAAAGTGTTTCCTGCTCTCACATCCCCAAGACTCCCAAAACTCCCCAACAAGTTGCTGAGTGAGACTAAAACCTTTCCCAGACAATGCCTGGAGATGATCAAATTAGAGCAGGAGAAAATATTTTCTCCAGCGAACAAATATTGAAATTTGTTTGAAATACACCATTTCCACCACGAAGCCATTTGAGTTAATTACTTTACTGTAAATGTACCTCTTAAATAATTGCTAAACCTCAAGAAATACTTTCAATAATTGACGGAGTTTTCTGAGGGAAAAATGGTGTTATTAAATCCAAATTAAATGCACATTCGAGACACTTCAGTAGAGTGTTGCCAGAGCAAAGCTTCTCATGCTGTATGAGGAATAACTTTGGGAATTAATGGCAGAAACCATCACTCTGCATCCATGAGCACCTCCTTCCCAGTTTTCCCCGATTCCCCCAGGTATTAGAGTGTTCTGATGAATACCCCAGAGCCTTGGGAGCAGTTCTGGGTGATGAGGAGGGGCTGGGCTGGGTTTTCAGGGGTTGCTTCCATCCAGAACTGGATGGAAATTTGGGAGAGCCCCGTATCCCCCCCAGGGGAGGCTGCTCCAGGGCTGGTGGGGCTGAGGAGTGCCTGGGTGGGCTCCACTTCCAGGGAAACTGGGAGCCCACCAGAGCCTGGGGGTGCTCTGGGCCAGCCCTGTGTCTCCTCCCAGCTGCATCCCCAAGGTTCCCGGAGAAGTCTGGAAAACCTTTAAGTTGTAACTCAGCTCACCTGGAGCAGAACAGCAATTCCCTCCCTGCTGCCATCCCATATTCCTCGGACATCTCCCTCGTGCATCCCTCGCTGCCCGTGGCCTTTCAGGACGAGGATTTCGCTCCAAAGGAGCCTCAGCCCCTCCAGGAAATCCCCAAAGCCATCCCCGGCCCCCTCCAAATCAGCCGGAATCAAGCTCTGTGCCTTGTCAGAGGAAGAATATTGAATTCCAGACAACCCCGGGCCGGCAGCACTAGAGGGAGGTATTTCCCCACATTCCTGGGATCCAGAGCCGCTGGAAAGCAGCAAAACCCAGCAGCAGAAAGGGTTCCCGTGCTATCAAACTCTGTTAATCAACGGCAATTAATGAGTGAGCTGAGCTCGCTGCAATCAGCTGCCATCAGCTGCCCGTGACAGAGGCAGCGAGCACAGATAATGAACTGCTATTCCAGCTGAATTCCATTATTTAATGCGCAGGAAGGGGCGGCGGCTCCCAGAGCTGGGCTTTCCGTGGTTATTCCACGGGGGAAAGGGAGTTCCGAGCCAGATCCAGGGCTCAGAGGGGTCAAACTCTCCTTGTACCCCTCGCCAGGAGCAGCACCCAATAAATACAGGGTTTTATGGGATATAGCTCCGTGTGAGAGCTGCAGGGATCCGCTACAAGGCGTTAATTACAGGCGTTAATTACAGGCGTTAATTACGTCACTACGAGATAGCGATCGCTGATAACGACTTGGGCCCTGCCCTTGTGATGGGGAGGAAAAGGGCTTTTAACGCCTCTTCCCACAGGCCGGGAGAAATTCCTTCTAAAATTCCGTGGAACTGGGAGGGGAAAAGTGCAGCGGGTCGGTCCTACCCCAGCCTGTGACGGAGCAGAGCGTGGTGCTCCAGAAAACAGGGATAAAGTTGGAAAAGAACTAAACCAAGGGGATCTCGATTACTTACGGCCATTTGGAGTCAAGGAGGAGCGGGCGATGAGCTCTGCAGGGAGGGGGATGGCGGCGGGGGTGCGCTGGGATGCCGTGGCTGTATTCCATATCCCGCATCCCATAGCCCAGATCCCGCATCCCAGCGCGCTCCCGGAGCCGTGGCTAGATGGAGCTGCAGCTCCAGGAATGCGGGCTGGGTGCTGCAGGCACAGCCCCCCTCCCTCTCTCCAGCCCGAGCTGTCCTTCAGGATCGGTTTTGTGGGGATTAATGGAGGCAAGGAAGGAATATCGTTATAGGGCAAAAGCGGGGTGCTCCCAAAAGTTAAATAACGTTTCTCCCTCCGTGCCCGTGCAGTGCTGGGCAGGAGATGTTCCCTGTCCTGGTAACTCCGTGAAATCCCACCTGGATCACACCTCTATGGGCCTGCAGCAGGAAGGAGACACAGAGGGAGGATGAGTGCCTGAAACTGGGAGCTGTTGGAGATACAGCCGGCCACGAGCCCATGGATGCGGTCAGGGAAGTGCCTGGAATTGGTTAAACCAGGCAGGGAAATGTGGTGGGGAAAGCAGCCAGCACCTAAGGAATATCCAACGGGAACTGGTCCATGAAGTCTCCTACTGACCCTGGACACTGCTGTGGAAAAAAGTCTGGAAAAAAGAACAGCTCCTGGAGAGGGACAGAGAGGTGACGTGAAAGTGAAGGGTTGGCTGGACACGGCAAGACGGTGGGAAGGGAGCTCAGGGTGCCCAGGAGAGCGGCAGGTAGCCCGGGATAGGGGCAGCATTCCATGGGAAGTGCCCACTCCAGTCCCACAGTGACCTCCCCAGCACAGCCTGACCCTGGGCACGTGAACCCTGCGCTGGGCATCACTCCGATCCCAAAGGAAGGAATTACAGAGCTGGCTCTCCAAGCACTGGGCACACGGAATTCCCTGGATCCGCTGCCCTGGCACTGTGGACAGGACAATCGACAGCTGGTGTCCACCCCAAAGAGGGTGTGAGGGGGGAAACTCGGCTCTAGAGACCTCAGGAACCTGTAAATCCATGGACCTGCAGCAAACAGTAAATTCACAGGGATGGGTGGGAGATTGGGAAGGAATTGTTCCCTGGGAGGATGGGCAGGCCCTGGCACAGGGTGCCCAGAGCAGCTGGGGCTGCCCCTGGATCCCTGGCAGTGCCCAAGGCCAGGCTGGACATTGGGGCTTGGAGCAGCCTGGGACAGCGGGAGGTGTCCCTGCCCATGGCAGGGGTGGGATGGGATGATCCTTCACATCCTTTCCACCCCAAACCAGTCTGGGATTTGATGATCCTTCCTCTACCCAGGCTCCCCCTCTCCGAGTTCTCCATAAAATAATAAAAAATAACAGCACAAACCCTGGCTCTTCCCAGCTCCTCCAAAAAATCTCTGGCTCTAAAACATCTCCAGACCCCCCCCCCAAAACACCCTGGGATGGATTCAGAGAGGCCAGGATTTATTCCTGCCGGGGACATCCTTTTAAATCTCAGTGCCATGCACTGGGCTGGAGCTGCCCTGCGGGAGGGCTCCAGGAGAGGGGCTGGATGCAGCCACTTCCCTTCTGGGAGGATGATTCCCCCAATTTCCACTGCTGGAGCTCGGCAGCAGCACATGGACACACACGGGCAGCAGGAATTCCGAGGGAGCTCAGGAACTGCTGATATTTACAGGACTCATCAGATTTTTAATTATTATTTTTTAAATGGATCGTTTTTTCCAATAGAAAATGCCAGCTGGGTGGGATAAAAATGAGCTCTAAGGACCTGCTGGTTTTTTGTTGCTCTTTCTGACAAAAGCCAGGCAGATTTCCCAGGAAAAGCCTCCAAGCTGCCCAGCTCTGCTCCCCAATCCTGGAGCATCCATGGATTTTTGTCCCAGGCCCAAAATGTGCAGGGAGAGGGAAACAACACCAAAAAAACCCCAAATAACTTTCCCTGTTCCCTCCATATGGGAAAGTTGGGATGTAAAGCCCTTCCCGAGATCACTGATGTATTTCTGATGGAATATTTGCTTCAGATGCAACAGATTTAGGCAAAAACCCCCCAAACTCACACTAAAAATCCAAACAAATCCAAAGTTATTTTCCAGATTTTCAAGGCTTTGGAGTATCAGGAGTTCTGTTAAAAACTGAAATTTAAAAAATGATTGAAAGCTTGGAGTCTCAATGCTGGACTGGGAGCTCTGCTCCCAACATCCACCCCGGAGTAAGGAGATGGTTGGCCCTGGAAGTCCTGGATGTCCAAGATCCTGGCTCCCACCTGCACCCAGGCTCACTCTGGGAATATTCCTCTGGAATTTGCTGACCCAGGGATGGGTGTTAATGATCCTTCTCACCAGAGTGACCAGGAGCTTCTTCTCCATCTCCCAAGGGAGCTCATTCCTGGCTTTCCAGCTCTGTGGAGCCTGGATGTTTTATCATAAAATTGTTCGCACTGAGTGGGAGCAAATTAAAAAAAAAAAAAAAAAAAAAAAAGGTGAAATCAGATAATTAAAAAAAAAATAATTATAAATATAAAGCAAAGTTGCCCGGCCCCGTGCAGCTCTGGGACTGCAGCCTGCTTTTCCTCATTGCTGTGCTAGTTCCTTCCTTCCAGCCCCAAACAAACCTGCCAAACCCCCACGTGTGCACACACAGGGCTGCGAGCCCCCGCCCCAACCACCCCTGATCCCTCACACCCCAGCACCCCTGATCCCTCACACCCCAACCACCCCTGATCCCTCACACCCCAGCACCCCTGACCCCTCACACCCCAGCACCCCCGACCCCTCACACCCCAGCACCCCTGATCCCTCACACCCCAACCACCCCCGACCCCTCACACCCCAGCACCCCTGACCCCTCACACCCCAACCACCCCCGACCCCTCACACCCCAACCACCCCTGATCCCTCACACCCCAACCACCCCCGACCCCTCACACCCCAACCACCCCCGACCCCTCACACCCCAGCACCCCTGATCCCTCACACCCCAACCACCCCCGACCCCTCACACCACACCACACCTGACCCCTCATTATCCCTCCTTTGGAGCCTCCCAGTCTCGGGAATCCCCAATCCCCCAGCCCGGCCCTCAAGGGCACGACCTTGTCATGGGAACGGCTGGAACGTCCCCCCAGAGCAGCTTTCCAACAACTTTGTGGTGGGAGGAGGTTTCATCCCAGCTCAGGGAAGCTTTTTGGGGCTGGTCCCGTTTTTGGGGTCGGGGCCGGGACCTGGGGCCGGTCCAGTTTTTGGGGTCGGGGCCGGGCTCTGGGGACCTGGGGCCGGTTCGGTTTTTGGGGTCAGGGCCGGGCTCTGGGGACCTGGGGCCGGTCCCGCTTTTAGGGTCACCCGGGCCAGCAGCACTAGGTGGCATTGTGAGACCGGCGGCTGCCCAGCCCCAAATTAGTGACAATTATCCCTCTCGCAGCGCTTTGTGCGGTGGAAGCGGTTCCCCATAGCCTGCAGGATAAATTCTATAGGGTGCCTGCCTCAGTCAGGGCTGCTCCTTCGCAGGCTCTCCCTTCCCAGCTTTCACCTCAATCTGTCATCCAGATTTGACACTGCCTCGTTCCAGCGGTGCTCGGGAGTGACATGTATATAATGTGGAATATTGTGCACATTTACAGCCAGCGCTTTTGCCCCTTCAAACATTGCTCATTGCTGGCTTCTGGCAGCCGCCGTGCTGGGAAGAAAAGAAAATAAAAATAAAATTTCCGAGGAAAAAAAAAAAAACAAAAAAACAAACAACCCCAAACCGGCACAACAGAGGGTTCTGAGCATCGGAAAGCAAAACTTTGGGTTGGGTGCTGGACAGAGCGGGGTTGGATTTGGGGGGCTTCAGGGCTCGGAATTGTCCGGCAGCTCGGGGCTAATTAAGGAGGAGCCGCACGGCACTCGGCGAGCTGCCCGAGCTGGCTGCTTTATGATTCTCTTCCATTAACACTCCGGATTATAAATCAAATTAACTGGCATTTCTATTAATAAAAAAAAAAAAAAAAAAAAAAGGACTCCTTTCAGAGGAGCACCCAGCCCAGCGTGGCTGAGCCCCTTTTCCCTGGAGGATCAATCCCAGCCCAGCTTTGTTCCCGGCGCTGCCTCCACAGTCACGCTTTCCCTGCCCTCTCGGAACAATCAGGGAGCGCGGGCAATTATTGCCTTGAAGAAAACAAAACAAAAAGTCCCAATTACGCTGGGATGACTTCCCGGCTCATCGCGGCTGCTTCCAGCGGGAATTCGGCACCAGCAGCAGCAGGTCCTCCCCGCCCGAGCCGGACACAAGGAACACACACAAATATTCACGTGCTCAGTGAAATCCCAAATCCCAAATCCTCCCTCCACCCCCAGTCTTGGGGTTTCACAGGAATTTTAAGATCAAGTTGCTCTGTCCCCTTTTTCCCACATCCCGGAGCCGTTCAGTCGCATTCCCGGCTTTCCCAGGCTGGGGATTTCTTTGGGATGTTTTTTTTTTTTTTTTTTTTCCTGCCCACATCCCCCTCTGTGTGTTTTGGGCTGGAATTTGGGATTTGGTCCCGCAGCACCGATGCTTGGGGCTGGCAAAGGGGAGCGCGGCCGGGGGACAACGCGGAGTGAAAGCTCGGGAATAAACTTTGAAATGATAGAGCTGGAGTGGGGGGAGAGAAATTCCTGGCTAAGGCTCTTTCCGTGAAGGAAAACCCGGGCTAGAGCCGAGCTCCTGGCACGGGGAGCGGATCCAGCCCGGATTCGGGTGGAATTATCGGAGGAAAAAGCCCCGAAAGCTCCGATTTATTGTCACTGTGTGAGAGCGAAAGGCAGCAAAAGGAGATTGTCACCTCGCTAACAACTGCACCTTCCAGGAGAAATAAAGGTCCCTGTTCCAGGGATTTTTGTGCTGGGAATGTCCCTGCGGAGCTCAGCACGGTGAGGGAGATTTCAAACTGAAACCTCTTCAGAAATTCCTTCCTCTAATCCTTATTTTTGATCCTCAGAGCAAGATCCCCAGGCTGGGGCTGGCCCGGCTCCTCCGTGGGGTTTGTGAGCAGAGCCAGGAGCGAGAGCTGCTCCCAGCCCCGGGCACGGCGCTGCAGCCGCTGGATTCCTCCATGAATAATAAACCCGGGAGCTCCTCGCCATCCCTCACTGCTCCCTGGACCTGCTCTGGGCTTCATTTACATAAAAACTTGTGATCCAGCCACGAGCTCGGGGTTTTGCTTTTTGTCTGAGAGGATCCTCGAGGATTTAACCCCTGGCTGGGCAATAAAGCCTGGACGGAACTTTCCCCCTTTCCCCAACAGCGCTGTCGTTCTCCCTGCAGGAAAAATGATCCAACGCCTTTAAAATCGCCCCGGGCCCTGCTCTTTGAAATCGGCCTGAAAAGCTCGAGGGAAATGGCAAATAAACAACCTCTTTGGGAGGGACTGTGCCAGGCCGGGGCTTCTCCCGTGGGATCCCGATCCCAGCCTGCGGCAGTCCAGGGCTCGGGAGCCACAACAACCTCGGCACAGCTCCGAAGGCGCAGAGCAGCTGCTCCTGCTCCAATAACCCTTCCCAAACGCCTGATTTTCTGAGGAATTACAGCGGCTGGGACTGTTATTAGCCGGGCACGTGGCTCTCCAGGGCTTTCCTGGGAGCGAGGGAGGGAAAAGGGAGCGGGAGCGGCTCTGCAGGGCTCGAGGCCCCGGGGACGGGGCTGGATCCAGGCCGGCCGCAGGGATGCGGTACCAGCACAGCATCCTGGAAATCCGGGAAGAGGGGAGGCAAGGATCCTGCACATGATTTATTTATGGCTTTTCCTGGTCACAGCACAAATGAAGCAGCTGTGATTCCGTGAGCTCCGGGAAAAGCTGCACATCCAAGTTTTCCTGCTGCCTTCGGAGTGCAGCGTCAGGCAGGGGCACCTCATCCACTGCAGTTTAGCTCTGAATAATCCCGAGTTTCGCTCAGACCCTCGCAAATTATTTATTTTTCCTTCCACACTTGCCCTGGGCTGCAGGGAAGGAAAAGCCATGGATGGATTGATCCTGGCTGAGGTGGGCAGGGAATTATTGTCACGGGAAGCGTGGAAGGGCCCTCTGGCAGCTCTTTGCTTTCCATCAGAAACTTTGTTCTGCTTCAAAATAACAGTGGGGGTTCAGGGAGGGATGGAGGGAGGGAATGGGGGATTGGACACGGGAATCCTCACTTAGGAAAAGTGACAGTCGAAGTTCTGCTCCTTGAGAACTTCCCAAAATTGTCCTTCTAATGGAAAAGCTTGGAATTCCTGAAGATTCCTCCACAAAAGGAATACCTGAGCTGGGACCCTCCAGAAATGAACCCTGAGGGAGGCTGGGAGTGACCCCCTGTAGAGCTAGCAATTCCTTATTCCAGGAATGGGATTAGGGGTAACTCCTAAAAAACCCCAATGAAATCTCTCCTCTGGATCAGCCGGGCAATTATTCCTGCAGATGCCAACTGAGTCCCACCACCCTTCACAGGCTCCAGTGGGCTTTTTTGGGACCCCTTGGAGAGAGGACGGATGGAGCCACGGCAGAGCTTCACCCACAGCAATAAATACACCCGGGATATCCATGGAAGATCCACGGAATACCCATGAAATATCCATGGCTTGCCACAGGCAGCGCATCCCCAGATCCAGGCACGAGTTCCAGGGAAATGGGCATCTTTTCCAGGGCTGCCGGACTCCGGGAATGAGGATCCAGGGAGGATCCAGGGAGCAAACCCCCCTCGCCCGTGGCAGCCCCGGCGGAGCGCCCCGCGATCACCATGGCAACCGCGAGCCAATTACAGCAATTAACATTCCCGCGGAGCTGGCCCTCATCAGTCACAGCCGCTCCTTTTATTTCCTTATTTATCCCTCCGAGCTGGCTCCGGCGCTCCAGCCAACACCGAGCTCCGGGATGCTCCCAAATGGATGCAGGGATGTTCCCAAACGGGCACAGGGATGCTCCCAAATGGATGCAGGGATGTTCCCAAACGGGCACAGGGATGCTCCCAAATGGATGCAGGGATGCTCCCAAATGGGCACAGGGATGTTCCCAAACGGGCACAGGGATGCTCCCAAACACACAAAATCACAAATAAAAAATTAAGACAATTATTTCCAGGTATTTGTCCTGCCATATTTGGTGGTGGGATGGAGCCAGTGAGGTTCAGTGTCTGAGCCCATGTTCTGTCCCCAGAAATGAGTCAGAAATGGGGATAAAACAGGAAATACAGCCACCCGATAAAAATATCCTGTAAGAACCCTGGATGTAAACACAAAACCATGGCACGAACCAAAACGCTTTGAAACAAACCGCCAGAGCGAGCAGGGCTGGAATTCAGCCCCGATTCCCCCCCAGACGCCATTCCCAAGCCCCGGGAGCTCCTCCCGCCCTGCTCCGTGGTGTGAAGCCAAGCGAGGTCAGCGCGGCTGTGCTGCAGCCCCGAGCACGGGACGGGAGCGCGTGTAACGTGACACGGTGCAAATCCCACCCAGCCGGGATTCCTGCTCCTCCCGAACGCTTCCCAGAATCCCGGGGCTGCTCCAGGGACAGCCAGGCACCCCACAGCCTCACCCGGCTCAGGAGTCACCACAAAGATTTGATTCAGTATCAGTCTCTGCTGTTCTTCAGTTCCAGCATCCCTGTCCTGTCGCCATCACATTCCCAACATTCACCCTGGATAAGGCCAGGGGCTGTCCAGCTGTGGATCAGCATATCTGGAACTGGGCATCGCAGGTGGAATCCCTCCTTCAAACCTGACGGGTGCAGGAGGACGATCCCAACAAAGAGTTGGAATAATTAAAAGTTTACTTTTTAGGGAAACAAATAAAATATTCACAACTAAATTGTTTTAAGCTAATTAATAAATTAATTACATCCCTGCAGGGGCTCAGCACAGCCATGGAATCACCCCAAATGTCCCATCCTGCTGCAGGTGACACAGCTCATAAAACACAGGGAAACCAGCCCCAAATGGACAGGAAAAGGAGCAGGGCAGGAACCACCAAATCTCAGAATTATCTGGGTCAGAAGGACCTTAAATCCCATCCCACCCCTGCCATGGGCAGGGACACCTCCCACTGTCCCAGGCTGCTCCAAGCCCCAGTGTCCAGCCTGGCCTTGGGCACTGCCAGGGATCCAGGGGCAGCCCCAGCTGCTCTGGGCACCCTGTGCCAGGGCCTGCCCACCCTCCCAGCCAGGAATTCCTTGCTGGGAGGAGCCTGAGAAGTGTCCCTGTCCCAGCCCTGCTGTGTCCCAGCTGAGCTGCCCTGGCCTCTCCAGCTCCGAGCACGGAGCGGTGCCAGCAGAGCCCATGGAACACTGAATATTCTCGGCCTGGGAGCTGGGGCTGTGCGGGATGTGCAGCCCCCGTGGCTGTCGGGCTCCCTGGGATCTCTCCGGCTGCCACGTTCCCCCTGAGGGTGAGAACCTCCCTGTTCCAGCCTGGGAAGTCAGGCTGGGTTTTCACAGCAGCCCCAGCACAGGCTCCTCATTCCCAGGAGAGGAGGAAGGAAGCTGGAATCACAGACTGGTTTGGGTGGGAAGGGACCCCTGAGATCCTCTCATCGCAGCCCTCGCCAGGGCGGGGCAGGCAGTGGCGATGACAAATTCCGCATCCCCACAAAATCCCGCGTCTCTCCCTGCAGGGTGCAGGAGCTGGGAGCGCTTCCAGCTCCTTTTCCTCATCAATCCCAACCCCGACAGCCTCTCAGACAGGAGGTCAATGTCCAGCTAATGCACTCCAGCAGCAGCTGGGAGCAGGGAATGCTGATGGGAAGGCATTGCGGGAATTCCCAGATTTGCTCCTGCTAAATTCCAGTCTGACACCTCAAGAACAACCCTGCAATGTAAAACCCCATCTTCCGTTCCCTGTTTCCCAGCAAATTCCAGGTCCAAGCTCCCTGTCCACAGCCAGAGGATGGTTTGTGTACTTACTTAATTTAAATAAACCTTTCCTGCCAACTTATGTCAAGTTATTGAGCTTTATTTTAGTTTTATCTGAGCCTGTGACTGCAGAAGGGCCAAAACCGAGCAACAGCAGTGGTTTTACTCCAGCACCTCAGCTGCAGAGCTGGAAGTGAGGCCAGCTGCAGGTTTGGAGTTGTCATTTCAAGTTCAACCATGATTCAAGGAAAGATTACAGAGACAAAAAAAAAAACCCCAAAGCCCAAAAAGCCCAAACCAAAACCCCCCAAAACAAAATTTTAAAAGACTCCAAACCAACCAAACAAGAAAAAAAAAAAAACCAAACCAAAAAAATCCAGAACCAAAACTCAAGAAAAACAAAACCCAAGAAATGAAAGCTCCTATTTGTTTACCTTAATAAAAATGGGGAATTTTTTTATTACTTAGTTACCCTGCCATTTCTTTTAAGCAGTAAAAACTATTAGAAGTCATCCAACTCCCCGAAAGCTCCCGGGCCCAAGCAGGGCTCCAGGCAGCCAGGGACTCACAGCACTGCCCCTGCTCAGGGTCCAAACCTCTTACGTGCACTCAGCTCATGCTTTTAAGAGAAACTCTCCTAAACTTCCCTGAAGATAAAATTCAAATTACCCGCTTCCCCTCGGAGAGTGAATAACAGCAGGACACAGCCGCCACCAAACCCAGGAGCATCTCCAGAGCCACCCC
The DNA here is from genome assembly GCF_965178545.1 of Coloeus monedula. Lineage (NCBI taxonomy): Eukaryota > Metazoa > Chordata > Aves > Passeriformes > Corvidae > Coloeus > Coloeus monedula. Next base: position 39,607,825 of record NC_138787.1, read on the forward strand.
AGAGTTCCGAACCAACAGCTCTGGAGTCATTCCCATTCCACTTTCCGCCTTTAAACCCAGCTCAGGAAGGTGCTACTGAACACCAAGGACACAACTCCCAGCGAATTCCCTGCCTGGGAACGTCCAAAAGCTCGCCTGGGGAAGGTCAGGTCATTCCTGGCCCCGCACAGTACCTGCCATCCAGCGCCGGGACGAGCCCAGGACAGGGAGCGGTGTCTGGAGCAGCCGGGATCCCGGGTCTGGAGCGTTCCCGGAGCGCCGGGCAGCCCCGGGGGGCACAGCAGAGCCCCGGCCGGGCAACCCCAGGGCACAGCAGAGCCCCAGGGCACAGCAGAGCCCCGGCCGGGCAACCCCAGGGCACAGCAGAGCCCCAGGGCACAGCAGAGCCCCGGCCGGGCAACCCCAGGGCACAGCAGAGCCCCAGGGCACAGCAGAGCCCCACCTCAGGGATGGGCAGCGGCTGCTGCTGGGCTGGGGGCGCGGGGAGGCTCCAGCGGCAGCTGAGGAGCTGCCGGCACCCCGTGCTGGGATTTCCTCTCCCCTTCCTGGGGATCCTTTCGCTCCAGGGAGTTTTGGTTTGTAGGAGGAGCTGCCGGCACCCCGTGCTGGGATTTCCTCTCCCCTTCCTGGGGATCCTTTCGCTCCAGGGAGTTTTGGTTTGTAGGAGGAGCTGCCGGCACCCCGTGCTGGGATTTCCTCTCTCGTTCCCGGGGATTCCTTACAGGTGCGGGAAGTTTTAAGGTCCAGCCACAAAGTTCCTCCAATACAGACTCTCCTAAACTCATCTTAAAATGTTTGGTTTTTTTTTAAAATAGGGATAAGAACCACAGAATCCTAAAGTGGTTTGGTTTGGAAGGCTTGAAGCTCATCCCATCCCACCCCTGCCATGGGCTGGGACAACTCCCACTATCCCAGGCTGCTCCAAGCCCCATCCAGCCTGGCCTGGGACACTGCCAGGGATGGGAGCACCTAAGGAGCAGCATTTTTGGTTGGGTTTCTCCCAGCTACAGGCATGATGGACACTCCTGAGCTCCTGGGAATGTAGAAGTTGCTCCCAGATGCTGCCGGTTCATGCCACAGAGTCCCTTTGGTGGCAGCATCCTGGCCAGGATGCCCCAGGGACACCCCAGGGACTCCCCAGCACCCCCGGGGGTGTTTTTGGCCGCTGTGGGAGCATCATTTGAGCCCAGCACTGGCGAGGCAGCTGCTGAGTGCAGTCTGTGCCTGCACTGAGCCACGTCAGAGCAGATTAAACCAGCTCAGGGCTGCCTCAGACCCTTCCTAAGCAGCAGCCTTGCTACTCACAGCGATTTTCCCCAGCCCCAAAATAATTTGTGTGGAAAAGGTTGTAAAGCCCGGCCAGCCTGGAGTGAGTGAAATAAATGCCAGGGCTGCTCACGCAGCCCAACGTGTCTGCCCGTCTGGAAGCCTCACATCTCAGCAGATGATTTGATTATCTTGATTATCAGCATCTGCTTTGGTGCCCTGCACTATCAGAGAGGAGCCTTCAGTCTGAATCAGGGCTCCTGTCTGTTCCTCCTGACAGAGCTGTCAGGGCCGGGCTGTGAGGAGGAGGCTGCAGAGCAAAACCCAACTGCCTGGAGCTGCAGCATCCCAGAGCAGCGGGGAAGGAGCCAAAGCCTCGGGAACGGCGGCTCCAGGGGCTGCCCCGGGAGAGCTGCCTGGGAAGGGCCCTTCCTGCAGGGACAGGGATGGGACAGAGCTGCTGGAGCAAAGGAGGCTCAGGGGGGACCTTGTGGCTCTGCACAAGTCCCTGACAGGAGGGGGCAGCCGGGGGGGTCGGGCTCTGCTCGCAGGGAACAGGGACAGGAGGAGAGGGAACGGCCTCAGGCTGGGCCAGGGGAGGCTCAGGGTGGGCATCAGCAGGAATTTCCCCATGGAAAGGGTGGTAAAATGTTGGAATGTACAGCCCAGGGAGGTTTGGAGTGCCCATCCCTGGAGGGTTTGGAGTGCCCATCCCTGTCCAAGGAATTCCTGGAGGTGGCACTCAGTGCTCTGGGCTGGGGACAAGGTGGGCATCGGGCACAGCTTGGACTCGGTGTCCCTGGACATCCTTTCCAGCCTCAGTGATCCTGGGATTCTGGGGCTTTCCAACCATAGTGAGATGTCCAAAAAAATGTTCAGCCACCACAAGCACCTCTCGTGGCTCACCTGGACACGGTGGATGCCTTTGGACAGCAGCTCCAGGCTGGGAGTGTTCTGTGCCAGGAGCTCTCTCCACACGCCTGGATCCCTCCTGTGGGTGCATCCAAGCTGCTGCCCCCAGGGAATGCAGCGGGATGAGGGGTGCAGGGAAGAGCATCGGGAAATTCCAAATTCCGAACTCCCAGAGCTGAAGAGCCGCCGGTGCTGAAGGCAAATCTCTGGATGTTCTCCCAGGATAACACTGCCACGGAAGAACTTCTAACCCTTCTCCTTTTCCCTTTGTGGATTGGAATTGGAAGCAGGAGGTGCTTGCAAAACCTTCCTGCGAAATTAGTCTGACCCTAAAAAATGTGCTTTCCTTAAAAAACCAATTTATCCTTAAAAATGCATTTACCTGAAAAAAATACTTATCTTAAAAAAACAGTTTCCCTTAAAAAAATAGACTTAGCCTAAAACCAGAACTAAAAAAATGCACTCAAGCTAAAAAATGAACTTATCCTAAAAATTGAACTTACCCTAAAAAATACACGCCTCACCTAAAAAGTTACACCCACCCTAAAAATGCAACTTACCCTGAAAAAGTAACCTGCCCCAAAAATTAAACTTACCCTAAAAAATTAAACTTACCCTGAAAAATAGCCTAAAAAGTAAACTTGCCTAAAAATGAAGCTTGCCCTAAGAATACCCTAAAGAATGCACTCACCCTAAAAAGGTGGAGTCGAGTCCAAGCTTTTCCTGATGCCCACCTCGTCCCCAGCCCAGAGCACTGAGTGCCACCTCCAGGAATTCCTTGGACACCTCCAGGGATGGGCACTCCAAGCCTCCCTGGGCACTTCCAAGGCCTGAGCACCCTTTCCACGGGGAAATTCCTGCTGATGCCCACCCTGAGCCTCCCCTGGCCCAGAAGTTTCACCGCTTCCCTCCAAGTACAAAGGAAAGGAGTCGAGAGAACTCCACCTTTTCCAGAAAAGCTGGATGAGACATGCTTGGAGTGCCTGAAACACTCCCTGTTAGCCTTTTCCAATAGAATTCCTGGTGCTCCACCGGGAATCTGTTTAGATCCTGCTCCTCCAGGATCATTCCAATGATATTGATATTTCTGGCATTGATAACAGAGTCAACTTTTCATAATAATAATAATAATAATAACTGCACCACAATTACAACAATACTAATTAACTGAAGGCTTCCCACAGATGTTTTCTCCTCATTCCAACTCCTGTTTTCCTCCTGCTCCTCTCCCCAGCTGGATGCAGGATCCATGGAAGTGCCCACCTGGAGAAATCCCCTCCTCCATCCCTTCCCCTCAGTGCAGCACTCTCAGTATCCCGAATTCTGGAGCCCTGTCCTATGGAAGTGCTGTAGGAAAAACGGATCCAAGGCCTGTCCAGCTCTCCAGAGCCAGAGAGGTGCTGGCTGTGCCAGCGGCACTTACAGGATTCCATGGATGCTCCATGGACACAGCCCTTCAAGGAACAGTAATTCCTGCTCCAGCTGTTCCAGGGACAGAAAAAACAACTTTCTCCTAAGCCCAACAACGCACAAACAAATTTGGGAGGCTCCTAGACCTTCCCAGTATCCTGATTTCCCCAGCTAATCGGCTCCAGGGCAGGAGATCCCTTCCTGAAGGAATTCCCGGTGCCTTTCCCGGCTGCAGAAGCCCCGAGCCGGCTTTTTGGGACCGGTGGGTGCCGGCCCCGTCCCGCCCCGCTGCGCGTTCCGGCAGCACTAGGTGGTGTTGCAGAGTAGTTCTGTGGGAAATTGGGGAAAAGGCAGGAATTTGGTGCTGTTTCACCTCTTCCCAAGGCTCCAAAAGTTCGTTCCAAACGTGCTGCAGGTGGCAGGGATGTTCGGGATCAGTTTTCCAGCCGCCCTCTCCATGGGAGGAGGTGGTTCCCGAGCATCCCTCCGCTCCCCACACACCTGGATATCCAGGTAGGAGTTAAATATCCCTGGACATCAGGAATTCCAGCTGCCTCTCCAGGAAATTGTATTTTCTATGGCCTCAGAAGGGTTTGGATCAGGTATTTTCCCCATCCAGTGTTGAAAAAATCCAGGGACAATTCCTTTTACTCCAGAATGTTCCTATATCTCTAAATTTCAGTTTATTTTCTCAGTGGATGGATCAAAAATTAGATGCAATTTCCAGTCCTGGATTATCCCAGTCAGAACTCAACCCCCTGAAAGAAAGACAGGAAATTTTAAATCAAGTTTTTTGGTTCAACATCAAAATACTCCAAACATCCAACTATTTCAAACAAAAAAATCTTTCAAATCAAACCGTAATTCAAGCGTCAAAATATTTCAAACATCCAAACATTTCAAAACAATTCAGCTATTCTGGAAGCTGAAAACACTGCCAGCTTCCGGGGAAATTTGTTTGGATGCATCCAGAGGGAATATAAACAGACAGGGAAAGGTTGTGGCTATCCCAGATCCCAGCTCCTGCTCCTCCTCCCTGCACTCAGAGGCCACACAGACCCAACGAGGCCAAGAATTCCAAGGCCAAGGGTTGTTCAACATTGGAATGGCTGCCCAGGGGGGTTTGGAGTGCCCAGCCCTGGAGTGTCCAAGGAATTCCTGCATGTGGCCCTCAGTGCTCTGGGCTGGGGACAAGGTGGGCATCGGGCACAGCTTGGATTTGATGATCCCAGAGGGTTTTCCAGCCTCAGGGATCCTGGGATTCTGTGCCCGAGCCCAGATCCAACGCTCCTGGTGTAAAACCCCCCTCTGATCCCCGATATTCCCATCCCCGTTTTCCCACAGCTCTGCCCCTGTCCCCCCTCCCACGCCGGACAGTCCCGGCTATCCCAGGAATTCACCCCCTGTGCCAAAGGGCTGCTCCTGCCACCCCCACCCCGTGTGCCAGAGGCTCTCCTGCATTTTTCATTATTCCAGGCCCGGAACGAGCCGGGAAGCCCTTAATGAGACATTTCCCCAGCCTCTGGATTTTACACTTCCCGATGCCGTAATGAGGCCGAGCTGGAACGAAGCCGCCCCAGCGCTTCCCAGCGCTTCCCGCTCCCACTCCCAGCCCTGCCCTTGGGGTTTTTCCCTGCTGGAGGTTGGGAATTTATCACTGCTATCAATAACCCCGTGTCACAGGCAACTCTCTGCCACGCTGCTTTTTTTTTGTTGGAAAGAATTCCTGCCCGTTTTTCTTCAGGAATATTGGGGGATGACTGCAGTCTGATGAATCCAGCAGCAATTCCTCCTTCACTCCCAGCCCCTCCTGCGGATGTTTCCCACTCCGGAGTCGCTCAAACCTGTAGCAGAGAGATTCCAAACATATTCCAGCCTCTTCCCAGGGAGATTTTCCAGCCTGGCCCCGCTTCCCACAGAACCCAGCACAGGAAGTTTTGTGCCTTCAGCCGTCCAGTGATGCCCTAATTCAGGAGAAGCGAGATTTATGGGAAGGTGCAGCTCATCAGGCTGATTTGGGCAGCTGAGGGGCACAAGGTGCTGGGTTCCTTTGAATCCTGGGAGCTGATGGGACTGGTGGGAATTGGCTTTCCTTTGACCATTTTAATGGGATTTAATGGCACAGCCCTGAGGAAGGGCCGAGGATTTCCACGGATCCAGAGATTTCCCTTCCAGGAAAAAAGGAATCCAGAGATTTCCCTTCCCCCAGCTGTGTTTCCCTCCCGGTGAGAAATGATGCTGAGGACTCATGGCTGGCTCTGAATCCTCCTCAAAGTGGCCGAATTTTTCAAAACGTGCCCCAAATCCTCTTTTTTCAGCCCATTTTCCTGCTGTGTTTTTGTTTGGGACAGCTGAGTTTGCTGTGTGAAGCGCGGGGCCGTGGAGAACTCTGTGTGTGCCCTGCAAACCTCAGTGATTTATTCTGGATTTCAAAAGCTCTGCTCAATTATCTGCAGCCCTCCTGAACTTTCAGCACATTTTTAGGGTATCCCAGCCATTCTTGAGGACTCTTTTCCCTCACAGATGATTCATTTCTGTGGCTGAGACCCAAAATCTGGATCCTGTGTGTGGCAAACCAGAGGCACCGTGAGGATGAAAATCCTTTTTTTCCTCGCAGTGTTCCCACTGTGGTGAGCACAGGAGCAAAACCTTCCCTCTGCCCTAATTCCAACACAAATGGGAGCTGCTTCCCCATTAAAGGGAACGTCCCACAGGCCCCACACCCCTCAAACCCCCAGGAGAGCATAAGGAAGGATTTACAACCACTGGCGTCTGTGTATTAAAAAAAATCTGATTTTACAGGAAATAGGAGAATAGGAAATAGGAAAATGTCTGATTCTCTAGGAAAACCAGGGAGATTTTAGCATTTAACCATTTTTGTTCCCACATTCCTGCTGCACAGCACTATTCCTACTAAACTTATCCTTTATTTGAAAATCCTTAGGAGAAAACCACTTTTTTTAGAAGGGAAGAGATGTCTGATTAACAGCATTAAACTCCTCTAACATCCCATTTCTTTTCCACCCTCCTGCTGTTCAGGAATGTTTCCCAGCCTCCTGTCCCCATCTCCTGATGAAACCCCCCTGAGTCTCCCTTTCTTTCCCCAATCATCTGCTACAAATCTCAGACTTTTTTAAGTCCTCGCTTTTCCCTGTGGGAATCCTACCTAAGGCCGGTGCAGCCTCTGGATCCTCCCTTTCCCGGTGTAATCCCATCCATCCATGAAGTTCATCCCTTTAACCCCATCCCTGCATCCAGGGGAGGAGTGGGAGGGGTTTGGGAGGAGCTGCTGATCCCTGGCACCGGGCAGGATCCCAGGGGAGACCAAAGCAGCTCCTGGGAATTAATTCCATCGAGGATATTGCTCGGCCGAGTGGGAACTGTAGGGATGGAGAAGGGAAGAAGGGAAGGGTAACCCCGGCTGTAAAAAGGGAGCAAATTGCCCAGGCAGTTTGTCCCAGGAGTGGGATGTCCAGGAAACTCTGAGTCAGGAACGATGGAAAATCTCATTCCCATCCAAAGGGAACCGCTGGGTGATGGAGGAACCGACTGTTCAAAGCTGCTGGGAGGCACCGAGCACCTGCCGGGGCAGGAGGAAAAGAAAAGAAAAGAAAAGAAAAGAAAAGAAAAGAAAAGAAAAGAAAAGAAAAGAAAAGAAAAGAAAAGAAAAGAAAAGAAAAGAAAAGAAAAGAAAAGAAAAGAAAAGAAAAGAAAAGAAAAGAAAAGAAAAGAAAAGAAAAGAAAAGAAAAGAAAAGAAAAGAAAAGAAAAGAAAAGAAAAGAAAAGAAAAGAAAAGCACACAAAAACCACAAAACAAGAAAAACCCCAAACAATAAAAATCCCCAAACCAAAAGTAAACAAACGAACAAAACCCCAACCAAACCAACAAATTCCCCCCCAAAATGCCCAAACCAATGAAGAAATTACCCCCCCCCTCCCCCCCCCCCCAAAGAGGACAGGCCGTGCAGAATCCCGGGAAAACAGAGTGGTTGGGATTAAAGGCACCTCTGGAGATCATCCACCCCAAGCTGGATCACCTGGAGCACAGGATCCCACATGGGCTGGATATCTCTGGAGAAGGAGACTCCAAACAACTGGAAAACCTTCTCCAGTTACATCACCAGGATTCCAAGGTTGTTCCATCCTCAGCCCTCACGAGACAATTCCGTGGGCTGGATCTGTCAGGAAGCCGGCCTTGGAGAACCATGGCATGGTCTGGGGTGGAAGGGACCTTCAGGGATCACAGGACCTGACTTGGGCCAAACTCTGCTGCCCTGGGGGTGCCGGAAGAGTTCAAGTCCTCTGGATGGACAAGGCCGCCTTGGGAACGTCCCAGGTCACCTCTGGGGAAGGCCAGGCATTGTCACCCTCAGGTGTCACCTAGAAAGTGACACCATTTTCTAAATACTGACCCTTCTTTGTCACCTCCCCCAATGGGTTTTCCTGTTTGCTCATCATCCATTTACCACAGAGTGTGGCTGTATTCCCATCCCATCCCATCCCATCCCATCCCATCCCATCCCATCCCATCCCATCCCCATCCATCCCATCCCATCCCCATCCCATCCCATCCCATCCCATCCCATCCCATCCCATCCCATCCCATCCCATCCCATCCCATCCCATCCCATCCCCATCCCATCCCATCCCATCCCATCCCATCCCATCCCATCCCATCCCATCCCATCCCATCCCATCCCCATCCCATCCCATCCCATCCCATCCCATCCCATCCCTCCTGCTGCAGACAGGGAAGAGCTTTGGGAGCCAGTTTGGGATATCCCCCACTCCAGGGAATTCCAGCTCCAAATCCCGGCACGCCCGGAGATCCCAGCACCCCTGAGGCTGTGCTGGTACAAACACCCCCATCGGCTGCACCCAGGTATTCAGGAGCCCTGCTCCTGTTTGTTCGGGTGTCGTATCCCAGTAATTCCGGTCACCCACTCCAGTGACACGGTGACCCCGGCCCAGGGCTGGAGGATCATCTCCTCCCGTCTCAGCCCCTCATCTCCAATTGTCAACACGCTCCCAGCTCGGCCGCTGCCGCCGGAATTGACATTGGAATCCGCAGCAGTATTTGTCTTAGTCCAATATTTGTCTCATTCCCGCTCCTTCCCGGCAGTGTTTGCCTTATTCCCGAGTGGATTCGCTTTCGTGTTTGTCAGGCGCCTTCCCGTTCCCAAAGCCTCGCCCGCCCCGGCTCCTTCTCCCCGCGTCTGTAAATGCCGGAGCGGCGCTCGCATGCGGGATGTGCGGGATGGAATAACGAGGGAAGGGCCGGCACAGGCAATTCCGAGCGGCCGAGCTCCAGCGCTGCCTCCTCCAGCAGCACCCGCGGACAATTCCCTCCCCAAATCCAAAGGGAAAAGGGCTGAGAGACTTTGGGAGTTGTTTGGCAGCAATGAACACCATTCCCAATCCCAGGGATGGAGCAGGACTGGCTCAGCTGGCCCTGGGTTGTCTTCTCCATCCTGAGCTGGAGCAATTCCACCGAGGAAAGGACAAACAGCAACCAAAACTCGGGATCCGGGTGGGATCTGGAGATCATTGGGCAAGGAAGGGGGAAGGAGGAGGAAAAGGGGAAGGAGGGAAAGGTGGAAAGGAGCAGTGGAAAAGGGAAAGAGAGAGGAGGACTCAGGAAAGGAAAGAAGGGGGGAAAGGAGGGGAAAGGAGGGGGAAAGGAAGGGGAAAGGAATGGGGAAGGAAGGGGAAAAGAAGGGCAAAAGAGGGGAAAGGAGGCAGAAAGGAGGGGAAAAAGGAGGGAAAGAAGGGGAAAAGGAGGGGAAAAGGAGCGGGAAAGAAGGGGGAAAGGGGGGGAAGAAAAGAAGGGGGAAAGAAGGAGGGGAAATCTTGGTGACTGGCTGTATTATTATTATTATTATTATTATTATTATTATTATTATTGCAATTATTATTTCAGGGTTCTGGGATGGCTTCAAGAGAAAGGACATTCCCTTGGCTAAAAGAGTTACAGAGTGAGGAGAAGAAGAAGAGAGAAAATGAGGGACTGGAGAATAGGAGAAAGGTGTGAGCAGCAGGAGGAGTGAGATCAGCCCGTGACTATCACAAAAACACACAAAAATTTACCAGGGCCCCAAATTTGAGGTAAGTACAGACCACACAGAGCCCTGGCTGAGGGGAAAGCATTGGAAAAAGGGGAATTGAGAGGGGAATAAAGCTCTTGCAAGAATCCAGGCTGCTTCAATACCCACAAATAGCAGGTTTAATCCCTGCTTTACCACAGCCTGGTATTACTGCTCCTGCTCAGGGGTTTTTGGGGTCTCACACGACCTGAGATTGTCCCAGAGGGACCCAGCCACGCCCCTGGCACACCTCAGGCACCATCACTGGTGTGGGAGACACTTCTCCACATGGCCAGGCTGGGATCACCCAGCCCTGGGATCGCCTGGGATCTGCCAGGACTCCTGGTGTTCCTCCAGGAGCTCCCACCTGAGCCCTGAATACCAGAGAGGATTTCCCCATAGCCTCCTTCCAGCCGGTCTCACCAATTTTCCTGTTGCTGATGTGAACTGGATGGAGAGGGAATCCCAACCCCCTGCCAGGAGTTGTGGAGAGGGGGCAGGTCCCTCCTGAGCCTCTTTTCCCGGGCTGAGCCCCTTTCCAGCCCCCTCAGCAAGGTGGGGGAACAGTGTGGGGACACTGGGGTTTCTGTCACTATGGGCACAAAGCAGGGCCTGCCCTGACCTGGGGCTTCCTCTCTTCAACCTGGATGGGTTTTTCCTGCAGCTTTTTGGGTTCTTGAGCCCAAAGGCTTCAGTAATAAGGAAATATTAATGTTATTAACCAGGATTTCCCCCTTTGGGTGTTGTTTAACACCTTTTTCTCTCGCTTTCCCCTCCTCTCATCTCTCTCACTACAAATCATGGCTTGCCTTTCATGCCGAGGGCCAGCCTGGAACGTGGCAGGGAGAATTCACAGGCAGAAATGACAGAAAGCTTCTCCTTGGATATCTGAAATACTCTGATATTGCCAGGCTGGAAGTTCTTTTAGGAGTTTTGCTTTAAATAAAAAAATAAATAAAAAACCTTAAAAATCAGCAGTGACCTTAAAGCAAGGAAACTGTGCCCATCGTTCCCTCTCCTGCTACGGAGGAGCAGCCCTGGCAGCACGGAGCCCAGGACGTCAGGAATTCACAGGCACCAGCATTTCCAGAAGCCTTCTTGGACAAGGTTTCTGTTTAATTGGCTTAAAAAGCCACTCTTCTCCCACACAGGCTCCTGCAGAGCCATCTGTGCCGGGAATTGGCAATCTGGAGGAAGAGTCTGTGAAGGAATTCGCCTGCCTGGCACTGCTGGATGATGGGGGAGCAGAATTCCAGAGGTTGTGCCGAGCCAGGGCCCAGCCGGGAGAGCGAGGCCTCCAAAGGGCACTCGGAATTCCAGCTGTACTGGAAAAGGCCTGGGAAGGGATGTGGGGAAGGACAGAGAGGAAACGCCCGGGGATGGAGGAGTTGGGCCCTTTTAGGGTGATTGTGATGAGGAAGTGAAAATTTGTGCTCTGCAGTTCCTGGTTTTCTTCGGAGCGAAGGAACTTGGGAAGAACCATGGACATGGAATTAAGGGTCCAATGGGGAGAGGAGCAGAGCCCCTGAGAAGCCAACGACTGCTTGGTTTCCAAACATTCCCAGATCCAAACCTCTGACAAGCATCCCCAGCGTGTGGAGATGGAGCTCCTGCTCCAGCACACCCAGTCTGCTTCCTGAACTGGAGGGAAAAGCCAAAGGCTGGAAAAAACCATGGAAAGGAGGGTCCCAGGGGTTTGCCAAGCCCGGGAGCAGAGCACCAGGAGCTGCCAGCAGGAACATGGGGGACTCACCTGGACAGGAGAAGGCTCCAGGGAGAGCTCCGAGCCCCTGGCAGGGCCTGAAGGGGCTCCAGGAGAGCTGCAGAGGGACTGGGGCCAAGGCCTGGAGGGACAGGACACAGGGAATGGCTTCCCAGTGCCAGAGGGCAGGGCTGGATGGGAGATTGGGAAGGAATTGTTCCCTGGGAGGATGGGGAGGGGCTGGGCTGGAATTCCCAGAGCAGCTGTGGCTGCCCCTGGATCCCTGGCAGTGCCCAAGGCCAGGCTGGACATTGGGGCTGGGAGCAGCCTGGGGCAGTGGGAGGTGTCCCTGCCATGGCAGGGGTGGCACCGGATGGGCTTTCAGCTCCCTTCCAACCCAACCCATTCCAGCATTCCATGATTTCCAAGACAGACAGATGTGCTTTCCATACTTTTCAGTGCCAAATCTCCACCCCCCAAAGCTGCCGTGAGCCGTGGCTGAGGTTTGCCGGCTCTGTGGGTCCCAGGGTGCCATGGCAGGGTGCACCCCTGCCCCTTTCCCAAGCCGTGTTCCCATTCCATGCCCCCGTGGTGCTGCCCCGGCCCAAGGCAGGGCAAGCACCAGAGCCCTGCTCTCCAGCCCCACCTCTCCTGGACACTACAGGGGTAATCAAGGGATAATCAAGGGATAACTCAGTGGTGTTCTCTCAGCCAGTCCATCCCGAGCAGGTTTGGAGCTCTCTGCTCTCCCTAATCAGGATTCAGGGCAGAATTCATCCTGAATCCCCGCTCCCGAGGCACCCCCTTCCCGTCCCTGCAAGCAAGGGGCTCCAGAAGAGCAGCCCAGCTTCAAATCCGAGAACCCACAGCGTTTCTCATCCTCAGGAAAAGGCTTTTCCGTGGTAGCAACAATTTCCAAGGATATTCCCCTCGGGGAGCCATCCTTGCAGCAATATAAATTACTCCAGAGGGGGAATCAGCCCCGGCAATTAAACCTTTTAGAGCAGGTGAGCACCTCCTCCATATGAAATCCTGGAGGGAAAAGGGCCTCTGGCAGCCCCAGGCACGCAGGGTGCTCCAGTGCCACTAAACACACACAGCCATAATCACAGGAGCTGCCTCATTTCCCCGGGATCTTCCCAGGATCCATCATCTCCCCGTTGATTTGGGACCGGGGACTGCGCTGCCCCCCTTCCCTAACGGGGCTTTAAGCAGGGTTTAACCTCACAAAGGGGATTTGCTCCTGAAGATTTTGTCAGTCAAACCATGCTGGGCATGTGGATCCGGCCCCTTCGGCATTCCCGCTTCTCCCACCTCCCTTTTAGCTTTCCAGGGGATTCCATGGCAGTGTGATCCCTGATGGAGCTAAGGGAGCAGGGTTCAAGCTAGGAAATGGTATCTTGAAGTTTCTTCAACCTCATTGACCTGGTTCAGCCTGATTTGGGAATAGAGAAAGGGAAAAAAGGGATTGGAGGTGGGAAATAAATGGGAAATGAGGGAATTTGGAAAAATACATCAGCAAAAGCAGCCAGGGAAGAGTGGGAGGAGCACAGGGAGTGGAGCACAGAGACTGCACCCAATGGCCATAAGGGTGCTGAGGGGGAATTGGCCCCACAGTGGGGCTGAACAAAGAATCCCAGGATCCCTGAGGCTGGAAAAGCCCTCCCAGCCCATGGAGTCCCAGCTGTGCCCGATGCCCACCTTGTCCCCAGCCCAGAGCACTCAGTGCCACCTCCAGGAATTCCCTGGACACCTCCAGGGATGGGCACTCCAAGGCTCCCTGGGCACTTCCAAGGCCTGAGCACCCTTTCCATGGGGAAATTCCTGCTGCTGTCCACCCTGAGCCTCCCCTGGCCCAGCCTGAGGCCGTTCCCTCTCCTCCTGTCCCTGTTCCCTGCCAGCAGAGCCCGACCCCCCCGGCTGCCCCCTCCTGTCAGGGACTTGTGCAGAGCCACAAGGGCCCCCCTGAGCTCCTTTGCTCCAGCCTGAGCCCCTTTCCAGCTCCCTCAGGAATTCTCCAGCCCCTTCCCAGCTCCCTCAGGAACTCTCCAGCCCCTTCCCAGCTCCCTCAGCCACTCCTGCTGTGCTTTAATCCCCACTGACCATCCCAGGGATGCCTGGCAGTGTCCTGGATCAGCACCCCAGGCTGAGCACCCCCCTTGAACACACCCCATGACCCACAGGGAGCAAACCCCAAGCCCTCGTGTCCCCTGGAGCTGGTGGCAGCTGCTCCTAAATCAGGGCAGGTCACCCAGACCCTGCTCTGACGGTGGCACCCCAGGACAGCTGAGCTGTGTTTTCCTCCCGTGCCACATTTTTGCAAAATCCCAAATAGGAGATAAATAAAGGTCCTGTTGCTGGCAGGATCAGCCCGTGGATGAGCACAGGTTGAAGTGCCCGAGTTCTGAGGAGATAACAATTACCAGCAAGTCATTACTTACAAACAGGATAATTTTTCAAGCAAGCCTGGATGAATCTGCACATTCCCAGCCGGCAAATAGCTTTGAAAATCCTCTGAGGTGGAAAAAACCATTGTGAATCCTGAGCATATGCTTTGCTCTGAGTGTATTTTAAAAAATGTTTGTTTAGGCCGATAAGCTGAAGAGTGAACCGGGGCTCTGAGTGTGGCTGCAGCGGCGCTGAGATGTTTAGCCCGTGGCTAAACAGGATTTTCCTGTTCACAGTTATGATTTCGTGTTTGGCCATAATAAAAAGCCTTGATGAAAAATATAGATGTTCCCAGCGTGAGCACTGTCACATCATTGGTTTATAAATAAACATGGCTCGGTTCAAAAAACCTCCTTAAGCACAGTGACCTGCCCGTGCAACGCCTCCCACAGCCAGCCCTGTGCTCCCAAGGGATGCTGCAACTGCTCCAGGGAATTCCAAGGTTCCCTGCCCGCAGCAGGGGCTTGGAACTGCAGGGTCTTTATGGTCCCTGCAGCCCCAAACCGCTCTGGGATTCTGCTGTGGAGGGGAACAGCTTTTCTTCCCAAAGCTCGGGAAGAAGTGCTGGAAATAAAACTTGGACTTTTGGGAACAACAAAACACCAGGGATGGTGGAGCTGTCCCAGACTCCGCAGCCTTTGATGTGGCCCCATAGAAATAAAAAATGGGGCTTATAAAAACCAGGGGGAGTGACTTTTAACATGGGCAGAGAGTGACTTTGGACAAGGGGGAATGGTTTTGAGCTGAAAGAGGGCAGGGATGGATGGGATATTGGGAAGGAATTCCTGGCTCTGTGAGGGTGGGCAGGCCCTGGCACAGGGTGCCCATAGAAGCTGTGGCTGCCCCTGGATCCCTGGCAGTGCCCAAGGCCAGGCTGGACATTGGGGCTGGAGCAGCCTGGGACAGTGGGAGGTGTTCCTGCCATGGCAGGGCTGGGATGGGATTGAAGGTCCCTCCCACCCCAAACCGCTCTGCAGTCCCTGTGCCAGGGGTTTTGTTGCTCTGCCTCCACAGCCCAAGGAACACAGCACAGCATTCCCACCCCTCCGGAGGCACCTGGATGGGACATCACAGCTTTTCCTTGCAGCCCTTCCTTCCATCTCCCACAGCTGCCTTTGCCCAGCTCTCTCCTGGCAACACAACCCCGACAGGGCTAATTCCCAGATTTCCCACTTCCAAGCCCAAATCCCACCTTCCAACCTCTTTCCCCTCCTCCTTCAGGGTGGCTGCTCTTTGCTTGTCACTTCTTTTGCTGGGAAATGTCATTTGTTTACCTTTCCCCCCCCCCCCCAGTGCTGTGAAATGATGGCTCCAGCACCAAGGAGCTGGCAAATGACAACCTAATGGCCAAGCTGAGTGTGCTCGAACAGTAAAAGAAAGAAATCCCTAATCAAAGTCTCTCAAATTATATGGAATACTGACAGCTTTTTACGCTGTTTTAATTAAGTACACTGTAATTTAAACCACTGAACCATAACAACCCAACGTTTAGTGTTATATCCCTGGGAGAACTTTAAAAATATGCATAATTCTGCCTGCAAGGTAATTGAGGGATATTTTTGGGGTGGTGGGGGTAATTAAAGGTTATACAGGAGAGTAATAGGAATTTTACTTGGGTACTGATGGTGTCAGCAACTGTGCTAAAACCTCCTCAGGAAAGTGATTCGTGTGCCTGGCCGAGGCTCCTCCGGCGTTTTTAGCGGCTCGGGAAGGGCTCTGTCAGCCCCTGGATCCCGGGGAGCTGCTGAGGGGCACTTTTCCTGCCACAGCCACCTCTCCCTGGCCCCCACAGCAGAGTGAGCAGGGGAAGGAACTGATTTCTCCCCACGGGCAGGAAAGGGATGGCTCTGTCCTGGCTCATCCCTGGGACATGGAGGGAGGGACGGCGGGGTTGGGCTGGTGAGGATGGGTGAGGGGAGGAAATCAGCCCCCGGTTGTCCCAAAGCACAGAAGGGTGTCCCAAGCACTGGTAGGGTGTGCCGAGGGATTCCAGACCCACACGGGGATCCTGCCTGGGTGCAGAGAAACCAGCCCAGCCCTGCTCCCTCTGGGGAGGACGGCTATGGTGTTCAGAGGCTGTGCCATGAGGTGCCGCCCAGTGCACCCTCTGAGGGGCAATATTTGCCACACAAGGTGGCAGGAAAGGCGCTGGCAGCCCCCAAAGCTGCCGGGCTGCAGAGCTGCAGCTGCCACGGGATGTACAGGGAGATTCAATGTGAAAAGTGGAAGATAATGTGCTCACACACTAATGGGCACTGAACTAGACACAGGCTCATTTTTCACATCATGTCATCTCTAAGGTTTGAATAAAAAGTAATGGCGAGAATGAGCCTGGATCTATCTCAGACATTATCATTTGCCTCCTCAGTTTTATTTGTGTTGACTTGTACAGTCTCAGGAGCTGACAGTGTGCGGGCCCCCGGATCAGTGTGAGTGATAATACACAGCACATTACACTGCTGGTGACAGCTCCTGTTCCCCGCGCTGGCATCTGAGCGCCGCGCATCTCCCTCCGTCAGCTCAAATGCTGCCAGCTGACAGCAGACAGGAGCTCACCGAGGGGACATCACAAACCCTGTCTGTTATCATTTCAGCAGATAAACTGGAGTTTCCAGGGTATCTTGTTCGGGAAATTAGTGTCAGTCAAACTTTGGGGGATTTTTTTTCCCTCTCTTTTCTTTCCCGCTCCTTTTTTATTTTTTCTTTCAGAAGATAAATAGCTCCGGCACAGGGGCTCTGTTTGTGCTGCTGCACAATCAAAGGCTCATTTGAAATTGTGGGGGGGGAGAAAAAAAAAAAAATCACCATTTTAAAAATAATAATCCTCTTCTTGTGGCGAGGATAAAGGCAGCGTTTCAGCCTTCATCTGAGCATGACTAAACAGCCCCGTGGCTCGCAGCACTTTCAACACAGCAATACAATAATTTTTTACATCAGATCAGTAATTTTTCCTCTCAAAACATCTTAGATTTCCTCACCAGCCAACAGCCTGAATCCGAAAAGTTGCTGAAGCCATCGCATTCAGCTATGAATCCCTATAACCTGAGACTTCTCAGCTGAACCCTGCACGCTCGGCCCCACAGGCACAATGCTTAATTAAGTGTAATATCCTTATTTAAGGCAGGCAGGCTCTGTAAGCCTGGTAAGTGTTCCAGAAATTATTTTCAGAGATTTCTTAGCTACAGGAATGTATAGGGGAGGAAAAAAATATTACCAAGATAATCTACAGTCTCCAGAGGATCCCTACCTTCCAGAGATATGCAAAAAGCCCCAATTCTTTTGTTTAACCTGGGAGATAATTCGAAACCTGCAGCTAATGAATCCCAGGAGGTGCAAGGGGGTTTGGATTAAGCTCCAATTTGCTAATCCTGCTGCTGGAGGTGGGGGAGGATCCTGGCAGCCCATCCATTCCCCCTGGGCTGGAGCACATGTGGAGCTGCTGCTGCTGCTGGGGGTGTCCTCCCCGGCCCCTCGGGATGGGACAGCAGCAGGGCAGCCCCCAGTCCCATCCCAGTCCCATCCCAGTCCCATCCCAGTCCCATCCCAGTCCCATCCCAGTCCCGTCCCAGTCCCATCCCAGTCCCGGGGATGGATGTGGGGAGGCTCCCACCCGGCTGGCACCTCACAGCACTGAAGCTTTAAAGCTGCTGCTCTTCCCCAAACCCAGGGAGCTGCTTTTCTTACACTTCCCAAAATACAGCTCTCAGAATCATGAATATTTCCAAGCTCTTGGACCATCACCTGCCAGTCGTGGTAGCTGTTTCCCCTGGAATTCCAGCTGCTCCTTCTGTAATGGACGTGCCTCAGTTGGCTGAAGCTCCCGGGAGGGTTTAACCCCAAGGGTCCTGTTCAGACCCTGTGCCTGCTTTGAATTCCCTCTGCTCCCTGTGTGAGAAGATGCCACAAGCCATGAAAAATGGGAAAAACCCCCAATGTTCTCCCCTGGCTCTGCTTTAGTGGGATTTCTCCTTCAAAGTGTTTCCCAGGCAGGTCCCTCACCCCACGCTCCTGTTCAAGTGTTCTGTGTGTTTTATAAGGAATGGGAATTAAATCCATAACAAAAGGAAGCCCATCGAGGACAGGTGGAGGAACGGGAGCAGTGGGAAGCCTGGGATGCAGCTCTTTGCCAACGGGAGCAGTGGGAACGCTCCTCACAGAGCGCAAGAAGCAAACCAGGATGAATCCTGGACCCCATACCAAAGATTCTGCTGGAACAGAATCCTGCTGGTTTGGGGGATTTCTGCTCAATCTCGGAATCGTGGTGTTGTTAATTCTTTGGGAAAACAAACAATCGTACAAATATTGGGGTGAGCTGATTGTGGCCTTCCAGGACCTGAAGGAGCCAACAAAAAACATGGAAAGAGACTATTTACAAGGGATGGAGGGACAGGACACAGGGAATGGCTTCCCAGTGCCAGAGGGTAGGGCTGGATGGGATATTGGGCAGGAATTGTTCCCTGGGAGGGTGGGGAGGGGCTGGGCTGGAATTGCCAGAGCAGCTGTGGCTGCCCCTGGATCCCTGGCAGTGCCCAAGGCCAGGCTGGACATTGGGGCTTGGAACAGCCGGGGACAGTGGGAGGTGTCCCTGCCCATGGCAGGGGTGGCACTGGATGAGCTTTAAGGTCCCATCCAGCCCAACCCATTCCAGGATTCCATGACTGTGACGTGTTTGGAGGAGCTGTCAGGATCTGTGCCCACACAGGGACACCCTGACAGAGAGGACAACGACATAAAATCCAAATAACTCAGGACCACCTGCTCTGCCTGTTGGTCTCCCTCGCTCAGCTCCTTAACCCATCCTGCCTCTGGCTCCTCTGTTCCAGTCGCCCAGACAAAGAGGGAGAAGCCCCAAACAATCCAGAGTGGGATTCCACGAGTCCCTGTCCCTGGGGGAAGCTCTGCTGCTATTTAGCTGATTGCAATTTCTCATCACAGCAATTCTCCCCATCATCATTATCAGTACAGCAATCAAACACAAACAGGAGCTGCGGCTAAATGAGCCAGGGCCGGGTAATGAAATAATTGCTGTGCTCGGCAGCCCAGGGACACTCCCAGCCCCCAGACCCCGCCCTGCTGCCGCCGTGCCAGGGACACCGAGCTTCCCGTGTTTGGCACCGTCCTGGACACACGGCAGCGTCCGTCCTGCCTTGCCCAGGGCAGCGGGGACATCGCAGCTTATCTCGCAGGGAATTTCCTTTGGAGTTTTCAGTTTGGAAACATGTACCAGCCAGAATCTCTAAATAATAATAAATAATAATAATAAATAATAATAATAATAATAATAATGATAATGATAATAATAACAACTATTATTGTTGTTGTTGTTGTTATTTACTGTTATTCTCTGCCTCACCTGAGCAGGGATTTCCCTTCCCCCGGAGGGCACAGCTCTCCCTGACAGAACCAAGCGATGGCTCCTCAAAGCCTCCTTAACCACAGAGAGCGAGCAGAGAGGGATCCTCTGGGGAAGGAGCGACCTGAGAGCGGGGCACTGATCACCAGCAGGACACCATCCCCATCCCACACCCCTGGGCAAGTTCTCTGTGGAGGGAAGCACATTCCACGGGAAGCAACCTGACAGCAGAGCGTGAAAGGGCGAAGGGCAGGCTCGGGATGCAGCTGGAGAGGCTGCCAGGGAGGGATTTGGAAGCAGAGGCTGATGTTCCGCTGGGATTCAGCCCCTGGCCCCCCACACTGCACGGAACAGCAGCCCCAGGCAGGAACCATCCCGGCTCTGCTCAGGGAGTTCAGGCTCGGATCAACAAAGCCCTCGAGGAAACGCTTCCCTTCCCGGAACGGCCCCTCCGGAGGATCCGTCTGCTCCTTCCACGGCACCGCTGAAGGGCCCTGCTGAGCTGGGACCCTGCTCCCCAGCACTCCTGGCTCCAGCACCGAGCTGGGACTGCGGCTGTGCCAGTGCCTGAGACCGGGAAAGGCAGGAAACGTTGGGGGTTCGGCTCTTTGGGGTGCTGGGAAGCATCGAGTGGTTCCACGTGTGCGGATACACATTTATACACAGAGATATGTGCGTGTAGGGAGAGATAATCCGTGGGGATGACAGACAGTTGAGAGGCTGATGAGAGGTAATTGACAGATCAGTGAGAGAAAATTGATAGATTGATGATGGAAAACTGATAGATCATCAGCTGTCTATCAATTGCGCATTGATTGATCGATAGACGATTGATCCACAATCGGCAGATGGATAATCTTCTCTCACGCTGCGGGATTTTCCTCCCACCTTTGAGAAGCAATTCCCCAAATTCAGAGTGGACTTTCAAACCCACATCCCAGTTTAATAAGAGAGAAAAGGCCCCTATTTCCAGAGTTCCCATCTTGCCGCAGGGTCGGATTGTGCCCCCAGCACAGCACCTCTGCGAGGTGGCTTGGGGAGCAAAGCCACCCTGGTGTTTCTCTGGCCCACCCAGGCAAATGCCAGCGTGAATTCCTCGGAGCTGAGCAGCCGGACCGCGCTCACCCAGCGGCTGCACCTCTGGGCAGGGACACGAGGGCTGCTCCTGGCACGGCCGGGTGGTGCCCTGGGGACGGGGTGACCATGCTCAGCGATGAAAACATCCTAAACAGAAACATAAACGCACATCCACATCCTGGAGGACAAAGCACGGCGGCTCTTGGACAAAAGCGGTGTCACCAACCCGCCAGCGATCCGTCCCTCCCGCCACCCCGCCAGGAATTTCCCAGCCCCAGATTCGCTGGGAACACCCAGCCCTGGGAACTGGCTGGAAATAAAGGCTGGGTTAAAGGCAGAACATCCCAACACGCCCTTCCCTCCCTGTCCAGCCCCACGCGGGCGGCCGCAAGGCAAACACGGAGCGCTGCCGGCGGCGCATTCCGCGCCGGAATGTTGACAGCGTTATTTCCAGAGCATCACGGCTTAATCAAACCTTAAACTCGAGCAGCGCCGCGCCGAGCTCCGCCGTAAACCCCCAAAATTATATAACACACATGTTTTTATGCTTTGCCAATTACAGCTGGAATAGGGACTGTTTGTTTCAGCCCCTCTCAAAATGAGGCGAGGATGGGAAAACAACCTATTTTCCTTATTAGGTTCAGGAGTCAAAGGACTCAGCCAGGAGCCGCAGGCTTCAAGAGCATAGAAGATTAAGACATATATTGGATTCATGATGGAGGGCACAAAGTTCATTTTCAAAATAAAACAGAATTTTATTCATATTCCTTTTAAAATTCAGATTGCCATTTGCCAGCTGACCTGTGACATGGCAGCAGTGTATTACATTTTCAATGAGCAGCCTGTCTGGAGCTGGCAGGAGAGGAAACTGCTTCCTGGTGGAGTTTTTTCACCGCCCTTAAATAGTAAGAATTTGTCGGGATTGTTGTCAGTAATGGGAGACGGTGCAAACAGGGACAGGGCAGCATATTTATTTTTAATAAGGCGACATGCAGAATAGCAAAGTCCCTGGCATTATGCACCGAATAGGGCTGAAAAAACAGAAAAAAAAAAAAAGAGAAACCAGAGCTCGGTTGCAATTTGTATGTGGAAATCAGGGGTGGAAATACTTGGCAGATACATTGAAAATCAAAACAAAAGCAGAGCAGGGGGAAAAAAATCCGCATCTATATTAAAAACTGAAATGCAAACGCAGTCGGCAGCGAGTTTGCAGAGAGCGCGAGTCAAGCCAAGGGTTTCTCTAGCGAGGAGTGAGATTTATGGAGCTCGCCATCTGTCAAAATTAGATTACAAAAGGCACATATGCAAAGATACACCACGCCTGATTTTCATATATATTAAAGCCCGCAACTCCTGCGGAAAATGAGGCTCCGCACGCGGCGGCGCCCGAAAGCTCCCGCAGCCAACTTTGGGGCTTTGCTGGGATTGTGCCGCCATGGGGATGGAAGGCATGTCCCCCAGGGGATGTCCTGCAGGCTCTGGAGATCCGGCCCCACGGGGCCCTGGGGGTGCAGCTCCATGGAGCACCCGAAACGCAGCACCTGGGCTGGAAGGTGCTCACGTGGAGGGAGGGACGGCACCGGCGGAAAGGGAACCTGGAGCACCCTCGGCCCAGCCAGGTGGTGACGCTGCTTTGGGGTCTGAGCAAGGAGAGAAGGATGACACAGAACCCTTTTCCAACCCATTTTCCAACCCTTTTTCCCTCGTGGCAGGCTCCAAGCCCCCATTTCTGGGTGACACAGCGGGATTCCCTTTCCCTCCCGGTCCCACACCAATTATTTGTGTATGAGGTGCCTTTTGTCCCCGCAATCAAAGCCCGAGTACAAACCACGCCGCTCTCCTGATAACTTAATCAAGGACTCTCTGCTCCAATCTACCTGTAGATAAAACGCAGGGTGTATTTTGACACGGAGAAACAAATCCACTTAGGGCAGGTGAATTAGCTAATCATCATCTCAGCACCAGCACGGCTCGTGCTCGGGGATGCTGCTGAATATCAATCGTGCCCGCGCCGGAGCGCAGCCCGGCCCTGCCCCGGCTCTCTCATGTGAGCCATGTTAACCCACACTGGGGAAATCCTCTCCTGTTGACAATGGAGGAGCAGGAGAAGCAATTTTGTTGGCAATCTATTTTACTTTGGGAACAGCTGAGCTCCGAGGCGGAGCGCTCCGGAGAGAGCCGGGATTCAGGGCAGGGCAGGGACGCTCGGCTCTGCTCCCAGGTGTTTGCAGACCTGGCGCCGGTGTCCAAGCCATGCTGGGGATGCTCAGCGGGGGTTTTCCATCAGGGATGACACGTGGCTGTGATATTTCTCATCAGTTTTACCCCAATACCTGTTTGTACCTGATTCAAGGGGGTTTAACTGACCAAAATGTCACCTCCCAGCTGTCCATGAGCTCCAGCTAAGAGGTAGAAACACTGAGTTCTAAATATGCCAAAAATATAAGAGGAAAAAACTCCACTTCTCTTTTTCTGCAGGATCACTGCACTTCAGATCCTGATATTTTTTAATTCCTGATGGTTCTCATTGCACATTTCGTCTCAATTTAGAACATAAAGCATTTTAAAACACCAACCTGCAAAGCCGTGCATTTACTTTGTACCTTAATTTATGAAACTGCCTGCTGGAGGGTGCTGAGGCTGGTTGGGTATTAATATAATAATTAATATTAACAGTGTTACACCACCGCTCAACGCCATGGCCACTCTTTGCATTAATCATAAGAAGAAATCCAGGCTGCTCGGGCCATTCCCAGCATTTCAATGGATAACGCTGCTGCGCAGGAAGGGCCTCGGGCTCTGCAAACACCCCCAGCCGTGGGTGAGCACCGTGTTTGATGCCAGCAGCTCCTGGGAGGAGCCACACCTTGGGAAAGTGGAGGAGAGGAACCCAAACCGGAGAGAGGAGCCCGGAGCAGCCACAAGGACTGAGCGAGGAGCGGAGCCGCCGCTCGCTCGGCGCTTCCTCCCAAACCCCGCTCCTCGTTGGGCATAAAATACAGGCTCCTTAATTGGTGTGTGCTTCTCCAACATGTTTTTAATGAAAAGGCGGCACATAACTCTCGGTTTGTTGGCTGGCAGAGCCCAATTTACAAAAGTGGGAGTGCGAGATAAGAACAGAGTACATCTGCAGCGCAGGCTGTGCAATGAATCACGCCGTGCCAGAGTTGAGCAGAATATAATTGAGTCCAACATCTCTGAGCACTTTCACCATAATTAATGATAATCTGTAACAGAGGAATCTGAGATTCCAGTTCAGAGAACTGTTTAATTAGGCCAAGTAATGAAAGCAGCAGCAGTACAAGAATATGGCCTGCCTCATGATTAATGATTCATGCTACCGAACACAAAAGTGCCGCGCCGTTAACTCCAGCGGGGCTGCGGCGCCCTGGCATTTACAGAACAGGGAAATGTGGCATTGCTGGGCTCGGGATGGAGCTGGCAGCGGCCCTGCCCCAGCCATCCACACGATAAATAAGGATGCGAAGGTAACAGTCTCCCCCGGCCGCCTTTGTTCCAGGGAGCTCGCACAGAAATACGGGCTCAGCCTGGACATCGGTATTAGGGAAGATCTCCCTGCTCAATAATTAATAGCCTCACTTCCAAAGTTGGTCACACAGCGCTGTTTTCCCTTTGTGCCGGGCTAACGCAGCCAGCACTGGTGAGAGGAGGTGCTCTGGGTGCAGCTTCAGACACCCTTACACAGACCCAGGCTCATCCAGAGACACGCTCAGCTCGCAGGGAGGAACAACAGCTCAGTTCACAAGGTACCAAATGGAAAAAGGAAAGGGAAAAAAAAAAAAAATAGATGAAGAGTGGTAAGTTTTTTGCAGGCTTCCACTTTTGCTGGGTCAGGGTGCAAAATGTAGAGCAATTTGACACGGAATTGCCCTGGAAGTGTAAGGGACATGACAAAAGAAGTGATAAGACTGCCTGGGGCTTTAACTTACAAGCCAGCAAATTATATGGGTTTTATGTGACTATTTACTGCTCCTTTCAATGAAACAAGGAGCCCTACTTATCGTGAGCCCTGCAGAAGCCCCGCTACATATGCAAGGTGGGAGATAAGAACATTTTCCAGAGGGCCATGTTCCCTAATGCCTCCATTCCCCCCCAGATTAGGGCTCCTTGGGTGCCTCTTCAGCGCTGCCACGGCTCAGCACCCACCGTGACAAATGCCCGTGCAGGGACATTATCTGCTCTCTGCCATAATGGCCCAGCATTTCCACCATCCTCCCCTGCCTGGGGACCCCCTGCCCTGCACCCTCACCTTCCCCTCTCCTCCTCCCTGGCACACAGAGCCTCCTTCAGCTGCATCCTCGGCCTGAGCTGGGGACATCGGGGCTCCAGGGGAGGCCTTAAAAGGGGGTGTGAGACTGCTGGGGGGAATCAAGGTCGGAATCACAACATCCTGAGCTGGAAGGACCCACAGGATCATGGATCCAGCACAGACACCCCAAATTCCCACCCTGGGCATCCCTGGCAGCGCTGTCCAAATGCTCCTGGAGCTCTGGCAGCCTCGGGGCTGAGACCATTCCCTGGGCAGTGCCCAGCACCCTCTGGGGAAGAACCTTTCCCAATATCCAGCCTGACCCTGCCTGGCACAACTTCGCACCAGCAGTGAGAAACCAGTGACCACTACAAGATTTCATCACCAACTTCCCTGAAGAAGAAAAGCTCCAAGAAAACCCCACCCAAAATGAGGGAAGAACGGAGGTGCTTAAATTATAACATCAAATAACGAGCATGGCAACTTGTGAATCTTTAATGGACATTTTAAAGAGCCCATAAACTTTTGGGTGAGATTCCAGAGGCCCTGGAGCTGTCAAACACTGCTCAGTTGTTCTACAAAGACACACTGGGAACCTCAGAGCAGGGAGTTTCACATCTGTGGAAGGGGAACTGTGGGAAACTCCCGAGGGAGGCAGGGTGAGGAGGAGGAGGCTGTGATTGAGGACAGCAGCATGGCTGGGTCCTGCTTAGCTAATTCCCTGGTGTTCTTTGAAGATGTTACTGCCACAACAAAGAAGGGAAACTCAGAAGATGTTAAATGAAAGTTAAATTTTCCAAAGGACATCTGAGGAGGTTTCACTGAGCAGAAATCTGCAGAACCATCCAGGGCCAGCCCAACCTGGAAAAGTTTGTGTGACGTCAAGCGGAGCAGCTCTGGATAGCAGAGGAGCAATGAGGGGGCTTGGGGCAGCTCCCAAATTCTGGAGGTGCTTCCTGCAGGCCCATGGAGGGCATGGGGACAGCCAGGAAGGGTTCCTGTGAGGGATGTTGCCATAAGGCACCAGGAAGGTCCCACCAGAAATGCAGAAGTGCACAGTGACTGCTCAGCCCTGCTCTGTATCCCACAAAGCATCTCCCACATTCCTGCATGGAGCACAAGGGGATTTTTTGGGAATCCTCTCTTTTCCCATTAAATACTCCAGGGCACCAGTGGCTCCTGCTTCCCTACTGCTAATTAAAGCAGGGATCAGGCATCACAAGGGATCAGAAATGAAGCAGCAGCATCCTGGAATCTTCCAAGCTGCCACAGTCTACACCCTGTTCTATAACTTCCCCTGCATTTCATTAGCAAGTGATTTCAATATGTAAATTAGAGGGGGGGTTGCCCCCTCATGGGAAGCTCTCAGCAGGTCTGAGTTTGTCAGCACCAATCCCTGCACTCTGTGCAAGTTTGCCACGGACATTCCTGCAGATGAAACTCAGCTACTGGAGGCTTCAGAAGGGAAACACTGAGAGATGAGATCGCTGCAGGAAGATCTGTCAGCTAAAGTTAGCGCCCCTAATTTTTTCCCATCATCAGCCCAAGAAAAATTAGCATGGTGACGTCTGGCCCTGCTGAGAGAACAAACAGAGAAGGAAGTGCTGGAATCAGCCGGTGCTTTCCGTGCCCTGACGCCAAACACTGACTTATTTTAGGGTTCTCCCGAAGCCTTAAGCAGAGTTTGAGGCTGAGGCCACTGGGAGATGGGTACAGGGAACCTGGTTTGGCCCTTGGTAAGAATTCCAAACTTGGCCAGGGCTTTTTCTTGGAAATTCCTGTGAAAGTTATGCAGAGAGGGAAAAACTCCAATTCACAACATCTCCGGGCTGGAAATGTTTTCCCAAAGCCCCGGTACATGGGGAGGGAGGGAATGAGATTTTTCTCTCTAAATACCTGCAAGGGCTGCTCCAGAAATGGGAATTACAGCAGGGCCAGGCATTAAAACGCAGAGGAAACCTCGAGGCTGCATCCAAAACCTGAGGCAGTTCTGGACCCCGTGGGACAAGGGGGACCCTGAGGGGCTGGAGGAGTCCAGGGAAGGGAACGGAGCTGGGAAGGGGCTGGAGAATTCCTGAGGGAGCTGGGAAGGGGCTGGAGAATTCCTGAGGGAGCTGGGAAGGGGCTGGAGAGTTCCTGAGGGAGCTGGGAAAGGGGCTGGAGAATTCCTGAGGGAGCTGGAAAGGGGCTGGAGAATTCCTGAGAGAGCTGGGAAGGGGCTGGAGAATTCCTGAGGGAGCTGGAAAGGGGCTGGAGAATTCCTGAGGGAGCTGGAAAGGGGCTCAGGCTGGAGCAAAGGAGGCTCAGGGGGGACCTTGTGGCTCTGCACAAGTCCCTGACAGGAGGGGGCAGCCGGGGGGGTCGGGCTCTGCTGGCAGGGAACAGGGACAGGAGGAGAGGGAACGGCCTCAGGGGAGGGGCAGGGTGGGTATTGCGGAAATTCCTTCATGGAAAGGGTGCTCAGGTGGAGTCCCCAGCCCTGGAGGGATTTCAAAGCCCTGTGGATGTGGCACCTGGGCACAAGGTGGGGCAGTGGTGGCTGAAGGAACTGTTTGAACTCCATGGTCTCAGAGAACTTTTCCAGCCCAACCCATTCCAAGATTTGATGTCCCCTGGCAATGCTTTGAGCTCCCCTCGGTGGGGTTTCCTCCAGCCCGTCCCACCTGAGCCTCCTGTACCAGCAGGTTCAGGAATGCCCAGCCACAGGAGCTGTGCCCTTGGCCCAAGCCAAGGGAGACCCTGCGTGCTGGGATCCCGAGATTCCATCAGTGCTGACGGGAATCCTGCTCCAGGGAGGGATGGCCCAGAGCAGCTCCTCCTGCACTCCCTGGCTGGGAGAGCAGCAGAGGCTGCAGATCCATCTGCAGGGAGCCAAACAAACTCCACCAGTGCCTGGGACTGACTAATGCCACCCTCGGAACAGCTGGATTTATTGACTTTGCAGAATCAATAGCTATTTTTATTAATCATCTTTAGATAGCAGGATGCTCCTACTATATCTCTTTCAGTGACTAATACAATAAATTTTCCCTTTTGATGTTCCCTGACATTTGAGCAAATTAAATGGAGCATTAAATATGATCCTCTTTGGGACAAAAGTGGGCAGAATCATTTGTGACTACTTTATTAACTGTTCTGAGAGCACTGGCAGCACCTTCCAAAGTGCTGTTCAGCATGCCATGTTTATTAGTATTTAAATTTTCCCCAGCACTGCTATATTACTATGGATCAAATGGTTTTAGTTGGGTGAAATGGAAATATTTCCATATTTACTTTTATTTTGAACGTGGCACCAGCTGAAGGATTGGAGTCCATCTTTGCTCTGTGTATCACAGGGAATATTTAGGGTATTTTTGCTCTTAAAATGGGTGATAACCCTTAAAAAGTTCACATTTTGTTGTGAAATAGTTAAAATAATTTTAAATGGCGATTGCATAAGAATTATTGGTTTGTGGTGAAAAAGTGAGCCCAGTTTTCATGCTTAGCCAAATGATCAATTAAATACTGCAGCTTGAAAACTGATCAGGGAGAACTCCCCAGAGTGGGGGTCCCTGACCCCACCCAGATCCACGTAGTTCCCGGAGTGTTTTCCATGAACAGCCACTGCCAAAGCATTTTATATCAGCCATTCCTGCATGTAAACCTCCAAGTAGCAGCAAAACCGAAACCAATCCAATGGCCCCACCTGGATATTCCTTCATCCCCGTCTTCCAGGGGAGGCATTGCAGGGGGAGGGCTGGCAAGTCCATTACTGAGCCCGTGGGTCACTTCTGTCGATCAAGTGTTTATCAATTCTGGCACAAAACATCCCCTCGGCCCCTGGATTGCCTCGATTATGTCTCGATACGAGATGAATGCTGTGCAGCTCTCCCCTGCCTCCCGATCGGGAAGCAGAATTCCCATCATCTCCGCGGGAGCGAGAGGCCTTTCGGAGCCGCTCCGGGCAAACATTGGAGTTTCAGATTAAGGAGATAAGAACCAATTGACATAAAAGAAGAACCACCCGGAATTTTACAGCCAGGCTCCGGAGGAACCCCGGCAGGAGCTGGAACACGAGAGGGAATTGCAGCTCCCCCCTCCCCGAGTGCCTCCTGTGTAGGGGGATGCAGGTGAGTTAGCACCGAGCTCAGCTCCTAATTAGCCCTGCAGGGAAACTAATTAACCAAGCTGAGCATGGTCTCAACCCAGCCCTGCCTTTCCCAGTGCCCGAGAGGTGCAAAATGTGAGTGGGCAGCTCTGGGGTGGCACAGGCCCCTCCTGGCACCGTCCCTGCCCCAGCCTCTCCCACTGCCTCAGCCTCTGGATTTGGGGAGCACTCGGCTGCACTTCTGGGCACAGATGTCCCACAGTAGAATCCCAGGATCCCTGAGGCTGGAAAAGCCCTCCCAGCCCATGGAGTCCAGGCTGTGCCCGATGCCCACCTTGTCCCCAGCCCAGAGCCCTGAGTGCCACCTCCAGGAATTCCTTAGGCACCTCCAGGGATGGGCACTCCAAACCTCCCTGGGCACTTCCAAGGCCTGAGCACCCTTTCCATGGGGAAATTCCTGCTGATGTCCACCCTGCCCCTCCCCTGGCCCAGCCTGAGGCCGCTCCCTCTCACCTGTCCCTGGTCACAGCAGACCACAAACCAACTTTTCTACACATTCCCCACTGAGGAAACGTTATTGCAGGAAACAGGAAAAATAAATGATTTGCCAAAATTTATTCCTTTTTGGGAAAAAATACTGGGTGGGGGGAAAAAAAGCCCCGAGTTAATGAGAATTAGCTACGCAGGTCCCATCACTTTTTAATAAAAGCAGAGTTACTTTTCCTAAGTGCTTCCTTTTATTATTCCCTTCATAAGGTAATTTAAAATAAAATCATCAGATACGTAGACAATACAATAACACACTGAAACCTCTTCTCTTTCCTGCTGCAGTTTCCTTCCTCAGGACAGGCCCTGAGCCAAGTGGTCCCAAGGATGCTCTGAACTGGTCCCTACCCTGGTGAGGAGAGCAGTGGCCACACCCGGCACCCTGAAAAGGGAACAAGGGCTTAGACACTCAAATATTTTTCATTTCTATGCAATTTTTGGTATTTTAGCATTGGGAAAGGAAAGAAAATGAGGAAGGACTCGTCTCTGCCTCTTAGAAGAGGATGGGGAGAAGGACCTGAGGCTCTTCCCAATATCAGCGAGTGCCTGAAATGAGCTTTGTGCAATAAGCCCAGCCATGTCACCAGGCTCCTCTCAGACGATCTAAAGATTAAAGGCTCTATTCCTGGAGGGTTCCCGTGGCATTTACTCAGGGATTTTGATCAAGCTTTATGTGATGGGCTACCTAACACACCTCTCCCAACCTTAAGAGCTAACAGGAATTTGGTATCTCTCAACATGGATTTCTTGCTGTACTGGGGGATATTTGGCAAACATCTCGAGACTGTAGCCAGGCACAGGCAGGAGGGAAAATGAAAGAAGGGGAGAAAAGTGGCCAAAGAGTCAGAGCAAACACTGAGATTTGGAGGCAAAGTCTGTATGAATACAGAGCAAGTGTGGCTGTTAAATCCCCAGTTTAACTAACGGGGTGAATCTTCCATGGCCCACGTCCATGGGTGCCCCAGGCAGCCAGAGCTGGGCACCAAAACAGCACCAGGGCCACTGCAGTGACCGTGACCTGCAGTGCCATGGGAAGAAGGGTGGGATGTGGTGCAGCCGCAGGAAATCCAGGAATGTGCTCAGAGATCTCAGTGCCACAAAGCTCCGCAAAGTTTACCAGGAAATAGAGGCGTGACAAAGAGCTGAGGTTACCTGAACATCAGGCACTTGTTACAGCCTCATCCAGCCCCACACAGAGCCCACAGCAGCCTCAGAAACTCTTCCTCTTGTCAGCATGATCAAAACCCAAACCCCAAAACCACCCTGGGGTGTCCCTGCCCTTGGCAGGGGTTTGGAACGAGGTGCTCTTGAAGGTCCTTCCCTATCCAAACCATTCTGTGTTTCTGTGAACCTCCCAAACCAACAAAAACACCCCCAAGACAAACCCCAAACCAAAACAATGCCACAACAACAACCACCAATCGTTTGACACCTGGCACTGGTGCCTAAGGAAGAAAATCCAGGGGATGTTGAATAAAGAACCAACAGCATCAGCAGCAGGAAAAGAGATTTCCTGGCAGTGCTGTTCATGCCGTGATGATTTTTGGCTTTTCTTTTATACCCCTGTTACCCCTTTTACACCTTCTGTATTCTCAGTGCTTTTTGCCTACATTCTTGGACTTGTTTGTTCAGCTGGGAGACTCAACATCTCAGAAGCTTCGTAGCCAGGGATCAGTGTGCCCCAGAGCCCAAGGTCCTCTCCAGAACACATTCTGTAAACTGAGATAGAACCATCCAGGGGAAGGTTCCTTGGGGAGGGGGGCTCACTCGAGCCTCTCATTGGGGATTCTTTGATAGATTTGCTAATTAGTAACATCTCTAATATGATATCAGATCTTTTGGGGGTGTGCATTGCGAGGTGCTTTGAGGTGCATTCGACCTGGACGTGTGCACCTAAGGATCCTTAAAATAAATACCAAGGTAAAATCCCTTTTTCCCTTCTAACCATGTCTGACTCTTGATTTTTAGATCAGGAAAAGGCATCACTGCCTCTGTGCAAGGAGCCACCCATGGCCCCTTTGTCACCAGAGGTGCTGTCTGCAGGTAAATACCCACATTTAGCCCTGTGAACCACAGGTGGGTGTGGGCCGGCCTGGGGCACAATCCCCTCCCACACAGAGCAACAACCCATCCCAGCTCAGGGAGAACGATCCCGAAGGCCTAAAAACCACTGCAGCTACAAAATCATCAACAGAAGTGTTTGCTGTGAGGAGTGGGGAGCAAAAGAAGGGGCCCCACAACTCGTGAGAGAGCGATGGGCAGAGCTTCCAGCCAGCACGTGCTTTGCTAGCCTGGCTGCAGACGGGGCTGTCCTGGGGGACACGGGGGGAACCTCAGCTGTGAGGATTCTCCTGTGCTCTGAGGAGATTTAAAACCTGAAACCCATCATTAAAACCACTCCAGCAGCCAGGGCAAGGCCACCCCAGGGCTGTGCTGGCAGCAGCTGCAGCACACGCGTGTCACTGGGGATCAGCCCCACGGCGGTGCCCAGGACGGGTGGCAGCACCGGGGGTAAAAGCCACAGGACGTGTTTTAAACAGCTCCTTTGTCACTGCGTTGAGGGGAAAAGTGGCTTTAACCTCAGTCCCACCCAGCAGCAGCTGGAGCTGCTCCAGGGGCCCAGGAGCAGGGCAGGAGCGGGGCTCTCCTGGAGGCGTGTGCCACAGCAGTGCTGCTCTGCTGGGCTCAGGGGAGCTGCAGGTGGCTACACGAAGCCCTGGGGGTCTCCCCAAGCCCACGGGCTGGCAGGGCAGAGCCCTCCCCAAGCCCACGGGCTGGCACCTTGTAACTGCCCCATTCCAAAGCGGAGCGATTCCTGCAGGTCAGGAACATCGACTCCCCCTGAGCAATTCCAGCTGTGCCCCTGCTGCCACCAGCAGTGCTGCAGTCACACCTTCCCAATTCCAGCTGTGCCCCTGCTGCCACCAGCAGTGCTGCAGTCACACCTTCCCAGCCGCAGCCACAATCCCGGGAATCACGGGCAGCGCCAGGGCTGCGGCCCAAGGCACCCATCAGTTCCAGCAGGGTGCATCTCCCATTCCGAAGGCACTGGTTTTACTGGGGCACCCTGAAAGGGTGAGCAGGCCCCAGCTGAGCTGCTCTATCTTCAGGAAAAGGCACCAGAGGAACTTTCAGCTTCACACTCGGAGCAGGCTCGGGAAGCGCAGCAGAGGAGCCGGAGCCAGGCAGCTCCAGGATGCAGAGATGGAGCAGCTCCTGCTGCTGGGAAAGCCCTGGGAAAGGGAGAACCAGCACCTTGACCCACAGCCAAACACCTACAAAGAGCAGGAAGGGATGAGAGGGGAAAAATATCAGAGCTAATCAGAGGGAATTCAGGGCAGGTGGAGGCTGAGGGTGGAGACACAGAGAAATCTGCCCCACGTGTGGCTGAGAAGGATCATCCCAGCTGGAGAGGGGAGAAGGGGAGAGGCTGCAGGAAGCAATTTGCTGGGTGCAAAGGGTTAGGGGAGAGCCCCTGGCAGGGAAAGAGAGAGGAGAAAGGGATGAAAAAGAGAGAGTAGGGGAAGAGCTGGGCCACATCAAAGAGAAGCAGTGGCCCTTGGGGACTCATGTGAGGTTTTATTTAAGTCCCTACTAAAAAGAAAAAATCAATTAAATTAACAAAATGGTTTATATTAGAATTCATCAAAAATACCCTTCAAAGAACAAAAACAGTTTTAAGAGGGTGATGTTTCTGTAACTCTGGCTGCCGTCCCTGACGCGTCCTCCCGGCTCCAGGAGGGCCCAGCTCCTGTGCCCGGCTCTGCCCCAGCACGGGGGGCAAGGATGAACCCCATCCCCAGGGAAACACTCCCTGCAATCCCTCTGAGACCCCCTGGAATTCCCAGGGAATATTGGGATCACACCCAATGGGATGGATCTCCCAGGGCACAGGCACCTCCCTGCTGCCTCCTCCCCTGCACCCACATCCCCTCTTTGAACCTCCCCAGGAGAAACTGGAGCCTCAATTTGTAAAGTTCTAATTTATCATTGCCAGTAGAGGTTTTTGCCTCAGAAGTTTTCAGCTTCAGGACAGGCTTAAAACTGAGGGGCAGATTCCCAAAATGTGCATCCTCACGGGGTCCCAGGATTTGGGTTGGAAGGGGCTTTAAAGATGCTCTTGTTCCAGCTGTGTCCTTGCACACTCTGGATGGGGATTGGAGAGAGAGGAGAAACCCCACTGCTCTCATCAGGGAGAGCTTCTCACTGCCTCTTTTATTAATGCAGGTGTTAAACGAGACCACACATTCCTGACAATTTACATTCCCCTGCCTGAGCTGCGTGGACAGGTGGACAGGGAACAGGGAATTAAACCAGAGGACACCGTGGTTGAACATGCGGCGGCGTTTGTGTCCATGTATGCCTAAAATAAAGGTCTGGCAGCTAAAAATACCCAGGCAAGAGTGTTTCCTCACATCCCAGGCTGGTATTTCATGGCAGCAATGTGAAAAAATAGATTTTTTTTTTAAATTTACTTGGAAGAAAGTTGTCTATTTAAAAATGTGTCTGAATAGGGGATGGCACAATCTGTCCAAAGCCACGATTCTCCCTCCACAATCACCTTCCTCCAGTGAGTGCCTCTGGATCTGGGGAGCACCCGGCTGCACTTCTGGGCACAGATGTCCCACAGCAGAATCCCGGGATCCCTGAGGCTGGAAAAGCCCTCCCAGCCCATGGAGTCCCAGCTGTGCCCGATGCCCACCTTGTCCCCAGCCCAGAGCACTGAGTGCCACCTCCAGGAATTCCCTGGACACCTCCAGGGATGGGCACTCCAAGGCTCCCTGGGCACTTCCAAGGCCTGAGCACCCTTTCCATGGGGAAATTCCTGCTGCTGTCCACCCTGCCCCTCCCCTGGCCCAGCCTGAGGCCGTTCCCTCTCCTCCTGTCCCTGTTCCCTGCGAGCAGAGCCCGACCCCCCCGGCTGCCCCCTCCTGTCAGGGACTTGTGCAGAGCCACAAGGTCCCCCCTGAGCTCCTTTGCTCCAGCCTGAGCCCCTTTCCCAGCTCCCTCAGGAACTCTCCAGCCCCTTTCCAGCTCCCTCAGGAATTCTCCAGCCCCTTCCCGGCTCTGTTTCTATCCCTGGACTCCTCCAGCCCCTCAGGGTCCCCCTCATCCTGAGGGGCCCAGCACTGGACACAGCCCTGGAGGTGACCCCAGCAGTGCCAGCACAGGAGGACAATCAGTGCCCTTTATCTGACAGGCTGAAGAGAAGGATCTTGGATGAGGAGGAGGATCTTGGATGAAGAGCAGCCTCTCGGATGAAGAGGCTGAGGAACAGCAGGAATATTTTCCCATGTCCACATGCTGCAATATCCAAACCCACAGACTGATGCACGCCACCCCCAAGGAACCCTTCCTCGGGATTCACACGGGTGCTGGGAAGTGGCAACCACCTCCAAACCCCTTAAATAATCCCACTTTTATCCCTTCCCTCTCTCCTCCGGAGCCAGCCGCCGCCGCACACGAAGGGAATTGCGGGAGCCCCTCGGTGGCTGCTGCTCGGGCTCCTCAGCACCGCAGCATTTGTCATTGCCACAGCAGCAGAGTTTAATTAAGTGTTGTGAGCAGCCTAGTGAGAAACACACTTTAAATTAAACCTCTGCTCAGGCAGCCCCTGGTTCTCTCCCTCCGGAACGATCAGCGGGGCCTGGGCAGAAATCCCCGCTCCCGAGGGAGCGGCAGCTCCCCGAGCCAGCAGCACTCTGCCCTCCCCACCAGCCCTGATTAAAGCACATTTCATTATCCCTCACTCTTAAATGAAGGCCGGAATTAACGTGCCCACCACTAAACATTTTATTTACTCTCCGGGTATTAATGGATTCCCGGGAAAATGTCCCCCAGTTTCGGGTTTAACCAAACCACTCGGCAAATTCTCCTTGGGTGCATCAAGAACTCGTTAGGGTAATGGGATAAATTATTTTAACACCTCGGTGGTAACCAATGGGCACAAATGCATAAAGGTTTGAATTTTCAAAATGCTTTTATAAATTTTTTTTTTCACTTTTAGATTACGGGAGGTATTTAAATTAACGGCGCCAGAGCAAGGAATAAGATGGGGAAAAAAATCCCAACCTAGAAAGGATTTAATTGTGGGTTTTCCGTGGGAGAGAAATATTTCAGCCTGCCTGGTCTTTCCAGGAGGAAGCATCCCGCTGCAAAAGGATCCCCCTAAAAACCCCAGTTGTGAGGAGCAGGCAGGAAATACCCCGGTGACATTCGGGCATCTTTCCTGCCAGCTGCAAACACTGATTTATCTCCTGGGAATTCCAACTGGCACTGAGGCTTCTGGGGATAAATCCATGTTTTCCTCACAAATATTGTGGCTCTAAGTGTGGGGGAGAGGGAGAACATTTGAGCCCGTGGATACCATGGAAGGATGCTCCAAAGACACCCAGGGGCTGACCCTGACCCCATCCCTGTCCCTGATCGGAGCCACCCCAGGCAGGGCTGCCCATGGATCCTCAGCCCTTTTGTGCTCAAACCTGGCCTCTCAAGAAAGGAAAACTGATGATTTTTTCATTGTACACAATATTTTCAGAGGTATTTTTATCACCCCCTATGATGCCTTTTTTTTGTGGAATGGAAGTACAATTTCCCACCAAAATGAAGGTTTTGTAGAAAAAAAATTTTGTTTTTTAATGATCCCAGTAAATAAAGCAGGGGTATTTTCTTATAATAATTCATGGAAATCTCGAGATTTGAAAATTAAAATGAGGATTTTGGCTTTTCTGGGCACAGGGGAAGAGATCCAGACTTGGGTATCCATAGTCCAGAACTGAGTATCAGCCCTTGTGCTCACCCTGGGCAGGAGGAGAGACTTTGGGTGGTGAGAGCTGAGCCAGGCTGAGCCCACCCTGAACCCTCTGCTCTTGTCCCTCCTCTGCTGAGCCCAGGGTGTCTCCCAAAGATGGGACAATCCATTTAAATTGCCACTCAGAGCCTTGGCTCTGGAATTATTTCTGGGATGTCCTGAGGCTGGGCAGCAGGAACTCCAGCTTCTCTGACAGTTTTCCAGCTGTAAACAAAAATATTTCTGGTCACATATTTTCTGAATATTCCAGGTAATCTCGAGATAAATGTCCAAGCTGTGGCTGCCCCTGGATGCCTGGCAGTGTCCAAGGCCAGGCTGGAGCAGCCTGGGACAGTGGGAGGTGTCCCTGCCCATGGTGGGTGGAATGGGATGGGATTTTCCATCCCAAACCAGTCTGGGATTGATGTGTACAAAGGGTGTCCTGGTGGTGGGGTTTTCTCCCAGTTCCAGGCACATCCCAGGGATCCCTCTCCCTCATTTCAGTCCGTGTTTCCCTGGAGCCTCAGGAACATCGGAGAGAGGAATACAATGAGCCCATTTTATTATTCTTCAAGGGCTGGGTGGGGCGGGGTTTGTCTAACAGATAATGCCCACTGAGGGCAACCCAGAAGGAATCCAAGTACTGTGAACAATGGAAAGACTCAGAGGAAGCAATGCAGGGGCAGGAATGCATCCCTGGATCCCACAGATAGAGAAATAAATAAATAAATAAATAAATGTCTCTGCTCTGCAGCGCCAGCCAAGCCAGCACTCCAGCAAAATGCTATTTTAAAAAGCACTGAAGCATTTTCTAACTTATCCCCAGGGATTCACACTTCAAAAATAAAAAAAAAAAAAAATCACATAATTCACTGTTTTCCTTCGGATGCTCGGAGCAAATCCCAGCTCTGTGGAAAACACAGGGCCAGGAGGAGAGCCCTGAGCCCACCAGGATGGGCTCCCACCTTCTCCTCTCTCAGCAGCAGAGGTAACACCATCACCTGGCTGGGTCTGACATCACTGGCGTGGCTTGGAGGGGAAAGTCGCTCCAGTAAATGGAGAAAATGAAAGTGAGCGTTTGATTCTCTGAGCATCGGCATGAGGAGGGGCCGATTTCTGTCTGTTGGCCACTTTGTTTGGGCACTTAAATCTGTATTTCCTCCTATTGTGGCTCTCTCAAGTGTTTGATAGACTAAGATGGAGGCATTAATTGAATTCAAGTGTAGACACCTGAAGTATTTTTATTATTATTTTTAGTTCTCTCACCTTTTATTTCCATTAGCACAGAACCGTGCTCGCGGTGGGGATTTCTGCCTGAAGGACACAAACAGAGCTGCTCGCAGCTATTGGAATAAAACTACTTCACCTGACAAAAAAATAGAATTGTTCCCAAACCACTTAAGCTGGAAAAAAAAAAAAATTAAAACTAGAACAAAACCACTGTGTTTTCCCAGATTTCAGAGGTCTAAGTTTTCCCACTGCACAGTGTTGTGCCAGACAGAATTCCAGCCCTGGAGGTGTCCAAGGAAGGCCTGGATGTGGCACCCAGGGCTGACAAGGTGGGGGCCCAATGATCTGGAAGGCTTTTCCAGCCTCGGTGATCTGGGATTTGGTGATCAGGGCATTGGGCTCAGGCAGTTTTGCCTTTCAGGAATTGAGTTTCTCCACTGAGGAGAGGCGAGGCACAAAGAGTTCATCTCCCCAGAGGAGCCAGAGCAGCCCCACAACCTCCTGCCTCCCCCCTACACCCACAGTGGGGGACAGAGACTCTGCAATTCCATCTTTCCATGCTTAAAACAAAACTCAGCTTTCTGAGAGGATGAACAGGACAAGGGACTGTCCATGGGAGAGGGGAAAAGGGAAAGATGGAATAAATGTGTGTGTCCCTGTGCAGGGCAGGGCTGCACCCAGAATCCTGACACCAGACACTTCTATTCCGGTTTGGGAGTCAGGAACGTGAGAAAAGCAGCACAGAAAACCTGGAAAGGGAAACTGCAGGCAGAAAAGGGAGGGAGATTTAAAGGAACTCAGAATCAAATACTTGGAGCCCCACAACCTGTCAGGTTTATACGGGAAGCCATTATCAGATGAAAAATCAGGTGAGTGACAAAGAACCCTCTGCCCTGCTGCAGTGTCCCGTTTTCCGACCCTCAGGCCCAGCTTTGGAAATGCTCTGTGTACTGAAATCAGCTGAGCAATATGTTATAAACATGAAAATCTAACATAAAAACCTGGGCACGAGAGCCCCCCGTCCCCTCTGAGAGAACAAAGGGGGCAGCTCTCCTAAATATAAATGTTCTGCACCTACAGCCAGGCATCCCAGGCATTCCTGCAGAGTATTCCCCTTTTGATCATTTTTCTCTAGCCCCAATCTCCTAAACAGCGTCACCCTGGAGGCTCCAAACAGGAGGGGACAGAGGCATCCTGAACAGCTCCGTGTGCTGCTCATGCCTGGGGCTGGGCACCACAACCTTCGCAGCAGCAGCAGCAGCAGCAAACCCGGGATGTGCCGCTGGAATGGGATCTCCGATTCCCGGCTCCTCCCACCCTCACTCACGCGATCACCTCCAAAACAAGCTCCGTGCAAATCATCCAGTTTTTGGTGGAAGAAAAGCAAAAAAACCCCCTAAATAACCACGCTACCCCCTGTTCTATACTGAGAAATAAGCAAGTAATCGGAGGATTTGATATAAACTCTGTTTTCCCAACTCTTCTCCCAGGTCGGAGCCAGGCTGCAGAGCAGGAGTGGGAATTTGAGCACCACAAGTGAAACGCAGAGATGGAAACTGAAAAATCACTGCAATTCCTGCTGCACACGTTGCATCATTAGCCTGGGATTTGAATGTGATCCATTAGGAGGGGTTTTATATCAAAATGCACAAACATATGGCGCGTGGGGAGAGAGAGGAAATTCCAGCGGAATTCTGAGTTACTGCAAGATTTCCAAGGAAAAAGACGCGAGGAGCACATTTTTCAGCCGAGCACCGACGTGCAGCCCCTTGTATTGATTTCAGCTCAGGGATTCAGAGAGCAGACAGGAGCCTCCAGAGGGCCATTCCCAGAATCCAAACTAGAAAGGCCCAGTTTGGCCGTTTAAAGAGTGGGAACCCACAGCACCGGAAGGAAAACTCCAGCGCCTGTGTGAATTCCACTCCTTAGCTGGAAAATGATACATTCTGCCCCTGTATTTCTATTATTGGGCATTAATATATAACATCAGCCTCTGTTTCTCTGTAAGTTTAGGATTTAACCCAGAGGTTGTTGGGATTCTTCTCTTCTTGAGATTTTTTTCACCTCAGGTGGAAAGGATGAGATGGGATGGGCTTTGAACCCTTTCCTGGGCCAAATAAGTGGCCAATTTAAGGTTACTTCAGCTTTTGCCAAAAAATGCTGGATTGGCAGCTTCATTGCCAGGTATTTTCACCTACAGCTCCTGAAACAGGATTTCTCCTTAGAGACTTCGTCAAAAAGAGAAAAATAAAAGTGTTTGGGATGAGAGGGGGCAAAGGAGTAGAACAGCAAGAATGAGGGCCAGATTATGGCCGTTATTAAGACTGGTTACACCCCACCAATAAAGATCCAGAAAAGGCTTGGCATTGCAGGGCTTTCAGCCCAGATGGGCTCCCTCCGATTCGTACAGCTCCAAACAGAGACACCCAGGGGGCTTTTCCGGCCCCCTCAGCCCTGCACACCCAGGGCTGCTCCATCCCGACGTGCAGGAGCAGCACGAGGGGTGGCAGGTGTCCCAGGGGAGGTGTGCAGGGTGCGGGGGCTGCTGCAGCAGATCCAGGCAACATCAGCCTCGGCTCCGACCTCCTCCGACCCTGCGGCGCCTCAAGGCCCGTCCGCATTTCTCCCACACGTTCATCTTTGCAGTGTCCGAGCCCCTCTGGAGTAGCTGCTCTCTGTTTACTTCTTTCTCTCGTTAATTGCCAGCACTATTAATTACTGCTGCTGCAGCCCAGTCCCTATTGCCAGCTCGATTATCCCGCTGCCCGTCCGTTCCCTGCAATGAGTTGTGCCACGGCACTTAAGAAGTCGCGAGCGCTCGCCCTCCGCGGCGGCGTTTGGCAAATGTGAAGTGACACCGGGACTTTGCTCGCTGGGAGAGGGGAGGACAAGGCCACCACGACGGGGAGGGACGGGCACAGCCCTTATGGCAGCTGACAAACCCGGCCCCACCTCAGCCGGAGCTGCCGGCCCCGTCCGCGGCAGAGCCGGGGTTAACGCGGCAGCGCAGCCGTGGCCGTGAACCTTAAACAAACTTCCAGCAGCATTTTCCTCGCAGCCGCCTGACATTTTTCTTTATGTTTCGTCAGTCATATCTGAGCGATCAGACAGCCGCCACACGTGGTACACCCACCAGGATTATTATCTCGAGCAGAGGCCCAGAGCTCATTGTAGCAGGCATGTAATTCTTTACAATGTATGCCACGTTAAGTGTGTTGGGTTATCTATTCAACAGCTGACTGAGCCGGGCTCTCAGCTCTCCTCAACAACCATGTAAGAAGCGATGACAATTGTACTACTTCATAAGGGCTGCATGCAACTCTGACACACACTTCACAGCAACCAGTCATCTATATAAACCAATTTCAAGAGCAAAATTGCATGGTGCCTCCACTCTGTTATAAACACAATGATATCCACTCAGAGCTGATAAATGCGCTGCATTTCTCCCGAGCTTTAAAGAACCGCTTCCCTCCCGGCGGCGCGCGGGGACAGCGGGAAGGGGACACGGGCACAGGGATGTTCCCCCTCCTCAGAGCCCGTGTCTGATGAGCTGGGAGAGAAAACAAGGTTAGGCCTAATTAAGGTTTTAAATACTTCTCGACTCCGGAGCAATTTTCAAATTAATTACAGTATCTTTTTGTAGGATTAATGCAGTGTAATCCTTGTTACAGAGTAAAATATCTATAGCAACCACCAAGTCCTTGAAAAAATACTTCAACACCAAACACTCCAACAAAGGGGGAGATTAAAGACTGTCAGACAAATTAAACCCATTTTTCCTGGCTATTATGGCTGGGTAAAAGGGTGTGTGGAAGCAGCAATGCTGGTACTGGATGTGCTGGCAACATGTGAGGCTCTAATTTTGGGAATTCTGCAAATTCCCACCAGTTTGAGGTGGCAAATGTCATTCCTGGACTGCAAGCGACACCTCAGCCTCCTGCACTGAGCATGGAACCCCCCCCCAGTGTCACAGTGCAATGAAAAGATGAAATATGGCTACAGCGATCTTGATTTAATGAACCCTGTAATTGAATACCCAACCAAATAGACATCCTGATAAAACACAACAAGGAGTGTTGTTTTTTTAATTCAGATAAAGAATAGGATCAATCTCTGTTTGTTTGCATTGTTCAGTGGTGCTACAGGAGAGTTAAAAAAGTGATCGAGAGCCATCCGTAGGTGATCCTGCCTTGCTGCGTGCTGTTGAAGAATGTAAATACTATAAAAATCAACAAAATAATTTCAAAATTAACCTTTATGCACTGCTATTAGGCTGCCTTTTTATTCCAGATCTGAGCACTGAAAGCACACCCCAAGGCTCATCCTAAACACGTGGTGCTGACTCCAAAGGGTGCTGAAGATGAGTCCCAGCCAAGGCTGTCCCTCGGAGCTGGGATGCTCTGGGACAAACCCCCAGTGCTGTGCCTGGGAAGTGGTGGCTGGGAAACGGTGACAGGGTGGGGAAATGGGCCCAGAGGACACCCTGGGGTTCACTAATGGGGTGCAAAGTCCCAGGACACAACGGGCCACACAAGGAAGACATATCCAGAACATCCATGGGAAAACCCAAAATTCAGCAGGATCTTAAGCAACCAACCAGCCCCAAGCTCTGAGGCTGCTGAGCTTTGAGGGGGGTTGGCCTGAGCTCCTCAGCTCCTGCCAACCCCAGCACCCCGATGGACCGCACAGCCTGACCCCAGTCCCCAGAGCCTCTCTCCCCACAGAGCAAAGCTGGAGATGTGAAATTCTGGGTTGTTTTCACCCTGGTTTGGATCTTGAAGGGAGCAGGACAGTGACACTCCAGGCCACGGGCACAGGACAGTGACACTCAGGGGCACAGGACAGTGACACACAAAGCCACGGGCACAGGCTGAAGGTCCAGGTGGCCACACAGGCCCTCCCTGGGTCTCCTTGCCTCCTCGCTGTGCCCCAATCCAAGCTCTCCCAAGTGCTTGTTCCCTTCACTTTCTGCAAAATCCTTCCAAAATCCACCTTTCTGCACTGCTCGGAAAATAAAGTTTTGTGCAAGCCTCGCACTGTCCTCCCTGAGAGTTCCCAGCCCTGACTCATCCTTCCACATCCGAATTTATTTTTAAGGCAACAATTAACGCTGATCCACAGGCAGAGGCTTCCCAATCCCAAGCTCTCCATGCAGTTACAGCTGAGAACAGCGGGCAGAACAGGGACCGGCTCACAACTGACTTTGCTTCCTAGATTGGTCTACAGTCCTCATTTTACTCTAATTTAACCTTTCCTAGTTAATTTATATCGGTTCAGCTTGCCAGCCTGTACCTGCCAGAGTGATCATCTCCCATCACGGGGCTGGGCGTGGACAGGGCTGCTCTCTGTCGGCTCCGTAACCAACACACCTAATTAAAGTCCTTAAAAACCTTTAATGTGACAAGACGAGACAGGAACGGCCAAGAAAAATCAGAGAGGATCTTTCAATTACTTTAATCACGCTGACTTTCCAATCCCTATCAAAACACAGCGCGGGCTGAAACTTTGCGCAGTTTTCCCTTCTCCAGGAGGCTCCCGGTGCCCGTCCCGGCGCGGCCGAATCCCTTTTCCCTCTCCCTTAATGAGCGCGGCTCCGACGGGAAGCGAGAGGGAAAGGGAAAGTAAATATAGAAAGTGCTTGTAATAAATGATTAAATTGTCCTCCAGGCACGTTTTGCATATGAATATAAAAGTTGTGATTAATAGGTTATCTCGCACATTAACAAAGGCTCCGGCAAACACCGGCCAGCGTCGCGGGCTGTGCCAGCCCTTTCTGCTTTCAATGGAGCTGGAGCGCAGCGTTCGCTGCAGTCCCAAATTCCGGCCAACAAGGCCATCAAAGCCGGCAGATTGCGGCTTTTCCACCCCGGGGGCTCCGTGCCCATTGTGAGCCTCAATGCCCCCACCGGGCCGGCGATTAAGAGCGATTTAAACAAAAAACCGACGCGGAGAACAATGGCCCGTGCCAGGGGCAGCGGGAAGGGCTCCGCGCGGGGAGGGGACAAGGGAGCCGCGACAAAGGGGACACCTGGGACCGCCCGCCCTGCGCTGCCCCATCCCTGCCCGACGGGGGAAGGGGCTCCAGGCCTGAGCTGAGCTCACGGATGGGTCTCACACCCAAAGCACAGCGAAGCCCCGTCCCCAGCGGGCAGCGAGCGCGGGGCTCTGTGCCCCGCAGCGCTCCAGGGTGGCACCGGGGGACCCCTTCTGCCCCCGCGCCCCGTGCGGGGCCGCCCGGCTCGGGGTGTTCGCTGCGTGCCTCAGCCCTGGCAGAGCACACAATGCTCAGGAAAGGGCGGCAGAGCCTGGCCCCGGCAGCCACTGAAGCACGCCCGAGGAAATGAAGAGGGAAGGTGATTTTGGCCACCAAAAATCCACTGCCGCAAGAAATGCTTCGTATCCATCCCATTTCTTCCCGCTCGCAGATTTTTAATCCTCTCTTAAGCACTTTTAAAGTGCCCAATTTTTGTCTCATTTGAATTTAAATCAGCTTGTATGGAGAACTTGGAGAACTTTTTTTTTCTAAGCGAGCTTGTTTGGCAGGTACATTTTCCCAAGATCACCCAGCTTTAATTTTAAATTTCAAAAGCCTTGTGTTTAATCCCTTGAGCTGGCCTGGTACCTTGCACCATCTGTTCTGGGGTTTTGTTATAACCGAGAGCACCTGCAGAGTTTTGCAACATTTCAAGCTGTCTGTGGACTAAAATCAAAATAATTATAATTTTCATAAACTAAAGACAGCGATTCAGACGCTGCAGCCCCGATTTTCCACACCAAGCCTCTGCACTGGGAGCGTTTCCCCTGCACGAGGGGGTTTTGCTCCTGCTGCCACCGGCTGCTCCAGGGGCAGCCAGGATGTGGCACCTGGAGCCATCCCACCCCACCACTGCTGCAGGCTCCGGGCGGGGAGAAGCTCTGCTCCTGCCTCCACAGGGGGAACAGGCCCAGAAGGAGCAGGAAATGGCCCTTCCCAGGGGCCTCAGGGAGGCTGTGACAAAGGGTTAAGGCCATCCCTGGCTGCTCCACTTTTCCCAGTCCGAAGGCATCTCCGGGTGCTTGGTGG
Source organism: Coloeus monedula (assembly GCF_965178545.1). NCBI lineage: Eukaryota > Metazoa > Chordata > Aves > Passeriformes > Corvidae > Coloeus > Coloeus monedula. The sequence continues at coordinate 39,652,065 of NC_138787.1, forward strand.
GTAGGAAAGGTTTTCTGCTACACTGGGCAAATTAAAAATCCTTTAAAGAGCTGGTGTTTGTTCGGACTTCATTACCCAGAGCTCTTCATTACGGATAAATCCCTCTTTAGGGCACGCTGGATGGTTTTACACGGAGCATGGAATCTCACCATGAGGATGGGGAGGGCACGTCCCAAACTGTCCAGAATGGATCCCGTGGCGGATCTGCAGCGCTGCCTCCGACAGAGGCTGGACAGGATCTTGTGGAAGTGGAAGGAGAGCCCCAATTCCTGCTGGACATGTCCCCCAGGCCCTCTGCGGTGTGTCCCTGTCTGAGGTGAGGTGTGAGCTCCTCATCCTCACCTTCATCTCCCTTCTGAAGGGGGAAAGCTGGGAGCTCTTCGGTGTTTGTTTCCCTGCTAAGCAATGGATGGACAAAAAAGGTGGAAGAGAGTTTTTATAGAATCATGGAATACCCTGAGTGGAATAGCCAGACATGAACTTCTCCTCTTGCACAAGCAGCTGACCCAAAGCCCACCTTGCAAAGAACAGCCCCTGCTCTTGCACTCATGTCTGGAGTCTTTTCTCCTCCTGCAGCTGGGTTTGTGCAGAGAGGCCGAGGCAGGAAGGGCTGATCCTGCAGGAAAGGGTCATCCCTTGCCCCGATCCGGATCTCCACCTTCCTCTTCCCACAAAAATAAAATAGAATGAAATGAAATGAAATGAGATATACATATATGTAAATAAACTCCTGCCACTGGTGGGAGCCAGCCCCATGTCCCAGGAGCTGAGGCAGCAGGGACTCACTCCCTCTGCAGTTTGGGGTTCCCAGCGAGGCTTGGGCTGTGTCTCCATGGAGCAGCTCCGTGTTCCGTGCAGGAAGCAGCACCATCGGCCCATCCCCGCCTCCCAATCCCCGGTAAAAGTCACGAGGCTGTGCCTGCACCAGAAATAGTTGCTGAGGCGGGGATGGCAACGAAACCCAGCTACACCGAGTGGATGCCTGGAAAGACGGATATTCCCAGGAAATGGAGAGCTGCCTCACATCCAGGGCTACCTGGGCTGCAGATGGGAGAAGGGCAGGAGTGGAAAATGCTTGAGCTGAGGGTGCCCTGTGCCTTTGGGGCCCTTGTGACTACAGAATTCTGAGCAGGAGGTGAGAGGGAGCAAACCCTACAAAACCCTACAAAAACCCTACAAAAACCCCGCAAAAACCAACCCCTCACTGCTGGGCTAAAGAAAACCTGGAGACACCACAACCTCAAACTCCCCACAACTCCCTGACAGGAGGGTGAGACCTTGGGCTCTGCTGCCAGGGAACAGGGACAGGAGGAGAGGGAACGGCCTCAGGCTGGGCCAGGGGAGGGGCAGGGTGGACATCAGCAGGAATTTCCCCATGGAAAGGGTGCTCAGGCCTTGGAAGTGCCCAGGGAGGTTTGGAGTGCCCATCCCTGGAGGTGTCCAAGGAATTCCTGGAGGTGGCACTCAGTGCTCTGGGCTGGGGACAAGGTGGGCATCGGGCACAGCTGGGACTCCATGGGCTGGGAGGGCTTTTCCAGCCTCAGGGATCCCGGGATTCTGTGGAAATTCCAGAAGGTTCTGGGGTTGAGGCAGCACGGGAAGGGTGGGTGAGGCCTCCTGGGTCGGGCTGTGTTGGCACTGAACGCTGTGGTGGCATCAATTGTCACCTGTGGCTGGCACACGGGGGTGGAGGGGACTAAAGGTCACCTCAGCAGTGGCTCCACTGGGGAGACATATATTATGTATATATTATATATATACCACAGCATATATGTGACACTAGTGTTCCATTAGTACTGCTCAGCTTCTAAATCCTGATGGAAAACTAAATTCAGTAAAGTCCAAACATTTTGCCCAAGAACCCAGGAATATTTCAAATCTGGTAACAGCTGTGCAGTTCTGAGCTACAGGGTCAGCACTTTGCCTTTCCTTTTTATGCTCCCAGAAAAGAAATTCACATTTTTTCATCTTTTTTGTTTATAATTTATATATTTCCTACAGATTCTTTATTTCCTTATTTCGCTTTTATCCCTTCATTCCTTCCTCTCTGAATACAAGGGAGAAATTTCAAAATTTTGAAGACCAAAACCTGTTTTTCTTTCCTAGATAACTCCCTAAGCTCATGATGCATAAAACTGGCATTTTAATATTTTTAAAATCGATAACCAAATACTGAACAATAAAAAAATATGTATTAAAAAGAAGAAATAATCTCGGGTTTATATTTTCATGAAAGGCACTCTACGTCGTCTTATCCCCCTTGCAATTTTGTGGTTTATTTCTGGTCACTCTGGGCTGTTGGAAAGAGAAGCAAATGGGATTAGGATATCAAATGTTGGGATGTTTCCTGCATTTATCTGCCTCGAGAGGGGCTGGAGCCGAGCAGGGGCTAATGGAAACCGTGCACCCCAAACTCAGCACAGCGGCTTCAAAGGGAAATCCTTTTGCTACATGGATCCTATTTGTGTGGGGAAACCCAATTACTGCGGGGTTCTTGTACCTCCCTCTCGTCTTTTATGCTGCTTTTTGCTCCAAGTGCTTATTCCAATTTGATAACCCCGGCACAAATAAAGTGTCACCCCCGGCTCTTATCTCCCAACTCGCAGCTTTCCAATTTGTCTCAGTTAGTTCAGAACTTGACTCCTTATTAATTACCCCCACGGGGTCCTGCAGGGACCGGGGCTGCAGCACCAGCTCTGCCCCCGGCAGGTATCAGGGAAACCAAATCTCAGAGAGACAAAAAACCCCACAGAACAACCCAAAACCTAACAAAAAACCCCCACAAAAACACCACCACCACCCAATAAAAACCCAGAAAAAAACCCCTCAAAACAACAACAAAAATAAAAACAAACCAACCAAAAAAAAACCCGACAAAACCAACTACCAAAAAAAAAAAAAATCCCAGAAAAAAAGAACTCAAAACAGCAACAGAAATAAAAGCAAACCAAGCACAAAACCCCACAAAACCACCACCAACAGCTGAAAAAAACCAACCTGAAAAAAATAACCCAAAACAATAACAATAAAAACAAACCAAACAGAAACCCCACAAAACCACCACCAACCAAAAAAAGCCACAGAAAAAAAGAACCCAAAACAATAAAAACAAACCAACCAAGAAACCCCAAACCAAATAAAAAAACAAACCCAGAGTAAAGAAAACCCCAAATATTTTGGCCACATATCTTGACTAGATTTGAACAGCAAATCAGAGGTGAAAAGATCTCCCAAGCATCACAAGATATTTCATTCCCAACTTCTTCCAGAGCCCAGCAATTTTGGGTTCACCCCTTGCATGCCCTGCCCATTCCATGGCACCCTTTGGGGACGCTGCTCTGCACCCCAGGGATTTTCTCCCCGTGATTTCTGATGCTGGAAAATCCCCCACATTCCCAGAGCACATCCCAGCTGTCAGCCCTAAGGAGCTGCTGCAGTTTTTCCAGGTACAGAGCCTAAATCCAGAGCAGCACAGGGAACAAAGCCGATGGATGAACTCGTGTTTTGTCTCTTTCCAGCTGGCTGCCCCTGCCTGTCCCAAAAAGGGCTGAAAATGGATATCCCAATCCCATATTCCCTGATAAGGTCACTCTGACCTCCCAAAAGCCCACTTTAACATAGAAACTGCACTGGAATAACTGCAGAGTCCTATAAAATCTATAAAATCTATAAAATCCTCTCCTGTTGGAAACCCCGTGCTCAGGAATCCGCTGTCAGTGTCCAGGGATATCCTCTGGAGCAGACCCACGGCTCTGGAACACACACACCCAGCCGGAGCAGGGAAGGAGGGAAGGAAGCAGCATTTCCGGATGAATCAGACATTCACCCCGAGCTGTTTAATAAAAACCAACTGAAACAATGTAAAAACTGCCCAAAGTCTTCTCATGAGAGAGCCTGGCCAAGGATCCCGGTGATTATTCCTGGCATCCATTAATTAGGAGCCGCATTTCCACAGAGCAGTGACAGAGGATAAATACTCAGCCACCACCTCATCTGAGTGACCCAGCCCCAATTCCAGAGTTAAACAAATAGAATCTGATTTGCAAAGTACATCATTCAATATTTTAGCCATTAACTGCTGCTAAAATAATTCAAGGCTCCAATTGGAGCTGTCTTCATTTGGATTATTTCCAGCACAGTCAGAGAACAGCACTCGGCATCAATTAATGCCCAGTTCTCATCCTGAACTTCCAGCAGGAATATGTGATGTCCAATCCAGCCCTCCCTGGATGAGGGAGGAACTCATCCCCACCTGGGTGAAGGTGGCTGCTTTATTTTGGGCATTTCCTTATATTTTAATTAGTGTCACCAAGAAGAATCTATTGATTTTCTAAGCTGGTTTTTAATGAATTATCACACCCGGAGCCTGTGGCTCTTGAAAAATCTTCACTGCCGTGTGCAGGGAGGTTTTGAAAGCTTAAAAAAAAATAAAATAAAATAGGAAAAGAGGAAGCAAAAGGAACGTTTCACCCAGTTCTTACTCTCCCAAAGCCCCGAGTAGTTAATTTATGGAATCTCCTGTTAGTGAGTGAACAAAGGTAAAAATAACAGGCCAGTTATAAACTGGTGCTGTGATGACATCGTGAATTATTTAAAAAGGGCACATTGAGTGTGACCAGCGAGCCATCAATCAGAGCAGACAGTGATGAGAAAAAGAGGTTTCAGTCACTTCCTCCCTGGCAGCAGAACAATCCCTCTCGCAGGTACCGCGGCGCCGCTGACCCGGTGTCACCGCATTGTCACCGTCCCCTTTGAAGGGCCGGAGCGGCTCCTCTCAATATTGGAACGCGAGGAGTAAATAAATCCCGGCCTCGGCTCTGCCTTCCCTGCACACCTCAATTTGTCTGACAATGGGCAGGACACGGACGCACAAATCTCTTCAAGCACCGATGAATTTTTTATGGCTGCTCCAGTCCGGCGGCAAAGGACGGGCTCTAAATGGGAGCCCCCGGAGACAGAGCCCTGGGAAGGGTTTTGTGGGGGATTCAGCCCTTCCCGAGGGCTCCTCGAGCCCTGTCTCGCTCCCGGAGCCGCCAAAGCGCCCCGTGCTGGGGCCCGTCCCAGAGGGAATGCAAGCCCATTCCATAGGGAATGCAAACCCCCTCAGCTCCCACCGCTGCCAGACACCGCTGGGTTAGAAACAGCCACTGAAAAACCTGGCTTAATCATCCAAATCCAAAACCTGGTTTAATAAACCCCAATCCCAAACCTGGCTTAATCCCACACGTGGCTTAATCACCCAAATCCCACACCTGGCTTAATCAACCCAAACTCCAAACTTGGCTGAATCAACCAATTCCAAAACCTGGCGTAACCAACCCAAACTCTCCCTGGCTTTCAAAGGAAGCCAATCTTGCAGCTGAGCCGCTGAGTGTGGAGGAAGAAGGGAGAGGAAAAAGCCCTCCAAGTTTTGAGCTGGATTAAGGTAGGAGAGGCTCTTTCACCTGATGCCCTTGGAATTCTATCCCAAACTTTCCCTGAGATCCTGCTTTAGATGTTGAACACTCCCAATGAGCCCCCGGATCCCTGCAGCTGCAAGGACGGCACCAGAAGGAATAAATTGTGCACAATTCCAGCTCTGCACAACAGAGCTGCTCCCAGCAGCCCAGGGATGCTTCCATGGTATGCCAGGGATGCTTCCATGGTATCCCAGGGATCCTTTCCCAGCCTGAATCCCCAAGGGATCCTTTGCCAAATTCTTCCAGCCCCATCACAGAGCACTGGCTCCGGGCACACAGGGAGGGCATGCAGGCGATGCGGGGTGTGGGGATGAAGGGATGTGGGGATGAGGGTATCCAGGGATGCAGAGATACAGGGATGAGGGAATGCAGGGATGTAGGGATACAGAGATAAAGGGATGTGAGAATGAGGGGATGCAGGGATGTAGGGATATAGGGGTGCAGAGATGCAGGGATGTATGGATACAGGAATACAGGGATACGGGGATGAGGGGACACAGGGACACAGGGATGAGGGGATGAAGGGATGAGGGGATGAAGGGATACAGGGACACAGGGATGAGGGGATGAAGGGATACAGGGACACAGGGATGAGGGGCTGCCTCCCCTCCCACCCCAGCCCCTCTCAGCCCCAAGCCCGCAGTGCTGCCCCTCAGAGCCCCCAGCCCTTCACCCACTCCTGATTCTCAGCCCCGCTCCAGCAGCACTTCCCGGGAATCCATTCATCTCCAGGGAACCTCGTACCACTCCAAACCTCTACTCTCCCACTTAATTGTTCCTAACAGGTAAATCAAAGGTAAAAGAGAACTAATTAATTTTCCAGCTCGGTTTTATTTTACTGTTACTGTTTGCAGAAAATAGAACTAAACCCCATTAGTGTTAAGGTAAGACCATGAAACAACATAATATAATGCAAGAAAGACATTTAATAGCATGGAGGAATGTTAAATTACTAATTAACTCCAAGTTCCTGGATAAAAAAGCCGAGTAATTTACAGGATTATTGCAACGTGCAGCTCAGATTGCCACGAGGGTCAGCTCGGGAGCATTTCCTGCTATTTCCTTCAGCGGGGTGGTTACTGTAGAATTCCTCTCATATTAAAACCCACTGTCCTTACCCACAGTTCAGTGCTGCTAATTAGCAGCCGCTCAGCTTCCCCAGCAGTCATTTTTTTTCCATGAGAAGCTGCCAAATGTTCCCAACTGCTCAAGATGCTCCCCAGCCCCGCTCCGAGTGTCCGGAGCCCGCTCGGCCCGGCCCCGCCGCCCCCCGGGCTCAGCCCCGGCCGAGGCAAACCCCGAGCGGATCCCCGGTGCTGCTCTTTGTCTCGGCCAGGCAGGTCGGCAGAACCCTTCTGGCGCCTTTGGCTGAGCTACAGAACTTGGGAATGTCTATTTTTTCCCTCCTCTCTTCTCCCAAAGACGCAAATCCTGCTCAGGCGCTCGACACCGCGAGCTCTCCAAGCTGTGGGATTTTTCCCTTCAAAAGCGACTGTTTCCACATTCTATTTAAACTTTTATTCAAACAAGAAAGCCAGGAAAGGCATCTTTTAGTTTTTCCCTAAATATATAAGAAGAATGCCCGAACTTTGATGAATAATTGATTAAATAAAGCATCGCCCATCAAAGGCAGGAAGAGGAGCTGCTCCACAGAAAGGCTCCGCTATCAAACAGCACTTTGTTGTCTTAAACACTGCTCAGATCTGCAGCACTACAGAGCTCGTGGCACATTAATGCTGGAGGTTATAAATGGCAGCAAAGAGTTTAGTATTATTATCACTATTATTATTATTATTATTATTATTATTATTGTTACAAAAGGGAATTAGAATTCAGCTTTTATTGGTTCCAATTAACCCCCAGCAGTTTGCAGAGGGAGAAATTTGGTCGAGAATCACTGAGCCTCCTCTTTTCCTCTCCCTTTTGTTGGCTTTATGACTAATTTATGTTTAACCTTCTGGAGAATCCATGGTCACAAGACACTTTCTGAAAAAATTCAAAGCAACTTTGGCTGTGTCCAATAGGAGGGCAAAAGGTCTGGGGAGCTGGGGAAGGGCTGGGAATTGAAAGAGGCGGCACGATCTTCTTCACCTCCTCTCCACGGCACTGAGAGCAATCAGGAAACAGCCACTAATTGCTTCATCAAAATTAAGCTTCTCCATCTTCATACCAATTATTTCCCCGTGGCTGTTTAGAGTTTCGTGTGCCTCCCATCCACATGAAGGGAAAAAAATAAACCAGGGATGTGAATGGCAGCGCATTTCCCAGGATGGTGAGAGCGGGATCAGGATTTCAGGGTTCACCTCTGGAATTCCTTCTTTGAATTCCCAAAGTTCCCTGAAACACAAAGCACCTGAATGTTCTGGTGCTGCATTTCCACATGAGAAAGGATTGTAAAATTTACTTAGGACAAGAGTGAGAAATTCCTTGTGCTGACAGGGATAAATCCATTCAGTCGAGGATCAAAACAGTAGCCCAAGGGCAACAAAGAACAAGTGTCAACCACATTTGCTCTGAAGTGCCACAAAAATCCCCCCTGGGAATTCCAATCATGATGCTCTAGAACTATATTTATATAAGGGTTTGGTTTTTTGTTTTTTTATTTAATGAGGGAATGTAAAGGGCAAAAGGGCTACATTGGGAGGGTGAAGAACTTTTAAACTGGTTTAATTTTTCCTTCCAAATACGACGATGGAGTATTTCAACGTGAATTTTGAAAGTATTTTAAAATATTTCAATATTTACTCAGTGCTCAAAAAGACCTTTCTTATTGCCTGTGATGTGCAGGGACCTGCATTTCATACCTACTAGTGGGTATATACAAGTATATATATTGTATACATTGTAGATGTATAAATACACGTATATCAACACACACATATATCATACCAACACACATATATATCGTATAAACACACATATATATCATATCAACACAAACATACCCTATTTTACATGTTATTTTTTATATATTGTGCATCCACGCTGTGATTTAAGTGATAATCTTTGAATTCTGTTTCTTTTTGGGAGCAAGATGCTCTCCGTGCTCCTCAGGGATGACAAACACCTCCCTGCACATCCCGACGGGAGCAGCATTCCCTTCCCAATCCCGGGAGACTCGGGACCTCCCAGAGCCTTAAATGTGTTTAACACGGAGCTGTTAAAGCACATTTTACCTGCCAGAAACAGCACTGACACCCCAGTGCTGGAGCCAGGGGAGGCCAGCCCAGGTTTCTGCTCTGGGCTTTGGGGTTTTTCTGACTTTATTGTGCTCTTTCACTGCTCTGGTTCCATCCATTAATTATCCCAACATCATTCTCACTCCATCCTTTGCAGTATCTTGGCAGAGAACAGAGTGATGGGAGTTTGCCACAGAAATATCCAGATATATTTTTAATATGAGCCTCATATTTCTGTGCCATTGGGGAAGTTAAACTGCAGATGGGCAGAGGAGGCGACTCCTCCCTGCGAGACTCCAAAAAGTCCTGGGTGCAGCTGAGAATCTTTGGTTATTTTTCCAGAAATGCGATTTTTTTCCCTGCTCTCTGGCAGAGGCAGCCCATGAGGAGCCTATTTCCATACTGGCAAGGGTTCCTATCCCTGGGAATTATTAAACCAGCCCACGTTAAGCACAGATCCTGCGTGCGCTCCTGCAGGGGAAGCACACACACCCCCAGGCACAAACTGTCCACGGGACTGCAGCGTCAGGCAGAAGGATAAAGAGACCAGTGGGCAAAAATAAAATATTTTGGAGCTACTTTTCGTGTCGAGGGAGTACAACAGGCCGCAGGTCTCCACTTTTCCCTCACTTTAAGATAAGCCTACTTTAAAAGATACCGATCCTGGGGTTCCCAGAACTCCGCACTGCTTTGCCCGTTTTATGAACTCGGGTCATCCCAAAGTGTCTCAAAGGAGCTGCCTCCGTGCTGGTGCGAGCCAGAGAACACAGAAAACTACCCTTAAATGCGGTTGCAAACTCGGTCCGGTTTTTTTCTACATTTCATAACCTGAAATGCTGAATTTCCACAGATTCCCGCCCATCCCGCTGGGCTCCATCCCGGTGGGATGCACACCCCGCGGGCTCCGGGACAGCATCCCGGCCCTTCCCTGGCACCAGGCACGGCAGGGCTCATTCCCGGGACAGCACCCCGGCCCTTCCCTGGCACCAGGCACGGCAGGGCTCATTCCCGGGACACCATCCCGGCCCTTCCCTGGCACCAGGCACGGCAGGGCTCATTCCCGGGACACCATCCCGGCCCTTCCCTGGCACCAGGCACGGCAGGGCTCATTCCCGGGACACCATCCCGGCCCTTCCCTGGCACCAGGCACGGCAGGGCTCATTCCCGGGACAGCACCCCGGCCCTTCCCTGGCACCAGGCACGGCAGGGCTCCTGCCCAGGGCCGTGCCCCTGCCGAGCCCTCTCCGCTCGGCTCCCAGCACGGGCAGGGAGCGGGATGCGCGGGAGGCTCGGGATGCGCCGAGCCGGGAGCGGCTCTAATCGAAGTGGCAGAGCCGTCAGCGCCCATCCATCGCATCCTGCCCCGGCCGCGCTGGGAACTGCCGGGATAATCACCCCGGTGCCGCTGAGAACTGCCCGGATAATCACCCCAAAGCCGCATGCTGTTCCCAGCCGGTCGCATCTGCCCGTTCCAGCCGAGCATTCCGTAAACAGCCCCTGGAAAACACCTCTGCCCACAGCTCTCCTCTGCTCCCCACAGCCAGGGTGATTCCCGGTTCCCACTTGGAAAACGGATAAAGAGAAAGGCGACACTGACAGCGAGAGGTTCTGTGTGAGCAGCATTGTTATTCCCACATTCCTCATAAACGCTCGCATTCCAGGGCTGGGAAGCAAATCGAGCGCTGAGTCCAAAGGCAGCGACCCTGCCTGCTGCCCGGAGGAAGGCAGGAATCCATCCTGCCCCTAACCCGGAGGAAGGCAGGAATCCATCCTGCCCCTAAGCCAGAGCAGGCAGGAATCCAGCAGGAATCCATCCTGCCCCTAAGCCAGAGCAGGCAGGAATCCAGCAGGAATCCATCCTGCCCCTAAGCCAGAGCAGGCAGGAATCCTGCCCAAAGCCCGTCAGGAATTGCTCCGGAGATGATCTGGTTATCAGGGGACATCCAGCACCGGGCAGGATTAAATCCAGCAGGGCAGGAATCACCTCCAGGAAGGAAAAGTCAACAAAGGGACTGGGCAGAAGTGGGTGTGCATTTATAGCAGTGCAAAGATGCCTTGGCTTTAAATTCCTGCTAAAATGCTGCATTCAGACAACACCCAGAACGCCACAGCATCAATTTCTGTGGTTTGTTCACTGAATTCAGCTCAGTTTTTGAGAACATCCTTGCTCTGAAATGAATTTATTTGCAACAGAAGCAAAATGTTTCCTTCCTAAGGTAACAAAAATCCAGATAAAATTTATCAAGCTGGAAAACCCCCTGGTGCAGGTGAAGCCTGTGTGCCATGGGGAGGGATTCTCTACCCCAGGTGCAATTTATGTTGATTTTTAAAAGTGTTCAAATAACAGGTAGAGCTCGGTAACTCCAAACTTCCACACACTCTTCTGGAAGGAAAAGGAAAACTTCTAGAAGTTTTACAGATTATGTTTCCTGACTGTGGATTCTTCATGGAAAAAGATGCCGTGAGCGTTTTTCTGAGCTCTGTCATTCCCTGAATGTGGAGATCCACACTTCCAGGGAACACACTTCCAGAGCCCGCAGGAAAACAGGGAAATGCAGGGAAATGAGCTCATCTGGTTCAGGTTGGAATTACATAATTACATATCGCATTAAATAGAAAAATGCAGCCAATTAGGTTTTAAACGAACAACTGTTGTGCCTTGTAAAGTTAAAAATTCAACTGCTTGTTGGAATTGGACATGCTGAGGTCATCTGAGCACTTCAAAGAGAATTCCTGGTATTTCATGACTGAACTGCAACCAAACCACGCTTGAATCATGAGCAGCTGAAGTTGGAGAGGACACTGATCTCCAACTCCAGCAGCTGCTGCCTTCTGGGAGCTGAAGGATTTTAATTTCCCTGTTGAATCAGAGCCCCAGACGCCTGCACTCGTTCCACCACTAATTAATGCACCCGCGGAGCTGTGCTAACTAGACCAGGACATATTTTTTGGGTTGCCTGGGTTGTTTGCACTGCAGAAATTCTCATCACTGACTGTCTGTAATTACCGGAGCCCAACTCCTCTGCTTCCTGAAATCCTAATTTGGGGACTGTGGGAAACCAGGGTTACTCCAGTCCAGGGTCCCAACCATGGCAGGCACCCAGTTCCTTCCTGTGGCCGGGCTCAGGGTCTGCTGGTCACACCTGGCCACATCACTGGCCACACTGCTGGTCACACCTGGCCACTGCTCTTCCAAGAGATGTCATGGAATCTCTCACTGAGGGTTTGCACAATTTATACTTTAAGTGAGCCTTCCTTCCTTCCTTCCTTCCTTCCTTCCTTCCTTCCTTCCTTCCTTCCTTCCTTCCTTCCTTCCTTCCTTCCTTCCTTCCTTCCTTCCTTCCTTCCTTCCTTCCTCCCTCCCTCCCTCCCTCCCTCCCTCCACTGTAAAGGATTTAAGTGCAGGGTTTTCCTTAAGCTGTCCCCCAGATGTTTCTTTGGTCATTGCCATTGCCATGATTCATTCTTTATTAATGAATTCCCAGCTCATTCTCTTTCTGAAGCTTTATTTCAATATTCAGCATTTCCTTCAGCTCAGCATCCCTGTTCTTACCAGCCTGTCTGGGATGTGCTCCACTAAAATGTATTTTAGATGTTCTCCAGGTGTTGCAGCCTTGGGACACATCTGGGATGCAGTTCAGTCTTTTTATTACATTTCTCTCTTTTTGTGTTGTGTGAAATGGAAATGCCAGGGTTTTTAGCCAACAGTTGCTCTCTAAAAGCTGAGGAGAGGAAGGGTTTTAGTGCATGTAAAAGATAATTATTACCTTCTCGAGCAATGATATCAACCTGTCTGAATGTCTCTATCCAGTGCACTCCAAACCCTGTCAACATTTTTGTTGCTGGATTAGAGTTTTGGTAGTGCTTTATATAAATTATATATAAATTAACAAACCACAGCCAAATATTTGGGCCTTTCAAACCCATCCTTGCTCCCAGAGTGATCCACACACACCTCCCTCGTTAGTGTTAACGAGGCCTCCTCTGTAACACTGAAAATCTGGGTGTTTAAATCCCATTAAAATTAAAACTCTCACCACACTTTTCTAGGATGAGCCTTTCCTCCGAAGAGCAGCACACGAAATTTTGGAGCTGATTCCTGCCCGAGCTGCCCCCTGAAATCCCACCACAGCCTTCTCCTGCCCCTCCTCGTGGGTACAGCACCCCCAGCCCTAAGTTCATCCCTCACCCCTTCCCTTCCCTTGCAGCTCTCTGCTTGGCTTGGATAACCCATCCCAGCTTTCCCTGAATCGCAGACACAACGCCCTGGAGCTGCTGCTCTGCCGAGCTGCCAGAGGCACTGCTGAGGAGCGCCCAGCAGCCCCAAACCTGCTCCTTTTGCACCCACCCAGCCACTGCCAGAAGCTGCAGTGGATCCTCACAGAGCCCCGAGACCTCCGGGTGCCACCTCCTTGGGCTGCTGCTGCCCATCCTGGCCCCTGGGAGCTGGCCTGGAGAGAGGGAAGGTCTCAGCCGTGGATTGCTCCTTTTCCAGCCCTTGCTCCCTTCCCAAACCTGACACCGAGGTCTCCCTGAACCCTGAACACCCCAGGGCCAGCAGCTCCTGCTCAGAGCCGGAATCACAAACACCCACATGGACAATTCCCACCTGTTCTCCAAACCCAGCTCCAGAGCAGCAAATCTGGGTCTTGTCACCCTTTAGTCTTGCCCAAGGCCTGGCCAGGCTTCAGCCCCACTGAAGATCCCAAGCCCAGCATTAGACCCCAGATTATTTTGATTTATTCCCCCCCTGACATCCAGCTCCTGCTCCACATTTTAATCTTCTTCATGCCCAAATCACCATTTTTTGGGTGCATATGAGTAATGAATTCCAAGTACTGCATTTTAACTCTTGGTTCTCCCTGAGAAACTTGGAAAATGTCATGTTCTGAATTCCTTCTAAAAACAGGAGAGTAGGGAAGGAGCTGGATTTTTTTTTAAATTTATCTGTGATTGGGAGTTTCTCTGTTCCAGAAAACCCCTCCCAAATTCCCAGGAAGCACAGGTAGCTTTGCAGCCCAGCAGCTTCTGCAGAGGGTCAGAAAGAGAAGGAAAAAGAGCAGGGAAGAAGGGAAAAATCCTCCCAAAGCCCTGAGCCCACTCCCCCTGCGCTGCCTCAGCTGCACATCAGACATGCGAAACACTGAACCGTCCTCTTAAATATTATGACATGGGGAAAATCACACTGTGCTTTAACCTATCAACAAAGGAGCAAAGCAATTACAGGGCTAAACACAGTCGAGGAAGACCCAATAAAGAGAAATCCAAGAAAATTTGGTGAAAATTCTTAAGGGGCCTTACAATGTTTAATCATGCTTCAGGCCTAAATTAATATTCTGCTTCTAATTCAAAAGCCTGAACCACCAAGGTACATCTTTTGGGTATTTTTAATAACCAGAGTACAACACCCGCTGAATTAGCAGCTGCTCTGACTGGTATTTTACTTTTGCTTTGCTTGCTCAAGTAAAGCAGTTAATATTGGTATAATCATCAAACTAACATTAGTCAGACAGAAGGACAGATCTTTCTCATATTGTAATGCAGAATATAAAAAAAAAAAATTAAACTAAGATTTAGAAATTCCTTTGTGTATTAAATAATTTTTCTCAGGCAGTTTCAATAAAACAAAAAATTGTTATATTCACCCATTTTCTAAAACAAACAGTGAATTAAAGAGTACATAAACACATGGAAGAGATGGGAAACCCCCTCCTGAGCTGCTGCCCACTGCTGTCCAAGCGACAGGAGAAATATTTATGGGAATAAATCCATCCCGTTGGAATGGGTGGGAAAATGCCCTCCTTAAAGCTGGAAGCCTTGGTCAGCAGATTTAATTCTGTTTGCATTTTTTCCTTCAGGTATTTGCAAATGTGTCACCGGAGCAGAGTCCTGGTTTGTGGAATAACCCAGCCAACCAATATTTATTTACCCAATCTTGGAATAATCCCATTCAGTTGTCCAGGAGAAAGAGGATTTTCCTTAAAATAGCTAAGAAGGAGAGCTTGGACAGATCCAAACGGTGAAACAAAGGACACTGCACATCCCTCATTCGTTAGTGCTCCTCTGGTGCTGAAGAGCAGCGCAGGGATTCCAGAGCTGGCCTCACCTGGAGTTCACACCACTCCGGGGTTCCTAGCTTGGACACCGAGAAAATCCATGGAATTCAGCACACAGATCCCCATTTCCATGCGATTCCTACTCAAAACTGCAGCCAGAGGAGCCCGAAGCCACGCTGACCCTGTGTAGCATTCCCCGTAATGAAGTCCCTATTTCTGCCCAGCTGCTGTTGTGCTGCACTGGTTGTGCAAAAGGGAAATAACAAATCCCTGGAGAGGGGAAGGAGAGGGGGCAAAAACGGTGGGAAGGAGATTTTCTGCCTGAGACGGAAGGAATCCCCTCCTGGGAGTGTTTTCCTCGGATATCTGAGCACTTGGTACCTCTGCAGTTTGTGCTGGTGGTGCCAGTCTGGGATGGAAAGTGCAGGAGATAAAGCCCAGAGCCAGGCAGGGTGGAAAGGGATGGGGACAGCCCTGGGGAGAAGGAGCTGGGAATGCTGGTGGGGGAGAAGCTCCACCAAGAAGAGGAGCCCCTCTGCTCTGGAGCCAGGCTGGGAGAGCTGGGAAGGTTCCCCTGGAGAAGGGAAGGGCACAGGGAGAGCTCCGAGCCCCTGGCAGGGCCTGAAGGGGCTCCAGGAGAGCTGGAGAGGGACTGGGGACAAGGCCTGGAGGGACAGGACCCAGGGAATGGCTTCCCAGTGCCAGAGGGCAGGGCTGGATGGGAGATTGGGAAGGAATTGTTCCCTGGGAGGGTGGGCAGGCCCTGGCACAGGGTGCCCAGAGCAGCTGGGGCTGCCCCTGGATCCCTGGCAGTGTCCAAGGCCAGGCTGGACATTGGGGCTGGAGCAGCCTGGGACAGTGGGAGGTGTCCCTGCCATGGCAGGGGTGGGATGGGATGGGATTTAAGGTCCCTTCCAGCAGCACGAGGCCCAGCCCTGGGCACTTTCCTCCCCCTGGGTGGACGCAAGCCCAGCCCTGTCCTGGGCAGCCCCCGGGATGTCCCTGCAGAGCCCAGCGGCCCCTCAGCCCTGAGATGAGGAGGTGACAGCTTGAATGTCTTCATGGATGAGCCCTGGTAGAGCTTGGCACAGATCTCAGCCCCACGCCCCGCTCAGCGCTGCTCCCAGGCCCTCTGTGTGCCCGTGGGCTTCCAGAGAGAGGAAATGCAGGGCCTCCTCCTGCTCCTGCTCCCAGCCCTGCCCACCCTGAACCCCGGTGAGGAAACTCCTTCCATCCCTCCCAGGCTCTGTCAGAGCTACTTCAGTAACTGTGAACAATCCCGTACCACTGCCACGAGGAAAAGATAATTTTCCTTCCAATAAATGAGAAGTGGAGATTTAAATATTTTTTTTTAGATAAGTAGAAAGCATTATTTTCTTCCTCAAGAAAAAAATCACATTTCCAGGGTGCCCTGTACAATGCCCAGCAGTGCCCACTGCCTGTCCCCTGCAGCACAGGGAGAACAGAAATGGATCCCAACACAATCCCAACTAGTGGGAAATAATCTTTCCATCGGTGCTTCCAACATCTCCAGGAGGGATAAAACACGTGGAAGGATTGGCTTGACAGAGGAGATGACTTCATTGTGCAAGGGGTGATGGAGAGAGACCCAAGTAAGAAGGAGAAAATTCAGCCCAGCTCTCGTGGTCCCTGTGCCACTGCAAGGAGCCCTTTTGGGCACCCACGTGCCCAGGGAGACACGGCAGCCACAGCAGCATCCGCCCAGCATTCCCGGGAAAATGAAGCTCCCTGCAAAGGACCGGCTCTATTTTACACCTCCTCAAAACAGGGTCCAGATTGCAACAGGATGAGCCAGGAATCCAACTTGGGTAAGCTCTGAGATCAGCGCGGGGAGAGAGAGGGGAAAGCTGCTGAGGAATTCTCTGTCGGCACGGAACATCTGAGCAGATCCCAGGCACAGCTTAATTAGGCAGGAAAAGAGATTTTGTGTCAAAGCTCCAGCCTAGGAAGGGGCTGGGAGGAACATTCCCCACCCGGCCCCAGGGCACCGGGGGCTGGAGAGGGAGCCCTGCTCGGGGCCACCACGGGAGGGGACAGGAGATGTCACAGAGAGAGGTGATATCACGGGCACAGGTGATGTCACGGGGGGGTGGATTTGGAAATCTGTTTTTCTCGTGGAAGGTTTCAACAGCTCACTCGGTTAACCCGTGTTTTCTGTATTTAGTGGAGTTTGTTTAACCTGTGGAACCATCAGTCTGCAGCAACGAGCTGGGTGTGCAACAAAACCTCTCTCACCAGGAGTGCGTGAATTGTTTGTAAAAATATTCTTGAGTCTCTCCCTGCCCCGTTCCTGCAAATGTTGAAATGGAAAGGAGAATAACCCTTGCATTTTTCTTTCTCTTTCCTTCCATATTTCTGGAGATTTTGGAATCCACTCTTTCTGTCACCTATTCCTGCATTTTCCCCACACAGACCACACGCTGAGGCTCCACAGCCAAGCTGACCCCACCAACTCCTGACCTAATCAGAGGCAGAACTATAAAAAACCCTGGTGAGCCACAGTTTCCCCAGCAATTCCAGCCCAATTGTGCCCACATCACATTCGAGAAATGAGCTGTAAAAGCACCTTTTAAGTAGAAGAACTATAAATACCTCACACATTTTTTTCCTGTGCTGATTGATTCCATCGAATCCCAGAATGGGTTGGGTTGGGAGGAACCTCAAAGCTCATCCCATCCCATGGGCAGGACATCTTCCCCTGGCCCAGGGTGCTGATCTAACCAGCAGCAGGAGCAGAAAGGGCTGGATTTGGAACCCCTAAAACCCTTCTCTGCTCTGGACTGACCAACACAGGGACCCTCCCCAGCTCTGCAACAGCTTCTGATAAACCTGGAGAGGAATTAAAGGAGATTCCCGGGCTCTGATCTCCTGAGGGAGAGCGCAGGACACTGAGGGTGCTCCGGCCCCTGTGCCTGCCAGGGAAGAGCTCCACTGAATCCCAACCCTCTCCAGTATTTCCCTGGGATAAGAGTATTTGTAAAATGCTCAAACCTTGCATATAATGCGTAATGCTATTAAGTAGAATATCTAAAGTACTTAAACTAATTATGCCTATTTTGTAAGATTAATTATAATTAATAATTTAACATATTTTATCATTTAAGTCAGTATCCGTTCTGATCTTTAACTTTAGAGAGCACACTGTATACGTACTACATAATTAGGGCTTATGTATCACATAATTAGGGCTAAATACTAGGAAATCAGGCTAATTAGACCAAATCAAACTGAATTATTTAAGCTTTTTTTTTTTTAATTTTAGATGTAGAATATTTAGTAATTAAATACTGATTTCATTTTCTCATGCTGGCACATGGCACTTGTCTCTCAGCCGCCGGCTACAATGGAGCATTATCCAAGGGTTTGTCACCCAGGGAGCAGGGGCAGGCAGGGAGCGGGCAGGGAAGGCTCCGAGCCAGGTACGAGCCCGGAGTTAAGGATTTCAGAGTTGAGCCACGGGAGCATCCCGTGCACACCAAAACTGCTCCCAGCTCGGCACTGAGGGTGTTCCCACAGCACCCGAGTCCTCCTTGGGAATTGTGTGAGTCCCGAGGAGAAGCTGCAGCAAATCCCCCTCAGACCCAGAATGCCAGAGTGGGTCGGGCTGGAGGGACCACAGACGGTCGCTGGTGCCACCTCCCTGCTCCAGCGGGGCCATCCCAGAGCACAGGGCACGGGAGTGTGGCCAGAGGGTTCTGGAACATCCCCAGGGAGGAGACCCCAGAGCCTCTCTGGGCTCTGTTCCAGCCCGGGCCCTGCCCAGGGCAGCAGTTCTGCCTCCTGTGCAGGGCAATTGCCGGGCTCAGGCCCTGCCCGGTGCTCTGGTGCCGCTGCCGGGCCCCGGAGCAGAGCCCGGGCCCTGCCCTGAGCCCTCCCTGCAGCCAGGGACACCCAGGGCTGAGGGCCCCTCTCAGCTGGGGCTCCTCTCGAGGCTGAGCAGCCCCGGCTCCCTCAGCCTGTGCTGGGCACGGGGATGCTCCAGGCCCTTCCTCAGCTGCGCAGCCTCCGCTGGAGCCTCTCCAGGAGCTCCCTGGCCCTGCTGGGCTGAGGATCCAGAGCTGGACACAGCACCCCAGAGGTGCCTCAGAGGGACAGGATCACTCCAGATGTGCCTCCCAGGGCTGGGCAGAGGCACCAGCTCCCTCAGGGATCTCAGGGATAACCTGCAGCAGAGCATCCCTGGGGTGTGGGGAAGCAGCTGCCGGCAGCAGCCTGTGCCACACCACAGCTCCCTTCCAATATTTAGCTGGATTATTCAATATTAACCCTTGTAATACCCTGATAACAACACCAAGAGATGAAAACCATATTTTTGGCAATGGCTCAAAATCTCCCTGGTAGAAGTGCTCGGACAGATGCTGTTGGCCATATTACAGCCACAAATAAAGTCTTTCAAATAAAGCCTGGTACTGCCAAAAGCAGCAGAGGTGTCACCAAACAATAAGAGGGCTGGAGGCAAAACCCTCGGAGTGAGAAGCACCTGCTCCACCCCAGCCCAGTGAATTTGCAGTTCATTTACAGAGGTACATTTACAGCTACAAACCCTCTCCTGTTTTGCTGTGTAGAGACATTCATTTCATCATAATTCACCAAAAAAGACAAGAAAGCTTCATTATTTTGTGCCAACCTTCTCTGCCAGACCAGAGACCATTTACTACAGCTGGTAGTGACAGGACAGGGGGCTTCAGACTGGAAGTGTGGGCTTGGATCAGAGATTAGGGTCCATTCTCCAACATCTCCAGCACCTCCTGCCTGTACCAGCTCCCAAAACACAAATATTTAAATATGAACACACCTCTGGTGCGAGACACTGGAAATATTCCTCCTCTCAAGGTAAATGTTAAGGGAATCCATGGGAGATCAAGGGCACTGAAATGGAAAACACCCACGTGCCAGGGGCTGGGGTCCCTGTGTACGTGTGGCACTGGCTGCTGCTGCTGATCCGAGCTCAGCCGAGTCAATAAAAGGAATCCCACGGACTTGCAGGAGCTTACGGGGAGCCCACGGCTCCAGCACGGGGGGTTTGGGAAGGGAGTGCTCCTCCTGTTTAAAGTGCTTAACATGAGATTTGCACACTTTGGCTTTCTCCAACACCAGCCCTTGAATCAAAATCAGTTGGTCTGGGGGGTGATGGTTTTAAAATCCACCCAGCAATGGGCACGTGGGCATGGGGAACGTGGGCAGAGCCAGAGGAGCCGGAGGATCTCAAATCATGCAGGGAGACAGAGGGGAATCTTCCCTGAGGCCATGGCACATGGAGGAGTTCTGTGGGGAAAGGGGCAAATCAAAACTCAAATGTAAAGAAAAGCCGGGGACACGGGGAGCAGCCCTGCAGCACCTCCAGGAGCACCTCCGGGAGCATCCCTGTCCCTGCTCCAGCCCTGCAGCACCTCCAGGAGCACCTCCAGCCCCATCCCTGTCCCTGCTCCAGCCCTGCAGCACCTCCAGGAGCATCCCTGTCCCTGCTCCAGCCCTGCAGCACCTCCAGCCCCATCCCTGTCCCTGCTCCAGCCCTGCAGCACCTCCAGGAGCATCCCTGTCCCTGCTCCAGCCCTGCAGCACCTCCAGCCCCATCCCTGTCCCTGCTCCAGCCCCATTCCAAGCAGACACCCTCCACTCGAGCTCCACCCACAGCTAATATCCAACATTCCCAGATTCCCAGCTGCCCAGTTTTCATGGACACAGCAGCAGAGCCCAGCCCAGGCGTGTGGGGCTGCTGGACACCCTCAGTTTCATTTTCCTGGTGCCCTTTATGGTGCTTGTTAAAAGTATTTTTTATCTGACATTGTTCCACGCAAGGAATTAAAATTTGGAATGGAATCCTCGCCTCCCACTAATTCCATGGTGAGTTTGTCCCAGCAGAGAGGCTCCTGCTCCTCTCACAGCACAACCTCCTCGCTTGGTGGTAAAGCACAGAAAATAAACAGAGCTCCGAGTACAAATAAACGATTAATAAACATTGATTTTATGGATTTCTGTTCCTCTCCTAGCCCCGTGAACAATATCTGCCACATGCAATTCAGGAAGTGAAGCTGTTTTAGTTATTTTTTTAAGTAGTGTTTTCTAAATGATGCTTTTATTTGTAATTTATTATACATTTGAATTGGCCTGGAGACATCAGCTCAGCATCAGCTGCACACGAGTTGTTTTAAAAGTCAATTTTCATTTACTCCTAGGAAAGGTAGAAGACTTTATGTTTTTCTCTAACAGATTTTTTAATATTTGCCTTGATCTACCACAGAGATTAAGGCACAAGTGTCCAATTTCAGCTCAAAAGAGGAATTATTTAGGAAACATCCAACATTTGCAAACAGGCAGCCCTCACTGAACCTGCAACATGACTTAGATTTGTGGCTATTAATTAATTTGATAAGTTGGTTTCATAGGGGGATGCTTTACATAGAACTGCATTGGAATACACTCAATCCTCACACCCCAAGGAAAAAAAATCAACTCACCCGATATAAAAAAAAGAGGCTGAATGAGCACAGGAGAGCTCTGGAACGCCACCACAAATTTCAGGTTTTGATTAAACAGACGCGTATCCCCAGCTCAGAAAACACAATAAATATTTGCAGGTTTCAGGCATTTCCCAGCCATTCCCACCCTGGTGGCAGCTCCAGAACCTCACGTGCAGCACAAAGAATAATTTAACAGCCATTAATAAAGGAATTTTCAGAGGAGCTCGTGCTCAAATTATATCAATCTGCTACTGTTCCAAAATAAACGCATCAGGTGGCATTTAAATGCAGGTGGCTAACCATTTTATCAGTGCACATATTTAAGCTATTAGAAATATAATTAGAAAAATTAAATTAAACACACTTAATGCAGATTCTAATTCGAGCAACACTGTCCTTATCATCATGCCATTTTTATAGCAAATTATAAAGTATGTCTAAATTGTCCGGGTTTGTTGCTGACTGATAGCTGAACTCAGATAATTAAGTTGTTAACCAGGTACTTCAGTGGTCAACACGGTTATATATCTTTGTCTTATCACTCCCCCTCCTCCTGCGTGCGCCGAGCTCAGGGGAAGCAGATGAATGGCACTTGACACTACCCACCTCCGCAGCCGCCTGATTAGACACAGCCCCGTGCCACAGGTACACTCAATTATCTGCCTTTTCCCGAGATCCCGGCGCTTCCCGCAGCCGCCAGCGTCGGCAACTCTTGATTTGCTGCATTTCCAGCCGGGGGAAAACCGCAACGAGGAGTCGTGGCAACTTCCCCGGCTGCTTCCCCAGCCTGACCCTGCGGGCAGAGCGGCTGGAGGGCTCCCTCCGATTTCACCGCGCGGGGAAGCGATCGGTCCTCTCTGCAGCAGGAATTCAAGTGTTTAAGGGCTGGCTCGTGTCCCTGCCCCGGCACCCGAATGGTCCCGAGTGTCCCACCCCACACCCCAAAGCCAGCCGGGATCCCTCCGGAGCCAGAGCACCACGGGATGCTTCACCCCCACACCTCCCTGGCTAATTAACATCACCCAGAAATCCCAACACAGCTCATTTACCAATAAACAGCAACTTCTAGGCACGGGAGAGCTGTGCCAAGGAGAACCCGCATTGCAATTCCCAGGGGAACGCCATGGGTACTGAGATAATACAAACACATCGCAGCCCCCGCTGAGGGCTTGGAGATAGGGGAAATGATCTGTAACGTGTTTGAGATTAAAGAATTGGGGTACCCTGAGTGCTCTGGGTGCACCTCTGCAGCTGTGACTTTGTGCGTACAAGCTGTCCCCGAATTGACTGGCAATCACTTGGGTCTCAAGATCTCCTGGTCTCCTGTTTCTGTCACAGTAACACAAAAAATGAAGGGAAAACCCTCCTGACTTTCAAATTTCCTTTAAGTATTCCAAACTAACTTTTGAGAGCTCTCCTCGTCCCACTGGAAACAAGGGGGGCCACCAGTGCGTTTGATCCTTTCTTAGACGCAACCCCCGGTGCAAACACCTGCAATGCTACAGAGAGAAGCAGCTCTGGCCATCACAGAGATGGGCACGAACCAGAGCCGGGTTAATGACACAAAGTAGGCCTTTTCTCACCAGATTGTTGCAGCTCTTCTCCCACTTAACCTGCACTGAGAGCAGCAGCACAGCGGCCTCGGAGCAGCCACAGACCTAACAGAGTTCCACTCCAGTGCTCCCAAATGAAATCCTCATCACAAACTAAAGAGCCTCATCACAAACTAAAGAGCCTCATCACAAACTAAAGAGCCTCATCACAAACTAAAAATCCTCATTACAAACTAAAGATCCCCACCACAAACTAAAAATCCTCATCACAAACTAAAGATCCTCACCACAAACTAAAGATCCTCATCACAAACTAAAAATCCTCATTACAAACTAAAGATCCCCACCACAAACTAAAGATCCTTGTCACAAACTAAAGATCCTCACCACAAACTAAAAATCCTCATCACAAACTAAAGATCCCCACCACAAACTAAAGATCCTTGTCACAAACTAAAGATCCTCACCACAAACTAAAAATCCTCATCACAAACTAAAGATCCTCACCACAAATTAAAGATCCTTGTCACAAACATCACAAACTAAAAATCCTCATTACAGATCCCCATCACAAACTAAAGATCCTCGTCACAAACTAAAGGTCCTCACTTTAGCACAGGAATGTGTGGGGTTTTCCCATTTGCACATGAAGAAGAAACACACGGGGTTATTTTAGCAAGGTCACCAACAAGGACCTCGACTTTCTAACTCAGTTACAAAAATTCCATTTTGTTGGGGGGTTTGGTTTTTCCTCCTCCCGCTGCAACTTGGTGGAGAAATAAAAAAATCCGCCCTGTTCTCCATATTTATTAACAAATCCACTAGGATCTGGTGGCTCTCTTTTAAACTTCTGAGCGCAGGGAATATTTCAAAAGGCACCTCCTGAAAGGGAAAGGAGCCACTCTGCCTGGTGGGGGGCATCCCTCCTTCCCTGGAGATCGTTCCAGGAGAGCAAACCGCACACATCCACACAGGCTGGGCAGGCAGGATTAAAGGAAATCCTTCCACAATGCATTTTCCTGCTTCTCCCCCTACGTGATCAGACTCCACTATTCTTTCCAACAAATATGTAATTATTAGCATATAAATTTAACACCTAACCATGCTATAACCACAATTCCTGCCTTTATTTCCTTTACTTACTTCATATGGAAAGTTATTTCTCTGGAATTATTGTTTTCTGGGGGTTTTATTGCAGAGTGCTATTTATTTCTCAAATTATCATGAGCTTCACACACCTGTCAAGGCTATTTTTTGATCTCTTTAATGTTCTAAGATTGACGATAATTGTCCAAATGATTTTTTTTAATATCTTACTGTATTTTAGTAAAATTGTTGTGTCCTGCCTAATTGTTAGCTTTTGGGAACACAAACCTGATTTAAGCTGAGAGTAGATTTAGAGTAAAAACTGGGGACAAATCCTGCTCTGTGAGGGTGGGCAGGCCCTGGCACAGGTGCCCAGAGCAGCTGGGGCTGCCCCTGGATCCCTGGCAGTGCCCAAGGCCAGGCTGGACATTGGGGCTGGAGCAGCCTGGGACAGTGGGAGGTGTCCCTGCCCATGGCAGGGCTGGCACTGGATGGGCTTTAAGGTCTCTTCCAACCCAAACCAGTCTGGGATTCTGTGGTGATTCCACGAAATTCCATTTGCTGACTACAGGGACATCCTGGCCATGTTTGGATATTGGCATTTCTGGTGCAGTACCAACAGAAACAAGAGGAAGCTCAGTTGGGATGTGGGAAGAGATCTCTGGCTACTGCTCCATGTCCATCCTTCCCTGCCGAGGAGAATTCCACAGAGTTGTTACAACAAAGCTTAAATTAATGAGTGTTAGAGGCAGTGAGTGAGTTCCTGCAGGGGCCAGTCCCACCCTGGGTGTCCAAATGAACCTTGCAGAAAACTGGGGCTGCGGAAACAGAGAAACCCCAGCTGCTCTGGAGTTCCCAGGTGAGTTTCCTCTACTCTGGTTTAACTCACTTCTGCCTTAGTTCCGGGATGTCAGTCTGGGTGGCACCCTGGGATGGATGGGGGGATGGATGGATGGATGGATGCATGGATGCATGGATGGATGGATGGATGGATGGATGGATGGATGGATGGAGAATCCCCATGGCTGAACTCCCCACCTGAACCACACCAGGCACTGAGGGACAGCCTCAAACTCCAGCAGCACATGGACACCACGGACACCTCAATGTCTTTAATGGATCCCAGACTCCCAGACTGGTTTGGCTTGGAAGGGACCTTAAATCCCATCCAGTGCCAGCCCTGCCATGGGAAGGGACACCTTCCACTGTCCCAGGCTGCTCCAAGCCCCAATGTCCAACCTGGGTTTGGACACTTCCAGGGATCCAGGGGCAGCCCCAGCTGCTCTGGGAATTCCTTCCCAGTATCGCATGGAAATCTCCCCTCTTCCAGCCAGCACCAGCACAGGATCCCCTTCGAGCAGCGCAGCCCTGCTGATCTCCAGGTGGAAATTCCCCATTTCATTGAACACCCCCTCAAACAAAGCACCTGCACCCCAAACATCACATCCCACACACTCCACGCTCCCAAACTGGACCATCCCCTCATGTTGAACACATTGTGTGACCTGGACAATGGCCAGGGCCAACTTTAGAGATGGCCCTTAGCAAAACCAAGCTACTTTCCATTTTATCAAAGTTAAAACAAAGCCCACAGTCACCACTAAGTGAAAACCTCTCCAAAACACCAGTGTGAGGGACTTCTGCTCCACCACCTAAAACATGTGGGTTGCTGTTTATGATACACAGTCCAATTTTACTTAAAGTCTTAGAAAATCTTCAGTATTTACAGATTAATTATTTGAATTTCTGTACCAAGAGAAAAAGAAAATAAAATATGGCAACATGGTGGGGCAGGGTAATTCCAGCATCATTTTCTAGCATTATTTGCTCAGCAATCACAGTTTGTATTGTGCTCGTTGCCATAAAGTGCTGAGGAGAAATCTGCTTAACAATGGAAGGGGCTGGACAACAGACACAGGCCAATATTGGCTTTTTATTCCCCGAGTAATCTGCATTTTACAACTGACTGTGTCCAAAACAAAGTTGCTTTATCTAAAGTTTCAAGGAAAGGAGACAATGAGCAATGCTTGGGATTTTCTGTCAATTTGCCCTTTCAGAAAAACAATTGTGTTGTGGAAT
The DNA here is from genome assembly GCF_965178545.1 of Coloeus monedula. Lineage (NCBI taxonomy): Eukaryota > Metazoa > Chordata > Aves > Passeriformes > Corvidae > Coloeus > Coloeus monedula. The sequence goes on from NC_138787.1 coordinate 39,677,959, forward strand.
CCAGAGGAGCAGCCTCTCTCTTTTCTGGGGGCAAAAGGCTCTGAGTTTTTATGACTTTTAAGGTGCTGCACCTTAAGCAGGTCAGCTACAAAAGGCTATCCTGATAAACCCTAAACATTAATTGAGAAGAAATAGAAGTAAAGAGCTCATGAAGACCCATCAGCCTGGTGATTTGGGGAAGATTCAGATAATCCCAAAGGAAAGGGAGCAACAGAAGGAAAAACTGGGAAAGCCCTGGGTTTGCAGGCACGCTGATTGCCACAATGCATTCACAACTGCCAATAAACAGAATTGTTGCTGCACAGGAGAACCGTGTGGTCTCTACTCTATCACTACAGAGGGCAGCAACAGACAACAGAGCTCTTTAGCATGACAGAGGGAATGTTTAACATTCCCAGTAAACAAGGGAGCCGGGAGAGGCCGGGCTGGGATCTGCGCTGGAGCGCGGTCCGGGAGCGCCTGTCCCACATTCCAGCCTCCTTGGGATGGGAACTGGCAGGTTGGGAAAGCCTTCGGGAAGCCTGGATGCTCAGCGAGCTGAGCCCAGCTCCTGGCGATTCAGCAAGACCAGATATTAACAATTCCCCTAACCCACCAGTCACAATCCGGGAGCTGGACCATACGGCCGGGAGCTGCATCCACTTGGGGTTTTCTGGCCCGTTTGTGCCCTCACACCCAGATTCCTGCTCCAGCTCCTGGGAGATGGACCAGCAAGAAAGCCAAGGAGCTGGGAAGGGAGTCCTGTCCAGCCCGGAGACCAAGGCACAACACGACATTCCCTGCGAGCACACGGGAACGGGGCCGGGGGGCAGTTTCTCAGCTGGATGTATTTGAAGGACTTTCTGTAGGATTTCTTTGAGCAGCAAAGCCGTGCTGGGGGCGGGGTGAGGCACAGGCACAGCTCCGAGCACTGGGCACAGCCTCCTCCAGCTCCGGCTGCAGATGCAAAGGAGGGCAGCAAAGGTCTGATGATCAAACGGGGAGAAAATGACTGACAACACAGAACCGGTTCAAAGGAACTAATGGAATAATTAGTTCCAAAAAGACTAAAAAGACTGAAGAATTCATGATGTCATAAAAAGCAGAGCTACTTAAATTGGATTAGAAAATAAAAATGACACGAACATTGTAAATATTCACAGATCACATCATTGACGTGTAATGTGCCGTTAAATGATGTCAAATTAAAGGGGAAATTACATGTGTAAGAACTAGGAAGAATAAAGGGAAGACATTTTAAAGATGCACAGTCCTTCAAGTGAAAATCCCTCTCGTATATCAGGGCTGATCACTGCGGGGATGGGGAAACTATGAGAGAAGAATAAAATAAAATATGGGAAAGAAAACAGAGGGTAAAAACATCTCAATTTAAGGCTGTGGTGAAAGGCTGTTAACTCCGGAGTGCTTCCCCTCGGCGTGGCTTTGCCAGGTGCTCCCAGCCACGGCCATGCCCAGACCAGGCTCAATCGCTACTTAAACCCGACTCAAATCAGTCCTAATTTATCACAACAAGCCAGCAGTCAAGTGTGCTTTCACACCGGAGAGCCCTGAGTGGGGCCAAGGACTGGCTCAAACGGCACTTTGGACCTCTGTGAATTGGGGTGCAATTAACAGCGAGCTGCACGAGCCGCAGGAGCGAGGGAGGGATGGCACTTGTGAATCCACGCTCTTCTGGCAGGAAAAAGCCTTTATGGATCCCCTTAATCACACACGGCACCCGGAGAGGCTCCCAGCCCCTCAGCCAGGCTGAGATCTCATCTCAGCAGAGTTGTGGCAATTAATTTACCTCCAGCGTGCTCTTTCAAGTGAGCTGGGAGAGCGGGGGCCTCCCGGCTTCTCCCCCTTCCCTCCGCGTGCGATCGGAATCTTCTGTTCCAAAGGTGGCATTTCAAACTCCCGAAAATACCTGCATAATAAAGGGTAAGAGCTCCTCTGCACACAGATATATGTACATATCTTTCCTTGCCTCGTGGGCCCTTCCGCCTCCAAACTCCGTGAGGTGTTAACAACACGTCGCCGTAACAGGGAACTCGAGATTATCGGCATTATCTCACCCACCCTGCTGATAAGATGGGCTGATGCCGGCGCTGTTTCGATAACAGAGCTGACTCTGCTCCTCAGCAGAGCTGCCAGGCTGATGATGGCATCTCCTCATCACTGGGGCCTTTTCCACAGGGGATTATTATCCCCCATAATTTGGAATGGTTCGGGTTGGAAGGACCCTAAAGCCCATCCCACCCTGCCTCTACCATGGGCAGGGACACCTCCCACTGTCCCAGGCTGCTCCAAGCCCCGTCCAACCTGGCCTTGGGCACTGCCAGGGATCCAGAGGAGTCCCCAGTCCCTCTGGGCAGAGAGAGCATTTAGACCAAGCACACGTTCACCATGCTGTTGGAGGTGCCCACACCATTTGGGATGAATCCCCCAGTGATGCTGCTCACTGTCTGGCAGATCCAGCGGATCCTGGGGCTGATGCAGGGTGGGAACACTGGGCACTGTCTGGAAGCTCCCGGCACATCCCAGGATGGCTCATGATGGAATTAGCCATGTTTTCCCCCAGTTCAGACATAAATGTCAGCACCTGCCCCACTTGAAAAATGCCAGGAGATCCTTAATGATCCCCCACGTCAGCTTTGCCTGGGAGCCAAAAGAAGAATATTTATGTCCCGGGGACTCTCACAGACTCAAACACGTGGAAATGCAGAAAAATATGCGTGAGAAAAAGAGCAACTTTTTCCTATTTTTTTTTTCTTCTCTGAGTTGAAATAGCAGCACTTGAGTTCTTCACGACTCGAGTGATCTCTGCCCACACCGAGGCACTCGGCACCTCCTGTCCCCACTTGCAGCTCCCCAGCTGAGCCGGGAACCCACGGGGCTCTCCCTGCCAAGGGCACAGAGCCTGCGAGGGTGCTGCGAGTCTGGAGATCTGAGTGCACAGAGAACAACTGAAACCCGTACCCTGCTTTCAAACCCCAGGGAAATGCCTTCGAATCGCTTCTGAGAGCCCATTCTTGTGTTGCCAGTGCCCAAGCGTCTCCCAGACGTGAGGAGGCACAGGTAGGACATGAGGCAGGAAGGGAAAGGAAGGGACAGCCCAGGACATTTAAAACTCCCGGATATTTAAGCTGGTTCAGCCCCCCCGCCCTGCCTGGGGGACAGAGGGCACAACGTCTCCTTGTAATTTATGTAACTCCAACCCACAGCCAGCAGTAATTCCTGCAGTGGGGTTGTCTGAGCCCTGGGAGCAAACAAAAGTATTCCGAGGTCTTTATTTGTGCAATGGCATTTCCACGCTGACTGCAGGGATCTGCTGGCTGCACTCGCATTGTCTCTCTAACAATCTGAAAATTACACTGATAATTATCTCAGAGGTATTTTGCAGCCTTGATTGTTCCGTGAGTCTCAGCTCAAGAGAATGTGTCACTCAGACCCCACTCCTCTTTTTTTCCATTGACTTTTCACATGTCCTAAGTGCACATGTGGAAGAGGTTCCCAAACCCAAAGGTATTACCAGGGAGAACTTTGCAGCCGTGACCCGAAATCTCTCAGACATGAGAAGCCCTGACCTAACAGGAGCTCTGTCAGGGCAGAGGATCCAATATATTACGAGTCCCCAGGAAAAATAGAGCCCAGCTAAATAACTTGGGAAATATTCTACTTGTAATGGCATTGCAGAGTCAATCAATTTAAACCTAATAAAGACGACGACAGACAATGAATAGAAAGTTCAAGGACTTTTCACCCAGGGCTATGCTATGGCTGGAAGTCAACCTGCTGGAGTCTGGGGGAGCCTACGGACCCTGGGAGGCAGCTCCAGGGGTTGGGATCAGGAAACAAAGGACACCTTCCATTTCACGGAACAATGCTCTAAAAGCCCTGGAAAAGCAGTGGGAATCTGAACATTTTTGAACGCAAGGGCAAAATTTCACATTTTTTTTCAGCCGTAATTCATCTTTTCATCCCTTGGCTTCATCTGTGAACTTTATCACAGAACAACATCACGGGCAGGATGGAGTATTTGCCTTGTCTTTGCTCTGTGCTTGCACGGGTACTGGGAGGTTAACGCAGCTCCTTAGCTGTGCATCTCATTCCGGGATTTATTCCTCTCTTACACATTTGTTTCCCTAACTGCTGTTTGTTCCTCTACAGAACCCAGGAACAGGACGAGGGTAGGAGACACGGTTTAACGGTGGGGTTGGTTCACAACCCGCAGCCATGGAATCCATTAAGTGTTTAAAAGCAGGTGACAATTTGCACCCCGTCCCTGCTCAGAGTGACAACTTCCCTGGGACACCAGGAGCACAGGCTTTCTATGGAAATGCTGTTGTTTGCTGCCTTTGCTCTGAGTGTGAAGCGAGCTGCAGATTGCAATTGGGATTCAGTGCAAGATGAGCCTTGGAAGCGTGAGGTAGAAAAACTGCATCGCATTTCTTCCTGCCAGGTGCTAAGAGACTGGCTGGGGATCCAGCAAAGTCACAGACTTTGTCCCCATTTCAGCCGTTGGAATTGAAATGGGAGCTTTGGTCGAGCTCCAAGAGTTCATAGGGATGGGAATGCAGGTTCTCGGGATGCCCAGAGCATGAGCTCAGGGCATGGCAAAGGCCAAGAGCTCCATGTGATGGCACAGCAGAGCAAAATTCGGGTAAGGAAAAGCAGGGCACAGCCAACCTTCTGTGTGGGAAAGGAAAGGTGGGAAAGGAAAGTCTGGGGGAAAGCTAGGGGAAAAAAATGTTTGGAAGAAAAGGAGGAATACTCAAAGGTTCTGAGGAGGCTGTACACAAGTGAGGATCTGAGGCTGATGAGGAAAGAACAATCACAGAATCATTAAGGTTGTAAAAGACCTTTAAGATGATCAAGCCCAACTCTCATGCAGTGCTGGACCTTCTCTCACAGTGTCCATCACAGGCACCATGGAGAGAGAAGGACCAGAATGTGCTGGGACAGTCAGGTCAGAGAGGGGGGCTGAAGAGAAGGCCAGCGGTAATTAATGGTCTGACTGCACACCTGGAGAGTGGAAGTGGGAAAATGAAATAGATGGGATTTGGAAAGCCTCAGTGCGGAATGGTGACTTTTTGCATCGAGATTTGATCTGTATTAACCCTTTAGCACTGAGCTGGATCCACCAAAATGCAGCTCCATGGAAGACAGAGCCCACCAGTTCTGCCAGGAAGAGCAGCGACGTCTCCCAGTCACCCAGACTTCCAGAGTGATGCCTTGGTGAGCCCATGATTATGGACACAGTCATGACAAATAAAATGCTCCTCACAAAAGCACCAAATAAACCCTGCGGCCTTTGCATCCCACAATATCAGGGGAACTTCCAATTTTGGGAATTCCACAGTTGCCACAGGAACTGCCAACATCCCCTGCAATTGCACGGTGCCGTCATTAATATTCCCATGAGGGAAGCACAGCAACGTCAGGCCTGGAGCATTGCTATCCCTGTGCAGGGTGACCCAGCACAGCTTGATTAAAATATGCAAAGGGTTCTGTTTATGGAAAGCAGGACAGAGGCCCATGAATCGCTCACCAGTGCAGGCCCTGCCCTGAGGCCCGACCAGGAGCTTGAGAGAACAGAGCCACTCCTGCTACACAACAGGCCTGTCATCCAAAATGGAGAGTCTTCCTTCCCCTAACATTCCTAACAGGGGCTAATTCCCAGACAAAATCCCCCCAGAAGGGTGGATCCCACATCAGTGCAAACCATCACTGTACCAGTGTGTTTTTAAACTAAAAAAAACCTCCAAACAACTGAAAACTTTGATCTCAAGTTCTCTTATTTTCAGGCATTTCCTGGGCTCTGCCCCTGAGACATAGATGGAACACATCAACACCCAAATACTGATTTGCAGGGACCGCAGACTGGGGGGGCGGGGTGTGGAATGAGAGTTCCAACGCAAACCATTCCATGATTCTGAGTGGGGAGGGAGGGATGAGAGCAACAAGGAGCTTTACACAGTTTTATGTTATTGAAGGTAAAAAGATTCTCCTTCTGCTCTTTATAATACCACAGAATCATGGAATATCCTGAGCTGGAAGGGATCATGGATCTAACAGGGATCACTGACCCAGCTCCTGGCCCTGCACAGACCCCCCAACAACCCCAGCCTGGGCATCCCTGGCAGCGCTGTCCAAGCGCTCCTGCAGCTCTGGCAGCCTCGGGGCCGGGACCATTCCCTGGGGAGCCTGGGCAGTGCCCAGCACCCTCGGGGGCAGAACCTTTCCCTGAGATCCAGCCTGACCCTCCCCTGGCCCAGCTCCAGCCGCTCCTTTGGGCACTGTCCCTGGTCCCAGAGTGGAGATCAGAGCTGTCCCTGCACTTCCCCTCATGAGAATGTGGAAGACCACCATGAGGTCTCCCCTCAGTCTCCTCTTTTCCATGCTGAATGTAAAAGATTTGGATTCTCTAAACTCTAAACAGGCCCCTCACTACCCTCCATGCTGCAAACTCAGTCCCAGTATTTAATACCCACTCAGATGAAATAGTGCTACCTGGAGGAGTAAATTTCACCAGAATTAAACCATTAACTGCTAAACCAGCTGCTAAGGAGCCCATGTTCCTTTTAATTCTGGATTCTTCGTGCTAGATTAAAAGAGCAGACATTTGACAAAGCTTATTCACCATACTGGAGTGACTGGGAGCACTGGGAGCTGCAGGCTGCTGCTCCCTGAAGTTTATCTGGGAGCCAGCTCCAAACAAAGGCTGCAACAGGAGCCAGCTGTTGACACTCTGCGTCACGAGCTGCATATTAAATGATTCATCAAATGCTGTGTCACAACCTGGATAAAGTCTTTAAAACACAGAGCCTTCCTCCTTTCCTTTTGTTTTTAGCAGCAAAGAATATCTGGATAAAGCTACACTTGCTGGAACAGCCTCCCTTTCCAGGAACCACTCCCCGTTTAATGCAAACACTCCAACCCAAATTGTTATTAGGAAAAACGCCAGTAAACCAAATTTCAGTAAATAGTACTGAAATAAATAAGCAAAAATTATTTATCCAGAGTAAAATTCAGTAAATAGTACTGAAATAAATAAATAAATAAATGAAATGCACCCAGAACATTTTGGAAAATGAAATAATAGATGAGTAAATAATTTCCCTGGCTGCTGTGGAACGGCAACGTGTTATTGTAACCTGCCTTGTATGCTCCGTGTAAAGCACTGTAAATTATGATTTGAAATTATCATGTTAGATTAGGTTTTCTGCAGCTTAATATATTGTAATATAATATAATTGCTCAATGCAAATGAGCTACTGTACAGCTTTGGCATGGGGCTGTTCCTGGAGCCGAGCGTTCTCCACATTACGGTGAAGCGCGGGTTATTAAGAATTGTAACGAAGCTAAATTTAGGTGGGAGCCAAGATCCCGTCACAGCATCATGGTGACGGTGCCAGGAGGTGTCTCAGGGAGCTCTGGCACCAGTGTCAGGGCACCTCAAGCAGCTCCACACACGCCTGCTCAGGTGAGAGCTCCGTCCTCATCAACACCCGCAGCCACCTCGTTACCTGGAAGTCAAGGAATGCTGTGAAGTCACTGATGTGGCTCCAGATCCCGACTGCCAAACGCTCTTCCCAAAATAAATAACCCAGAGCTGATGGTGTTCCCACACTGCTCCCAGGGAGGGAGGTGTGGGCTCACGGTGCATTGCCGCTGCAGGACCAAGGGTGGGCACGGAGGCGACACCAGAGCTAAAAACACCAAAACAAGTCTGCACACCCACCAGAATCAGCCACAGAATCCTGGAATCGTTAGGGCTGGAAGGAGCCTCTGGATCAGCCAGTCCAACCCCCTGCCAAGGCAGGGTCACCCAGAGCAGGTGACACAGGAACACATCCAGGTGGGTTTAGGATGTCTCTGGAGGGGGAGACTCGACGCCCTCCCTGGGCAGCTGTTCCAGGGCTCTGCCACCCTCACTGGGCTGGAACTTCTTGTGGTTTATTTTATGGCCATCACTCCTTGTCCTGCTGCTGGGTACCACTGGAAAGGGTCTGGCACCATCCTCTGCCAGCCCTTGGAGTTATTTGTACGGACTGATGAGATCCCCTCTCAGCCCTCCCTCCTCCGGATCCAACCACCCCTCATGCCGGTGACCCCGTGACCCACCCGACAGGCACAGCTTTCCCTCCTCATTTCCATCCACGAGGCACGAAAAACAAGAGTTGCTGGTAGATGTGCCAGGAGAATGCACTTCCTAAATAATACATTGGCTTGTAAATTGTCCATCCAACTGTAAATTCCAGAAGAAAAATTAAAATGTGTTTCTTCAGCCCTTTCTGCACAGCGCTCGCTCCACACGGCGGCATCCCTGCGTCCCCCCAAAAGCACGGACACCGATGGGTTGGGTCCAGAGCAGGAAAAACCTGCTCCAAAGCAATTCATTATTAATGCCAGAATATTCTTGCTAAACAGTTCTGATTATTTCACAAGAAAGAGGTCAAGGTATTGGAGAAAGGGATTTAATCAAATAAACTCTCAATCTCTCTCCAAATAGCATTTTCATCCAGCTGCATGTAAATTCATCAGCTGACTTGCCTCCCAATGCCCAGGCAAGGTTAATCTGCTATGACTGTTAAAACTTCTCGGAGACGCCTTTGGAATAACGATTTACACCGGGATGAGCCATGCCAGTGACCCCAAACCATTTCCTCATCCTGGTCCTCAAAGTTTGGCCCGGCCCATGACGGCTCTGCTGGCAGAGCCAGAGCTGAAGCCCCCTCTTGGGCTGCACTTTGGGGACCCCACAAAGAACTCCTTGTTCCTGCTCAACTCGCCGGGTTTTGATGGCCATCAACAGCTCATTCCAAACTGCTCCACAGCAAATATCCTGCCCTGGGCAGAGGGGGAATCACAGATTTTCAGGAATATTTCCTACATCACCAAAGGACTCGTGCTGGGAAACAAAGCAGTGTAGGAACAGAGAGAGAGGAAATGGAATTTCTCTGGTATTCTGAATTCAATATTGCCCTGCTTTGCTTAAACAAGGAGCCGAGGAATTTATCCCAGCCGTATCCCAAGGTGAATTTCGTGGCAAACACTAATAATCCCTCCTGGCCACTCCGCACTTATTAGGCAAACCCTGCCTCCTAGCAGTGCAAATCTACGGGTGTTTTTAAAAAGGATCTTCGTGAACTTCATGTTTAAACACAGGATTATGATATAGCTGTAAACTGCACGTTTGGTCAGAAATGGAGAACTGCAATTTTGGGGTTTGTTTAAAAAAAAAAAAAAAAAATCCCAAATGCCTTTTGATCCAGAGCTAAAAAGGAAACTGAAATACAGCAGGCAGGTAGGATTATTCTCACCCCTATTTTTTTGCTCTCTTCACTCTAAGCCTGGCCACAGATTCTGCATTTGGTGGAATATTCTGTAAACATCTTTGTGAAGCTGGGTCAGGTTTAGGAGGAGATGTTCCTGAGAGCCACAGCATGGCACAGAGCAGCCTCCCACGGGCACATGTGACCCACGGTGCCCAGCAGCCCCCAGGCAAGCTCAGGCACACCCTCCTCTAATTTTATTGCTAATAAGTGGCCACTCTAATTTATTTGTGCTACACACACCCCCGCACCTAAATCCCCCACACCCGGGCAGCTTCTCTACCTCCTGCCTCGAGAAGTCTCAGACAGCATTCCCTGCTTAAAATCCAGGAGGATTCCTGCACTCCACGGTCTCCATCCCTCGACGAGGAGCTCGCAGCTGCAAACTCTGCCTCAGCCGGGGAGCGAGTGTTGTGATGCTGCTGCTCCGTGCCCCCGGTGCTCCCCACACCTCTCTGGAAGCTCAGACACCATTTTACATGAGGATGCTTTCTAAAAAGCCCGGTGTAACTGTCTAATTAAGAGCAGAGTGATTGGCTGGTTCATGGACTCTGTGACAGTTCTGACAAATACACATATTGGCACAGCCCTAACCTCACTTCACAGTTTGCAACACAAAGATGGTATTTCCAGAAATGTGCAGAACACTCTGATACAAAGCTTCACCTTGTCTAGTGCTATTGCATTTAATTTTTTATTAACTGCCTGAACATATGCCATTCTAGGAGAGGGTAATAGTTACAAAATGTCAGCAGAAACATTTAAACTGCTCAAATGTAAATGATTTTATAAATTTGTAATGAAAGGTAATTGTCATGTGGGAAAAGTAACAGAAAAACAGATACGTGTAAATGTAAAACTGGCAAAAAATACATCTGACTGGTCGAAGGCAGCAAAACCTAAGTGTGTTTTAATGACCACTGTAAGGAGTATTTAAATAAAATTAGCGTCATAAGCAGAAAATGTGAATTCTATAATATTTTATTTTCTAACATTAGCAAAGTTCATAATAATGAGAAGACCTCATGGAACTTTAATGCGCCCAAATTCATTAAACAGTAGGACATTAAGATTCCTCACCTCATTTTAAAAAACAAATAAATCAAGTCAGATAACATAAATACAAAGCCGGTGCCGGCAGAGCCTGGCTTTAAAAGACCAATACTGGAGTGCGCTCAGTTTCTTTACTTTCCGCTAAAATGAGAAACAATTTGGTGATTAATCCCTTCAGCGATGCCGTGCTGGGTCAGTGCTCCCCGAGATGTCAGCCAGGAGAAGACTCGGGCGCAGAGGGGAGTTTTTCCTCAGCCACCACACAGAGCAACCACCTCCCAGTCAGGTTTGCGGGCAACCATCTTTAAATGCTTGAGCTGCTCTGCGTGGCCATGACAAGATTTGCAATTCCCCACGTTTATTTACACACCATCACCCCAAGTAGACATCACATGGAAGTGGCATGGTCGCGGCTGACCCCAGGGTAGTGGCTGTCTCTGCCGATCCCGCTCGCTGCTGCTTGGCGATTGAACCCCGCCGCCCGCCCCGGCTGCGTGCACGCTGCGCCGCGCCGCAATAAAATTAGCAGAAGCTTGTCAGGGGATATTTTCTACTTTTACACTGACAGACACTGGACAAACATGTCTGCGTTGCAGGGAGCCGCGGAGGCTCCCGCTCTGCGGGAACGGACGGCGGCGGGATGGATCCGGGGCCCAGGCGTGGCACCCCGCGAGGGCCGCCTCACTTCTCCTCCCTGGATCAGGGAAAAAAAACCCCAAAATTACCACTCAGTTTTATTTTTATTGTTTTCCTGCATCCACCCCTGCGTAAGCCTGGACGCGCAGGACGAGTTACTGAGCCAGAAATTAATGGAACGGGAATCCATCCTATTCCGAAGGCAGAAGCTGGGGGGGAGGAAAGGCCCTTTGCGGCCTGTGGAGGACACACAAATTGCCTGGTACCTGCAGCCCATGTCAGAGCTCACCTGCCACCCCGCTGCCCCCGCCAGCCAGAGCTGCATTAATTTTTTTAAGGGGTTTCGCAAATAAACGAAAGAAAACGCTCGTTTGTTCCGGGATCGGGAGCCCAGGGAGGCTAACGCGGTAAATAGGGGAAATTTACCATCCGTAATGGGAACATTTTTAAATAAAACCACCTAATATGTTTAGTAATCTACACCAATGTAATTTTATTAGCTATTCAGTGCAGTTCTTACATCAAACAGCCTCAGAAGCCCCAGGATCATTTTATATTCACTGGAAGACAGAAAGAAATCCAAAACCTAGTTAAATAAATTGTTCATTTATTCCTTTCCTTTTATGCACCAAGATCTACATGTGGTCATTAATTATAAAGAGACTATTATAGCACCATATTTTCATTCAATACGATGTCCTGGTATATATCAAAGAAGTCCCATAATTAAAACAGAAGGGCCACAATGACAATTAAAATTACAATCTATATGGGGAAAGAAAGTACAGTTCTGCAATTTTTCACCCTGTCACTGTCAGCACCGGGGGATATTCCAGTCACGTCTCTTGTAAAGCAGCCTAAATTCTTCTTCACCAATGCAACCTCAAAAGCATTATCAGCACCTAAGCAAAAGCCTATGCAAGTATAATTTAATACCAAGCCACAGTTTGCAAGTAATAGCATATAAAGTGATATTTAAGTGGTGTTTTAAGCACACTTCTGATGGCTACAGCCGCCTTTTACTGGTAAATGCGTTTTCCTTTGAGTAGTGATTATGAGTCCTGGGTGAAGAGGTCCTGTGTGCAGGTCTGCCTGTAAGCCTTACTTCCAGCTGCCAATCTTTACTTCACAGTGAAGAAAAAGCCACATAGCACCTTGTTCTTACTCTTGTAGGCTGTCATCCCCTGAGCCTGATAACTGCAAAATCATTTCCACATAACACTTTTCTGCTTCTGCCTCTTAAACCTCGAGACCTACACATTGTGCACGCGCCCGCACCCCCGGCACTCGGCCCCCCAGAGCCGCCGCTGCTCCGGCCTCTCCCCCCAGCCTATTTTTAACACTTATCCCAGTAAATATCTGCATTAATGGAGTGCGGGGCCCTGCCGCAGCAATGTGTGTTTGCTACAATTTATTGTCTATAAAAGTCAGGAGCGGTGAGTTATTACGGCTAAAACTGTGTTTTTCTTTATAATAACTCCGAACCGAGCACTCACATATGAAGCATGCAATGGAGATGGAGAAGGTTTTGTATAATAAAACGGTGACATGGTCATTTTTCCCAGTTTTGCATTACACAGACACACTCATGCATGGTGCTTTTTAAATTCTTATTATATGGGAGGTCAGGAGGTCGAATGTCAGAAAGTACTGTTAATTTCACGGGGTTAGGGGAAAGTAAATTCACAGGGAATACAGATCACTTAGCACAGAAAAGCAGCTCCTCTGAAGTTTGGGTTTACATTTGTTAACCATATCCTTCAGCTGACGAACCATTGAGACCAGGGTGACATTGTGGGCCCCGCTGTAATGGCTTGACACGCCGCGGGGACAGCGGGATGCGGCGCGGGGCCGGAGCCGCCGCCCGCAGCCGCCGGAGCACCGCGGCTCCAGGCAGCCGGAACCGAGCGGAGCGTGGTGCCATTTGGGCTGGATGCTGAAATTACACAGAAAGCAGCCGAGATGGCTTAAAGTTCAACCTGACAGGGAATGTAAAATATACTCCTGTCTCTGTTCGGCGGGAAGGGAGAATCCTGCAGCTTCCCAGAGTCCTCTTAAAGCGCTTCCCAATATATCATCAGAGGCTGAAGGATGGGATGAGCACTCGGAGCATCGAGACGGACTTTGGTTTGCCAGAGGATGCTCTGATGGTTCATCTTTTCTCTATCTTTTTGTTGTTGATGTTTTAGGGTTTGGTTTGGTTTTCGTTTTTTTTCCCCTCTCAGTGGCAAAATAAAATCGTGGAAAGCAGAAGAAAATTGAGAGGATCTCGGTTTTACAAATAACAGGGGAGTGGTGATAAAACACAGTGACAGAGCTGCTCTTCTGACAAGACAAATTCAGAACCTACTTTTCTTTTATTAAAGAAAAAGCCATTTGCTTGATAAAATCCACCATCCTCACATGCAATTTCAAGTAATAAACAATTAAAAAATGCAAGGCTATCTTCAAGCAAAGGTGTTAAAGACCTTGCCATTGTCTCCACTGAAAGTTCAACTCAAGAGCACCGTAAGGCCCATGCTCTACATCCATGTGTGACGTGTAAGAAAGGGAAAAATCCAGTAAAACAAAACAAAAAAAACCCCTAAATGTACCCAAATGACCACAAGGGCCGTTTCAGGAGACAGACAGGATTATTCCCCGGGAGAAATGTGCCAGGCCCTCACTGGGCTGGGGTTGGGTTACTGTGTTGGTGTCTTTTGCAAGATTCCTCCGAGTCAAAAGCGAGCCCAGGCTCAGCTGCCCCCTCGTAATTAGATTTTAATGAGTCAGGCTGGGTGTTTGTGTTTTGGCAGCGGGTTAATGGTGTTAACATTTCCCTGCTCACAACTGGCCCCGGCAGGGCAGAGCCGCCGGCTGAACTTCCCCCTCTGAGCAGCACGGGAGCTGGGACGGGGCCTGGGCCAGCCCTGCTGCCAGGGGCATTCCCCAAACCCTGCTCCAGCTCCAGGGAACACAGCAGGGCTGGAGGAACATTTTCAATCCATGGACCTGCTGGGTTTTGGCTTTTCCAGCACCATGCCCAGCTTCCCCCTTCCTCTGCACCCAAAGACGCCAATGCTGCACAGCGAGTTCAGCACCATCCCTCTCTCCCAAACAAACACTCCCTAAATTCCCTGCTCAGGCAGGCAGGGAAGTGGCAGGCACAACAAACACACACACACACACACACATATATATATGTAACGTATTTTATTAAAGATGCATTATTAACTTTGCAGTGGTGTATTTCACTAGCTGCCTTCTATAATTAAAAACTTTTCTCTCCAATCCCCTTTCCTGCAAGGAGCCTGTTGCCTGAAGATTTAATCCTTCATTACCAGTTAAAACAAAATCACCAATTAGGCACATGAACACGTCTGTATTAATCTCATTAAGGTGATGGCACCAAATAAATTGGAACTATTTTTGTGCTTTTACTGTGTTCCTATGGCTTTATCAGGCCCTGTGGTCATATACAAAGACCTTGCAGCTCAGTCATTTAGAGTCATTCGGTTGTGGACTAAATGTGGCATTACCATCTATGGCTGAAAATTGCTTTCAGCTTTTAAACTGCACTGACTAGTCTGTAGTTAATCTTAGATCATTCACTTGCAAAATTAAATGAGCCAGAACGATGGTCGTCTTTTTTTTTTTTTTTTTTTTTTTGTAAAATAATACATCACAAAACACTTATTTGCCCTGCCCAAAAGAGAGATCAAATTCATTTAAAATCCCATAAAGCAGAGTTGTGAATTTTTAATTTTATTTAGGAGCACAGGAATAGAGGGGGAGCTATCTTTGCACAGCACATCATGGCTATAAATTTACATATAGAACATAGTTTGATGCCTAACCAACCTTTAATCTACCTTTGATGTATACTCCTCCTTCAGAAGAGATCACGTGAGACACCTTATTAATGCAAATGTAAGAAGGATTGTTTGGGATCTCTGATGTAATTAGCCATAAACCACGTTTAAAAGGAAAGGAGAAAAAAAAGCACTTCCTTTGTCACCACGGCTGAGCACAGAGGTGCACGTGGAGATGGAGATCACAGAATCAAAGAGTCTTTCAGGCTGCAAAAGACCTTTAAGGCCATCAAGTCCAACCCAGCGATGCCCCAGAAAGGGCTGCAGCCATGAATCCGTGGCAGGGCCCTTGTCCCCAGCCTCCTGCTTTCCCTGAGCCCGGATTATCCCTCCGGCTCTATCAGTATTCCGTCAGAAAAAAACAAAAGTGAAGCACAGCCTGGTTAGTTCTTAACTTCCCAAACAGCACAAGTCAGGAAACAATTAATTCCTCATCCTGCCGCCGGTGAAATCAATGCCAATTTTGCATTTTAAATTAATATTCAGGCCACCTTCTCTAAGTTCCCCTTAGAGTCTGCTTTTGCCCTGCTGGACCACCACCGCTGCTGTCTCCACTTGGCACGGTTATTATTGTAATTGTTATTATTATTATTATTCCTGCGTTGCAAATAACACCCGGCCATAAGGACGAGCATGGCAGCGGCTCTCTGAGCCCGCTGGCAGAGCTGTCGGGGCGGGCTCTAAAAGGCTCTGAGGGCTCCCAGGGTGGCTCACCCAGCTCTGGGGTGACGGGGTGGAGATCGGGGTGAGGCTCCTCTGTCACCCGCTGGACAGGGGCAGCCCCAGGCTCTGGACTCCGGCAGAGAAAAGCACCGAATAAATAAATAAATAAAGCCATTAATTAATTAATTAATAAAGCACGAGCCAAGCAGCCACGAGAGGAACAGCCGGCACCGACAGTCAGGGATGGTGCCGGCATCAGCGGCGGGGTCCAAAGGCCGGGCCCCTGCCGGGGTTTTATTCCCGAGGGGATAACGCCGCAGTTCCTTCCTCCCCGGGGCCATCAGCGAGACCCGAGCCCGCTCTGCCGCGGGTGAGGAACAATGACAGCGCGGGGCTCTGTCCGGGGCCTCCCCCCCGCCCTGCCCGCTGCTGTTCCGGCCCCGAACCCCGGTTTGCCCCGAACCACCGCGCTCTGCTCCGTGCCACAGCCGGGGGCGGACAGGAGCGGGGCGAGCGGAGCGGAAACAGCCCCCAGCACCCCCCGCCGCATGCACTGCCCCTTGCACCGCCTGGGCACTTTATCCCCAAAGTTTCCCGGCGCGGAGGGGTCGGGAAGCGGCAGAGCCGGGCAGAGCCGGGCAGAGCCGGGCAGAGCCGGGCAGAGCTCCCGGCTCGCTGCCGCTGGAACCGCCGCCTTTGTGGGAGCGGAGGGATGCAGCTCCATCCCCGCCGGTGGCAGCGGCAGAGCGGCCCCGCGCTGCCTCTCAGCGAGCTTCGCTCCGGCGCCGAGCGACTGGAAAACAAATATTAAGAATATATCTCTCAGTAATTTGTAATAGTGATTCCCGGTCGTCCCCCCCCCCCCCCCAAGAAATCAAAGTTTACTCCAATCACTCTCTCGCAAGAAGGATATCTAGAAATGATAAATTTTTATATGCGTGGAATAATATTCTAAGATAAAGCTGCTACTCTCATAAAAATATATTTAGCTGGTAGTTTTTACTCTTCAGAAGAAAATCTGCATATTTTGTTTATTCTGGAAAATATTCTTTTTTTTTTTAATAGCCTGAACCAAATAATTTCTCATTTTTACAGGCTTCACTTCACTTTTCTCACAGTGAATAAATTGCAACTTATTTCCATGAAATTCACAGATGACACAGATCTTTATTTTGCATAAAGGCATAGAGAAGTGTCTAATATCTTCAATATTCATCCGCTAAGTGGACATTTGCATTGGGTTAGCAGGGAGAAGGAGCCCCGGCCCTCCCGCGGTGACAGCTGTACGGAGGGATGACATCTGACAGCTGTGACAGTGCTGACGGGAGGCTGGGATGGCTCCCGCATCCCTGATCCAATTACGGCACACATCCCTCTGACAGGGCCGGCAGCCGCTCCCGCCCGGGAGGACAGTATTGATCTCTTGTCAGAGCCCCGCGCTCCGCTGCCCGAGCCGCAGCAGCGCCGGCAGCCGGCGGGGGCCGGGCTGGATGCGGGTGCGGCCGGAGGGGCGCGGGTGCCGGCCCGGGGCCCATGGGCAGCGCTCGGAGCGCAGAGCCCGGCGCTGCTGCCGGGGAAAGGCCGCTGCAATCAGCGCGGCAGGGCCGTGCCAGCAGCCCGGAGCCACTAAAGCCAGAGCCCGAAAACACGCGGTGAGCCCGGGACGCTCCGCTCCGCTCCTCCGGTACCGCTCAACGCGGCACTGCCACGGCCAAGGCGAGGTACACGGCCTGGGCCTCTTCATCATCCTCCTCCTCATCATCCCACAGCCCAGCAGGGCAGCCAAGGACCAGGCAATGCAGCACTGAGCCCCAACTCTTCATTAAGAATCAAGTGATCAGAGACACCAGGAACAAACCAGCCCCCAGCGCCACCCACGGCACACCAGGCCAGAGGCCCCGGCACACGGCATTTGGCTGATAGTTTGTACCACAGTGTCATTAGAAACTACCAAGTTTTTGCATTTATCATGTTATTTTAAAGTTTCTATAAGATCTCCCACACTTCAAAGCAGAATTATTTTTAAAGAGCCGTATCATGCCACTGCTTGCTCCACAGAACACTTCAACAACGTCTGTTCCAGCACCCTCCTATATTCCAGACCAAGCAGAGATGGGGATTTTAATCTGCTCCCAAGGAGCAGGCTGAGAAGAGCCGAACAGAGGAGACCCAGGAGCATGTGGACACTTGAAAGCATTTTGACAAAAATAGACGCAAGAGCAGAAAAACTCCCTGTGAGCAACAAGGGACCTTCCCGAGTCGTGGTGCTGCACTGCCAGGGCAGTGGGAGGTACAAACATCACCATGATAAGATGGGCTGGAATTCTTCACCAGCACCAGAAAGAATCACAAAATGAAGCCCTTCTTTTCCAAGAAAGCCCTCATACCTGGGCATCCTCCCTCCCTGCCTCACTATTTTATCTCAATCGGCTCGGGCAGAGGCCGTGCCAGCCTCACAGGGTGATTTCAATATCATTACTGCTCCCTCCAACTTCCTTCTGGTCAGGCTGCTCAGCAGCAAGCCCACGCCGCCAGCTAGATGTCATTATAAACAAAGTTATTGATTACCTCCCTCGAGCTGGATTGGAACCTGCAGACAAACTGTGACTTGCTCCCGTGCTATAATTTTATTGATCAGAGCAATCCAGCTGCCAGTGCTTTCTGGAGAGTAAAAAATAATAATAATAAAAAATAATAAAAAAACCCCACCCAGCCTGGCTACATGTTCCCTTTGCCCACACATGAAACAAAACACAATTTTTTAAGGCTGAAAGACAATTTTTAAAATTATTTTTTTCCTCTTCCAAAATCCTTTGGTAATAAATTAAGTATTTCCTATCTTTCAACAAAGCATTCCAGTCTGCCAGCTTTGGGATGAGACTGCAACCACCTCCCACCACTTTGTGTCCGAATTCCCCCGTGGGCTGTGGCCACCAATGTTTCACTTAAAAAAACAACAAACCCATCAATTCTATTTCATGAAGTTCAGGGCTCTCTGGAAAGCAAGGTGTGCATTCACACACTGCTTCAAATCCAAATATTTGGTTACAGTCACTCAAATGCAAATTTGATTATGGTTACTCAAATGCCAACATTGCTTCACCAAGGTTTTTGGGTCCATGCCCCAGCCACGTTGTTCCATGGAATTTTGTGAGGTTGGTGCTGGGGGGGTCGGGTTGTCCTCCCAGGGAACGGCCTCGAGCTGTGCCAGGGGAGGATCAGGCTGGACATCAGGAGGAATTTCCCTGTGGACAGGGTGGGCAGGCACTGCAACAACTGACGGTGTTGGAGTCCCCATCCCCAGAGGTGTCCCAGGAGTGACACCCACTGCTCCCTTGGAGAGAAGATGCCCAAGGTGAGCCCAAGCCTGCGCCCACCTTCCCCCGGCTCTCCCCACCGGCATCACCCCCTCCCCTCACCACAAACTTCACTCTTTCTCAGGAGCTCAGGAGCACAAACCACAAAGCTCCACATAAATTCAATGAACAAAGTTTTTCTGAGAATAAAAACTCTCTCCCAGAGGTCCTTTACTTCTGAGAATAACACTGACTCCCAGGATAGACACCTGAGAAATGCACAAGCAGAAAGGACATGGAAAACTTTGCTCTGTGTTGATCAGGAAGGACTGCAAAATGTGCAGGCAGGAATTTAAAACGCAAATGGCTTCAAATGTGTTTGGAAACACAGTTCACACCTCGTAGGCGAAGCAGTCGGGGCCTCTTGTTGTTGTTTGGGTTTTGGTGGGTGGTTCTTACTTTTTTTCTGACACAGTTTGACTCAAAACAAAACTAGTTCAAGGTAGAAATTGTTGCTTCAGCAGCCTCCCAGAAGGAGTGGGATCCGAGTCCTGCTCGTCACCAGTGCTGAGCGGAGCTGCTGGAATATCACAGGCAATGGGAAAAAAAAAACCTCTAGAGTTTTCTTTAGTATTTTCTTAAATAAAAATAGGAATTAAGCCTTACACCTGAGTTACAGAAGTGTCACCTAAAGCAGAAGTGCCACAGGTGCAGTCCTGGGGAGGAGAACAGAGAGACCCCAATCCATGCCGAAATTAGGAAGATCGTGGAGGCCAAGCCCCGACTCTATAAATCAGTAAATCCATCGCACTGAACGTCTTACCTCGAACACCACCTTTGAGTTTTCTGATTGCGGGAGGTCTCTTGGGCAGAGAAGTGCCAGGGAAGCCGCTAAGGTGACACTACAGCAGCAGGTTTGGGTGTTATGCTCTAGATCCATGATCCATACCCTCACTGCCTCTGCCTATTCCTCATCTCTATAGTAAAAGCTGAGTAATTCCATTTAAAGCCATTAAGAGGAGCAGCAATGGTTACAGGTGGGCTCATTGAGGAAGGGGGGGGGGAAAAGCATCTCCAGGAACACAGAAACACGGTGGAGGTTTTAGTGTACCTCATTAATTCATCCTGGATTGCAGACACTCTTTGATTGTGATACTCTTTAATGGCAATTCTTAATTGTTGACATTAAAAAATCTGCTGAGCTGAG
The DNA here is from genome assembly GCF_965178545.1 of Coloeus monedula. Taxonomy (NCBI): domain Eukaryota; kingdom Metazoa; phylum Chordata; class Aves; order Passeriformes; family Corvidae; genus Coloeus; species Coloeus monedula. The sequence continues at coordinate 39,697,982 of NC_138787.1, forward strand.
CAGAGAGCCGAACCCCGGCTGCAGCACAGACGTTCCTTCCCCTTCTCAAAAATGAAGCAGAACGGGCACAGTGGCTTTAATCACCTCTCTCAAGACCCAGAGTTCAGTCCCAGGTGCCTGCAGAAAGGTTAGGGGTGTAAATCTTGCCAAAGAGGCAGCTCTGGAATTCCAGGGCACACAGGCAACTCAGGTCTTGGGACTATGGGGAATCCAGAGAGGAAGAGGAGTCCTCTCCTAGATGGAAAGAAGCTGACACAGATTGGCTTCTTGCAGCACGTGGATTCCACTGGAATTCAGTGCTGTGGTCTGGAAATTCAGCTCAGTGTTCTGAGCACCTTGGGTGGAGCCCAGCTGCATTCACAAGCAACAGAAGAACCCTTCCCTGGGCCAGGGCAGGCTCAGCTGGGACATCAGCAGGAGTTTCCTCATGGAAAGGGTGCTCAGGCCTTGGAACTGCCCAGGGAGGTTTGGAGTGCCCATCCCTGGAGGTGTCCAAGGAATTCCTGGAGGTGGCACTCAGTGCTCTGGGCTGGGGACAAGGTGGGCATCGGGCACAGGCAACTGGACCTCAGAGGGCTTTTCCAACCTCAGTGATCCTGGGATTCTGGGCTGGGCTCCCCCACAGCAGCGTGGGAAAGCCAGGACACCTCTCTGGGCAGGTCCTGCTGTGGCTGCAGCATTCAGGAGCTGCTCAGTTGAAGTTTCATTCACGCCATTATCCTGGACTTGAGAAATTGGAAGTTATAAACCAGTTCAGATCACGCTGTACAAATACCTCAGGTCTGAATTAATCTGCAAAGTTTGTTAGAAATGAAGGTCAGGACTTGAATTGGCAGCAATTAGAATCATTGATATTTTCATGGTATCAGCCTCCTGTTCCTGATTATCAACTTCCATGGTGCTGACACCTCAAAAGTTGGCCCCTCTGACCCTGCTTGGGTTCAGCTGTGGAGCCTGTAATGTTGAGAATATGTTTCTGCATTACTTTTTGCAAGTCAGAGGAAATTTGTTCGAGAAAACATCACGGAGAGAAAAATATATATGCAGAAATATATAACTTTACATATTTTAATTGAATATGGTAGCCAAGTAAAATACTGATTGGGATTCTGCCTTCTCCAACCTTTGCCTCAACACCTAATGCAATTTATTAATGGTGTTCTGACCTACAGGGGAACTAACTGGGAGGTCAACTTCCAGCACAAACTTCTGGGAATGAGTTTGCGGATATTCAGCTCTTCCTGAAAGCAAGGCCAGAGGGCTGACCTGGCAGCAGGAGGCCTGGAAAGCAGGGCCATTCCCTGAGATCCCTTCAAACAGGAAGTTAGGATGGCCAGAGGAGGAAAATCCAAGAAATCCTTGATTAAAGACATCCTTTGATACTTCTGCCAGCACCAAAAAAATACATCCTTAATCACTAGTGACAAGTGTGCCATCCCTTTGCAGATCCACTGGCACCGAACACGAGACCTCACGGAAATCCCATGGAACAGGGGGAACGGGGATGGGCAGAGCATCACCTCCCGGACTCACTCACAAAGGAGCCAATTCCTTCCTGTTTCCCCCCAAATAACTCTGCAGATGCCACAGAATCACAGAACAGTTCAGGCTGGAAGGGACCTCTGGAGACCATCAGGTCCAACCCTCAAACTAGGCTGAAGTCAGGGCTGGAAAATGGACTGAAAACTCAGAACTGTCACCTAATTTTGGTCCAGCTCAGCAGAGTGGTGCATAACAAAACCCTTCCCAAGCCTTCCATGGTTTAGGACCCTCCTTGACTCTCCAGGAGGGGTGGATTTGTTGCTGGGGGGAACAGTTTCCTCCATCCTGCAATCTCCAGTCCCCCTCCAAGGAGCTCAACCTCCCAAACTGCCCAAAGCCGGGGTCCCGTGACTTTGCATCCCTAATAATCCTCCTGGCCAGAGTTTCCCAGTGAATGCTGAGGGAATGCAGAGCCAAACCCACCTCAATGAATCTCAGCCCATTACAATCCTTCCCCCTCGAGGGGGAACTGCAGGTGTGTGGTTTCTGTAAACACCAGTTTTCTTGTGGCCGAAAAATTACCCAAATTTAAAACACACAGGAGGGAGAAAACAAAACAGAGCCACAGAGGAAGTGGGAATTTTCCATCCTCTGGATGCACAGTAAAACGATGGAATAGTATAACCTTATTTTTTCTTGCTAATACACCTCAACTCTGACCTTCCTGAAAACCCAGACCTCCTGGGTAATATGGTAATTTAATGTGAGTGCTTATATGCTGATTTCTATGGAGTGGGCTGGCTTGGTGAAATACGACATGGTTTACTTTTAAATAGAGCTCAGCTGAGACCTCGAAGGGAACTGGAAACAGGCTTCCAATGGAGAGAGATAAATGCCTAATTTACTGTCCCACTTAATCCAGAGCTTTTTCCTTAAGTCATTATCTCCCATCCCTCATTATTGTGGCAGCACAGCCATGAAAGACACGTGCAGTGAGACCATGATTGGAGCACTTCTGTTTACAGTGGCCACAATTTATCATTAAAACAACTGCAAAGCTGAGCCACAATGGGAAATATTAAAAATAAATAGGATAAAGCCTGGAAGTGCCTGTTCCTGCTCAGAGATACCTTTACCTGGAGAATACCACACACAACTGCAGCTGGAAAACCTGCTGCCCGTAGCATCATTCATAGAGAAACGTGGATTATGGAGAAGACAAGAGGTGCAAGCTGGGCATCAAACATTTCAATATCTGTTTCTTCTGGTTGTATTTTCAATACTCTGAGCAAGCAAAGCAACAGCCCCATTCCCTGAGAGCCTCTTGGGATGGTGCCAACCCCCCCAGGTGCTGCCCTTTGGAAAGCCCCATGAGACACCTCCCAGGAGCCCCAGTGGGCCACTGCCCAAACCAGCCCCACATCTAAATCCCAGAAGGATTTATGTTGGAAGAGCCCTCCAGGATCACAGAGTCCCAGCTGTGCCCGATGCCCACCTTGTCCCCAGCCCAGAGCACTGAGTGCCACCTCCAGGAATTCCCTGGACACCTCCAGGGATGGGCACTCCAAGGCTCCCTGGGCACTTCCAAGGCCTGAGCACCCTTTCCATGGGGAAATTCCTGCTGCTGTCCACCCTGAGCCTGCCCTGGCCCAGTCTGAGGCCGTTCCCTCTCCTCCTGTCCCTGTTCCCTGCGAGCAGAGCCCGACCCCCCCGGCTGCCCCCTCCTGTCAGGGACTTGTGCAGAGCCACAAGGTCCCCCCTGAGCTCCTTTGCTCCAGCCTGAGCCCCTTCCCAGCTCCCTCAGGAACTCTCCAGCCCCTTTCCAGCTCCCTCAGGAATTCTCCAGCCCCTTCCCAGCTCCATTCCCTTCTCTGGACACACTCCAGCCCCTCCAGGTGTCTCCCACTATGATGACCCAGCACTGGACACAGCACTTAAGGTGACCCCAGCAGTGCCAGCACAGGGGGACAGTCACTTCCAAGGGCACTGGAGCCTCTGGAGACAGTGACCTGGGGCTGCATTAAAACCCCTGTGGCCATTTGGGCTTCTCCCCATCTCCTTCCTTTCACTGCACCTCACACGGGGCACTAAAGGGAAGCCCAGCTGAAGCAGGATCTCACATGTCCCAATGCTGCAAATGTGCACATAAATTAGAATAGTCCCAAATTTAAAAAATGTTTAAAGTAACTGTAAGTTTGGATCACCACAGGGCAACAGTAACCAGGCTGTCTTGTGGCCATTCCATTTGGGATTCATTGAGGACAGGAACTTCTCATTGCAGCCCCACAGATCCTCCCTCAACACAACTTCATTTGCATCCCAGAAATTTGCTTTACACATTTCAAAGGAGGGGGAAAAAAAGCACAACTCTGTCGCCAAATGGCTTTTCAAGATGACAGGTTTGGAGGCAGCGAGGGTTTGGACCCCGGGAAATGTCTGGAAGTGCCCCCACACTGCGGGACCTGCCGGGAGGAGCTCCCCGGGATCACCTGCCCGCCTGGGAGGCCACACAAACAACAGCACGCTCCGAAATGGCACAGTCTGAACATGCAAATGAGCCAGCTAATTTTGTGCAAATTTCCCATTAATTATTACTCTTTATCAGTCTCAATACTAGTGTCAGATGTACGGTTCCAGGGCTACTCGCTGGCGCGTTCGGAACAGATGTTGCGAGAGAAGTGGAGTGTAAATATTTATGGGTTAAAAGGAGAGACTTTGGAATTTGAAGCTCTCTCCTGACGCTTCTCACGCTGCCTCAGCCCATCCTTCTCTGTGGGCTTGTTGTGGAGACAGACAAGTGCTTTACATGTATCAACTGCGACTTGCAAATGCGGCTTTCTCCAGCTCAAAATATCAAATATTTAACACATGCAGAGCTAGAACAGAAAATATTGTTTTCCAGAAAAAGTTCTGCTCTTTATTTTCTGCAAGTCTGGCATTTCATTCACGTCTCTCCTGCTTTCTTGCATGATGCAGACACTTGGCACCTTTCAAAATGAGGCCCAAAATGCCTGAGCTGGGAGATGGAAACTGAAGATCGCCAAGTGAGTCTCTCACTTGGCAGCCCTGGCTGGAGCATGGCAGATCATGAAATCATAACCCAGCACGAGAATTCTTCCTCCTGTCATCAGAGAGAAGAAATGCCAGCCTGCTGGGTGAAATTCCTGGCTGGGAGGGTGGGCAGGCCCTGGCACAGGGTGCCCAGAGCAGCTGGGGCTGCCCCTGGATCCCTGGCAGTGCCCAAGGCCAGGCTGGACATTGGGGCTGGGAGCAGCCTGGCACAGTGGGAGATGTCCCTGCATGGGCTTTGAGGTCCCTTGCAACCCAAACCATTCCATGATCCCACATGACAAACCACCACCCCTGCCGCACGTGCAGGGAGGGAGAAAAGTTTCAAAATAAGTTCTGTAACAACTGGAAAAGAAGTATGGAAGTAGTTTACTTTAGTTCTACCAAATATTTCAGTTCCAGGAAACAGAGAAACCACATCCAAGCATTTTATTTTAGCTTCTACTCTGTCTCACTTTTCTCTGGTTTTCACTGGTTTGGAAAAAAAAACCCAAATCCATTCACCCACTGACTTTTCTCCTTGGATGTGGTAGTTTTTTTGTAATATCAAGTTTCTAATGAATCTAAGAAAATCATGACATCTCCTAGAACTGAAGCTAAAATTTAAATTTAACTTAAAATTAAAATACTAAAGTTCAGCTTTTGTCAGAACAGCATATGAACAGTATCCAAAGAACAGAGTGGAGAAACTGCATCCAACCCTCCCTCTCTTATTGTGCCCGTTGGGAAGCTCAGATGCTTCAATTTAAATAGGGTGAGTTAACCCCTCACACATCACAGCAGGAAAACACAGTTACCCCCATGTTTTCTTTGAGAGAGAGGGGAAACTGCAATCCAAGAACACTGGAGCTGCTTGCAGTGTGTCAGAGCAAGCACAAACAAGGTCTGTGGGCATGGAGAGCAGGGCAAGAATTACACCACTCGTTAGATTTAATATTACAGGGGGTTGAAGGTACAAAATTTGCAATATTTGCAACTTGGTGGCCTTCAGCTCCAACCCCAATGGAAAGAAAGGAAGGATAAGAGAGGAAGGGCAGGCAGTGGAGGGGGTCTGTGACATTTGCATTAATTACAGCACCTTTCAAAACCTTCTGGGCATCTTCAAACCTGCAAAGTGCAGAGGCTCTCACCGACACCTGCTCCAGCACCTACCAGAATGCTGCCATAAACCTATTTATTGAGATACATCTTTAAAATCCTTAAAGATTTCCCAGGGCAAGTGAAGTTCCCTGTGGGCCAAGTTTGTGAAGCCTAAACATCAAAACCAGAGCATTGCTCCAGCTCCTCCATTTCCCTGCCGTCCACGAGCCCAGGTTTGTGCCACTCCTTGGGTCACTCACTGGCCAACACCGAGGCCGTGCTGTCCCTCTGGGTGCACCCACAGGTGCAGCTCCCCGAGCAAAGGCTCAACTCCAACAAGTCCCACCTGTATTGATCAGGTTTCATTATTCCCCTTTCTCCAGGCTTCTCGTGGGCCCGGGCTGGCAGTGGCTCAGCTGCTGCGTCAATGGCCACGTCGGGCAGTGATTAAATGAATAAATATCCGGCCATGGGTATAAATGACCTATCCTGGGGGACAAGGGCCATTATTCACCCAGCATAATGCACCTCAAGGAACGCCACGGAATTAATCAGAGCCCTGCAAAACCTGACATCTGAGCAGAGATTAAAAGAATTGGGGTTGTTTATCCTAAAAAAGAGCACTTAGGGGAGGACATGATAACAATTTTCAAGTGTGGCGACAGCTGTAGCAAAGACGGAAGGAAAATCAGTTTTTTATGTTTATGGCGGATTGGGGGGAAAAAAATAAGGGATTTAAATTGCCACGAGGGAGAGACAGAGAGAAAAAAAAACAACATGGGAGAGTTAAGCACTGGAATAAGTTTCCTGGGAATTTCCAGGAGCGGGGAGTGGGGCATGTCCAGCCCCAGCAGGAGCCGGGCGAGGTGAGCGGTGCCGGAACACGGCCCCCACGACATCCCCTGGTGCTTTTCCAGCCGGGTTTTCCTGTGAGCCACGCAAAAGCTCACTCTATTGGAGAGGAGTAGAATGTCTTGCTAATTGAATGTCAAAGCAATTAAAGTGGGTATAGACTTCTCTCAACATTATCTTGACTTGATAAAATAAAGTTGTTTTGACAACGCTCACTGACAATTCCTGATTTTCAAGCGCAGCGATTTTTCTCCAGGCAAGACACGGAAAACGCTGAGACTTCGGAGAGAATTTTCCAAAGATATGCAGAACCATTATTCTCAGAATAAGCCTATTAGACAGAACTAATGGGCGATTTTCAAGGGATTGCCATGATCACAGCCACCTGTACCTGGAGCTCGCTTCCCTCCCACCTCCCCACAAACACTCCTGATGCTCTTTAACAGCTTTGCCTCCCAGACGCACTCAAGGCTAAGGTCCAGCCCACAGGATGATCCCTACAGCCCTGAGCACTGGAATTCAAACCTGTCTTCAGCTGTTCACATTTTACAGTCACTCCTTTTAACCAATATGCATAAACACACACACACAAAAAAAATATCAATAAATATAATTTCATTGCTACTTCTTGCATTTTCTCCCTTCCCACCATCTCCTCTCCAGACCCATTCCAACGCTCCCCCTCATCCAGGTGCTGTGGCTCATGCTTTGAGAGTGAGCTCAGGAAAGCTGGACCTGCTCAGGGAAAACCCCAGCAACACAATGCAAAAGACAAGAAACTTGTGTTCAAATTACTCATTCCCATCCAGGAAAATGAGGAATCTCTTGTGGACCCCACACCAGCTCAGCTTCATTCCCACTGAAATCAGTGACCAGGAGTAGATACAGAAGCCTTGAGCAAAGCTCACCTCCAGCAATTCTCCTCCAGAAGTGGGACTGTTTGATGTGCAGGGAATTCCTGAGCCACTGGACCTTTGTACCAGCCCTCATCTCATCAACAAATGTGCTCAGCTGCCCTTTGAACCACGGGAAACTCTGGGTTCCAAGGAGGTACAGCTTGGAATCATAGAATTAATTAGGTTGGAAAAGACCCCTAAAAGCCTTGAATCCAAGCCCAGCACCGCCCTGGCCAGCACTGCCTCATGTCCCCAGGTGTCACATCCACAGGGCTCTGAAATCCCTCCAGGGATGGGGACTCCAGCACTGCCCTGGACAGGCTGTTTCAGGGAAGGAACTTTTCCTGCGATCCCATCAGGATCTGCCTGCAGGGCTGTGCTCCCCTCCCTTCCCCAGTCACTAGCACGGCTTCCCTTTGGCTGCTGCCTCAGGCCCTGGCTGCTGCAGGAGCTCCAGGAAGTGCTCAAACCCTTCCCAGAGTGAGAGCACTACACCTCAGTTGTCCCATCTCCTCTTTCTTTAGATCCAAGTTTCCCAGACCACACCAAGGAATGTGCCCACATCCTCTTGCCAGGGCTCAGGCAGAGCTGACATCGTTCGCTGGGCAGAGTTTGGTGTTTCAGGAAAACCCTGGCACAGTGGGAGGTGTCCCTTCCCAGGACTGGATGGGCTTTGAGGTCCCTTCCAGCCCAAACCAGTCTGGGACTCTGTGATCTCCATACTGAGCCTCGTGCAAAATTCACCTGTCTGGCTTCACCTGCTGCAAGGAATTAACTCTGCTCCCAGGTACCCCCACCATGCATTCCCATTTCCTCTGCTGGGGGAGACTTTTAACGCAGCCTGCAAACAAAAGGTGTTTATCATCTCAAAACTTGTTTTCCCAAAGAAAAAAATCTGAGAAGGAGGGTGAACTGAAAATCTGAGGAAAGTCTTTTCTAATAGGTACCAATTTGTCTGACACAAGATGAGAAGTGTTTGGGAAGTTACTCATGAAGAGTAATTGGGCAGTTGCGTTAAGTAGGGGCATTTATGAATTCTGCGAGCAATCTTTGACCTTTGCAAATTCTATTTCCAGAGCTCTGGGCTCACACCTTTCCCCAGCATGGCCTGGGCGAGAGGAAAAATAAATGCTTTTATTTGTTGTCATGTTCTTTGCTGTCATTTGCATAAGTGCCCTGCTAAAGGCAGCTCTCTCTGTCCCAACACCTGCACTCAGCAGCTCCAGGGCCGAGTCAGCACTGCCCAGGGAAACTGCAGCTGCTCCATCCCTGGGAGCACCCCAGGCCAGGCTGGACATTGGGGCTTGGAGCAGCCTGGGACAGTGGGAGGTGTCCCTGCCCACAGCAGGGGTGGCACTGGGTGGGCTTTAAGGTCCTCCCAACACAAACCAGTCTGGGATTGCCAATAAAACTCATCCAAGATGTTATTGCATTCCTGCCATGCTCTTCCTCAGGCTCCCATCCCAACCTAAAAATGGGTCACAGTGATAAAATACTGTACCACCGTGTAAGTGATGTCACTTTGTGCCACTGGAGACACCAGGGTCACTCATTTAGTTGGAAAACACAGATGAACGTGGCAGGGATATGAGACTGAGGGGAGGAAATGGGAGGATGGGGAAAGGAGAATGGGGAACCACCCAGAGACATCCTCAGTTCTGCAGTGGCTGTTGGTGGCTGGGAATGTCACCAGTGTCACTCACACAGCCCTGAACATCTGACAAACAAAAAGATCGACTGCATTGGCAAAAAAAATACTTATAAACCTAATATTTTATACTTTTTAAAGGAGTAAGACCACACATGGTCACTCACAGGCATTCTGCTCCTGTGCCTCAGACCAGATATTACTAAATACAACACAGTTAAAAAAACCTAAAAACCAAAAAAAACAACGAACAAAAACTCCCCACAAATCAAACCCACAGAAAACACCGAGTGTAAGCTCCACCACCCTCAAACCCAACCAAAACAAGGGAAGGGTCTCTCAGTTCCTCTCTCTGATATGAGCAAAGATAACACCAGCCGTACATCACAAGTTTCAGGGACACCACTGAAGCGTGAACTGGATTACTGCTGCTCCAGAGAAACAACGCTCACTCCTTAAAATGGAAACCCAGGCAGTGAGGGGAGAGCAGGGAGCAGAGGCTGCTGTGCCCAGTTTGACCCCCCCCCCTCGCCCAGTTTGCACCAGGTCCGGCTGCTTTGCCCCCTTCTCCTCTCCCCGGGACACTGTGCCCACTGTGCCTCCTGCCAGCACTGGGAGCCGCTGCTGCTGGAGCCAGCAGCCAGCTCAGCCTCGGGATGCGCTGCCTGCCGGCATCCCAAACAGCCCCCCAGCACTCACAGCACCACGCCCAAGGAGTTCTGTGGCACGTGGGTCTGACAAAGTGTAAAGGTAACAATTTGAAGGCAATTCATATTAAAAATAATTTAAAATAGCACCCAAGACATTTTTCCCCCTGCTCCTGTTTTCCCAGGAATGTCTATTTTCCCTTTAGCAGCCCTCCAAAGTGGCACTGGGAGGACTGTGCCAGGTGTCCCTGCCCATGGACGGGGGTGGGATGAGATGATCTTTAAGGACCCCTCCAGCCCAGGCCATTCTGTGTGTCCAGGATTCCCACGGATGCCCCAAACCAAGTTTATTCCTGGCTCCATCCAACTCCACAAAGGCTCAGCCGTGCCCCACCTGAGATCTTGGCCCTTTACTGTCCCTCTGTTTTAAAGCTCCCAGATCTGGGGACGTTTTACACCCTCCGCTTGCCCAGGCTGTACACCACGTTCCAGAAAACCCGAGTTCATCCATCTTTGCCGTTTCCACGCTGCAGAACATCACCCCAGGCCGGCCGAGGCTGTCCGGGCGCGGATCCCGCTCGGCCGCGCTCCGGCAAATCCAGAGCGGCTCCACTGATATTAAAGGTGTTGGTCTGGACTTAGACCAGAGCAAACGAGAGCACAGCCTGACCTTTTCTCGCCTTCCTTTCACACCTCCTAATGGTTTTTTTAATAGAAAAGATAAAATATTTGTAAAACCAAGGAAATCCCTCAAATACCATGTAAATTCCCCTTCTAATTTTCCCAGATTCATTTTGAGACTCCTTAAAAAAAAAAAAGTAAACTGCAAAGAGAAACTTCCAACACTTCACCCTTGGTCTCGGCTTCTCTGTGGCCTTCCCAAAATGCCCAGCTCAGGGGTCTGGGATGGGGATCTTGCTTTGGAATCATCCTCGTGTCCCAGCCAAGCCCTTCCCTTCCCACCTGAGCATTTCCTGCAGGCAGCACATGGATTCCTTTTGGTCTCAGCTTCCCAGGATATTCAGGTAAAGAAAATACACTGCATTTTTCTGATTTCCCTGTCCTAAAGCCCATGTTTTTAACTCCCTCCTTCCCCAAAGCTCCCAGGGTTTCCTGCTTGGCATTTGCTTATCCATTTCCTTAGAAGAGCACTAAGTGAATTAATATTTCAGATTCTTTGTGTCACTTAAAGTCATTAACAAGCCCAGCTCCTCTGAAATGAGTGAAAGCTCACAATAAAAAATACTTCTGTTCTCTGCCTCAAACAAAGTCCTTCTGCTAGAATCAAAAAGTCCCACTTTCATTTGTGTCATTTTTTTAAGGCCAGTAATCACAGCAGAGCAGCATTTCTAACTTTTGAGTCATCATCAGCACAAATAAAGCTTTCACAAATTGCAATAATTTCTCATCAAGGCTTCCCCACAGAGAAAAAAACCGCAAATTAACACAGTGTCACGTATCAGAAATCTAACATTGGCACAGAACATTTTGGGGAATAAAAGAAATGGTGGAAAACAAAGCAGATCATCTGACAAAAAAGGAGAGTGAAATGCAGCCACAATCCCGCAGCAGCTCCAGGCACTCCTGGAATTCTGCTGGAGCAGAGTAAACCTCCTCCATTCACAGGCTGCCAGCTTTTCCATGAAGAAAAAAAAAAAAAAAAAAAGCCCTGGGGAAAAGCCACTCCTGAGCAGGGGGCTCCAAATTTGTTCCTTTCTGAGACTGAGGGAGAGCTCTCCACATTCTGCAGTGGCAAAGAAGAAAATGGAGTCCTGGCTCCTGTTCTGCCCTAGAAATTCAGCAGATAATGAAATTTTAGTTCATGGGCCAAGGGTGGAAGTGGCCTCTGGATACCAGCTTGTCCAGGCTCACAGGCTCACCCTGAGCCCACACCCAGCGCTGGGGGGCTCTGGAGGATCTCCAAGGTGGGAAATTCCATGAACAACTTGTGCCAGTGCTCAGTCCCTCTCACAGGGAAAAAGGGTCATAAAACCATGGAATTGCTAGGTTGGGAAAGCCCTCAGACATCATAAATGCAACTGCTAACCCAGCACTGCCCAGCCCAGCACCAACCCATGTCCAGAATTCCCAGAGAAGCTGTGGCTGCCCCTGGAAGTGCCCGAGGCCAGGTTGGACAGGGCTTGGGACACTCTGGGATAGTGGAAGGTGTTCCTGCCATGGCAGGGGTGGGATGGGATTTAAGGTCCCTTCCAATCCAAGTCACGCCTTAAGTCCATGACCATAAACTACACATGGCACCTCAGCACAGTATTTATTATTAGTGAATCCTCTGATCCATAAAACTTAATTCTCATTATAATTATTCCCCTAAAGCTCCAGCTTTCCAGTTCCTATTGCAGTGGGCAGCAGTGAAACCCCTCAGGTGTCCTGAGCTCTGAAATAAATCCCACAGGAGCAAATAAATCCCACCAGAGATAGGATTATTGAATCTTTTATAGGGAACACACTGGGTATTTTTTCTACACTTCCTTATTTTTACCTGCTCCTAAAAGACTGTGGCTAGTCAGGATTACAGGGCAGAGAATGGGTTTTATTAAATATTAAATTTTCTATGGTATGTGTAATTGGGAGTTTGTCAGATTCAAGTCTCAGTAAGTTACGAGCTCAGAATTTGTGGACTAGGACAGTTCTGTATTTTATTGGATCTCCACTGGGCTCTGCATCCATCACGGACCTTCTTCCACCCCAGCAGTAACAATTAAGGGGAATTTATGACAACAATCCCCGTGACAGGCACACACAGAAGTTAAAAACCCTTTACTGCACACAGAGCTGACCCCCACGAGCTCCACACGGCCACAGGTGTGGGGAACTCCTGGGAAGCAGAGGTGGCAAAGTGCCCGTGCTCTTGTCCCAGGATTTAGGAACTGGATTCACCCTGAGGGCAGCAAAACCTCAAGAGGCAAAAGCAGCCCCAGTGGAGCAAGGCCAGCCCTCTGCCAAGCTGGGTGCAGCTCACCCCACAAATAAATCCGGCCCTGGGAGGAGGCTCTGGAACAGGCCTGCGGTTTTCCAGTTCCAGGTCCGCACTCCCCTCTCACAGCCATTTGCAGGAATGAAGGGACAAAATAGATTTTCATGTCCTCAGAAGTGAAACCCCTTCCTCAGCGCCCTGCCAGGTTATCTGCAAAATGTCAGCTCCTCAGGAATTGTTGCTGCCGAAGAGAAGCTCGGGATGGTTTCCGTCCGTTCTCTGCCCAGCCGGCCTGGAGCCCAGCGCGGCCGAGCTCTTCGTTCACTGCACGGCGAGGGAGCAACACAGAAAGGTCTCTCTGCTCCTCACCAACCCCAGCAGCCGCAGGCAGCAACCCAGAAACGCACGAGAGGGCAAGAACCCCTCGCTGCGACTCTGAGCGGGCGGCCTTGGGGGCTCCGGGGTGCCCGCTCTGCCCCAGACGGGCAATCAGCAGCTCCGGGACTCAGAAACGCTCCCGTTTGGCACTGGAGTGGCTCTGCTGCAGCCAAGGCAAGCCCTGGCACAGGGAAGGACAGGCACCTGCCCCGAGCTCCAGCCCCCAGGGGTAAACACAGGGCACGGCTGGCACCGAACGAGTCCCAGGCAGGTGAGCTCAGGGGGAGCACAGGACACAGCAGGAGGGGGGAAATGGGCACTTATTTTCCACACACACTGAAATCAAGCAGCCTCATCACCTGTTTTCCCTTTTGAAGCCTGGAAGTGGTTCTTCTCCTGCCAAGCTCACAGTGCTGGGAAGCAGCACCGCGGCAGGAGCAGGGAATCAGCTCCAACAGCCGAGTGTCAAACCCCTGTCGGGGAGAAAAACCCCGAGAAAATCTTCACAAGCAGATCCAAATAAATTCCCTTGGATTTACCTCCCCTTTGGCAATGCAAAATGGTGATAGCAAAAGTCAACAAGGGCTAATTTTATTCCTTTTTTTAGTTCTAGAGCTCTTTTCAATGGGCAGAGAATGAAATCTGAAATTTAAAAAGTTCAGCATAAAATTATGAAATGAAAAGGAATTGCCTCCAGAAGGGCAGGGCTTAACCAGAGATTTTCCAGGCAGATTCCAGGGTGCTTCCAGCCCTGCATCCACCTTCTGAGCACCCACTCCCCTTCCTAAGCTGAGCAAGGCCCCTAAAACAGGAGTTAAGACCCAGAGCTCCACAACACACAGTGGTGGAACCCCACCAGAGGGGGGGATTTCAACAAATCAGTCAGTAAATGAACTAATAATATTGGGGGAAAATATTAATTTTAAAAATTTTAATTAGTTTTTAATTTTAATTCATTTTAATGAGAAAAAAATCTTATTCTTAATGATTGTGCAGTGGTATTCATCCTGATTCATTCAGTACTTTTGAATTCAAAGGGTGGTTACAAAAACATGGCATTTTAACAGTGTGAGAAGCAGATTGATTAATAAATTTCTATTGAGAAATGGAGAGCAAATCCCCTTTCTGGGCACTTTGGTGAGTGCCTGCTGTCCCCTCAGCCAGCTCTTTCCAAAGGCTGTCTGGGAATACCCAACTGTTTATAGCTGTGCACAGCTAAAGGGGGAAAAAAATCCCCCAAATCCCCAAGAAGCAATAAAGAGCGCACACACAGCATTCCCAAATCCTCAACAACAATTCCGGCTCGGAAGCCTCAACAAATTCACCAGCAGGGACCCAAGTCCTGCTCCGAGGCTGAGGGAAGCGGATTCCTCCTCAAACACGCGGGATGCGCCTGGCACCAGGATTAATTCCAGCCCCGCGTGGTTCCCTGCGCGCTCCGGGGGGAGCCAGAGCCAGGAAGGGGACACGGCCCCCACGGAAAAAGGGGGACACGGCCCCCACGGAAAAAGGGGGACACGGCCCCCACGGAAAAAGGGGGACACGGCCCCCACGGAAAAAGGGGGACACGGCCCCCACGGAGCAAAAGAAGCCACACAAAATGCGGGCAGCTGCACTCAGAGCCCGCCTGCCAAAGCCACTCGCTGCCCCGGATAACGTGGCAGGCAGCACAAACAGAGTAATTACCAGAATTTCATTTTCATTAACTAATAAACCCGGGAAAACAATTTGAGTATCTGAATGTCATTTTTCAAAGGAAAATAAACTGTAAACATTTGAATAACATCACAGCAGGGATAATATACCTAAGGAAACCTATTGAAATATGCTGGAGAATTCCTCCTCTTTCATCACATTAAAACTGCAATTGACTGTAAACCTCCTACCACTCTCCGCTGAGACTTTAATTGTAAAGATTCCTGTTACACATCATATTAGAATTTAGTTAAAATTGTAGAACACATTATTTCCAATCAGACAGCCAACCATCACTCACAAAGATTTTTAAAAAGGTGATTAATAATTCATCTCAGATAAGGAAAAGATCTATATTTATACCATCTTCTCAGCCACCATAAACTACCTGACAATTGTTCAGTAATGATGCCCAGTAAATTCTTTAAAATGGTAATTTGTCATTCTGTCACTTCATTTGTGACCTAAAATTCCTCACTTGAGGCATCATCAAATAAATTAATCACTTTCCAGGATCCATTTCTCTGTTCTGCACGTTATTATGCCCAGGCTCTCTTGTGTTTCTCTTCATTTACATATATTTAATGGCTCAGCAGTGGTTCACTATGGCACATAACGCACACATCTCATTACAGGTGAAATATTCTAACTGCCACTATCACTGGGAAAGAAAATAACTCTCCCAATTTAATTTTCCTGATGTAACAAAACCATGATTCTTCACTATGAAATGTTGATGCCATCCATCAGTCACAATCAATAAAATCATCATGGAAGTACGCCTTCTCCAGCATCATCCCCTCAGCCTGGGATTATTTGAGGGAGGTAATTAAACTCATAATATGTAATGAATGTAAATGAAGAAAAAAACCCCGTGTTCTCCCTCTAACTACGCTTATTTTACTGCTTTGATTTAAAGTATTTTTACATCTCCCAATCTATGAAATACACAAAGCCCTGAAGGAAAGGCATCACAAGTACAGTAAGCATCAATCAATACATATAATGACTAATTAAAAAGGAACATATTTTAACATTAAAAACCCACCAAATGCTGTTATTTATCGATTTTTCATTTAAAATGATGCATTCCCCCTGGACTAATATATTTGCTGTCTTTCTGAAATATAGATTACAGGACACCAATTTTAGATACTGTTGCTTTGCTAAGAAAAAAACAACCCACCCCAAAGTGATTTTGTGGGTCCCTCATCCCCCAGAACCATTTAGAAAGCCCAGATACCCAGACATGCAAACTACTCCTGTGCTGGAGAGAAAACCTTAATCATTCCACTCTCATCTGTGTGCCTGAGCTCATATAAGTCAAGAATGAAAACAGGCGCTTAGAAATGATAACTTTGAAAGAAGTCCACAAAAAAATACAGATTTAGAGCAATGTTTTGCCATAAAGAGCAAAAAGGCATCATCTCTCTCGTAAATGTTCACATAATTTGGGTTTTATTAAAAAGCATGGTGAATAACACTCCTCTTGTGATGGGGAATCCAAAAGGTTCCAAAAGTCCAACCGGCCACTCCATCCTGGAGCACACTGGGGTGTGGGGCACCCTCCACCAGGAGGATTTCCCTGAGAACGAGGAATGATCCCTCACCTCTGCTCCAAATCATTCACTTCAGGTGCTATTTCAACAGCACACACACACAGGGAATTGGATCCCTCACGCTGAGCACAGGGAAAAAGGAGAAGGATGGAGAACAGGGGACCTGCCTGGGCCACCAACAACCTGCCCTGGATGGCACTTCCCCCTGTCCTGGCTGAAGGGGCCCCTGCTGTTTAATAAATATCTCTTTTCAAACACTGAGCCCCCTTCCCCACCCCAGAGATGGGGAATGTTGTTCATCCAGCTCCAAGGGCAGCGAAGGGGAGCAGCAGCTCCCCTTTGGGAAGCATCACCATCCTTGGGGGAGCCAGCCCTGCACATCTCTTTGGGTCAGGATGGAACAGGTGAAACATCTGGGAAGTGAAGTTTATAAAGGCTGAGATAAAATCTGGGAGAAGAACGCACAACACAAAAGAATTATTTTTGGTAACTATTAATCCACAGCTGTGCACAAAACTTCTGCACCACATAAGGGAACTGCTGGCATGGGGAATTGGGGTTATAAAACCCCACAAATATTTTTAGGGCTATAAAACTTCCTAAAACTTATGATTTTTTTTTTTTTTTTTTTTTTAATTTTAAGGGCTTTTGTCCAGCAGGAAGGTACACCCAGAGAGAGGTGGGATACCCACCCAGAAAGGGCACGGGGCATCACAGCCAGCCCAGCACGGAGCAGCTGTAACAGGGAACCAGGGGTCTGTCCTGGAAAAGACACAGCAAGGCCCCAGATAGCTGCAGTCTGAAAGCTTCCAGGCCTCGAGCCCACCATTTCGAGAGTATTCCCATTTGTTTTCCTGGCTGCTCCTCTGTGGAGCCCTGCAGCAGAGCCCAGCTGGAGGTGCCGGCGCTGCCCCTTCTCCCTCTGCACCCCGGCCCGAGGGCACGGGAATTGCAGAGAGCCTCGGCTTGGGGGACATTACAGAGCACCCCATTCCATCCCCTCAGCACGGCAGGGACAGCAAGTAGTGCCATTAGTGCCCGGAGCACCCTTCCCTCTCTCGGGCACCCGGGGGATGGGAAGGGAGGGAGGAGGGAATTGTCTCCCGTGAGTGATGCTGCCCAGCAGCTCTGTGCACTCAGCATTTTCCCTCCCGGCCGTGTCCGGGAAATGTATGAGCCCGGCACCACCTCTGAGCCCTGCCAGAGCCGGGGAACGGCCAGAGCCGGGGAACGGGGAAAACAGGGAGCAGGGAGGGAGCCGCGGACCCCAGAGCACCGGCAGGCATTGAACACCGCCGGCGGTAAATAAACTAAACCTCAGCGCCCATTCCTGGCACTCTCTAACACAGACCACGCTGTTCCCACCAACCCCTCGCTGCCGGGACAGGGAGCGAGGTGCTCCAGGAGCTCATCGCCAGGAATGGGGAATTTCTCCGGGTAATCGTGTCCCGCAGCCACCAGCTCCCACGGGCTCCAGGATTATTCCACCTGTCCACGGGCACAAACCCCAGTTGCCCAGAGCTTCTCTGGGAGCCTGTGCCAGGCCCTCCCTGCCCTCCCAGGGAAGAGCTTTTCCACACCAGCCACCCACCCCAACCCTGCTCTCTGCCTGTGTGGAGCCATTCCCTGGGTTTTCTCCTTTTCTCCAGTAGCTGCTGCTGTGTGAGGCCCGTGAGATGCAGCAGAGCCAGCAGCTTCTCCTCACAGCCAGGATAAACTCGCTCATAATGGCTTGTGAGAGGAGCATGATTCACTTTTACTGCTCACGAGGTGGCTTTGCGGGTTCGTGATGGATATTGTGGTTTATGCATGAAAAGTCTGTTACCTGCAGTATTTGTACTCTTTAAACTCTTTAATACCTGCTCAGATCCCCAGCAGATGCCAGAGTGCACATCAGCGTAAGGACGTTGTGCAACAGGATCAGCGTTAAGTTCAGTCTGGCAACTCTGCTCTGCTGATGGAAATGAGTTTGAAATCAATTAGGACAGCACAGTTTAATATTGTTTCTTATTTCCCTACACCCCCCTGGAATTACATCACATTTTTGCTTAACATTTTAATTCTGATAAGTTTATTTTTTATAAGCACTTGCCTGATGAGAACTTCAAACCTGCTGAAGGCAAAAGCAACCTGACACAAGAGAATGAAACTGCTGGGATGTGGAGTTACCTGGGTCAAACTCAGTGATCTGGGATTCTGTGAGACTGAGCCTCCCCAACTGCTCTGAGGTCTTGCCCCCATCATTGCCCATGAGCTGCCACACCATGGCTCCCATTAGCCCACAGCTTTTGCCCCTTCACAGTCGCTCACAGCCACAATAAAATCCTCCGACACATTTGTGCCAAAGAAACACGGCCCTGGCTGTGTTTATGGGCAAAGTCTTCCCAGACAGGGATGCCACCAACTCCTGCTGCTGCCCACAGAAGGTGCTCAACAATCACACCAAACCAGAGCTCTTGTGCTGTGGGGGCAGCGGGTGCTGCCTGCAGCTCCCCCACGCCACCTCTGCTGCAGAGCTGGGAGTCAGCAGCGACAAAACCCACTGGGATCAGCACTGCTTCCAGCCTGCCCGGAGAACAAACCCACCAGAGCAGGGTTAGACTTGACCCTAAGGTGGGTTGAGCCCCGTGGGTGACGACCTTGGACCCTCCAGTGTCCCTGCTGTGCGTCCTGGGGCCAGTGTCCATCCAGCACCACGATCCATCCATGCAGCAGGAGCTGCCACCCTGGCAGGGCTGACAGCAGCCCCAGCCCATCGATCTGCCTGTTCCCCAGCAAAGCTGACTGGTACATCTGTTCTGTGAGAAAACATACATTCTGCCTCCAGTACAATCACTGTAATTAAAAATTAACATGCATTAATTGTTGGAGCTGATGTAAACAGCTGATGTTCCACTTAGCCCTGTCTTCTGTACATATCATTAGGCAAAGCCAAATATTGTTAAGTAAACAGGCAACACTTACAAGAAGAAATAGAAAACTAATTCCAACTAAATAAATTGACAACACCGTGCAAGTCATATTAAAACAGTTGAGATAATTATTAGGCTACTGGACTAACAGAGGGAAAATCATAGAAGACATATTTAATTGTTTGAATCTCATCTCACTAAATGTATTTAGGCACAGTGTGAAATACAATTTAGCTGGAATGTGGAGGCAGCCTTGTCCCAGAAGCAGGATGTGCAATATACCAGGGGAATAAAAATATAAGTTGGAGTTTGATATGCAGGTAAAACAAATAACTTCTGAAATGCAGCAATTTCGACCAACTGCTTCAGGAGCCGCTGCTCTCCAGAGAGATTCAGGTTGGTTATGCAACGCAAAAGGCTTTTTCTTCCTCAGATACATCTGCAAAATCCCCAGCAGTGCCGGTGGGAGCTGCATGCAGCCACCAGGAGAAGAACACACTCCTGAGGAGTTCTGCCTACTTTTCATCGCTGTTATTTAAATGTCAGAGCAGAGTCGTTTCTCCAATTTGTATACAGCAAGCAGAAAATCAAGCCCCACAAGCGCGCTCGGCGCTGCACCCCCGAGCTGCTCGCTCAGATCTCAGCGCTGGAGCTGCATTGCCTGGGGGGTGTCAGCTGCTGGTACCCCCAGGCTGCTCCTCACTGGGTGCCTGCAGTGCCAATCCCAGCCCTTGGCCCCGAACTGTGGCAGAGCTGGAGTTTAAAGGACACTCTCGGGGAAGTGAACTCTGCAAACACGGCAGCAGCAGCAGCCACGCTGCACCACCCCATCACCTCGGGGCTGTCTGTGCCACCTCAGGGGTGACAGCCCCTGCAGAGCCCCCCCAGCGGGGCTGGCACAGACTCAGGGCCCACAAACACCACACATTCCTGCTCTGCACAGGGAGGGTCCCCAGGAGCAGCCACAAAGCACACAGGAATCCAGGATCCACCACATTCCTGCCAGTGACGCACCAAATCCAGAGGCTCCAGAGCAAGTGCTCACTGCTCCATGAGTGGCTCCCACCACTTAACTGAGCCAGGAGTGAGGGAAACCTCAGCATGGTCTGAAAAAAATCAAAATTTGTTTGTTTACAAAAATCAGCTTTGAGTGGAAATACCATGAAGAGGGTTTTTTATTTTAATAGACAAGATAAATTGTGTTCAACAACTCCTACTGAGGAATCCTGCTAATCCACTCCAGCACCATTTCCACCCCACTCCTGTCACAGGTTTCTCTCTGCCACATCCATGAATCCATCCCCAGCAATCCAGCTTCTACCTCATCCCCAGCTTATCTATCCATAAGACCTGAGCTGTGTTGCTTTGGATAATTCCCAAACTCAACCATTCTCCTGTTTTGTTCGGGGGTTTTGGTTTTCATTTTTCTTGCCAGGTGTTATTTGAAAAGTAAAAGCCTAACCAGAACAATGCAGGCCCTGGGTCTCTCCTTTGGCTGCCCAAGGAGCCCGTTTGGCTACACAACACCAGCAAGTGGTGCCATCAAGTCACAGCATTTCCTCTTGCACCCCACCTCCCCTTTGAATGGCAGAGGCACAGGAAATCAGAGAATATCCTGAGTTGGAAGGGACCCACAAGGGTCATCGACAAGAAGGTTGGATAAGGTTGGAAAGAAGGCTCCTTACAGTGCCAGGAACGCTGGAATTATGGACTGAAACCCACCCACAGCAGCATACACCACACACCTGGGTGTTACCCACATGCTTTTAGGAACACCAAAGGAATAGCTGGAGAATTCCATAAGAGTTTAGGAATTAACTACACAGAAAGCACACGGGGAAAACACTCCTTAGGGACAGTGTCTGTGCAATTGGCTGTGATACTCCTGAGGGCCTGTAGGGCAAAACAAGGTGCTGCCTCTCCCCTCTTCAATCCATGACCACAAACAGCATCAGCCAACGTTGGATGCACTTTGTGTGAGCAGCAGAATTAAAATGCTGCAAAATAGAGGACGTAGAAGCTTCAACGCTGTGTTTCAGTTTTGTTGGTCAGTTCACATTTAACTAACTGCTGGTGAAACCTTTCACTGCCTGTCACAGACAAGCAGTTTTTAACCAAAGCCCCTGGTTTGCCACTCTCACAGGCCCACCACCCCTCACAGCTGAAGTTCGCTGCCCTGAAAGCCCTGAAAGGTTCACAGTACTGCTCAGCTGTTTCATAACAATATCAGGCTCATGATGAACCAAATGAGTTCTGATTTGTGCTATTTAATGTCCTAATGGCTTGACTAGTTAGGTAGATAATTACACAGTATGATTTATCCAACCCATTTATAAATATTTATAATAATGGATAGATTAACCTTTGGGATTTCTATCCTGCAGTCCCTCGGTGAAGGGGATCTCTCCACGGCAGCAGCGATGCCAGAGCCTGTGAGAGAGCAGCGGGATGGGGCCATGGGGACAGCAGCCAACACCCCAGGCCAAGGGTCCTGGTCATGCCCCACCAACACCACCACATCTCCTGCTCCCCTGCAGGAGCTCTGTGGAGAGAGGAGTGGGGAAGAGGGCTTCAGCGGGTCGATGCCACGACCCTGCTGGGTCCCTCAGGCAGCTCTGTGCCAGCACCCACACGTGCACACCGTCCCACCCTCACGGGCAGGGGTGAACAGCCGCTCACACCCACAGTCTGTGCACAAACTGGAGACAGAGAGGCGAGAGGGGTCCTGTGCATGCAATTCTGAGGCGTTTAATGGCTACACACGCGAAGGAGGCAGACACAAGAAGAGCCCCAAACTGAATGCCCATGCCAGTTTTATCCCGAGAGCTCCCCAAGGCGGGCAGAGCATCCAATACCAACAGTCTGAGGGCTCGGGGGCAGAGGCAAGGGTGAGTGCCATAACAGGGCCAATGGGAAAAGGGATGGGAGGGGGGACAGGGCCAGTGACAAGCGGGATCTAGACCAAGGGAGAACTTTCTAGCACAGTGTTGTAAGGAGAGACCACTTTTAAGGCAACTTGGGGGATGTACTGCGGAGTTGGCCACCACAACAGAAGAGCACCTCCAATCCTATTTCCTGCTTCCATTTAACCAGGAAAAGGAAGCCCACAAGAGACCAGCTGAGCGATACGGGAACAACCTGCGCCACGGCAGCCCTCCGGCCGGGCTGGGCTGGGCTCGCTCGGTGCCCAGACTGGCACAGCCGGACTGGCACAGCCGGACTGGCACAGCCGGACTGGCACAGGCACACGGCCGTGCACACCCAGCCGGGCCCCGCGGCTGACACTGAGTCACAGGGCAGCCGGCCCCGCCGCCAGGCCACACAAGTGGCACATTGTGGCACTGCCACCGCTCCGACAGGACGGGAACGCCAACGCTCTGCCCCTGGGGACAAAGGGACAGTGTCTGCTGGGCCCGAGCAAGGGGCTGCACCTCCCAAACCATCCGAGCCCCATCCAGCACTTATCCGGCAGAAAGTCTTCTTAGGAGCAGAAAAATCTGCTAAGTCCACGTGAGAGACAAACAAGGAGCACAGTTCCATGGGAATGACCAGCCTGGATTTGACCCAAGCCTGTGCCTATCACATCTCTGAACCTGGATACAGAATAAACCTGCAGAATTACAGATTCTGTATCCCAGCAGCCTCAAAGGACTCCCCGGTCCTTGGCCATCATCAGTGAAAGTCAAGAGAAACTACACAAGTCTTGGCATGGGAAGATTCTTCCTGACATCATTAAAGTATTTTAATGCTCATTATTACTGTATCCTAGGATTGGAAGTTATTTCCAATCCTCTGCAGTCTCTCTCTTCACTTAGAAAGAGCATCACTACATTTAGATTATCAGGATTCTGTTTATATAAAACTACTCAGGCTAAAAAAATAGTGATATGAAAATAATAACTAGCAGGAATACTCTGGGGTTTTTATTTCTGGAATTTCCCTAAAAGGCAAAAATCACTTTCATTCTCTGAGACTGAGCCGTAGCACTTTTCTGTTGACTGCTTAAACAGAAATTCACTGTGTAAACTATTAAATAAATTTTTAAAAGTACAAGACTCAAAGCAAAATCTTTGAAGATTTTTTTCCCCCTATATCAGATTATTAGAAAAATTTGACAAAATACATTTGGAGCTTAAGAGCTCACATTTTCACATGCAAATTATCACACCTATTAAAAAAACCCACCAATTATTTGCAAAATGCAGATAATCCCAGACCACACCAGCAGTGAAATATGAAATATGGAACTCCCCAGTCCCCCAGGAGGGAAATCCCAACTTCGCGTGGGATAATGTCTCTGTTTGAAATCAGGACTCAGCCCCTCCAAGGGCTGCTCAGCCACATCTGCCCACCCCATCGCTGACATTTGTGTGGAGCCAGAGCTGGGGAGGGAGGGGAGGAGGAAACCCAGAAATGTGGAGGGGAAAGAACACAGATTACTTGGGAATTGATCAGGGGTTAGATTATGAAGCTTTGGGGTCTTTTACAAGGGTCAGAACAGAGGGGTTCTACAGAACTGTGAGAACAACCCCCTTGTCAGAGGGTCAGAGTGAGCATCTGCTTAAAGAGCTTCCTTCTTGCCGCGGTGGGCATCCAGCAGCCCCTCCACGCTGGGGAAACACTTGGATTCACAAAGCCAGCAACGTGTTGAAGAGGTTTGGCGTGTGTGAAAACCCCACCTCTTCTGCCAGTGCCCTGTCCGGTGATTTCCAGAGTCCTGTTGGAGAGGGGAGCGCAGGGCAGAGGAATCAGAGCTGTGCCCGGGTTAAGCAGCACCTGCTCCTGGCAGGGCCTCCCAAGGACAGAGCCAGGGCTGGAGGCCAGCCCCTGCACGGCTTATTCCAGCCTCAGCCAAATACATAAAACCTGCAAACACTCCAGTTTAGTCACCCCTAAACTCGGTCTAGAACCCATCCTGCTCCATCCTGCTCGTGGCACAAGCAGAAATTCTTTTTGGAAGAATCACAGAACACCCTGACCTGGAAGGACCCACAGGATCATTGATCCAACCCCTGGCCCTGCACGGACACCCCAAATTCCCACCCTGTGCATCCCTAGGAGCGGTGTCCCAATGCTCCTGGAGCTCTGGCAGCCTCGGGGGCTTGCCCACTCCCTGAGGAGCCTGGGCAGTGCCCAGCTCCTTAAAGTCCAGACTCTCAGAGTTCCTAAGAAATGAAAACTCCTCTAGAATTAATTTGCTCGGCCATTGACAGAGTTCGATCATTAATGGCAACCCCAACCACCCCAAAATCCTAAGGAATGAACGCAGCTTTCTCAGTGGAACGAGTCCAGAGCAGCGCTGAGGAGGAGGAGCAGAAGCCAAAACCCTCCTCACCAAATCACCAGCCCCTTCCCAGGACACGGCCGAGCTCCAGCCGGCCTGGAGGGACCGGGAGCAGCACAGCCTGGGGCAGGGGGACGCCGAGGGAGCTTCCCCAGCACAGCGGGGCCGTGTTTCCCCTGCTGCCCTGCCCGGTCCCTGCCCCGCGGCACTCGGAACAAGCGCCGTGACTCCGCAGCCTGCCCGGGATGCGGGGAGCGGGCGGGGATCCTGCGGAGTCGCCGGGATTCGGGGGCAGCAGCGAGGAGCGGGGACAGCCCGAGGCTTGGCAGCGCCGCAGAGCCGCTGCTCGCACAGCAAAGCGGGGCCGAGCCCGGGGACACGAGAGGCACAAATGAGCGGCTGGGGACATCCTCCAGCTGTGCCGCACCTGTGCGGGGCCGGGCTGGCACTGCCTGCCAGCCCCGGCTGCCTTTGTGCCCGGCTGCCTTTAGGCAATAACACAGCGAGCCGGCTGCAGCGCCCCGGGGACCGCGGGCCATTAGCATAAACCTGCCGGGGGTGGCCCGCACACGCGGGGACAGCGGGAGCCACAGCGGGAGGCACAGCCGCAGCCGGGCACACCCTGACCCTCACCCCGCACCTTCCCCACTGGAGAGCGGGAGCAGCCCCACGGGGAGCCCAGCGGGGCAAGGGAAGAGCAGCTACTGCTGCCACACGACATATTGCACCCACAGCCAGCAAACTGGGATAAAATCCACAGAATAAGGACAAAAACCCCTGATAGGGAAGGAATCCACATCTCCACAATGTCACAGAAGCCAGGAATGGTTTGCCTTGGAAGGGACCTAAAGCCCATCCAGTGCCAGCCCTGCCATGGCAGGGACACCTCCCACTGTCCCAGGCTGCTCCAAGCCCCAATGTCCAGCCTGGCCTTGGGCACTGCCAGGGATCCAGGGGCAACCACAGCTGCTCTGGGCACCCTGTGCCAGGGCCTGCCCACCCTCCCAGCCAGCAATTCCCAATTCCCAATCTCCCACCCATCCCTGCCCTCTGGCAGTGGGAAGCCATTCCCTGTGTCCTGTCCCTCCATGCCCTGTCCCCAGTACCTCTCCAGCTACCAGGGTGTCCCTGGACAGCCCAGACACTCCTCAGTGCTGTCCCTGTGCTCAGTCTCATCCCTGCTGATGCCTCAGGAGATGCTGGCCACAGTGCAATAACCCAGCTCAAGGGGAGGATGTGGCACTGCCCAGCCCCTGCCTCTTCCCAGGAGGACATCCCAGTGTCCTTGGATCCTCACCGTGCCAGGGATCTGTAGACACATCCCAATACTAACAATGTCCCACCTTGGTGCTCTTTGCTCTGGGGAGTGAGCTCCCACTCGCTCTCCTGGGAGAGAGGAGTCCAGGGGCTGGGAGACACCTCTGGCCTTTTAAAGTAAAAAAATCCTTAGCAATGTAATAGCCTCAATGTGACCAAATCCTCCACTAAAGCAGTAAATGAAACACACCATTCCCAGGACAAATAATTGCCTTTGTTTTCATCATTTTGTCTGTGCATTGCAGGAGGCTGGAGAACAGTGTGAGTTTTTCTGATCTATAATCAGACAGTTCATAAAAATCCTAATGGAAATGAAGATTTTGCTATTTGGAGTGGTCAAATTTCCATTTTCAAACACATCACATTTTAAAACCCAGGTTGGCATTTTGGTTTGCTGAGAGTTTTAGGATAATAGCAAATTACACAGAAAATCTACCAATTCTTTGTCAAGTGAACTATGCAAAAAGGAACCATTAGTTCATAGTTCACCTGTGAGATGGGAAGACATCCTGAATAATAATTTTTCCAGACTACGAAGGGCATTTATTCGCAAATAACGCTCCCATCTACAGAACTGAGACTGCCCTGCTCTCTGGAAAACCTGTGTGCTCAGAGTCCACAAAAGGCAGGTTTAAACAGATTTATTTTCCTCACTGAAAGGAAATCCAACGACCCTGTATGAGATTGGCTTAGACCAGACACCATCCATCCTGTACAGGAGTGGCTCAGGCCACATGTCATGGATGGAGAATGGGATGAGCACCTGGAGTCCCCTCAGGCCACCACAGATCCCATCCTTTCCAGGGAATGGGACCTTCTCCCATCCTCTCATCCTGCTGATCCAATAACAGGACCCAGGGAATGGCTGGAGCTGTGCCACAGGGGATTGGGATGGAGATCAAGAAAGGTTCTTCCCTTGGAGGCTGCCGGGCACTGAACAGGCTGCCCAGGGAATGGTCCTGGCCCTGAGGCTGCCAGAGCTCCAGGAGCATTTGGACAGCGCTGCCAGGGTGGGGTTGTTGGGGTGTCTGTCCCTTCCAGGTCAGGATATTCCATGATTCCATGATATCATAAACAGGCTGATCAGAGCTGTTAAAACGCAGCTTTCACTCAGATTTCCTCCCTTATCCACCTCCCCTCTGTGCTCTGCCAGAACTCTGCTTTTCCTCCTGCTGAGGCTAAAAAGCACCCAAGCAACCAAAACACCCCAAGCTGACAGAAAGGGTTTTTATTCTGCACAGAAGTTAAACTCTACAGCATTGAGGAGACTCCCAAGCCAGAGCTTTGGGTCCTGTTATTTAGGAAATGAAAACTCCACCTAGAGCAGGCTCAGAAGGAAAGCTCTGAAAGCCTGGTTAAGTGAATTAATCCACTTCTCCTCCTCCCCAACGACAGTGCCCGAGGCACAACCCAAACACAGAACTGCCTGTGCCTCACACTTTGAAGGCAGCACGGAAAGGGAGTCCCACAGGGCATCTGCTGCGTTTGTTACAGCCCTGGGACAGACTCAGCTGTAAATACATTCATTGTGGCTTTTGGGAGCTGGAGTGATCTGCAGTGGGATGTCTGTAACAGAACTCTGCGTTCCTGCAGGGCAGAGGCTGGGCGTGCTGGCACCATGAGAGTGCTGTGAGGTGGGAGAGCACCGTGGTTATCCTCAGGCTGTGGTCATTGTCTGAGGACACCTCCGGACTGCACGAGGAACTTGCACAGTTTGCTGTTTGTTTGCCTGTGACTCTGAGGAAAACACAGGATTCCCAGGGATAATTCCCCTGTGGGTCTCCTAAAGCACCCAGTGGTTGCCAGCCCAGCTGGGTGTCCTTGGGCCACGGAGATGCTGCGGTGGCAAACTGGACAGAACAGACTCCCTTGGAAAACTCCTCCAAGACCATGGGGTCCAACCATTCCCAGCACTGCCAATGCCACCGCTGCCCCATGTCCCCAGGTACCACATCCACACAGCTTTTAAATCCCTCCAGCGATGGGGCCTCCACCCCCACCCTTGGCAGCTCATTCAGGGAAGAAGTTTTCCCTGAAATCCAACCCAAACCTCCCCCAGCACAGCTCGAGGCCGTTGCCTCTTGCCCTGTCCCGTGGCAGAAGGGAATGAGACACTCATCCACAGAGGCTGGAAAAGCCCAGCTCGCTCCCTGCACCACGACTCTGAGCAATGCAAGGCCCAGAAGCGTAAACCCAGTGCGTGACTGCACAAAGCAAAGAGAAATCTGCTCTTTCCTTCTGCCCCCGCTCCCCTTAGACAGCGCTGCTCAAAATATCTGTTAACAGTAAAAACCGGACATCAGAGGGCACAGCGCTCCCGGGTTGTGGTGCAGGTGAGGTTCCAAACACCAGTTCTGACTGGCAAACCTGTGCAGATAGTTTATTGCAGACACAGAACCCAATTACAGGTTAATTAGGCGATCCTCCCCCTGCAGTCCAAGCCCTCCTGCAAAAGGCCAATCCGGAGCAGGCCAGCAGCTTGCTCTGGGCAGGTGTCCTATTTCACCCTAATAAACCAGCATCTTTCCCAAGTGCTACAGCCACATCTTGGGACACAAAAAGACAAAACACAGCCTGACCTTTTCCTTAAGGTCACAGCACCCAACAGACTCTGAGATTCCCAGCCACCACCAGGCTCAGGGACCTCACCCTAAGACACAACCTGAGGGCCCCAAAGGAGCAGCCAATAGACCCAGTCATAGAAAGCACCCAGAAATTGTTATGCAAAAAGGGAGCATCAGTTCAGTTTGGACCTTACAAAGAGTGTGGGAAACAGAACGAGTGAAGTTTAATAAATCTCATTTTGCTACTACAAGAGCATCAAATCATCTCAGTCAACACCAAAACAGCCCCAGAGCCCCCACCCCTGTCCCCAGTGTAATGCTCCAGTACCCAGCAATAACAAATGCTACAAGGTAAGAACAGACACATCCCAGGGTGCCCCCAGGACAGCACAGCCCCACAACGCCCTCAGAGGCCTTTGGCTGCTGCAGAGAAAGGGAAACCACACAAAAAGTGGCTCTGGTACTTTGCACCAGAGCCAAGCAGAACACAAGCTCTCAGCAGCCTCAATGGCTCCAGAAAACACATCTTAACACAAAAATCAGTTTTCAAACAGACTTCCTGACCACTGCTTTTCAAAAACAACCCACAAATAATTACAAATACCCCACAGCAAAACAAGGAGCTTACCTGAAACCTGCTGTCCCCAAGGCTGCCCCTAAAACACCTCACCCCACTCCCCAAAGAGCTGCTTTGTCCCACCGGCTGATAAAGGGAATTGTGGGGTCCCTCCTCCCCACTGGCACCTCCTGCTGCTCCTCCTCCTCCCAGGTGGTCCCTCTCAGACACAACGAGGGGGTGGAATTGCCACCACCTGTGGGGAGCCCTGGGTGCGTGGTGGGCTCAGCTGGAGCACCAGCAGCTGTCTCCAAGAGTAACCTGGTGGGGCTGCCTGCAAACAAACACGGCTTGGGAAAAACACAGGGATGTGAAAGCCCTTAAAAGCCTCCCAAACTGTGACCCACTTCAGGAACCCCAGAGAAATCAATACAGCTTAATGCTTCATTGCTGATCATTGGATTTCACAAAAAAAAAATTTCCAATTTTGCACCTCCTGAAGTTCTTGAACAAACATGATTTTGTGCAATTTAAATAATTTAAATAAATGTTTGAAATCCTGATCTTTGTTTGGTTTTTTTTTTTAACAATGGCCAATCCCCAGGAAGCGTAGTGTTTGAAACAGTGGTGTTATTTCAATCCCCAAAGAGGGACGGTGCCTCTTTAGACACTCCTTGCACCCTCTCCAGAATGGGAATGTTGATTGTGACATTATCCAGCCTTTCATGGAAATCCAGGAGTCTGAAAGGGGACGTGACACCCACTTCATGGAACCACAACATCCCAGACTGGTTTGGGTGGGAAGGAACCCAAAAGCTCTTCCCATCCCACACCTTCCACTATCCCAGGCTGCTCCAGCCTGGCCTTGGGCACTGCCAGGGATCCAGGGGCAGCCCCAGCTGCTCTGGGCACCCTGTGCCAGGGGCTCTCCACCCTCCCAGCCAGGAATTCCTGCCCAATATCCCATCTAACCCATCCTGTCTGTGAGTTTTCCTCGGGAAGCAGACCCTGGATTTCCCTTCCCACCCAGCCACTGGACATTTACTCCCCCACTGCAAACCCCAGGAGTCTCCCTGTACTTTGGCAGCAGAGCCCTCTCCTTTCCCGTGGATTCCACATTCAGTGCATTAAACAAACCCCTTTTCCCTGGCCGGGGCTGGCCGGTTTTGGGGTTTAACTGGTGCCGTTCCCAGCCTTTACAGGGATAACATCCCAGCGAGGAACGTGTGCATCGCTGAGCGCTGAGCAGCAGCGTTGGGTGAATGTCCCCCTCTCCCTGCAGAGGAGCCCCTAAAACTCGGGTCTTTATTTCCGTGCAGAGCCTGCTTTGGCTCGGGAGGGGATGAGAAGTTGCTAATTTCAGGCTTTAGTTCAAACCCGTTAATCTCCCAAATCAGCGCCTTCAGGGAGTGCCTCGTTATCTCCTAAAGCCTGCACAGGGCTGCTCGCAGCCTTTGGCTCATCCCCACGTTCCCACCTTATCCTAGGTGAGCCCTGTGAGACAAAGGGGACGGCACCCGAGGAAAGCGCGACTTAATGGGGCTTTTCCTCCCAAATCCCGACTCGTGCTCTCGGCAAATACTACGGAACGCGCTCGTTTGGTCGCAATAAATAATGGGATATAATTAAAATTCCATCCCGGGGTTGGGAACAGTGTGATAAACTGTTTGTGAATTGGTAATTCTATTTATTAAAAACAGGGGCATTAATTCTGACACGTTGAATTATAACGCAGACAAACAGATCTTGTGTTTTAATTAAATGCTTCTATTTGATGAGGTGGTTTTATATTAAGATTTAATACCAGATTCTGCTGTTCCTGCCTTAGGTAGTGGGGTAGGATTCCCACAGGGTGCACAGGGAGTGGGAGCATTCCCATCGCTGGAATTTTGGGAGCCCTGAGCAGAGCCCTCAATTCCTGCTTTAGGTGGTGGGGCAGGATTTCCACAGGGAGCGGGAGCATTCCCATCCCTGGGATTTTGGGAGCTCTGGCAGAGCCCCCCTGGACAGGCGCCCTCCCCAGGGCAAACAGGGAGGCTCTGACCTCCCTTTTCCAGCGCCTTTTCCTGCTTGTCCTCCTTCCCCCAGGCTTCCAGGATGTTTCCAGGCCCTTACCACATTTCTTATTTCCTGCTGCCAAAGCAGAGCTGAATATTTAAAAAAAAAAAAAAACCACCAACAAAAAAAAACCCAACAAAAAAACAACCGTACTGCTTTGAGGTTTCTTTCACATTAAGCTACATTTAATATTCATTTCACATTTTTTTTCTATTAATTAAAAGTAAACCGTGTATTGTATGGTACATTATCCCTCTAACAGCCCCATGTGGAGATCATGAAGTGGAAGACTAATGGTGTAGACTTTAGCATTTAGTTTTAACCAGGATAATTTACATATCTGTGAGAAGAGTCCGAGGCATGTGTAAATAAGCAGAACTCGGAGATATCAGACCCTTGCTCAGTTTGCTCTGGACGGGAGAGCCACGGGCTGTGCATTTATTCCATCACTCAGCTAATTTAATGAGACTTTATCCAGCATCCATTTCTGCAGAAGACACAAAACTTATTATTAAGGAGAGGCATGTGGCAGTAAGAAAAATGTGTTTGTTTGCTTTTTTATTCTATTACCCCCAAGTAGCAAAGGTGATCCCATTCACTGTTCATTAAAGTTTACCTTTATAATTTATCAAAGCAGCCCGATATCAAGAGCTTTATGCTGAGATTTCAAAATTCGAGACTGATTAAAATTTAATGGAAAAGGCCAACGTTTTGGGGTGGGTTGGCAAGAAAAATCGCTTCCCAACCCGCGAGGAGAGATTTCATTAATGTGCACCTCTATTAGAAGGCACCATAAAAGACATTAGAGGCATGAAAATGGCATTTTCACTTCAAAAATCTCTCTGGCTTTTTAGCATAAGTTTCAAGGGAAAGAAAGTTGTGTCAGAATTCCAGGAGAGCAGCCCTGGCTGGGCTGGGCCTTTTGCAGTCGGAGGTTGGACTCAGTGATCCTGGGGGTCTTTTCCAACCTTGAGGATTTTAGGATATTAGGATTTTGGCATCCCAGCCATCCCCACATTGCACCCTGGCAGACAGAGAAGCAGCCAATTCCTATAAATTTCACATCAAGAAACACTGGAAAAGCAGGAATTACCAAGAATAAACATTAAACATCTGTGTGTGAGGGGTGGTCTGAATGTATTTTGGGGAAAAACAAAATAACAGCCAAATTCACAATTTTGGCAAACTCAGAAGAATAACGTGTAATGTGGGCAAAAAAATTCAAATATTTAGTGTGGGTATTTCGAAGCCAGACAAAGCAGGATTTTCACCATGAAATGATGTTTTCCTTCCCAATTGGCCTATTGGTGTAGTCTCAAAAATCTTACCAATAATGAAGAAGAATTTCACTAAAATGAAATATTTGAAGTTGTTTTGTTTCTCTTTTTGAGTTTGCTCAGTAGATTGAGAAATCCAGCACAGACATCGCCCCCTGACTTCTTCCAGCAGCTGGACCCATCCCAGCATTCCCACCACATTTGTGGTGCAAATGCTCCTCAGCTTTCAGGTGCAAGAATCACAACAAATCCTGCTCCAGGTTTTGTGGAAAAGGCTTGGGGCTTTTCCTCCCTCCAGGATGAAACCACCAGAACATTCCGGGCTCTGGCCAAGGGCTGGAGTGACACAAATCCATTTTCCACGTGGCTTTGCTCTCACTTTTATCTTCTCACTGTTTTTGGAGAATGAATAAAACCAGTGTAAAAAGAGGGGAATTGAGAGGCAGAGGTGCAGCTCCCATTCCTGGCGGGATTTAAAGCCCTGGGGGTGTGGCACTGGGGGACAGGGGCAGTGGTGGCCTGGGCAGTGCTGGGAATGGTTGGCTCCATGTTCTCCGAGGGCTTCCCAGCCCAGGTGATTCTGGGATTTGCCAAAAGTGCTTTTTTTAAAGCTCTGAGCACATTTCTAATTGTCATTGTCCTCTCGCTGTTCCTGTGCAGGAGGAGGGGGAGCAGAGGTTCCAAGGCTGTCTCTGGGACGTGATTAGTCCCAGGAATATCATTAGAATAACAAAAATACGGCCTAGTTATGGCTTCAATTAAAGGTTCCCTAAGTGAGAAATGATTAAGGATTGCAGAATCTGGTCTCTGCCTAAACTAAACCAGCAAACCCTGGCTCTGTTGGCACAAGGAGTGCATTGAGAGGTGAGCAGGTCCAGCCTGGTGAGCGAGGATACTCCGGGGTCCCAAATTCCTAAAATAGGCCCTCAGATATAATTTCCCATGGGTAATATTAAAACAGGGTTTACAACTGCTAAAGCAAATTCTAGAGAAATGTGCCCCATTTACTGCAGGACACTTGGGTGACTCGCAGCACTGTGCAGTGAATCCCTCCCAAACTGAGAGCTGGTGATCCCAGTAAGAAGGACAAATCAAAAATATAAAAGAATTAGACCTGTGAGTTAATTTTGTAGGGACAAAAACGGGTATTTAGATGGAAAGGAAAAAAGCAAGAAACTAAAAATAGAATTAGTCAGTAGTTTCGACTACCAGTAGCTGGAATCAAAAGGATAATGTAAGTCTCCGTCTGAGTACGGATCGGGGTTGGTTTCTGGTCCTTTTTCCTGGCATTTTGCTGGGTTTGCAGGGTGCTGGAGCACTGGACAGCGTTTCCCTGTGGATGCATGTGTGAACACGCTCTTGCCGTTGCAGATTTTTAGGCAATTACTCTGCAGATGTCCCCAGATGAGCGGCATTCCCCCGGGCAGGCCCCTCCCTGCTCCCCACGGCTGCATTTCGGGGCTCTAAGCCGGGCTTGGTGTGCACAGCGTGGGCAGAGCCTGCTCCCAGCTCCACTGAGCTGGATCACAGACCATGACCACCGAGCCCTCACATGACAAAGCCTTTGTGTAATTAATATGCAGGGAAAAATGCTCCCTGGACGGCTGCTAAAGCGATTTAAATCATGCACATAAAAAATGTAATCACAAATTTAGCATGGTGGACATTGTAGTCACACTGTGCTTGATTGCATAGAAGGTTCCAAGTGTGTTTTAAATGTCCTTTAAGATTGAGATTAGGACTTGTACTTACAAGATGCATATTAATCTAAAACTCAACATTTTTCAGTGTGGGATCACAGTAGGAGAACATTATGGGCAATAGAGGTTCATTCTAATCCCAGTAGGTAATTACACTTTGAAATAATATTCTTTAATTAAATCTTGTTTGCAGTTGATTGATTTAAACACTAAATCTAAAAACCTAAATTTGAGTTTTTATCAATTTTTGATGCTTATTGCACAGAACTTGGGCTTTAATTGATGTTTCTGAAGTTTTTAAAGCTCTTGTCCACCGTATCCTGGATGAATTTATTGTAATTACCAGCATCATTCTTTGGCACTGCAGACGACTCTCCCTGGAACCTCGATAATTCTAAGTCCTTTAAGGCGTAAAGCGCTCGCTCCCCGTTTGCTGTGGCAGAGCGGGGCTTTCAGTGCTGGTCCCTCACAAAGCCCTGCTCACACCACAGGAGGCGTTTGCCAGGCTCTGGAGAGGGGACTCTGCTGTCCCAACATCCATGGCTGGCTGTGCCGGGGAGCGATGCTGATGGAACGGGGCCAGTGGCACCACGGGGACGAGGGTGAAGTTTTAGGGACAATGTCACAGAATGAGAGACTGGCCTGGGCTGGAGGGGATGCCAAAGACTCTTCCAAACCCTTCCAAACACCTTCCACTGCCCCAGGTTGCTCCAAGCCCCTCCCCAGCTGGGAGCAGCCTGGGATAGTGGGAGGTGTCCCTGCCCATGGCAGGGGGTGGAATGAGAGGAGCTTTAAGGTCCCTCCCAGCCCAAAGCCTCCTGAGGTTCCATCACTCCGTAATTCCATAATTCTGTTTTTACAAGCAGTGGTCACTCCGTGAGCTTCCCCTGCCCAGGGCAGAGCACAGCAGCTCAACCCTTTGGCCACCCCACCTCAGTTTGGGGCACCTCCACAAGCCCCATGTGGAAAGGCAAGCCCAGAAGCAGCTCATGTCAGAGCAGGCCTTTAGGGCTTTGATAGGAGTTCCAAAGTGATGGGGTTAAATGACTGCACCAGGGAACAGCCCCGCACACCAGGGGACGTGCAGCAGTGGTTGGGCCCTGACGGGGATCCCACACCTTGCTGGGGGAAGGGGCTG
Organism: Coloeus monedula; assembly: GCF_965178545.1. Classification (NCBI taxonomy): domain Eukaryota; kingdom Metazoa; phylum Chordata; class Aves; order Passeriformes; family Corvidae; genus Coloeus; species Coloeus monedula. The sequence goes on from NC_138787.1 coordinate 39,733,029, forward strand.
GGGAAAGCACCCCCTTGGCCACCTCCCAGCCCGTGCCAAGGCCCGAATTCCATTTGGGAATGGTTCATCCTCAAGAGCCTCCGCAATGAGCTGGGGCTGCTCCACACGCACAGCCAACGTGGCCGGGCCGTGACGCGGGGCAGGGAGAGCAGAGCAGGAGGGGAAGGGTCGGGCTCCATCTCCTTCCCACCGAGGGTCTCACGGGATAATTTGGGCTCTGGCAGAAGGGGCCGGGTGCCCAGCGCGGAGGGGCCCTGGCACAGAGGGACCCCACGCTGGGAGCAGGGAAGGCGGCGCTGCCACGCCGGGACACAGGACTGGTGCCAGCGGGATGCCGAGCTCCGGGCTCCCGCACGTCCCTGGCAAATTACACCCATGAAACTTTAACTACCCCTCCACAGGCCTGACCTTTTCTGGCGTGCGAAATTCCACATCCGCGACTTCAGCTGCGCTGAGGAGTGAACTTTAAACCCCCCCCCATGTCACCGTGGTCCTCCTGCAGTCCCGCCCGGGCCGGGAGAAACGGGCTGGAATTCAGGTCTGCCCCTGCTCCGCGAGGACATCATGGACGTGTCATACAGGAAATTAAATTCATGATACTGTATACTTAATAACAGAGAATTCACGTCCTGCCTCAGCCGCATTTGTCACATCTGAGGCAAAAACAAACTACTGGATGGAATGTTTTATTAAGATGACTTCACCGTGGTGAGAAATGATTAAGTCACTCGAAGAGCAAAGTAAGACCACGGGACCTCATTCATTGTAACACTAATATTAATCACACAAATAATATAAGTGTCTTACAGTAATCCACATTCCCTTAAAATATACATTATATATCCTGGGGGCAAACAGCAGCACCAGGAACTTGGAATAAATCCCTCAAGCCATAGTGGCCAGCAGAAAGCCATTTATATTCTGACAGATTAATGTGTATTTTGTTATGCGTAACAAATGAAAATATTTACAGCACTATCAGAGAGAGCTCAAGAAAAATTAAGTCGCACTAATTAATACATTTCAAGCATGAATTTAAATTCTTTCCAAACCCCAAAATGTCCTCCAAAAATTAGCACCAAGTAAACAGGGGTGTTTCTATCAGTTTAACTGTGGGTACTCATTATGGCTGTATTTAATCCCAAAGTTTTTAACTAAATTAAGTACTCTGACCATGGGCAAGCACTGACCTAAGGCCGAAAATGAGGAAATCAGCTGAGGTTTGGAGCTGGACAGGGAGTCCTACAGGAGATCAGCAGGCAATTAATCAGTAATAGTCATCACAATTATGAAATTTTAAAAAATGGAATTACAGTTTTAGAAAAAACAGAGCAAAGGAGCTCAGGGGGGACCTTGTGGCTCTGCACAAGTCCCTGACAGGAGGGGGCAGCCGGGGGGGTCGGGCTCTGCTCGCAGGGAACAGGGACAGGAGGAGAGGGAACGGCCTCAGGGGAGGGGCAGGGTGGACATCAGGAGAGGAGGTACAGCTCCGTCCCTGGAGCTCTCTGACACCTCCCAGGCAGGCCCCGAGCCCCGGGGGTTTTTGGAGCCCCTGACCCGTGATGTGGGCAGTGTTGGCAGTGGCTGGCACTGTCTGTCGGGCAGGTCCCTCCCGGCTGCAGTCCCAGGGCTGGCAGTCCCTTCCACGGAGCCTTGCCACACTTCCCTCTTGTATCTAAGGGAGGAGAGAACATTATCACTTCTAACACCACTAAAAATTGACTTTCCTTCTCCTCAACCTATTCATCCCCATCTCCTCCTCCCATTATTCCCAGGCAATTTTGTAAGATGACTATTATGCAAATGCTACAATAAAAATCTTATTTTCTGCTCCCTTTTCAGAGCCCTGCTCTGTTTACCTCCATTCTCTCTCTCTGATGGAGTTCTCTGACTAAAAGGAGAGAATAAATGTGTCCATTATTGACCCAAGTCTGAGGAAACTCAGCGGGAGGTCAACAACTGCAAAACAATTTACGAATCCCTTCCCACCCAATTTCCCAGTGGAGGGCCAGTAGGACTCCCAAAGCTCCAGAATTCCAAGCTTACTTTTCTTCCTGAACAAGTTCTGCCATTCCCACTGGGAATGTCTCACTGTGCTCTGCCACCGGAGCTCTCCTAAGCCTGGCCCAAATTAAACTTGTGCCCAACACAGGCTTTGTCCTTTTAAGCTGGAGCACCTGCCCAGACCACTTCCCCACCTGGGGGGGGGGAATGTTTCCCCCCTACCTCTGAAAGGCAGCAGAAATCAGTTTTCATGACAGTTTTGGGAATCTTTTCACTCATCTCCAGTAGCAGATCTCCCCAGAAATCGCTGCTGTTCAACAGTGCCTTCACATGTTGCTGTGCTGTGGAAAATGCAGAAATACCCGAGGAACAGCCACGCTCCCAGTGAGTCCTACCTGTACTCCAGCCAAACGACAATTCCAGCTAATTACTATTGCTTAGGATGCATTAATTAATGCAAATGAATTCATTAGCTGGTTTTAAACTGCAGTTTGTTTAAACTTATACCCAGACTAAGGAATATTTTACCGGAGCTGATCATTCTGAGGTGACCAGCACAGACTCAGGTCTGGCTGCTCTGCAGGTGGAGCAGGACCAGACCCTTCCCCACTCTGCCCTGCAGACAAAGGGACTCGTTTTGTTTTCCCTGCTGCTCCTCTCCTTGCGCTGGGTTTTCATCACCATCAAAGCAGGGCCCAGAGCTGGGAGGGACCCCTGGAGGGGGCTGTGGTGTTCTGCCCAAAACCAGCACAGGCAGCAGCAAGTCAGGAGAAACTTGTGTGAGAAGCAGAGATCTGTGAACATGAGGCACACAAAGGACCAGCAGAAACTGGAGGACAAAGGCTGGAAGGAATGTTTTGCCCTATGGACACCGCATGACCATGTTCCCTTAAATAAGGAGAGTTTTGCATTGTCCGAACTCAGAGCCCTCTGTCTCAGAAAGATCAAACACAGCAGCAGATGCCAGCCTGGGCAGAACTATTGAAAACAGGCAGGTGATTTCTGATTTCCACAGCTCCTAAGAGATGACCTCACTCAAGCTACAGTTCTGCTCACTTCGTATCTCCAGGGTGAGGAAATCCCAAACCCAGCACCCTCAGCAGTGGCAGATCTGCTCAAAGGTCAGACTTGGTGATCCTGGAGCTCTTTCCCAACCTGAAGGACTGAAATTCTGGAGCACCTGGACATCCATCCAAACCCTGACCTTGTATTTCCATGTCTCGTTGGGATTCCTGGGCAGCATAATCTTGAGGAGCGGTTCTGCTTCAAATTGTCTTTCCCCCCTAAGGTCTGGGGCTTGTTTGGGTTTTTGTCGGTTTTTTGGTTTGTTTATTGATTATTTCTGTTTGCAACCCAGAGCTGGTGGCCCCCATGTAAAGAATACAAGACCACTACTAAACTTGCTCTGCTTCCTCCACATTCGCAGGTCTCCATCTCCGTTCTCCCCCTGGGAGCAGCTGGTGACCCCTCCGAGCCAGGAGCAGGGGTGTCAGACATCTCCGGAGCAGTGGAGGGACGGAGGGACTGGAAATCCCCACTCCCCTGCTCCAGGCTGGCTGCTTTGGGCGGTGCTTTCATCCTGTCCCACAGGACCCATGTCTCCCCTGCCCAAACACCGTGGCATTCCCGGTGCCCCGTGCGCTGAAACCTCTCTGGCATTCCCTGCCCCTGGATCCCGCACCCAGGAGGGCCCATGAGAGCTGGGATTTATGGTCCCCCCGGGTGGCATCAAGGCAGGGGCTCGGAGGCAGAGTCTGGGGCAGGCAGGGAAGGCGAGCCGCGGGGATTTCAATTAGGAGCTGTTTTAGGGACACAAAATTGCATATTCCCTTTCCACGCCTTCCCGGCACTCGCAGAGCAGCCCATTATTAAGCTATTAATCACCTCTCTCAATTAATTGTTCTGAAATGACCCAGGCTTTAGCAGTTGTGTTGCAATTGAAAAGCTCACTTATTTTTGGAAAGGTAAAGTTACAGGCAGTGGTAATTTGAGGGCGCCGAGCCATTAAGCCACTGTTTGGAATCTCAATTACTCTGCAGAAGGATAATTACAAATAAAACAAACTTGTGATCCCACATCAGTGAGAACACTTCTTCCCTGCTTTATGGAATATACAAGCAGTTTTTCATCCACTGGATTTAATTTCCACATGAAAAATTGACCTTAACAGTATGAAGTATGGCTACAAGTAAAAACTGTGTTTTCATTGAAGAGAATAAATGCATTTCCTGAACGCTGGCTGTTACAGCTAATTGATTTATTGGCTCTCTATATAGTGCACTATTGTCTTTGCACTCATGGGACAGGGAAGCTCTTGAGAACAGAACTAAATTCTGCCACAGCAGCCTGACAGCTGAAGAGGGTTGGGTTTTATTTTTTTAATGTAATGTGTAAGTGTCTCAGAGCCGGAAGGAATCTTCCCTGGATTGGCACAAACTACCTGGACCCGTGGCTTCCTGGATGGTTTTTTTTAATCCCATAATATTACTGGGAAGCTGACAGCACTGGGAGCAGGTCATTCTCTTTTCATCAGATTGTTTTTACTGTGAAACGTTTATGCTCAAGCAAATGCAAAATACTACTAAAAGAAAAGAGATAGGAAATTCCCTTTTTTAATTTTCCTTTAAGGCCAGCAGTCAAAAATTCAGTAGGAAATAAAGGCCCTGCAGAAGTATTTCTCCCTGATAATGAAAACAATTTTGAAATTCATGAAATAGCCAAATATTTGTTATTATCCCTTGCTTTTAGGTTTTATGCAAATGAGTGCCCATAAGATGAAAGCGAGTGCTTGGTAGCAGGTGGGAGCAAACTCACATAATCATACCAATAAAAAAGCCCTGAGGAAAAACAAACCAAAATGAAAAATCAATAGAGGATGTTGTTCTCCAGATATACTATTAAAATATAGTATTCCACAGCTGCACTGTTGTCCTAAATAACGGATGAGCCTCTCACCGGGAGAAAAGCTGGGGCTCAGGTTCTCCCCTCTCCCATGGATAAAACCCCCCTGAGCCTGAAGGAGTCCACGTGGACACGTGGGGAAGCACAGCCTGAGGGTGGTGATGTGCCTTGCAAGGAAAGGTTCCCAAATGGGCAGGAACCAAAGCTGGGATTTCCCAGTAAAAGCTCCCCCGTACCACTGGATTTTACAGCATCCCCCAAAGTTTCCTGACATCTCCCAGCTGCTGCAAAAGTGAAAACCCAGAGCACAAATCTGGCAAGAAATGGGATTCTATTCCATATTCCTGCAAGGATCTTCCTGTTCCAGTAACCGGCCACTTGGCTAGAAATTGTATTTTTCTCTTCTTTATTTTCGTGTTAGTTTGGTTCTTACTGCTAACTGGAAAATGCATTCAGTACAAATTCCACGGATTAAGCAGGAAAATCCTTCAGGAGATGGAGAAATGCCTCTTTCCCAGGTAAGCACAGGTTTCTGCCTAAGCCAGGTAAGAGGCCAACTCCCCTCAGATATTGGGGGGGGAGACTGAAAGCCACAACCAGCTCTTTATTAAGAGAAAAAATAAATGTGAACATATTTGTCACCTGTCCCTGTGAGCAAATCACCACAAACCCCCAAAATGTCTTAATTTCTGAATTTCCTAAGCCTGTCCTCGGTGCAAGCCTCTGCTTTCCTGCAGCTGACCCCAAACTGGCTCCCTCCAACAGCAGAGGCAGAGCCAGTACCCCAAAGAGGGGAAAGGGAGGAGGCCCAGAGAACAAAACGAGTCTGAAGAAGTCCCATTTTATAGGCAGGAAGAGAGCTCAGCCAAAGGGATAGAAAATGGTAACTGTAATCACAACAGCAAACATAGGGGCTCATTCAGGAATTAAAGAGGGCATTTAAAAATGGGAGGAGAGAAAGGAGAAGGGAGATTTTCAGGTGAAAGGACCTTTAACATAATATTCTTTTAGAATGTGAACAGCTTTAAATAACCTTGTCCTGGCACAGCCCAAGCATCGTGAGAGCCATTTAGCAAAACCTCCATTTTCAACTGCCAGAGCTTTCCATGCACAATTCCAGGTTTAACATGGAATACCATGAAACTGGAATGACCAAACTCTGCTCAGTGAGGTCTCGAGGACCATCCACTCCTGTGGTTTCCTGTGCTGCCCCATTCCATTTCCTCAGAGGATACTGCCCATTCCTGGGGCTCTCTCCTGCCCACACCCAGTGTCCAGCTGCCACCTCCCTGTGGGGTCACCTCGAAGTGACCTGGAATAATTAATTAATTAGTGGAGCTGCATTTCCAGGCCATCAACTCCTCCAGCACCACTGGTCCCATAACCAGACCCAATCTTTAAGCTCATTTGATGGGGTCACTGAATCCCAGACTGGTTTGGGTTGGAAGGGACCTAAAACTCATCCATCCCACCCCTGCCATGGGCAGGGACACCTCCCACTGTCCCAGGCTGCTCCAAGCCCCAGTGTCCAGCCTGGCCTTGGACATTTTCGGGGTGCAGGGGCAGCCCCAGCTGCTCTGGGCACCCTGTGCCAGGGCCTGTGCTGAACCAGGGAGAAGCAGAAACTGAGGCAGACTCCCCAGATTCCACAGGTCACTTCTTGTTTGGGATTTGGAGCCAGTGAGGTGACATTCCTAAGCCAGGCCTGGCCAGGCTGGGTTTCACTGGGCTGTGCTGGTGGCTCTGGGAACATGTCCCCCTCAGTCTCAGTGCTGGCACCTCAGCCCCGGTGCCGCTGCTCAGCCACGGTGACAAATTGCCAGGGGAGTGTGCAGGGAGAGGCAGCAAATTAGGGAATGAATAATTAAACTCGGAGAAAAAGGTAAGGAGATTGGGAGAGAACGGGAAGAGAAGGCTGAGAGCCTGGGAGCCCACAGCGTGCAGGTGTTCCAAAAGAAAGGTGCTGAGGAGGGCTGGGAGTGCTGAGGGGGCTCCCCGGCACTGCAGCCAGGACCTGCCCAGGCCATCCACAAACCCAGACTTCCAAGGAAACGGGAAAATGCCATCAACAGAGGAGCTGTTCCAGCTTCCTGCCCGATTCCCCCAGAGCTCCCGGGCACCCAGAGCCCCCCATTTCCAAACGCAGCCCCCTGTGCCCTCGGCATTTCTGCTGCACAAGGCTCTCTCCCCTCTCCGTTCCTGCTGCCTTCTCCAGCACCACGAGCTGGGAGCAGCAGTGCCACCAAACCAGCAGGAATATTGGTGCCAGCCCTCGCTGCAGCACCCAGCACAACAGCACAGAGGGTTTCCTGCACAAACCACCTCTTCTTTTAACTCCTAATTCTTTAAGCCATCAGCATTTAATCAAACCCGAGTTCTAAAATCCTGACTCTTATCACAGCCAGTACTTATAATCCTTTTTTCCAGACTAGATGTTCCCAAATCATGTTACATCTTTCATCTTCCTTGTGATTAATTTCAAGGTCTTTACTGAGTCAAATGAGATATTTTTTTAAATCTCTCTGTTTTAGTTTTTCCAGCTTTTAGTCAATTCTGGCAGTTCAGAGCAGCCATCAAAATTACACAAGCGTTTTGTGCTCAGTCACTTCAGTGACTCCCGGGTTTAGGAGAATCCCATAAAGGCAACCATCTTATTATTTTAATGCATGCAATAATTTAAGTGATAACAACTGCAAAAGTCAGGCTGTTTTGTTTTATGGATTATCAACAGCCTTATGACCTTGAAAATAGTCGAGTTGACTCACTAATTTTTACAATTTAGCAAAATAGCACATGCGGCATAATTTTATCAACTTTGATGTGGTGAAAGTGCAGAGCTCTCCAAAGAGATAAATCTGCTTTAAAAACCCAGACCCACTCTGCAGCACTGGGGAGGTTCAGGCTGGGGAACTGAAGAGAAGGGGATTATTTAAGGGAAAAGGGAAGGGGAATTATTTGAGGGGAAAGGGAATTATTTGAGGGGAAAAGGAAGGGGAATTATTTGAGCTCAAATACACCACGTTAAAAACCTTCCAGCGTCTGTTTTGTTTTGCTGCAATGCAGAGTGAAGTTCTCTGACACACAAATGACAGGAGCAGCCCCGACCCCCCTTTAATTCCTGCCTGGAAAAGGTGGAAGCAGCGCAAAGGTAAAGAGGAGGCACAGCCAACCTCTGGTGACCAAAGGTGCACTCGAGCTGTTATTTTGTATTCCATACTCTTCAAAGAGCAATATAAACAGAATTATTTATGCCCAGCAAAATGTTGCTTAATTACTTATGCACCACTGTTTGCTTGTATTTTAAGCTCTCTCTACCACCCACAGGCAGACGTTAAACAGCTGCTAAAAGCGAGCTTTAGTCTTGCCTGTTTGAAATTAGCATACTTGAGCTTTGAAAAAACTTTGTTGCCAATTTACATATGCATAGAGACTGATATTTAGACTCACCATATGATATGTCCCTCAAGAGCTTTTCTTATTGCCTCCATCCTCAGGTCTCAACCTAGAGACTGTAAATCTAGCAGGTGATTAATTCTATACCCTTGAGAAACTAGCAATTAGCACTTGCAACCAGTAAAAAATTGTCATTTCAAACCCCTGTTTACTATGCCCATGTATTTTCTATGAACTCACAGTTAACTCTAAACAGAAAAAGATGGCAATAGATTTGCAGTCACTCCTGTCTCTTTATATAAAAATATAATATGGCTCCCAGCTAATCAACCTATTAAACACACCGGAAAAAAGATGAAATAATTGGCATTCCTTCTTTTATATAGAAATATATATAAAATGGGAAGATGGAGCAAGCATGAAAACATTCTACATGATGTTTTATGTTCCCAGACCTTAATCAGCTCATTTCAACATGATGACTTTGTAGGGTTTACCTGTTTTGTGTCAATTCTTATCTCTGATAGCCAAAATTACCGCACTTCCAGATGTTCTTATGCATTATTGAGGTCTTCTGCAGTAGATGCTGGAAAAGGTAAGATAAGGTTTTATTTCTTTGTAGTAGTCACAACACCCAGATCAAAGGCAGGAAAGTGCAGTGCTTAGTATTGAAAACTATGATGAACTTCACATTTATTTTCAAGTAGAAAATCTGTCATAAACCTGCTCATCAATCTTCAGTCACTGTTTCAAGTGTAATCCACTGGAGCAGGGCACAAGAGTTTAAAGACTGGGGGGTGCTGTTCCTAAAAACACCGGTTTAGTGCTCGCTCCGTGTGTGCTGAGCAGGGCGTGCATGGCAGGGGCACCCAAAATCTGCCTCTGGGGGAGAGGAGGGGTGGGTGTGGGAGAGGGGGCCAAGGGCTGGCACTGCCATGGGGCGTCCTGTGCCACACCGAGGGCGGTTCGAGGAAATGAAGCATAAACACGTGGCTGCTTGGAGCACAAATTGGTTACTCAGCACCTGGCAGTGCCAGGAAAATGGGGGGCCCTTTACAGAGTTATTTCCACAGAAGCAGCTTTAGTAAATCAGAATTAGCAGATCTGCACCTGGATTTAATGCTACCAATAATGGCTTTAAATCTGCTACACCCAGATTTGAATCTACCAGAATGAGTAGATTTCCTAGATTTACCAGAATGAGTAGGTTTACACCCGGATCACACCCTTCGTGCAGGGGTAAGCACTGCTGCCCCACCCCAGTTTTGGGGGGAATTCTGAATATTTCTGAAGCATCTCAAGGCAAGCTGGGTGGAAAATGCCAGAAGCCATATTTTTCCAACCATCCCTGTAAACCAGCAAGGGTTTAACAGTAAATATAAAAGCAGTCAGCAAGGCAAGGATATTTTTTCCTGCATTGCACAGTCATTAAGGGGTCTGCTGCAAAAGCCTGCTTGACTTTCTTCCCACTAATTACATCATCAGATCATCACACTGCTAAAATCAGGCACAGAGTACTTGCACACAACTAAATCCCTGCTTTTAATTACTATTTTAGTCTCTTTTTCCTCGTGACATGTTGGTGATAGATCATTATTTTTTCAGCAATTTGTTCGCATTTATATGCAATATAATTGGATCTGATTAATTATTATGATTAATGACTGCAGAATTTCCTTGCAAAGCTATTAATACTGGGAGTATCAAATGAAAGACATGGACAAATTAAAGCCAATGGAGTCCTGTTGCTTGTACTTACAATGCCTGGGCTCAAGTAACCCTTTGCTGCTCCAGCCCTGCAATAAATACGAGGGTTTATCTGGAATTTCCCCACGGATCTCTGCATTTTCCAGTGCTATAAGTACATAACTAATGGGGGAGAGATGCAGGTGGAATTCTTAGGTGGACTGCTGTGTTAAAATTACATATATTTGGATATATTTTAAATGAGCTCAGCAGCATAAGTTCAGCTACATCCATTTAAAGTCAAAAAAGTGGTGAAAAAGCAAAGCCTGGGCAATATTTCTGTGTATATAAAGTGGATTTATCCATTTTTCACATGGTGGTGCAACAAAACACCACAATAAAAGCAGTTAATTTCCATTAAATGTCATATTAACCCATTTCTAAGGGATCTATTTACGTAGCGTGTGCTGTATTTTAAATTACAGCCCGGCTCAGAAATGGGATATTACATGTAAAAAAGCAAACAATGAGGGAGTAGCTTAGGGGATCGACTTTCCTGCTGCCTCGGGGACCTGCCTTTAAATCTGGCTTTGAGCAAACTGAAGAAAAATCATTTCCCTCTAATGGCAGCAGCACAGAAAAAAATCAGATAGCAGGAGTTCCACCCAGGTGGCAAAAAGCTCGGGAAGGGAAGGGAAGGGAAGGGAAGGGAAGGGAAGGGAAGGGAAGGGAAGGGAAGGGAAGGGAAGGGAAGGGAAGGGAAGGGAAGGGAAGGGAAGGGAAGGGAAGGGAAGGGAAGGGAAGGGAAGGGAAGGGGGTGCGGAGCAGATGAGCGGGGCTGATTCTGCCCGGATTAGGGAAAAGCTCAGAATGAGGGGACTTTGAATGTGATTTTAATCTGTAATAAGTGCCAGCAGTGCTCATCAAACCCCAGCCAGAGCAAGGGCACAGAGGTTTCCAGTGCAAAGCTACTGAGGAATTTTGAAAGTGTTTCTGTGATCCCAAGGCCAGAAATGAGGGGAAAACGCCGGCCTGCAGCAGGCATGGAAAACCCGTGGGGAGGGAGGTTAAAGCTCTCCACATTCTGGGGAAACAGAGAAGCTTTGCCCACTGCTCAGCCCTGGGAATCTCCCTCCAACGAAAATATGAGAAAAAGATGGGGTGTGTTGCAAAATGAGAAATTGTGGGCCACAACATATTTTGCAATAAAAATGTGTTTGGTATAAAGGAGAGTAGAAGGATGACCCCTTAAAAAAATAAAAATTAAGAAATAAGCAAAAAAAAAATCGAAATCAAAAGCCCAAACAGAAGAAATCCAGCCTAAATACACAGAATATTTGTGCCCAGGTGCACAGAAATACCCATTTTTTCAAGAGAAAATCAGCCAAATTCTCAACATCAACCTGACAAGAAATTCCAAATTCTTTCTGTCTAAACTAAAAGTCACATTGTCCTAAAAGACACCTTTCCCTGGGAGGAACTTTGTAGTTTCTTCCTGATTTCTGAATCCTGGGGCTGATACAGGCTCCTCCTGCTGGGTTTTTAGGGACACCCACTATAAACACACAGGTGAGGCTGAGCTGTTCTGACACGGATCTGTGGCAATTCCTGCGGTGGCTGCAATTCACAGAGAACAGGAACAGGAATCCAAAATGAGCGTTCCTCACATCTTCAGCTAGGCCCTGGCTCATGTTTGTCACAAGACAGGGCAGGACATCCCCATGTAATAGGGAGAAGGAAAAAATAAAAGAAAATAGGACTTGAATGTTTCACAGCACTGCTGGAGCCCCTCGGCTCTGGAGCCAGGCTGGGAGAGCTGGGAATGTTCCCCTGGAGAA